>NC_136421.1:171602245-172342245 GCF_052625555.1 Lactuca saligna
ACCGTAGAGAGTTCTAAAAGTGGTCTTTGGAATATCGACCTCTTAGACTTGTAGCTAATGGTATCCTGATCTTAGGTCAATCTTGGAGAAGAAACTAGCTCCTTGAAGTTGATCAAAAAGGTCATCGATTTGAGGTAAAGGGTATCGATTTTTTATAGTGAGTTTGTTTAATTCCCGGTAGTCTATACACATGCGAGACGAGCCATCCTTCTTCTTCATGAACAAGACTGGTGCTCCCCAAGGTGAGAAGCTTGGTCTAATGAAACCCTTACTGAGTAGTTCGTTTAGCTAGCTGGATAGTTCCTACATCTCTGATGGTGCAAGATGATAAAAGGATTTGGCTATGGGGGTAGCTTCAGGAATCAAGTCGATTCGGAATTCGACTTGGCGTTCAGGAGGAACTCTTGAGAGATCTTCGGGTAATACATCAAGGAAATCACATACTTCAGGAATATCCTTGATGATTTTCACTTCTTGTGTCTTATCAACTACATGAACTAAGAAGACAAAATAATCTTTGTGAAGATACTTCTTGGCCATGACGCAAGAAATGATTTGAAGATTCGTACTGAGTTTGTCACCATAGATAACGAGAGATTCGCTATTTGGAAGATTAAGACGAATGGATTTTTTATAATACAGGATATCAACACGATGAAGACTTAACCAATATATGTCGATGATAACGTCGAAGCTTTTAATTGAGACCAACTAAGGTCAATTTGGAAAGAATAGTTGTTTTAGAGTAAGTTTACATCTTATGTATATGTCGTTTGTACTCCCATTCTTTGCATTTGCTATCTCTATGGTAAATGTGTCTTTTAATGTTGGGGATTTTTTTAGTAGATGTTTGAATGTATGGCTCACAAAGCTTTTCTCCGCTCCACTACTGTAAAAAAGAATGCATGCATAAGAATTGTTGAAAAGAAATGTACCAGTAACCACGGTAGGATCTGCCATTGATTCTTCGTGGACAAATGCCAAAATTCTCCCCACTCCTCGATCATTCTTTATCTTTGGGCAGTCTCTCTTGAAATGCCTAATTTCACCACACTCATAGCAAGCTTGACTTACTCCAACGGCAGGGACTTGAGAAATGGGTTGTTCTGGTGCTTTAGAAAAACGGGAAGTGTGCCCCTTCTTGTTACAGTTTCTACAATGCATTTCCCTACAAACTCCCGTATGATGGAAGTTGCACTTATTACAATTTGGCAGAGTTCCAGCATATCAACTTGGGGTTGCTGGAGTAGCAGAAACAGTGGTAGGAGTAGAAGCAGGAACAACAGTAGGAATACTAACAGTATGAACTGTCACTGTTTGTTGCTTCATTGAGGGATCTTATGATGATTGCCATTTTTGTTTGTTCCATAACTTCTTTTTGCTGCCTCCTTCCTTGGGTTTTTTAGAAACGACTAGCATGGGGTTTTGGCTAACTCCATGATCTTCTAGTGTCTGTGCTAGAAGTTTCGCACTATCGAAAGTAAGAGGATTGGCAGTAGTAACAATTCCTTGAGTCGGGGGAGTTAATTCCCAGATATACCTCTCTACCTTCTTACTTTCCGTGGTGACCATCCCAGGACACGGTAGAGCCAGGTCACTGGACCTAACAGTGTAAGCAGTGATATCGGATCCCTTCATCTTTAGACTCCAGAGCTCTTGCTCTAGTTTTTGCATTTCGCCTCGTGGGCAGTATTCGACAAGCATCAGTTCTTTCAAATCACTCCAACTCATAGCATTGGCTATTGGGAGAGTCACGGACTTGACTTGGCTATTCCACCAAGTGAGAGCCCTGTCTATGAAGGTGCAGGCTGCGAATTTCACTTTGCTAGACTCGGAGCATGCGCAGATTTCAAATATTGATTCGATTTTCTCGAACCAATGGGTTAATGTAATGACACCTCTCGTGTCATCAAAGGGTCGTGGTTTAGCATTGGTGATGTCTTTGTATGAACATTCTCTTGGACGTCCATGACTATCTCCATGATTAGAAGCATGGGCGTCACTACCTGCCCCACTGGCGCCACTGGCATTGATCTGTGTCATGGTTGCTGCCACAGCGGCAGTTACTGCTGCTTGGAATACAATAGTATCATACTGAGGAGGTGGCGGTGGTGGTGGATTTGTTAGAGGGTTATTGTTACTTCTGTTAGACTTCTTTGGAGGCATCTTTTTGTTTAAAATTTCAAGAGGAAATAATGATAAGTCCTCTATAGTAGTAACAAGTCAGGTGATATTGATTAAGATATATCTTCGTTCTATCATATCCTGACTTTCATAGTATTCTGCGATTTACAATGGAAGTCTACTAATATAAGTAAACAATCACAAAATTCAATTTATGAAATTTATAGTAACGCTTCTAATGAATTTGTATAATTTAATCCATACCAGGTCCTCTAATAATCACATAGTGTATACAAATCGTATATAATTAAGATAAAAATAGACCTTCGAATAAGTAATTCTACTCTAAGTCCACAACCAAACAAGGAACAATAAATAAAGCTAAATCACAAATTCTAAGTCTATTAAACATTATATATATATATATATATATATATATATATATATATATATATATATATATATATATCTTTTGTATACACTTAGTAATTATAGATTTACCACTAATGATCCTTTGTTTTCCTATGTCTATTTCTAGTAAGAATAACCTTCTTGCATATTTTTGTTTCAATGTTATAGTGCTATAAAATACTCCTATAGTATTTTAAATTCATGTTTTGTTCTAGAGTTTCTCTGGTATATATGTTGGGTAAGTTTTAGACTTGTTGCAACACCACTATCACTCCCAAACACATGATCGTCATATCTCCGATAAATATAGTTGATCAAGCTATATTTATTCCAGATATGATTACATAACTGTCTAGGTTTAACTATAGTGTCCAACATTTAAATACTTTTGTATACTACTATTTCCTGTATGTACGCATGTTACTATACTTCTTATAAAATACTTAGATTTTAAAAGTATATTTTTAATCAGAGTGCTTCAACCCCATTGCATTTATAGTTGTATATCTTTTATGGTTTGATATACTTAGTTCATTATGAATAATGCTATGATACCAATCTGTCACACCCCTAAACCTAAAGGACGGAAACATTCAGGGGTGGAGGACATCATTTACAGTATCACAACAATTTCATAATAGTAATCATAGTACAACAACCATGTATTGAAAAGTATAAGTTTTTACATGTGTGTTCAAGTCATTGTATACAAGACACCAAAATGTATATCAAAAGTTAAATGAAATGAGTCTAAGAATCTCCATCTTCTAAAAAATCCATGGATGTACCTGTCTACTGATTTCCTGAAAATACAAGTAGTTTTGAAAAGGTGTCAACCATTAAATTGGTGAGTTCATAAGTATGTTTGTAATTGAAATCTGGCGTTTCTTCCTTGAAAATGTAAGTATGTATTCCCAGAAAATCTTATATTTTCTGTTGTAATGTGTTGTACTCAAAACGTGTAAATATTATTGTACTATGAAATAGTATAATGTAGTTTTAATTCACATAAAACTATGAAAAGCATGTTTACTCTACACTGAAATAGTATTCTATGTTTGTACACATATGAAAACTGTGTAATTGTAACTGTCTAAATTCACCAACTGTACTTGTAAAATATTGTATTATAGTTGTATTAATTAATAAAACTATATGAAGTTTCTTACTTATTCATACACTAATCGTATTGTTCAATACCAAATTGTGAATGACTATAACCATGCTTGATGACCTAAGATGGCCTGAACAGGACGTTCTTTAGGCGTCACAATTGGTACGACATTTGTCACCCCAGGTCTGTCGGCCTAACTGTAGCGAACATTTAAGGTGCGGGATTGTTAGTCCTACATAGTTCTATACACAAGTGTCACTCTCTCCCTCCATGAGACTCTGGCTATAATTTCAGGACTCTGTTGGTACTTAGATAAGTACATGAAGTGTGTCTCACAAATGCTATATTGATCGTTACGTGTAGAATAATAAAAAGTTACTTTCTAATAGATAAATTGTAAGCTTTTCTCATAAACTATATTTACTATAGTTTATATGTTTTTTTCTTTAATGCAATCTAAATATGTAAAATAGTGCATATGATCCATAAACTATACTTATTATAGTTTATATGTTTGTTATCCGTATTGTAATCTGAATTTTGAAAGCAATATGTGAGTTTTATAAGCTATACCTTTTATAGTTTATATGTTTGTGTTTTACTACAACAAAAATCTTTGTTTAAATTGTGAATTCTATAATAATGTTATTCCTTGAAATTCAATATTTATATCCAAATGTTACTAAAACGGTTTGCAAAAACTATATTTTTGTTTAAGAACTTTGAAATCATTTTGTACATATATAAATATAATATTTATATAATTATGATTAAATAGACAGTCGAATAAATAATTCTACCCCAAGCCCACAACCAAACAGGAACAGGAAATGGAATCAAATTATCAATTCTAAGCATGTTGAATCCTAATTATATAATTTATATATGTAAATATATAATTTTAATAATGGTAACAAATAATAAATACTGAAATCGTTTATATATTAACACAATTTCTTGTGTTACACTTCTACCCCCCCCCCCCCCCCTTAAAACAGTGAAAAATCATGAAAACATAGGGGTATGAACTCACCTCGTGTATGTGTCCTTGATTAGATACGGTGTGGTTGTGATGATTCTCGGTATAGAATACGTGTAATTAACCGTATACTAATTATATTTTACACAAAATAATATACATAAATTAGATATCTAATAATTTAACATGATAATTAACACTAGTTTGTATAGATTACTTACTAATTGAAGACAAATTCTTATGAAATTTTGAAGATTTCTGGGTAAATGCTTGCTGATGCCAAGAACTTTGATATGTGTTTTAAGAGCATATGAGAGAAATAAGTTTACTGTATGTCAAATGAATTCATTTGTATCTTAAAAATGAAGGAAACTTATTGGGCGGTGAATGTGAGATTTACGATGGTAATCAAATTGGGAAGCTAACTTTGGATAAGATATGAAGATATTTGAAGAGTTTATGGTCCTACACTCCCAAAAATGAAGTGTTTATCATTTAAATTAAAATGGAAATGGAGTTTTCGGATCTTAAAGTCAAAGAAGAGGGGTTTATGGTCATACACTTCCTTGAAGGAAGTGTTTGCGGTTTGCTTTCATTCTAAAGGGGTGTTAACGGTTTGTGATATTTTTCCAAAGGGTGTTCACGGTATGCTTTATTCCAAATGGGGGTTCACGATTTGATTTTTGTTCCAAAAGAGGGTGTTCACGGTTTGCTGTTGGAATATTATTCCCTAAACCAAAAACTCTATATACACTTTAAGTTTTCATATTTTAAGTTAAATATAAGCCCCTTTATTTGAACTAGAACTTAAATCAATATATGTTTCATTATTTATATAGTTCATAGGAGTATGGTTTTCAAAGTATGTTTACACAATAACTTATATAAACATGCCATATGGTATTCAATGTTCTTACTGTATAAATGTTATGATGTTAAATCACTTGTATATTATTGTAGTTTAGATTTACATTGATCTATAATAATGGGTTGTTATAACAACATAAGTTTGGATTGCCCTCCTGGCCCTCATCTTATTTATAGATTGCTCCTGAGATTCTTGGCATCCGCACAAAGCAATATCAACTCAGACCAACTGAACTATGTCGACATATGCAATAGATAAACAATAACCAACTAGTACCAGTAATCATACATATCTATCAATATAACAGATCACTACAACATAACATCATCATATATACCAGGATACATAATATAACCTAGTGGGTTGGTATTCGTGCCTTCGACCCATGAGCACGGTAAGGAAACTCACCTCAAAGTCTAAAAGATAGTTACACCGACCACTGCTCTAAATACTGGCTCTATAGGTCACGTATACAAAAAACCAGGTAGTAAGCCTCAATCTACTACTCAAATTACTACATTTGACCTCAAGTTAAAATCGGTTAATGGTCAAAGTCAATGGTCAATGGTTAAAGGTCAAAATTTCCATTTTAAGTCACACAGCCAGTAGTCACATTGTGACCACTTGTTGGTCAAATCATGACCTAATAAGACGAAACATTTGCATATAATCATTCTACGTCATAGTACTTAAGTGCCCATGTTGTGAGAAGCGCAGTGGACAACTTGATGTATAAAGGTCTTAATTATTTCAGACATGCAACCAAAACTTCCAGAATCTCTTATCTACTTTAGGACATCGTAAAGATCATGGATTTTAGGATACATGGCCAATACATGCCTCAAAACAATCTAGGTCTAAAATAGTGCAAAATATAACCCACATCTAATTTAAAAGCTCAAAGTTCTAGAAAACTCAAGATCCATGACCTTAATCCATAACAGGACCCTAAGGATCCATAAAGTTTGCAACGTTATGGAACCCCAACACTCTCACAAGCCAAAAACATGATGAAAAACCTAGATCTAAGTACTTTTCATCATAAAGTAATGAACTTTGAATACTCACAAGGGTCCAGATGGTGAGAATGGATGATTGAGGCTTGTAAGTTGAGATTGTCTACCAAATGATATTTTTCTTCATCATCATCATCATCATCATCATCATTATTATTATTATTATTATTATTATTATTATTACTATTATTATTATTATTATTATTATTATTATTATTATTATTATTATTATTATTATTTGCTAGAAATCACTACAAATGAGCTTAAAATCAAGTATGGAGGATTAGGGTTACATGGATGGAGAGCTAGGAGGTGATAGAACATGAGGGTGGGCTAACCGTAGCCCTCATTTCCTTTAAATATGGGATAAATCCCAAAAAATTAGGGTTCGCAACTAGTTCATGGTTATGTCATGAGATCTAAACTCATACATATTATTGAGAGGCCACATCATGTTATGATATGCAAGTTCTCACGATGTGAGCTAAGTTTGAACCCATACATTTAGTTTAACAACTTAACAAAATTATTACCTGAACTGCGTGTTATAGGCTCCCACAAAAAAGTTATTTCTTAGAGAGTGATCAATCAATAACTTTTTTAGGGGTACAAAATATTTATAAAGTAAGTTGCTATTCTATGAAGGATAAACTTTATAGTCGTCAGCCGACTTCAAATTTAGAGAAGCTTAACTTGCTACTTCATGAGTCTTTATATAAATTTATCGATCACTTCTTTTCTTCAATCAATTCTCATCTTGTTTGAACACACTGATAAACCAAGATACATGAAAGGAAGATATCGCATAGATCAAGCAATAATGGAAAACATGTGCTCGACATCTTGATAAGCAACCTCAATAGCTAAGAGTTTTTTTTCACATACATTAATTTTAAGACACGAGGAAAGGAAAAAACAAAAATTATAATATTTACAATATTTCGTGCATTTAACATCAACCATTCTCCCAAAAAAAATTGCATCATCGACATAAAAATGAGATATCTACATGTTATCCATGTCAAAATATGCACCCATGAAAAATGACTTTTTTGTCGCTTCATTTACCATAACATTTAAACCTCCCACAAAAATAATGAATAGAAAAAGTGGAAGTGTCACCTAGTTGAAGTCTTTGTTTATTTTCACTTTTGTAGTAGGTGCACCTTTAATCAAAATTGATGCCATAAATGAAGCAAGCTACACGAAAACCCATCCTAACCATTTTTTTGTTGGATTAAGTAGTCTAATCTCATAACTAAATTGGTATATTCTTCTAATTAAAAATAAAAGTCCTTTTTGGGTTGCCTTCATAAGTAGAAATAGTTTAGAATGACAAGGGTTAATCTGTATTTGGTTAATAGTTCAGCAAAGGAAGGATTATAGATCCTTCCTTTCTTGCACAATTTTGAAGGCTCTGTGGAGAGATTCTAGAAGCCTTTAGGTATTGATAAGGATAACCACTTGTTTTGGATTAAATTAATATTGTTTTGAATTCAAATTAGGGTTTATGTTGGATCGAATGTATATAGTGAGAAGTCGAAAGTTGTTAGAGTTTGTAAAGTGTCGAAAGGAGTATGGTTTCGATACATTATCTATTTACAAGGCAATTAAATTTTGATACTTAATGTCTAGTTCTTGTACTTTTTGTTAGTCTATTGTACCCTATAAATAGGGTAAGTACATAGAGTAGAGGGAACGAACTGAGCATCATTTCACTTGTACTCAAAACACTATCTTTTACTCTTCAGACTTTAATTGAGCCAAACTGATCTTATTTAGATCCCGTCTCCTTTACAGCTTTTATTGAATCTATTGTGTACGTAATAAATTTCTAACTCGTATCAATTGGTATCAGAGTAGGATTCACACAATCGATTGACATTTTCATGTATTTTTCATTTCTTTTAACTGCTCTTTTCGATTTAAAATTATCCATAAATTGAAACAGGAAATTTGTGTTAATTGATTGGATTGAATTGATTATGCACTCTGTGTGTTAGATCAATTGATTTTTGATTAGTCTCTGATTGATTTCTTTCTTATATTTCTTTTTTAATCAAAAATCTATTTCTTCAAAATCCGTACAACAATGGTGAATTTTAGTGTAAACATGATGACTATTTTCTCTCACTTGCTCTGATCATCAACAAAGATTTCGATGTTGACTCCAGAGTATTACGAGCAATAGGCTGACAGGATAGAGGATTATCTGAATAGTATTAATGAAGAACTAATGAGATCCATTAAAAATAGACAATTTAATTAGGAGATGTTAGTCACTATTGATACGTATACAAATTTTAAGGACATAATCACAATAGGAAACAAGATGAAGGAAAAATGATAAGAAATTTATGTGTGAATTACGTGGTACATTTCCACGAGTAGTTTACAATTATGTTCGAGGATGTGAAACTACAATGCAAATTTGGGATACTATGAAGGATAAATATCAAGGTAATGAGAAGAAAAAGAAGAGATTAGTAAAAACAATGCATGATATAGTTGGGAGAATTCAAGCAGAAGGAAACAAAATCAATCGAATTATACTATGATCGATTGAACGAATTGATCTTCAAAATTTCTCACTATGGAGTGACATGTTCAATCTCACCTTTCTCATGGGTTTAAGAAAGGAATCGAGAAATATCAGTTTGATGATCAAGACACAAGAAAGCTTTGATGGTTACTCTCTTGCAAATCTATATAATATCTTGAAAGCACATGAAAGCGAGATTAATGATATTGCTGAAGAAATTAAATTGAGTTTGGTACGACCATTGGCATTGGTGTCGAAAGTTGCTGCTAAGGAATGTGTAACTAAAGAAGAAGCTAAGGATTGCAAAGAAGGATTCTTATTCAACTCTGATGATCACACAGTTGCATATTACTAAAAAAATAAGATTCATAATTTCTTTAAGAAGCCATTCAATGGAAAGTTCAAGAATAGTTCAGAGGGCAAGGCTGTATCATTGACTGGGAAATATATGAAGGAAGCAGTAAAGGTAGAAAAGGAAGAGATGGAGAGTTCGAATGAGAAGAAGGAGGAATTTAAGTTGAAGGGTGATTTTGGCTATAATTATAACTATTGCAATGGTTACAATCATTTAGCGAAAGATTGTATGCTAAGAAAGAAAGAAGAGAAGAAGGAGAGAGAGTTAAGGAAGAGGCTCATTATGTTAAGAAGCTTGAGGAAATTCGCTCTCGAATAAATAATGTTTCACTGATTGCTAGAGGAGATGATGAATAAGAGGGCACATATCAAATATGGTCTTCAGGGACAGATGATGATGAAATGTGCCATCCCACACATGGTGCATTGTATGAGAAACTGAAGGAGATTGATGATAAGAGTGAGGATGATGATGAAGAAAGAATTATATGGATATGCTTTGTGTGGAAGGATGAGATCAAACCACCAATGACTGTAAATGTACGTGATCTTCTAACCTTAGTTAAAATTCCTTCATCTTCATTTAGTGATGTTTTATCTGACTTTGATAATACGTGTTCTTATCTTAATGAAATGTTAATCTCCATGAGTAGTGAAGCAGAAAAGTCTAAAACCCTCTATTATGAAGCTAAGAATAAACTAGAAGAAAATAAGTGTTTAGTAGAATCTCTAGACTTAAGGATTAATAATCTTCTGATAGACAGAGATAATATTCGAATGGATACTATTATGCTTGTAAAACAAAATTACATGTATTGTAATATTGCTAAAAGGTTTTATGTGAAATCAAATGAACTTTATCATTCTTCTGAGATTTATGATGTACATCATCAAAAGTTACTTCAGTTTCTTGCTTTTAAAAGAGAATGGATAGACGTAACCATATATGACTGTGAAAGCAAGATAGAAAATTATGAAAAAATTCCAAATGATTCATATGCATATAGTATTGTAAATATTAAATAATGATTGAATGTTGATGATCTTGTGAAAATTGTGAATGAGACCTTAACCAAAAATGAAAAAGTCAAGATTTTAAACATAACTGAGAAGTCAACACTTGGTTCTCAACAAAATTTTGTTGACATCAGAGATAATTCTGACAATATCAGTGAAACTGAGGAACATAAATGTGTCAAATTCTCATGATTTTCTGTCACTAATTTCAATTCAACTACTAAAGGTAAAGAATGTAATGATTCAATGTCAAAATTAAACAATGATTAATTTTCGACATCCACAACCTGTGATTCTCATGAATCTATTGTGGTTGAGGAGTGTGTGAGTGACAAGGATGAAGTTTCAAATGAGAAACCAATTCCAAGAGTTGTGGTAGATCAAGTCCTGGAAGATTCAAATGAGTATACGAAAGTGTTGGAAGACAAAGGAAAACATTATCTTGAATCAAATGCAATGGTTTATCCTAGGTTCAAGGATTCAGAATATGTTGTGTTTCCAAATCAAGTATTTGTTACCAAAGGAAATGGTGATAATGTAGCTTATAAATTAAACAAGTTGTTAAATGAAGACAATTTAAGTGTGACAAAAAAAAGGATTTTATTCAAATCAAAACACAGTCGAAAATGGCTTAAACAAAAACTAGAAAGATTTTCAACAACAAAATAAAACAAAATGTGTCTGGGCTGTGAAAACAGAAAAATCTATTGTTGATAATAGACACAAGGAAAAATATGTTGATTCCTTACCTATTAATCCAAAACATCAAAAGTTGAAAACACAAACTTTCAAAAGAGGAGTAGAGAAATTGCCTTCTAATAAAGGAATTTCGGAATCAAAAGCGCAAAAATAAAGCTTATTGGAAAAATAAAAAAGCTTTTCACAAACAAAAGGTTTTTAAACAAAAATCTCCTGAAATGGTTTCAAAAACAAAATGATTTTCAAAGGACTCAAAATATTGTCTAAAACAACTTTCGACAAAATGATTTACAAAGAAGTTTTCAAAATCATAGACAAAGGAGTTTTGGTCAAAATAAAAAAAAATCAACAAAATGGTGTTGTTTATCATAACTGATATCAAAATCTTTTTTCCAAATAATTCAAGAGGTTATTTCCCAAAAGACGATTTGAGAAATTAGAAGTTAATGGAAGGAAGAGTGAGCCTTTTAAGCCTAAAAACCCAAATTTTCCAAATGTTGATTCAAAACGTAACATGAAAGCTTCATTCACAAAAGGCAGAAGTTTTGTAAAGAACATCAATCATTAGATTGAAGTAAAAAGAAAACAATATCAATCACATAATTATTCTCAAGAGCAAATACGAAATGCTTACGTGAAGTACTTGAATGGTTCAATGAATGAAAGTACTTCATCTCAAGAGTCTACACCAAGGGTGCGAAAGTGGAAAGAAATTCCGAAGAAGGAAATTGATGTTTCTTAGAAAAAGGATGAAAAAGTTAAAATCAAAGTTGAACCTTCCCCATTACATGATTAAATTTCAATGCCTAAAGAAAATGAAGTTGACTTAGTTGACAATTTCAAATCGAAAGTTTGTAATTGAGTTTTAGGTTCTTTATTGCACAATGTGTTTCAAACTAATGTCCAGTGACCTGAAAGGTCTTGGGGACCTAAATTATTCAAACTAACTGCAGGTACGATGTGACGAACAATATGATGAAAACTGGTATATTGATATTTGATGCTCGAGTCACATTACTGGGAGGGAAGAATATTTGAGAGATTTTTGAAAGTTGGAAGATGTTGGAGTTGTAAAGTTTGGAAACAACAAGAAATGTAAAGTCAAAGGTTATGGAAAATTGACGAATAAGATATTCACGGTAAATCGAGTCACTTATTTTGAAGGTCTATGTTGGAAAGAGTGTCCAATGTCATTAACTACTGGTGATATTTCTAATAATAGCAGGGTCCTCTTAGGTTTCCCTCAAGACTCAAATTAAGTGGAATATATAAAGGAGGAATTAGTTTATTAATTATTATGGTTTAACAATTAATTAGAAACTAATTGGAAAACAATTCGGGAATTAATTAACAGTTTAATTAATGGAAGGGTTGAATATCAATTAATCAATATTTCGTTAATGAGGAATATTCAAGAACCCTAGGAAGAAGGTGGTGGATGAAAATTCCCTTTGGATAAGGAAAATTTCGTTCATAGGGTTATCTCATCCCACATCGACTTAAGGGTAAAACACTAGTAGGCATCTAAGGCTATAAATAGGGCCTCAGGGATTCATTCCTCCTTGCTCATTCTTGACTTGATTTTTCGCCACTTCTTTCTCCTTCCTTGTGGAAGAACTCTCCTTATAGTTCATCCCCTCCTAGTTATTTTTGCTTCTACTCTTTTGAGTTCATTGGGTGTGAACCAAGAGAGGGATTCTGGTTTGGGTCGTGGTCATCCAAACATGGTGACACGCACGAGGAGTCATGCACGAAGATCTTTGGTTTCAAAAGAGGTATGTCTTCCTTTTGTGTTTTTTATTTTTCCGCTACCTAGTTTAGAGTGTATTTGATGCATAGAAAACCTAACATCGGTATCAGAGCCATTAGTTCATGATTACATTCACCCTAGATCCATGTTTTCTGAAAATACTTGTTTGAAATTGAATGAAAGAAGGAATATTGAAAAATTTTTAATTGATAAAACCTGCAATCACAACTCACGACGTAAGAGCAAGATGCTCACGATGTGAGCTAGGTAGATTAGGGTTTCCATAATTTTTTCATTTTTCAAATTTGAACTTCTATCAAATACGGATAAATACCAAATTTATAATGTTTTAAATCTGGAAAACTGATAAATATTATTTAAATATGATTATTTGAATTTAAATATTTATTTATTATTAAAATGGTGATTTAATATTATTTATAATAGAGATTTATAATTTAAATATTAACACATCACGTTTTATTAATTTTTATATTGCATCCTTGCAATTAACTGGAATTAATATTAGACAACTAAATTTACAGAGTTTTAAATTTACTCCTTATATGTATGTAAGATCCATATCTATTGTATGTGCAAGAGAATTACAATGTGCATCCTCGCATATTTTAAATATTGACATTGTTAGTCTTACCATGACTAGGCTTATCCATTCTGATGTAAGGGTTTAAGGAGGTCTCTATGATTCCTACTGTGGTCAATTTTTAATATGCTTCATGCTTACCACCCTCACCACCCTATTACATTTTGAGAATGGAGTTAACGAAAGGGGTTGATAATGATAATGGTCAATCTAAAAGTATTCTAAATACAAGTATAAAACAAAATCCCATTTTATTAATTAAAGGTGAATATTATGTTATACATAAAAATTGAAAATTCTCTTTATAACTTGTTAATGGAGCTCGCAAGGTTAACTCGCATGTCAATTTGAGAGTATAGGTAGACAATGACATGGAACTCGCAAATCTCAAGCGTAACTTGAGTTGGGTACCATGCAATTTTCTATGGGTGATTCACCATCTGTTCAATGATCCGCGACATCCCTTTTATTGAATTTGAGATGAGCATAATTCGATATTAACATTCTATTGATAGTAAATGAATCTCAAAGGTCTAGAATTTCATGGTGATCAAAATTGGCAAAGAGTTTTTTCTACCTAAATAACTTTGTGGTGTGTTTACAGCATCCCTTTATACATCATGAAGTCAAATATGGATCCTAGCCTTAATTTAATAATTTGATTCAGGGTGATTATTTATTAATGTTTTTATATATCAAACTCATTGGAATCTTATCTTTTGTTGATGTCGATCCCAGTCAACGACAACAAATTAATGATTTTATATATCAAAGTAACTGGAATCTTATTTTTTGTTGATGTCAATCCCAGTCAACAACAACAACAACAACAATCTTCCTCTTCCTCCTACTCCTCCAAATCAAAACTCAAGTTTCTCTCTGATGTCAGTTCTAAACAAGGAAAGTCTCAATGAAGATGAATCCAACTATCTTGATTGGATTAGGACCTTGAGATTTACATTGAGATATGAGAATAAAGAGTATGTTCTCGACGATGATGTTCCTGAACTTAGAGAGAATGCTACCCCAGATGTATTTACTACCTACAACAAGAATTACAATGAATCGACAAAAGTGGCTTGCCTTATGTTAGCGACCATGGCTTCTGGTCTCCATAAGAACTTTTAAAATTGGGGCACTTATGACATAAAACAATAGCTCAAGGACATGTTCCAAGATCAGGCTAGGCAAGAACGATTCGAGATCATTAAGTCCCTCATGACATATAAACAACAAGAGGGAGATTCTATGTGTGTTACACGTCCAAAAAATGAATTCGTACATAGACAGACTTGGGAATTTAGGTGTCGAGCTGCCTAAGGAGTTAATGATTGACAGGGTCTTAAACTCGCTTAATAGTTCATATTCACAGTCTATCATGAACTTCAATATGAAAAACCTTGATAAGACCTTGATGGAGTTGCATGGCATGCTTAAGACAGTTGAGGCGAGTATGAAGAAACCCAACAACTCCAACCCTATTGCTCTAGTCTTCGCCATTGATTGTGGTTCTACTAAAAGGGAATGGGTTTCTCATCCTAAAGGAAACGGAAAGGGCACGTTTGGACAATCTGACCAGAGCCCTAAGAGAAAGGTCCAAGCTAATATAGCTCTTTTTTCTGATCCAAGTGATGTCATTTGTTTTTATTGCCAGTCAAAGGGGTACTGGAAGTCTATTTTCCCTAAATACCTGGAGGACCTTAAGAAGAGAAAAGTCAAGGTGACTGGCACCTCAGGTATGTTTATGATAGAACTCCATAGCATATCTACTTCTAACTCATGGATTCTTAATATAGGATGTGGTACTCATATTTTCTCTAATATACAGGGACTAAGACAAAGTACGAAGTTGAGGCATGGTGAGCTCAACCTACTCATGGGAAGCATGCACAAGTCAATTGTTACAAGGATTAGGAACTATGAGAGCATTCTTAGTCGTGTTTTTTTTATCTTAGTTTATTAAATTGTTGCTTTTCGCCTAATTTGGCACGAAACATTATATCTTTTCATGCACTTTATAAGGATGGTTGTAGTTTTTCTATTGATAATGATAATGGTGACATTTTGGTTTATAAAAATGGTTGTTTTATATTTAAAGCTAGTCCTTGTAAAGGTGTGTATGAAAGTGTTGTTTGCGTTAGTGAAATTGATAAACTATTATTGAATATTGGTTCGTATAATAGTGAATTAGACAAATCGTGTTTGTGGAATTGTCAACTTGGCTATATAAACAAGAAGCACATTACCAAGCTCCAATCAGATGGGATCTTGGATTCATTTGACCTCAAATCAGATGATGTATCTGAATCTTGCTTACTTGGCTAGATGACAAAGGTGCCAATCACAGGTCAATGTGAAAGGGGAAAGGATTTGTTGGATCTCATACACACATATGTTTGTGGACCATTCAAATCCACCACAAGACAAGGAGAAATATACTTTGTGACTTTCACTGTCGATTTTAGCAGATATGGATATATCTATCTAATCGAGCATAAGTTAGAAACCTTTAATGTGTTCAAAGAGTTTCAAAACGAAGTAGAGAATCAATTGGGGAAAAAACTCAAGATACTCTGATTTGATAGAGGTGGAAAATATTTAAGTTTTGAATTCTACGATCATCTTAATAATTATGGAATAGTTTCACAATTGTCTCCTCCCAGAACATCACAGTTGAATGGGGTAGCTGAGAGAAGAAATCTAACACTATTAGATATTGTTTGATCTATGATGATTCAAGCTGCAGTTCCAATATATTTTTAGGGGTATGCCTTAGAGACATGCACCCACATCCTAAACCTTGTACCTTTTAAGAATGTTTCTAAAACACCCTTTGATATGTGGAGTAAGACATGTCCTTCTCTAGCATATATAAAAGTTTGGGGTTGTGAAGCTTTTGTTCGTTATTAGGCGAATGATAAGATAGAGCCCAGATCATAGAATTGTTACTTCATTGGTTATCCAAAAAAGCCTTTTGGATACTTGTTATTCAAGCCTTTTGAGAACAAAGTGTTTATTACTAGAAGGGGATTCTTCTTCGAGAGGGATCTCATTTCCAAAGAGAGCAGTAGGAGCCATATTGACCTTGAAGAGATTCAAGAGTCAAGTGAAGAAGAACCTTTAGTAGACACTAGCACACAATCTGAGGTGGAACAACTTACTGAGGAACCTCAACATGAGGTAGAGCAGCCTGTTGAACAAAAAGATATATCTTCACCTCCCCTTCTCAGATCCAATAGATTTTTTCTTCTTCCTGAGTTTTATGGTTTCCATATGAGCACATACCGAGACACATTGGTCAGTTATTATGCATTGGTTAATATGGATGAGCTATCTAACTATAAGGAAGTGATGACAGGCCCTGAGGCTGCCAAGTGGAAGGAAAATATGGAAAGCAAGATTGAGTCCATGTATGTCAACCAAGTATGGAGTTTGGTTAATCCTACACCTAGCATCAAAACAGTTGGGTGCAAATGGATATTAAAGAAGAAGACTAGCATAGATGGGAATGTGTACATGTTCAAGGCTAGATTGGTTGAAAAGGTTTATACTTAAACTTAAGGGATTAATTATGAGGAAACCTTTTCACCAGTAGCCAAGATCAATTCTATTAGGATATTACTTGCCATAACAGCCTTTCACGTTTATCATGTATACAACATAGTTGTGAAAACCGCTTTCCTTAACGGAAAACTCATAGCGGAAGTGTATGTGGCACAACCTGAGTGTTTCATATAAAAAATATCCAGATAGAGTGTGTAAGGTTGAAAGGTCCATATATGGACTAAAACAAGTGTCTCACAGCTGGAACATTTGCTTTCATGAAAAGGTCAAAGAGTTTGGATTTTCAAGAAGTGAAGGGGAGTCCTACACACACACACACACATATATATATATATATATATATATATATATATATATATATATATATATATATATATATATATATATGTATATATATATATCAAAGCTAGTGGGAATATTGTAGTCTTCCTAGTGTTGTATGTGGATGACATACTTGATGGGTTTTATACAAAAGAACATCTTATGTGCTCATGAAAACCCTAAAGCTTGGATTTAGGTTTCCTATTGTACATGTAATTCATCCAAGACATATAAACCCCAGATCTAACATACATATTTTGAAATTATCATATAAAATCAGATCTAGATGATTACCTCTTCAAGAATGGCTTGAATCTTCTTCTCTTGGAGCTTAGAGTCATAAATGTCACTCCTCTAATGGCTTACAAACACCACAAGGAAGAGGATGGTATTGGAGAGATGGGAGAGGCACAATTTTCAGCCATGAACTCTTCTAGCATTTCTAGTGGCCGAAAATTGATGCTTAAGGGGTCTATTTATACTTGTGCTGCTAGGGTTTCAGTCAGAACCCTAATGGATAGCTTAGGCCTTAAGCAGTCTAAGGAACCTTCTGGAATAAGGCCTCAATGGCGGAAATTTAGGATGGAAACATCCTTAATTCCGTCCATGCCTAATCCATAAGGCTTCTCAGCCTAATATTCAACTATCACACAATTGACAATTCTAGTACCCTTTATTTAATTAATCTCGTCTAGCACACATAATTAATTCTTGTCAATATTAATTAAACTATATGATTTTTATTTTAATATATTATTTATATAATATATTAATAAACCATAATAACCTCCCTCTCTTCAAAAATCACCCTGTCAAGTTGCTTTGGACAGGCAACCCAAAAGGACCATGCACAACAGGGCCAAGTACTTACCAAATATAGTTACGAGCTTAGACATTAATCCAACAGTATCCCACATGGATAAGTCTTGTAACTATAAATGTGAATACTACCCGATTAGCAATACTAGTTCTCGAAGACGTTGTCAAACTCTGATCTTATCAGAAACCTATGTTTTAGATAAGGGATCGTCTAATCCTCTGTTCTATATATCGTGCAGACAATTACATGGAACATAGTCATACTTATTGTCTAGCAATCTGTTTCTCGATCTCTGATCTGTTCGACATAGAACTAGGTTGAACACATCAACTTTGTCCTGACCGGGCCCGACACATAAGTCAAACCAAAATCATCGAGGGGCCTAAATATCACTTTTACCCTCTTAGGATAAAAGGAACAAATAAACTTCAACTTATATGCATTTACCATTCACTAATCAACTCATGCACCGCAATGTGTTTTATAACATCAAGTTACTAATACGTTTACACGTTATCAATGCACAACCAACTTGCAAACAATAAATCATATATCTAGGTTTTAAGACCATATGATATTGTCATATTGCGATCACTTGAGATAAATTCCATGAAGTGATGCCAGCAAGCGTGGGTCTAATCCAATGCTCAAATAAAAATCATAAGCACTCATGAACGTTATAGCAAACCTTTGTTATGTCTAATACACTTTAGACAATATACACACCAATTCATGACAGTCTTCTTTCATATCTACTTCCAATATATGAACGACTATGGACTGTTCGAATAATCTTATTATTTAGGAAGTCAAAACATGCAAAATAAAAAATAGGTAAATAACTAACATAAGACAATAACTTTACTCATAAATAATACCCATTTATTTAATCATCAAATGTTAATTACAATTTATCTATTACACATTTCTAAACTAACTAATCAAAACTAATATCATCCTTCAACCCAATGCTCCTAGCGTGCTGTAAGAGCTTCACCTTACTCAGTCTCTTCCTAAGGGGATCTACTGGGTTATCCGCTAAAGATACCCTCTTCACTACGAGGAGTCCTTCTTCTACCTGATGTCTAATGAAATGGTATTTCCTGTCGATATGCCTGAATTTGTCATGATCCCTCAGTTCTTGGTCAAGGCAACTACACCTTCGTTATCACATAAAATTTCCATAGGCTCCTCTATGGATGGTACAACTCCAAGGTCTCCAATGAAGTTCTTCAACCATATTGCCTCCTTTGACGCTTCGCTTGCTGCAATGTGCTATGATTCGCACGTTGAATCAGCTACAGTTTCTTGCTTGGAACTTTTCCAAGTCACTGCTCCTCCATTAAGGGTAAAGACCCATCCCGACTATGAAAGGTAGTTGTCCCTGCGGGTCTGAAAACTGGCATCACTATACCCTCGCATCCTTAAGTCATCACTCCCATCAAGGACTAGAAACCATTCCTTGACCCTCCGAAGCTACTTAAGAATATTCTTTACTGCAGTCCAATGGGCTCTACCAGAGTTCCCTTGATATCTGCTGACCATGCTCAAAGTGAAGACCACATCAGGGAGAGTACAGTTCATAGCATACATGATCGAGCCAACTGTGGAAGCATAAGGTACTCGACTCATTTTGGATATCTCAACCTCTATACTTGGGTACTGAATCTTACTCAGCTTGGTATTTCTTTGGATCAGTAACTCCCCTTTCTTGGAATTCTCCATACTAAAACGCTTTAGTACCTTGTCCAAGTAAGTATTCTGACTAAGCCCTATTAGTCTTTTACTTCTGTTTCGCTATCCTTATTCCCAAAATATAGGTAGCCTCTCCGAGGTACTTCATATCGAATCACTTCCCAAGCTAGGACTTGACTTCCTATAGGGTTGGGACGTTGTCTCCTATGAGTAGTATGTCATAGACATACAATACAAGGAAACTTACTATACTCCCACTAGCTTTGACATATACACATGATTCATCCTCGCTTCTCCGAAAACCAAACTCTTTGAATTTCTCATCGAAACAAAGATTCCATCTGCGAGATGCTTGTTTTAATCCATAAATGGACTTATCAAGCTTACACACTCTAGTGGGATGCTTCGCATCGACAAAACCCTCTATCTGATTCATGTAAACATCCTCAGCCAACTTTCTGCCATATCTCATAATCATGAAATGCAACAATGGCCAACATCACCCTAATAGACATTATCTTTTCAACCAGTGAGAAGGTCTCATCACAGTTAACTTCAGGAGTTTGAGTAAAGCCCTTCGCAACCAATCACTCCTTATAAGTGTGCACATTCCTATCCATGTCGGTCTTCTTCTTGAAGATCCACTTGCACCCGACCGTCTTACGATGTGGCACGTTATCAAACAAGCTCCAAACTTGGTTGTCGTACATGGACCGAATCTCGTTGTCCATCACCTCTTTCCACTTTGTAGACTCCAGACCTGCCATGGCTTCCTTGCAGTTATTAGGTTCATCCAAATGAATGTATCCCCTTCTATAGTAATATGAAAACCATAAAACTAGGGTTGAACCCTAACTCTTTTGGAACATCTAAGAGGTAAGGACTCGTCAATCGGTTCAAACATAGTTTCCTCCTTGGGTTGAGTGCCAACATTAGAGGTTCCTTCATTGCTCGACTCTTGAATATCTTTAAGATCAATTTGCCTTCCAAAGTTCCCTTGGCTTATGAGTTCTCATTCTCGGAAAACCCCTCTCTTCGCAACGAAGACAACATTATCACTCGGTCTATAGAAGAGATATCCAAAGGACTTTTACGGGTAGTCGATGAAAATACACTGCTCACTATAAGGTTTGAGCTTGTCGTGAGTCTCTTGTCTTACGAAAGCCTCACAACCCCAAACCTTGATATGTGCCAACGAGGGAGCTTTCCCTGTCCACATCTCGTGAGGTGTTTTGGCAACCTTCTTGGTAGGGACTAAGTTAAGGATATTTGCGACAATCTCTATGGCATACCCCAAGAATAAGATAGGTAGCGAAGCACGACTCATCATGGAACGAACCATGTCTAGCAAGGTTCTATTATGCCTCTCAGCCACACCATCCAACTGTGGTGTCCTAGGTGGTGTCAATTGCGAAACGATTCCACATTCCTTGAGGTAGTCATGGAATTCAAGACTTTGGTACTCTCCACTTCGATCGGATTGAAGCATCTTGATTTTCCTACCCACTGGTTCTCCACTTCTTGTTTAAACTCTTTGAACTTTTCACAGTTTTCAAACTTGTGTTTGATTAAGTAGATATACCCATATCTGCTATAATCATCAGTGAAAGTCACATAAAAGTGTTTCGCATCCCTTGTTTCCAATACCCTATTTCATGGCAGTAGTGGCACTCTGCCTCCTTGGGGTTGGAGTAGGGTTTAGCAGAACTAGCATTGGTTCCACTAGAAGAGGTACCATCTTTGGACTTTCCCTTACGGTTGCTATTTGAGGGAGCCTTCCTCTTCTTACCCTTTCCATGCCCAATTGCTAAGACTGGGGCAGCAACAGGAGTAAGAGTTGATGCAACATATTTGTCTTTGAGGTTGCTCTCAGCAGTCCTCAGCAAGCCTTGAAGCTTGCTCAAAGTGACCTCCTCCTTGTTCATGTGGTAGGTCATGCGGAACTGGTTGTAGCAGGGAGGCAAGGAGTGAAGAATGATGTTAATTGCCAACTCTTCATCAAAGTTAACATTTAAGTTTAGCAAGCAATCAACATATCTCTACCTCTTTTGAAGATGAGCAGTAAGGGATTCTCCATTACCCATTTTGGTAGTGATCATCGAAGTGATGATCTCGTACCTTTCTTGCCTAGCGCTTTGGTGGTACCAATCCAACAGATCTTGATGCATCTCATAAGGATACATGTCCTCATAGGACTTTTGGAGTTCTGCAGTCATAGTCGCCAGCATGATACAATGGACTTTTGTAGCATCACGCTCATGTGCCTCAAAGGCAGCGATATCTTCAACAGAGGCAGTGTTGATGTTGATTTCCTTCAGCTTTTCATCGAGGACATACTCTTTGTCTTTGTAACAAGTGACCATCAAGATGTTGCGGATCCAATCATTGAAATTGGACCCGTCAAAGATCACTCTCCCACACACGTTCATGAGTGAGAATGAGCCAGAGGAATTTGAGTCGGAAGCATTGTTGTTCATGTTCGACATCTAAAATAGAAAAGAGACAAGTTTTATTAGAAATGAATCCCCAATTAAACACCCAAATGAGAAATTAGGGCTAGGATCCGGCAACATTATTTACAAATTAGAAGAGGGATGTCGTAATCTAACATGCAAATAAGTTGAAGGTAAGTGAATGATGATTCACTAATTTTTCACCATGAAAAATGAAAAAGAGATTAAGTTTTAAATGTATTGAAAACTCCTAGATCTTTTGAGATTCATTGAACTTTTCAATGGCATGTTTAAATCTCGATATGCCCCTCAAGTTTTTGACTGGGATGCCGAGGATCACAAAGCGGGTGTGAATAACCATGCAAATGTACATGGTGCCCCAATGTTACAGTCACCTAATCGACGTGCCGGTTAGCCACACACATTCCATCGATCTATGACAAACATCAGTTCACCCTTTTCCACCTTTTCTTAGAGCCTAATTAGTGTGTGGGTTAACCACACACGCTCCACTAACGTCTTAGCAAGGTACAAAGTGTAATTTCATGGAATTGGATCAAATTCACTTTTGCCTAAAGTAACTAAGATTGTGAATTTTGTAAAAACATTTAGTTACTTTATAATTCATTATACTTTTAATGAGGAAAGGGTTTGCCCTATCCTACCCGTTCGGCTAACGACCCTCCACCAATCAAGGAAGCGGTGAGTGAGAGTGGACACTCATTAAACGACCATTTTATAGGACATAACCTTATACCCCCTTATAGATCAGCTTCGTGAATGAGGCCTACTAATGGTAAGACTAGCATTTTAAGTTATACATATATAATAATACATGCAATTCATCCAAGACTTATGAACCTTAAATCTAACATACATATTTCGAAATTATCATATAAAATCAGATCTAGATTATGACCTCTTCAAGAATGGCTTGAATCTTCTTCCCTTGGAGCTTAGAGTCACAAATATCACTCCTCTAATGGCTTACAAACACCACAAGCAAGAGGATGGTATTGAGAGAGGGGAGAGGCACAATTTCCGGCTATGAACTCTTCTTGGGTTTCCAGTGGCCGAAAATTGATGTCTAAGGGGTCTATTTATACTTGTGCTGCTAGGGTTTCAGTCAAAACCCTAATAGACCGCTTGGGCCTTAAGTAGTCTAAGGAACCTTCTGGAATAAGGCCTCAATGGCCGAAATTTAGGATGGGCACATCCTTAATTTCGTCCATGCCTAATCCATAAGACTTCCCATCCTAATATTCAACTATCACATAATTGACAGTTCTATTCCCTTTTATTTATTTAATTTCTTTTAGCCACATAATTAATTCTTAACTAATTCTTGTCTAATATTAATTAAACTATATGATTTCTCTTTTAATATATTATTCATATAATATATTAATAAACCATAATAATTTCTCTCTTCAAAAATCACCCTGTCAAGTTGTTTTGGTGAAGGCAACCCAAAAGGACCATGCACAACCGAGTCAAGTACTTACCAAATATAGTTACGGGCTTAGACACTAATCCAACAATACTCCTTATAGGAAATGATATCCCAACGTTGCAAGGAGTTAAGACGTGGCTTGGGAGTTGTTTCGCTATGAAGGATCTAGGAGAGGTTGTATACATCCTTGGTATAAGGATCTATATAGATATATTAAAATGTATAATAGGACTGAGCCAAAGTACATACCTGGATAAGGTCTTAAAGAGCTTCAAGATGCAAAATTACAAGAAAGGTTTTCTACCTATGCAACATGGCATCAAATTGAGTAAAACGCAATGTCCTAGTTCTAGTGATGAACATGATAGAATGAGTCGAGCCCATATGCTTCTGCTATAGGATCGATCATTTATGCCATGACATGTACTCTGTTGGATTAATGTCTAAGTCCATAACCTTATAGGACATAACCTTATACCCCCTTATAGATCAGCTTCGTGAATGAGGCCTACTAATGGTAAGACTAGCATTTTAAGTTATACATATATAATAATACATGCAATTCATCCAAGACTTATGAACCTTAAATCTAACATACATATTTCGAAATTATCATATAAAATCAGATCTAGATTATGACCTCTTCAAGAATGGCTTGAATCTTCTTCCCTTGGAGCTTAGAGTCACAAATATCACTCCTCTAATGGCTTACAAACACCACAAGCAAGAGGATGGTATTGAGAGAGGGGAGAGGCACAATTTCCGGCTATGAACTCTTCTTGGGTTTCCAGTGGCCGAAAATTGATGTCTAAGGGGTCTATTTATACTTGTGCTGCTAGGGTTTCAGTCAAAACCCTAATAGACCGCTTGGGCCTTAAGTAGTCTAAGGAACCTTCTGGAATAAGGCCTCAATGGCCGAAATTTAGGATGGGCACATCCTTAATTTCGTCCATGCCTAATCCATAAGACTTCCCATCCTAATATTCAACTATCACATAATTGACAGTTCTATTCCCTTTTATTTATTTAATTTCTTTTAGCCACATAATTAATTCTTAACTAATTCTTGTCTAATATTAATTAAACTATATGATTTCTCTTTTAATATATTATTCATATAATATATTAATAAACCATAATAATTTCTCTCTTCAAAAATCACCCTGTCAAGTTGTTTTGGTGAAGGCAACCCAAAAGGACCATGCACAACCGAGTCAAGTACTTACCAAATATAGTTACGGGCTTAGACACTAATCCAACAATACTCCTTATAGGAAATGATATCCCAACGTTGCAAGGAGTTAAGACGTGGCTTGGGAGTTGTTTCGCTATGAAGGATCTAGGAGAGGTTGTATACATCCTTGGTATAAGGATCTATATAGATATATTAAAATGTATAATAGGACTGAGCCAAAGTACATACCTGGATAAGGTCTTAAAGAGCTTCAAGATGCAAAATTACAAGAAAGGTTTTCTACCTATGCAACATGGCATCAAATTGAGTAAAACGCAATGTCCTAGTTCTAGTGATGAACATGATAGAATGAGTCGAGTCCCATATGCTTCTGCTATAGGATCGATCATTTATGCCATGACATGTACTCTGTTGGATTAATGTCTAAGTCCATAACCTTATAGGACATAACCTTATACCCCCTTATAGATCAGCTTCGTGAATGAGGCCTACTAATGGTAAGACTAGCATTTTAAGTTATACATATATAATAATACATGCAATTCATCCAAGACTTATGAACCTTAAATCTAACATACATATTTCGAAATTATCATATAAAATCAGATCTAGATTATGACCTCTTCAAGAATGGCTTGAATCTTCTTCCCTTGGAGCTTAGAGTCACAAATATCACTCCTCTAATGGCTTACAAACACC
Source organism: Lactuca saligna (assembly GCF_052625555.1). Classification (NCBI taxonomy): domain Eukaryota; kingdom Viridiplantae; phylum Streptophyta; class Magnoliopsida; order Asterales; family Asteraceae; genus Lactuca; species Lactuca saligna. The sequence continues at coordinate 171,627,924 of NC_136421.1, forward strand.
ACAAGCAAGAGGATGGTATTGAGAGAGGGGAGAGGCACAATTTCCGGCTATGAACTCTTCTTGGGTTTCCAGTGGCCGAAAATTGATGTCTAAGGGGTCTATTTATACTTGTGCTGCTAGGGTTTCAGTCAAAACCCTAATAGACCGCTTGGGCCTTAAGTAGTCTAAGGAACCTTCTGGAATAAGTCCTCAATGGCCGAAATTTAGGATGGGCACATCCTTAATTTCGTCCATGCCTAATCCATAAGACTTCCCATCCTAATATTCAACTATCACATAATTGACAGTTCTATTCCCTTTTATTTATTTAATTTCTTTTAGCCACATAATTAATTCTTAACTAATTCTTGTCTAATATTAATTAAACTATATGATTTCTCTTTTAATATATTATTCATATAATATATTAATAAACCATAATAATTTCTCTCTTCAAAAATCACCCTGTCAAGTTGTTTTGGTGAAGGCAACCCAAAAGGACCATGCACAACCGAGTCAAGTACTTACCAAATATAGTTACGGGCTTAGACACTAATCCAACAATACTCCTTATAGGAAATGATATCCCAACGTTGCAAGGAGTTAAGACGTGGCTTGGGAGTTGTTTCGCTATGAAGGATCTAGGAGAGGTTGTATACATCCTTGGTATAAGGATCTATATAGATATATTAAAATGTATAATAAGACTGAGCCAAAGTACATACCTGGATAAGGTCTTAAAGAGCTTCAAGATGCAAAATTACAAGAAAGGTTTTCTACCTATGCAACATGGCATCAAATTGAGTAAAACGCAATGTCCTAGTTCTAGTGATGAACATGATAGAATGAGTCGAGTCCCATATGCTTCTGCTATAGGATCGATCATTTATGCCATGACATGTACTCTGTTGGATTAATGTCTAAGTCCATAACCTTATAGGACATAACCTTATACCCCCTTATAGATCAGCTTCGTGAATGAGGCCTACTAATGGTAAGACTAGCATTTTAAGTTATACATATATAATAATACATGCAATTCATCCAAGACTTATGAACCTTAAATCTAACATACATATTTTGAAATTATCATATAAAATCAGATCTAGATTATGACCTCTTCAAGAATGGCTTGAATCTTCTTCCCTTGGAGCTTAGAGTCACAAATATCACTCCTCTAATGGCTTACAAACACCACAAGCAAGAGGATGGTATTGAGAGAGGGGAGAGGCACAATTTCCGGCTATGAACTCTTCTTGGGTTTCCAGTGGCCGAAAATTGATGTCTAAGGGGTCTATTTATACTTGTGCTGCTAGGGTTTCAGTCAAAACCCTAATAGACCGCTTGGGCCTTAAGTAGTCTAAGGAACCTTCTGGAATAAGGCCTCAATGGCCAAAATTTAGGATGGGCACATCCTTAATTTCGTCCATGCCTAATCCATAAGACTTCCCATCCTAATATTCAACTATCACATAATTGACAGTTCTATTCCCTTTTATTTATTTAATTTCTTTTAGCCACATAATTAATTCTTAACTAATTCTTGTCTAATATTAATTAAACTATATGATTTCTCTTTTAATATATTATTCATATAATATATTAATAAACCATAATAATTTCTCTCTTCAAAAATCACCCTGTCAAGTTGTTTTGGTGAAGGCAACCCAAAAGGACCATGCACAACCGAGTCAAGTACTTACCAAATATAGTTACGGGCTTAGACACTAATCCAACAATACTCCTTATAGGAAATGATATCCCAACGTTGCAAGGAGTTAAGACGTGGCTTGGGAGTTGTTTCGCTATGAAGGATCTAGGAGAGGTTGTATACATCCTTGGTATAAGGATCTATATAGATATATTAAAATGTATAATAGGACTGAGCCAAAGTACATACCTGGATAAGGTCTTAAAGAGCTTCAAGATGCAAAATTACAAGAAAGGTTTTCTACCTATGCAACATGGCATCAAATTGAGTAAAACGCAATGTCCTAGTTCTAGTGATGAACATGATAGAATGAGTCGAGTCCCATATGCTTCTGCTATAGGATCAATCATTTATGCCATGAGATGTACTCTGTTGGATTAATGTCTAAGTCCATAACTATAATTGGTAAGACTTGACCCGACCCGGCATGGTCCATTTGGGTTGCATGGCATCATGCACTTGGATAGACTATAATGAGAGAAATAAGACACTTATGGTTATTAATATATTATAAGTTCTAGTATATTAATAATAAGAATAATAAGATTATTTAATTTGTATTGATCAAGAATTAATCTAGGATTAATTAAGTGATCAAAAGAAGACTAATTAAATATATGGGTTGATTGTGTAAATCATTCATTCTTATATATGTGGGCTTGTGATCCAAGATTCCTTATGTTGGACTAAGTCCATGGGGTGACCCATGGATACTCCATGGAGGTTAAAATCCATGGACCATAAGGAATGGGTAAAGTCATGGGTTACATGGTGTAACCCTAATAGCCACCATATAAAAGAAACCCATGGCTAAAGAAATCGACACTATGTGTGTGTATGAGGGCTAGACGATATCATGAAGTGTTCTAATTTCTCTCAAGTTATTCCAAGTGTATTTGGTGTTGTGTGAACCATTTGAGGTGTCACACTTGGGGCACTAGGCACTCAAGCTTCATGAAGACAAGCACTATCAAAGAGGTATGTATTCTATCTTGTTATATTAATAGTTTTTGTATGCTAGATTAGGATAATACCTTGGATGTTCATATTTGCATGTATAATAGAGAAAACATAGATCAAAGGTATTTAGGGTTGCATGTACACTTAGGAGTGTTAGAATGCTCATAACCCAACAGTGGTATCAGACCCTAGGCTTGTTTTCTTGTTATACCTGCAATAGAAGCTGAAAAATCGAAATCGGTGCTGTCAGCCCAGCTGACTCGCCGAGTCCATGAAGGGACTCGACGAGTCCAAGGCAAAATGCATCCAACTCGCCGAGTTTTGTTCATGCACTCGACGAGTTGGACCCCAGACAGCATATCATCGAGCTTTTTGGCTAGAAATGGACTAGGAACATTACCCTAAGTTGTTTTTGAACTTATAAACTTGTTTTTTTTTTTTTAATGTGGTAATGTTCATGCTAATACATTTTCAAAGATAATTGTCAATAGATTCATGTTTTGTTTTAGTTTAAAGACTAATTACATGAAAAAGTTTGATTTGAATTATCTTGTTCTTATGAGTTGCTTAGATTAATAGAAAAAGTTAATTGAAATAGCTGTTTTCAATCCATTTTAATCTAAGAGTTGAGTATAAAATGTGTTTGTGTAACTTGTCCTCAAGTTACATGAAGAGTCACATTAAAGACTCATAAAACTCATAAAATTGGCAAGGTTACAAAAAAAAATGAAGAGTCTAGTTCTAATTAATTGGAGTTATGACTCCATAATTTGTCCTCAAGTTATGGAGGACCAAGAGTCTCTTCATTAAATAAATAAATAAAAAAATATAATGTAACCTTAATTAATTTCATAAGTTATAAAATAAAGAAAAGGTTAATTATTTATTAGTTTAAAGTCTTCCATAATTTGTCCTCAAGTTATGGAACTTGAAGAGTTTTTGGATTAAAACTACTTTAAACACATAAGTTATGGAATTAATTAGTTTTGAATAGTTTCAAAACTTGCCCACAAGTTTTGGAATTTGTAAAGTTTTCTCTTATGAATACTTTAATTCCAAGTTAGCCCTTAGAATTTTAAAAGTTAAAATTCAACCCTTATACTTTATAATATTATAAGTTAATAATATATACATGTATAAGAGTAAAGTCGGTCTTACCGCTAGTACGCCTCATTCACGAAGCCGGTCTATAAGGTGGGTATAAGGTTGTTGCCTATAAAATGGCAACTTAATGGGTGTCCACTCTCACCCACCGCTTGCTTGACTGGTGGAGGGTCGTTAGCCGAACGGGTTTGACATGACTATAATTCTCCCTTCATTAAAAGTATTAATGATAAATACTAAGTAACTAAACTCTTAATAATTACCAATCTTAGTTACTTAGGAAAATGTGAATAAGGTGCTAATCCATGAAATTACACTTTGCACTTTGTTTAAGTCGGTTAGTGGAGCGTGTGTGGTTAACCGGCACACTAACTCGTATTTAACAAGGTAGGCAAAGGGTAACTTAATGTTTATCATAGTATCGATGGAGCGTGTGTGGTTAACCGACACATCGATTGAGGGGTAAACCCTTAAGGGTACCAAGTAATTTGCATGGTTACTTCACACCTTGTTTTGTGATCCTCGGCATCCCAGTCACAAAACCTGAAGGGCACACTCGAGATTGAAACATGCCATTGAACAGTTCAATGAATCTCAAAAGATCTAGGAGTTTCAAAACCAATTAAAACCTAATATCACATTTCGTTTATCTTGGTGGAAATTGGTGAATCGTCATTCACCTACCTTCAAATTGTTTTATAGCTTGGATTACGGCATACCTCTTCTAAGTTATAAAATAGTTTGTTGGGTCCTAGCCTTAATATTTCATATTGGGTGTCGTATTAAGGACTTTAAAATCAACTATCTTGAATATCTCCCAAAACATGTTTGTTTTAGACATTTATGATCTTCCCAAATCTATTGAAACAAGCATTCCTAATGAAGATGATGTCCCATGGATATCATACTTCTTTCACCTCCTCCAAATTATTCTCCCTACCCCACAAGTTCTTTAAAAGTTTAAAGTCACTCGAGCCCTATTGGCAAGGCAAGGTCTTGGTGTGGTCACATCTTGGAGATGTAGTCACATATTGACAAGCCGGGAGAGTTGGGTGTCAAAGTCTTGAGAAAGTTGGTGGTTTAATCACTTTCTAAGTCACATAGTGAGTTCCTTTGGGACACCTATGAAATAGACTATGACAAGACCCTTAATGATCTTATCTATTGTTAAGATCAACTTCCTGAAACTTTATGGACATTGACAATGGTGACACTGGAAACACAGAAAAAGCATTCTCTTCCCAATGGAAAGGGATCGTCCATAGTCAATTCGGTTGAACAAATGGTAAAGAGAAAAGCTAAGCCTGTGATAGTCCTGTGTACCATTATCAAAGGGTCCATATGCTTATATTGCCAAAAGGAAGAGGCATTGGTTGCGATGCTGCCTAATTTACCTAAGGATGTTAAAGTCAATAAGTTTGACTCTACTTCAGGTAAAGTCCACTATCTAACTCTGTTAAGTTTCTATTCTGAGATTCCTGATACATGATGTGACTGGGTCACATGGTAATGTTTTAAGAATCAAAGAAAAGTAAAGGAACTTAAAGAAAGGATATGCTGAATCTGATCGCGTAGATGGATTTCTATCGCGTAGTTTGAAGATCGGATTCTTGAGCTACTTCTTAGGAGTTATGAGATATTGCTTAGGAATAGATAACAACAAGTTTTCATATGGATTGTAAGGATAATTTTTTTTCCGCGTAGTTTTAAAATAAAAAGAAAATTTTTGATTTTATTTATTTTAAAATATCCTTACAATGGCATTTGAGGAAAAATTGTTGCTTATATGATTCCATTAATAGCAAGAGTGGAAATATGAAATTGATTCTTTCATTTGTGGTAATGTCTAAATTTACCAAATAAGGAAAGATTCTCATCATCCAAAGTCCCAATTGGACCGGGACTTGGAATCATGCGAGTTGTATAGCATGATGAATGAAAACTTTCAAGTATTGGAAAAATTAAGACTAATTACTTATTCACATGGATGTGTGAGTCAAGTAATGGACTAAGGGATCGAGCACATAGTCATGTGCACTGATTAAGTCCACCACAAAAGATGTAAGGCTATTCGTCATAGTTTACTAAAGCTTAGTAAATATGATTGTACTTACAAGCTTAAGTGTAACTCTAAGACATTGGAAAAGGTTCCAATGTAAGGCAGAGCGAACAAGAAGAATCAAATTAGGCAGAAGGATAAAAGTTTCTCAAATCTGAAAAGATGGGAGAGTACTTTAGTATCAGCTTTGTGATCATCTTAATGATTAAGAAACCATATCAAAATTTGTTCTCTAAGGAAGTCTTAGTGCATTCTTATGACTAAGAAGAAGGGATCTTGAATTGTTGAAATGGTTAAATCAAGAAGATGAGTCATACTTCGTTCCAATACAAGTCTTAGAGTCGTACTCCAAGATTGTAATTTGAGTGACATGTCTTAAAGAAGGTTTAAAACACTTATCAAATGTAAGAGTAAAAGTTTTCTACTCTTGTACATTTGAAATTGGTAAGTTGTGATGTTTTGGATAAAACAAAGACCAACTTAGGCCAATTGTGTGAAGTGTTTGTCTTGGTTAGAACCCACACTATCTCTTGGATGTTTGACAAGGGAGTCTTATAGGTCAAGAGGATAGTGGGAGTCTTAAAGGTCTTGAAATTCTCAAGAACTAATCAAGAATAAAACCTAAAGTTCTTCACTAGCACACGACTTGAGGTTTATAACCTATCGTGTTGACATATTCTGTGCCCATTCCAATTAAATTTGGCTTTGCATATGAGTTCTTAGAGTACTCAATTGGTTGCACAACAACTTGGAAGCAATGGTAGGCCCTTGAGCTGCCAGGTGGCAAGAAATTAAGATTGAGTTCAATCCATATGGTTTTGGATTTGTCATTATCCTTGTCTTGTGATTATGGTTTTGACAAATTCATATGGGTAGGAACTCATACACCATTAAATCTAAGTGTCATAAGGTTTCTCTCCGATTCAAGAAAATGATGGTGAGGAAACACTTCCACTAAGTAGATTTTAGCTAGATAGCAATTGTGATCTCAAATTCGTTAGTGGAGCGTGTGTGGTTTACCAGCACACTAACTTGGACTTGTGAGAAATGGCAAAGGTCAAAACGATCAAGACTATGATTACGGCATCCCTTTTCATAGTTCTTAAAATTGTTTTGACACACCCATAAGCTATCTAAGGAAGGTGTATGTTTTTGATAAAGTCTTATCAAAACAATCTAGTATCAGAAATCTGAACTTTGGTAAGAAAGTCAATAAAGTATTGATTTCTAGAAGTCGAGCTTTCTGAGTATATGTCAAAGCTAGTGGGAGCATAAGTGTTATGCTAATAATCATCATGTTAGTGGGAGCATGATAATTACGATAAGTATTGCAAGCTAGCAATGTTAATTATAGAAAACAAAAGGTTTCAATTGGGAAAAAGTTGTTTTGCTATAATTAAGGGAGAGGAAATTATACTTCATCTCAAATCTATAAGCTTAGATCGTGAGGTTTTAATCATTTAGTCAAGAATATATATGAATTTCATGCTGGAATGGCTCAACATAAGGAAATTCTGTATATGGGTCCATTATTTGCGTTCTTAAATTCGATTATGATTACGGCATCCCTTTTCATAATCTGAATTATGAGAACTTGGCAAATAGAAATGGAAATGTTATAGCAAAAGACTGGTTTAGTCTTTATGTGAGACATCATGAATCGTGTCCCATATGCTTCGGATATAGGACCGATTACATGTGCTATATTCATCCTTTCTAAAATTTTCGAAATGCCTAGGGCATTAAGAAGGGAAAAGGTTTAGAATTGGATATGACTAAAAGGATTAAACAATTGTCGAGGAAAATCTAAGGTTTACCAAAGATTGGTTGCTCAAGGACAGTTGGAAGTATAGTGATAATTCTGGAAGGGCCATATTGACATAATCTGTAAGGAGGCAACTCTTGTTCAGAAGTGATAGTCAAAATGAATTCGGAAATGTTTCAAAGTTAGAATTTTCAATCTGTGTAAGATTAAGGAAACTTAATGCAAGAAGGATGGTTCCAAGGACTTGATCTCCTTTGGAATGCTCTGTAATGATTGTTGTTAAGTCTTTCTGACTTTGTGCATAATCATTACAAGAGGATCGATGCATATAAGTTTAGAATCTAACAGATTTCAGTAAATGACATGAATTTGGAATTCTTGCATTTGCAGTAAGGATTTGGGAGTGTGAAAAGAGAATCATTGAAGTTATGTTCATTTGATCTAGTTCACAAAATAAAGATCATAGATAAACATATTATGCATACTTGGTGTATGGCATGACTAGTGTTTAGAAAACATAGTGTGCATGCTTGGAGCATGGGACAACTATTGTTTTAAATTCAAGAATAATGTTGATAGCTGAAACAATATACAATAAATAATGTGTAATCATATGGTGATAAATAAAAAGTGTTTTATTGATATTCATAAGCTCTGAGACCATATTGGATTCAATTATTATTGTGTTTCACTTTGCATGTTTTGACTTCCCGAATAAACTAGGTTATTCTTCCGGAATGACTAAGTTATTCAAACCATCCACAGTCGATCATATGTTGGAAGTAGATATGAATTAAGACTGTCATGGGTTGGCTTGTAGAGGTATAAGGTGTTGGACAAATGGCTACAACACTCATGAGTGCTCATAAGTTCTGAGTATTGGATTCAACCCGCGCTCATTGGAATCACTTCATGGATTTTATCACGAGTGATCATGAGACGATAATATCTTATATTCTTCAAACCTAGAGATATGAGTTGTTACTATGAGTTGATAGTACATTGATTACACGAAACGCATTGGTAACTCGATGTTATAAAACGTGTCTTTGTGTACGATTCAACAAGTAGTAGAACAAGCCATATGAGTCGAAGTTTATCCATTCCTTTTACCTTCGGGATGAAAGCGATATCTGTGGGCCCCTCGATGATTTGATGATGACAAATGGAAGTGCTCGGCCGGGCCAGGACTGATTTGATTTGTTCAATTAGTCAGTCGTCATAAATCGGAAATCGGGAAACAACTAATGGACAGAGAGAATGATTATAATCCATGTCTCAGTCCATATGATATCTAGAATGGAGGAATATATGATCCCTTATCTAATGGACAAGTCATTGACAAGATCAGAGTTCATCTACAAGGTCAGAGTTCGACAGAAGCTTTTGAGAGCTACGATTGCCAGTTGGTTCCTGAAGTCATACGCAAAAATAGTTTTAGACTTATCTAAGTGGGAGACTGTTGGATTAATGTCTAAGTCCATAACTATAATTGGTAAGACTTGACCCGACCCGGCATGGTCCATTTGGGTTGCATGGCATCATGCACTTGGATAGACTATAATGAGAGAAATAAGACACTTATGGTTATTAATATATTATAAGTTCTAGTATATTAATAATAAGAATAATAAGATTATTTAATTTGTATTGATCAAGAATTAATCTAGGATTAATTAAGTGATCAAAAGAAGACTAATTAAATATATGGGTTGATTGTGTAAATCATTCATTCTTATATATGTGGGCTTGTGATCCAAGATTCCTTATGTTGGACTAAGTCCATGGGGTGACCCATGGATACTCCATGGAGGTTAAAATCCATGGACCATAAGGAATGGGTAAAGTCATGGGTTACATGGTGTAACCCTAATAGCCACCATATAAAAGAAACTCATGGCTAAAGAAATCGACACTATGTGTGTGTATGAGGGCTAGACGATTTCATGAAGTGTTCTAATTTCTCTCAAGTTATTCCAAGTGTATTTGGTGTTGTGTGAACCATTTGAGGTGTCACACTTGGGGCACTAGGCACTCAAGCTTCATGAAGACAAGCACTATCAAAGAGGTATGTATTCTATCTTGTTATATTAATAGTTTTTGTATGCTAGATTAGGATAATACCTTGGATGTTCATATTTGCATGTATAATAGAGAAAACATAGATCCAAGGTATTTAGGGTTGCATGTACACTTAGGAGTGTTAGAATGCTCATAACCCAACATACTCAACCTGACGCCTTATTTTCTCTCAGCATGGTGAGTTATTTTCAAAATAATCCTGGTGACATTCATTGGACATCACTAAAGAACATTCTGAAATACCTAAGAAGAACATAGGATATGTTCTTGGTATATGGGAGTAAAGATGAGTTGAGAGTTATAGGTTATACAAATACATGTTTCCAAACATATAAGGATGACTCACGTTTGCAGTCAGGATGGGTATTCTTGCTTAACTGAGGAGCAGTCAGATGGAAAAGTTCCAAGCGGTCGACATTGGAAAACTCTACGTGCGAGTCAGAGTATATAGCGGCTAGTGAAGCTGAAAAAAGAGCTATATGGTTGAAGAATTTCATTAATGATCATTTTGTCATTCCGAGTATCAAGGATTCCTTGGAAATCTTCTATGACTGCGAGGATGCAGTCACATCGACGAAAGAACCCAAGGAGCATGGTAACTCATGACATATACTTACGAAATTTCACTATGTGAGACATAGAGTTAAGGATGGAGACGTTGTTGTAAAAGAGTGTCTTCAGTGGAGAATCCATTCAATCCGTTCACGAAGAAATTATCAAGGATCAAGCATGATAGCATACTAGATCTATAGGCATTAGATTTGCTGATGATATGGTGTAATTGTTTGGTTATTTAGTTTTATAATCTTTGAAACATTTGACAATATGAGTTGCGACTGAATTGATGTTTATTTTGTGGAGACTTAATAAAGTGCTAGTGATGCTATCATTTCTATTAATTTGTTACTGTCTTTCACGTTTGCATGTTTGAAACCAATTTGCTGAGTATTAATCTACTCAAACCTCCATAGTCGATCATTCTCTTGGAAGTAAGTAGTGATTGAGTATTAGTGGATTGACCATATTGATTGGGCATAGCATAGTGATTACACCAACACTCATGAGTGCTTAATGGAGATTGAAGTATTAGAACATCATGCACTTAGATATTACTTCATGGATATAGTCATAAGTAATTCTAAGATGATAATATCCTCTGTTCTTTAAACCGAGATACATGTGGGGTTTTGCTCTATGATTCTGTTTTGTATTTGTATACTCCAAATCTACTTAACTAGTAGCTATAACAGGTTTATCAATGTATGACATGATGAAATAGACAAAAACTATGTAATCAATGTTTATTCGTCCCTTTTGCCTTAATAGGAGAAACAATATGTATGATTCCCTTGATGATTTGGTGCTGACAACATAAATGCTTGGCCAAGTCATGACTAAAATTGATGTGTTCAATTTAGTAGTCAAATGCATTCGTCACAAGTCTCTATCAGGAAACATAATCTTGAATTATGATATTTACCATTATCCAAGTCTCGAATTCATATAGATATCCTGAGGATGAAGCAAATGTTGATCACCTATCTGATGGATGAAACTGATTAGATCAGAGTTCGGCAGATGCATTAGATGATATTCTCTCTTTTGATTATTAGAGAAGTATTGGACCATATAAAGTTGATGACTTGTCCAAGTGGAATACTGTTGGAAAGAGTGTCCAAGGTCATTAAGTATTGGTGATATTTCCAATAATAGCATGTTCCTCTTGGGTTTCCCTCACGACTCAAATTAAGTAGAATAAATAAAAGTGGAATTAGTTTATTAATTATTATTATAGTTTGGGAATTAATTAGTAGTTTAATTAATAGAAGGGTTGAATATCAATTAATCAATAGTTGGTTAATCATGAATATTCCAGAACCCTAGGAAGAAGGGTTGTGGACAAAAATTCCCTTTGGATAAGGGAAATGTCATTCATAGGGTTATCCTATCCCACATGGGCTCGAGGATAAAACCTGATAAGGTATCTGAGGCTATAAATAGATTCGTAGGGATTCACTCATCCTTTCTAATTATTGGCTTCATTTTTCGCCACTTCTTTCTCCCTCCTTGTGGAAGGACTCTCGTTATAGTTCATCCCCACCTAGTTATTTTTTATTCTACTCTTTTGACTCTCCTTGTAGAAGGACTCTCCTTATATTTCAACCAAGAGAGGGATTCTGGTTTGGGTCCTGATCATCTAAACAAGGTGGCACACATGAGGAGTCAAGCATGAATATCTTGGGCTATAAAAGAGGTATGTGATTATTCCTTTTGTTTTTTCGATTTTTCTGCTACCTAGTTTAGAGTGTATTTTATGCGTAGAAAACCTAACAGTTTAAAGCACAACTTGATTAGTGTTTCGCAAATAGTTATTGGAATAGGAAATTAGGTTATTTTTGATAAGGAAGGAAGTATAATCTCTAACAAGGAAACGAAGGAGATTCTGTTGAATTCAAAACGAAAGGGAGACATGTTCACTCTATAGATGAAACCAATTGTGGGTATTCCCATAGTGTGTTTGTTATCGAAAGCATCTTTGGATCTCAGTTGGTTATGGCATATATGTCTTTCTCATCTCAACTTCAAAATTCTACACAACCTTGTTCTTAATGACCTTGTTCGTGGTTTACCTGTTTTGAAATTTGATAATGATTCGTTATGTGTTGCATATGAACAGGGAAAACAACATTGTCAGGGTCATCTAATCATAATTGATTTAAAAATCATTGAACCATTAGAACTTCTTCACACTGACTTGAGTGGACCTTCGACTGTTGAGTCTGTTAATAAGAAAAAGTACATACTAGTTATTGTTGATGATTTTCAAGGTTTACTTAGGCTTTCTTTCTTCAACAAAAGTTTGAAACTGCTCAAGTGATAATTGATTTTATCAAGAACATTAAATTGAGCTTAAAAAGGAAAGTTCAAAAGATAAAGAGTGATAATGGAACGCCGTTCAAAAATCTAATTTTAGATTAATTTTTTACTGAACTGGGCATTTCTTTTGATTTTTCGTCTCCATTCACACCGCAACAAAATGGTGTTATCGAAAGGAGAAACCGTTCCTTGTGTGAAGCGGTGAGAACGATGCCCACTTATGTGAACTTTCCATAATACTTTTGGGCAGAGGTGGTTTTGACTGTTTGCTTTAAACAAAATCGTTCTTTCATTCATCGTGTTTTAACATAACACCTTATGAAATTAAAAAAAAAAAAAAAAAGGAAACCTGATGTTAAGTTTTTCTATTTTTTTGGATGCAGATGTTTCATCATTAATCTCAACGATAATCTTTCCAAATTTTTGGAAACAGTTGATGAGGAAATTTTTATGGGATATTCTCAAAATTTGGTAGCCTATAGGGTGTTGAACAAGCAAACAAGTAAGCTAGAAGAAACTTTCAATCTCACATTTGATGATCATTATGTCAAGAGAGTTGAACATTCATTAATTCAAAAATCAATTAGTGCTAAATCAAATGTTGAATCTGAGCAAATGCATACTTTTGATATTGATCTTGATCTGATTTTTGGCATTACTAACAAGGCTATCAATGCTTAAATAATTATTGAAGAAACCGAAACATTATGAATATGTTTATTAAGGATAATGTGTTAAACACATGCTTCATTTTTTCTGTTTTATTGTTTGCTTTCGTAATATTTTTCCTACACCCGTGTAGTACACAGGTCTTATACAGTTATATATATATATATATATATATATATATATATATATATATATATATATATATATATATATATATATATATATGAAAATCTCCAGAAAAGTCCTAATATTTTACCCTAATTTACGAAAAAATCCCAAATACCGGTAAAAATGACGATTTGGCCCTATTTTCCTGCTTTACCGGTTTCATTACTTACCCGATTTTAATAAAGTTTCATGATTTTACCATAATTTACGAATAAGTCCCAAATCATGGTAAAATAATGAGATTTTAATGAAAATTATGATAAAATAATAAGACTTTAATGAAATCGGGTAAGTATCGAAACCGAGAAACTGGAAAAATGGTCAAATCGTCATTTTTTCCGGTAATCGGAACTTTTTTTCATAAATAAATTTTAGTTTGGGATTGTTTCGTAGATTAGGGTGAAATATTAGGATTTTTCCGAAAGTTTATATATATATATATATATATATATATATATATATATATATATATATATATATATATATATATATATATGGGGATAGGGAATATACATTACAACTCCACCTAAGCTTAGGTACTAAACCTCTAAAATATATCGTTTTAACATGCTAAATATACGCTGTTTGGTTTCACTTGGTAAATATATCATTCTCCATAACATTTCTTTCTTCCATTATCATTTTATCATCTCCGTTTTCTTTCCTCAATTATCATTTATTACTTCATCCAATTGAACATTACTAAACCCTAAACATAAACCTAAACCCTAAATTTAAACCCTAAACACTAAAGCTAAACCCTAAACCATAAATCTAAACACTAAACCCTAACCCCAAACCCTAAACCCTAAACCTTAACCCTAAACCCTAACCCTAAACCCTAAACCCAAAACATAAACCTAAACACTAAACTCTAAACCCTAAACGTTATTGTGTCGATCTTGAATTTACATTTTGAAGTATTAATCGTGAAGCCATTAACTGTAATCTTTATATAGTAAAACAATGTATTTTCAAGAGGTTTACTACCTATGTTTAGGTGAGGTTGTAATATATATTCCCTTTTCGTTATATATATATATATATATATATATATATATATATATATATATATATAGAAAGAGAGAGAGAGAGAGAGAGAGAGAGAGAGAGAGAGAGAGAATAGACAAAGGGTATGTGTTCAAAAAACAATTTACAAAGAGATATAATTATTATTAGGGAATATGACTTATCAAGGTAATTAACTTTTCGATATGTTCACATCTGGATAACTATCTTTTTTTTGTACATATGTAGGTAACAAACTTTTTGGGAGTGTTCACATATGACCATTATGACCTGCTATAACAGGTTAAATCCTAAATGTGAACGCTTTCAACAAGTTTGTTACCTAGATGTGTACAAAAAAATAGTTACCCAAATATGACCAAAACGAAAAGTAAAAATTAAATTACATGAATGGTCCCTGTAGTTTGGGGGAATTTGTGGTTTTGGTCTCTAAGTTATTTTTTTAAACTTAAATGGTTCCTATTGTTTATTTTTGTTGCGCGTTTGATCCCCATCTTACCTAAAAATACTATTGTGCCCTTATTAATTTATATTTTTAATTAATTTTCTTATCTATGTTTATTTTTTTTACATATTTATAAAAATTAATATACCACACATATTTGTATCTCCTCGGATGATCCTTACTATTTATTTTTTAATTAATTTAATTTTTTAACTCGGAAGGTCCCTTAATTTTGTTACGAACTTGGTCTCTGTCTTATCTAAAAAGACTATTGTGCCCTTATTAATTTTTTTTAATTAATTTTCTTGTTTATGTACTTATGCTTTATATGTTTAAGAAAAATTAGTAGACCTCACATATCTGTATCTCCTCACCATCCCATCTTTCGTCATTCTCAACTTCTATTTATTTTTCATCTTTAGTGATATGGACGTCTTCATCATCACTTCTTTTTTCGGTCCTTCAACTCCGTCGAAACAACACTACAACCCACTAAATATGAAGAGACAGTAGGTTATGGTGTTGGTTCTCCAGAGTTGAAGTACCAAAAAAAAAGGACGGTGAAGACGTTGATGTTACTAAATATGAAAAAGAAATAAAATATGGGGATGATCGGAGATGAGATGGTGAATGGTAAGACTCAAATTAAATTTCTCGAATGTGGTTTCAGGTTTACGGTGATAAGATACATATATGTGGGGTATATTAATTTTTTTTATAAAAAATAAATACATAAATAAGAAAATTAATTTAAAAAATTAATAAGGAAAAAATAGTATTTTTAGATAAGACAGAGACCAAACGCGTAACAGAAATAAGCAGTAACGATCATCCAAGTTTAAAAAAAAAATAATTAAAAATAAACAGTAGAGATCATCCGAGGAGATATAAATATGTGTGGTCTATTAATTTTTTTAAATATGTATAAAATAAATACATGGATAAGAAAATTAATTAAAAAAATATATTAATAAGGGCACAATAGTATTTTTAGGTAAGACGGGGACCAAACACGCAACAAAAATAAATAGTAGGGACCATTTAAGTTAAAAAAATAAATTAGGGACCAAAACCACAAATTCCCCAAACCACAGGGACCATTCATGTAATTTAATTTTTAATTTTCATTTTGTTCATATTTGGGTAACTATTTTTTTTGTACACATCTAGGTAACAAACTTGTTGAAAGAGTTCACATCTAGGATTTAACCTGCTATAGCAGGTCATAATGGTCATATGTGAACACTTCCAAAAAGTTTGTTACCTACATATGTACAAAAAAAAAAAAAAATAGTTACCCAGATGTAAATATACCGAAAAATTAATTACCTTGATAAGTCATATTCCCTTATTATTATTATTATTATTATGATGGGCTCAAACGTTTGTAAAAAGATTCACCGGTGTCTTCACCGAAAAGATATCGTTGATGTGATATAGATAAACGATTGTCAGACACTAATACTTTTTGGGCAAAGGAAACAAAATGCTTCGTATATATAAAAGTCAATATCATAATATTAACTATTCTATCAAATAACTTTTGTAACGATATAAGAAAAATGAATATTGTAACGATAATACTTGGCAAATTGTTTAAAGATAATAAATGAAATTGTAAAAATCCCAAAAAAAAAAAAAAAAAAAAACACACATGAAATTACAAAACCTAATACTTTTATTCTCAATTCAAACAAAAAGCTATTAGCACTAAAATAAAAAGTTTTTCGAAATTGTCAAAAGTACGAAAAGTAAAATGATAACACTTTTGCCCCACAAATGTAAAAAGTAGTTATAACTTGTTAAATATAATTTTGAAGAGATGTTGTAGACGTTATCTTACTTTGCATGACGTGTTTCGAAATTGTTAACTATACATTATAGTATTATACCTTAAAACTAAAACAACACAAGCCAAGATAACGTGTGCTACATCATAAAAGTATTACATTTAAAAAATTGAAGATATTTGACAGCTTGTTATAAAAATAATTTTTTCATTTAAAATTACTTTGATTAATAGTAATCGTGATACAAACACAAATGCTTTAATTAGTGATTGAAAACAATATAACCTTTTATTTTTTTTCAAAAAACGGCAAATAGGAGCAAATAGGAGACATATATTAAAGAAAAACATGTTAAACAACCTAGCAAGGAGCTAGGAATACAACAAGTAAAAGAAACAAACCGAAAAAAGATAACTACAACTCTCTAAAAGGGTTAGTATACCAATCTGCCCAACTAATCGCCTCTGTCTTCCCCATGTATTTGACCCACGTATATATTGTAGATATGATTATATCCGCCACTTTTGTTGGTTGCATCCTCTTGTTGTTGAATAATCTGTCATTTCTTGTCTTCCAAATACTCCACAAGTATCCATAACAAATCCCCAATATTCTTCGCTTTTTTTTTTCGGGCAATTGCCCCAATTTAACGCATAATCTATAACATCATGTCTTGTCGTAAGGTTTGTAAAGGGTGCCTGACACCATATTAAGATCCATTTGCTCACAGATTTAGCAAATGTGCATTCAACCAATACATGATCCGCTGTTTCCTCCTTTTTGCCGCATTGAGAACAAATTATTGAGTTTACTGTTATACCCCTGTTGGAGATGGCCACCAATGTTGGTATACGTCCCTGTTTAGCTCTCCATACGTTGTGACTTTGATATGTACTTCTTTTGGCCATTCGAACCTCCTAATGTCAATCGGGCCAGATTTGTGCCAAGTCTATTCCTCATAGCATTTACCTTGTAGTCACCATCTTGAGTTAATGGGCATGTCCATGTTTGACCGTCCGGAGTGGATTTTTTTTTTTCGAACACCATATCAACCGATATCCCTAATTTATTCAGTTCTTTTTGTGACTTTGATATCCCTGTTTAGTTCTCCATACGTTATGACTTTGATATGTACTTCTTTTGGCCATTCGAACCTCCTAATGTCAATCGGGCCAGATTTGTCGAGTCTATTCCTCATAGCATTTACCTTGTACTCACCATCTTGAGTTAATGGGAATGTTCATGTTTGACCGTTCGAAGTGGATTTTTTTTCCAGCACCATATCAACCGATATCCCTAATTTATTTAGTTCTTTTTGCGAGCAAGCTATGTTGTTCCACACTCCCGCTAACGTTTTTAGAGAAAAGACATGATCCGGTTTACCCTGTAGTTTGTGCATACTTGTGATTGCTTTGGCGCAAATAGAACCTGGATCCTTTCTGAACCTCCACCACTGTCACACCCCAAAACTGAAATGGCGGAAACGTTATGGGGTGGATAACGTCATGTCAAGTATCACAACATATGCAATACAGTTGTCAAAGTACAAACAACCATTGCATTAATAGTAATAATTTTACATAGGTTACATTTCATAGCATTAACAAGGTAATTACAGACATAACAAGATGCAGCTTGGTACTAGGCTGTCTTTGCAAAAGCTCCCACGATGTACCTGTCTATGGATGACCTGAGAATACAAGTTATTTTGAAAGCAAATATCAACATTTTTATAATGTTGGTGAGTTCATAAGTATTTAGCGTCATTGGTATAATTACACTTTATTCAGAATGACCTTATGAAAAATAGTAATCGAGAATGTACGGTGTATTAGTGTTCTTTCCAGAAAATCCTATATTTTCTAAATAAAGGAAGTCTTTTACCAAGACCCGATGGGTTTACGTTTTAAGGAGAAATTTTCCCCAAAAATACTATCATTTCCAAAATACAATATTGACTTTAAAGGAATAATGAGGAAGTCATAAGTAGAAATACCATGGGAAAATAATATATAACTCAGCAGTAATAGTGCTAACTAATACAAAAGAAAACTTAGACTCCAGGAAAGTATCGTATGAATTATACGCCTGGCTCAGTCTAACACAAGGAAACACAGAATCCAAACAGTATCGAATGAACGATACAACTAGCAAAGTCTAAAACAAGAAGTGAATCTGAACTCGTATGTAACCATGCTGATCGATAATAGTGTATCCAATGACCTTCCAGGTCACGCGTAGAGGTAGTGGCATTATGTCACCCATGAGCCTTACTGGCACGGACTGTAGCTAGTAGTCTAGGTGTAGGAGTGTCAGTCCCGTGTAGATCTATACATATGATGTTCGCTCTCCTTCCCGGAGACTCTGGTTACATGGCGATGGTGCTATGAGGCGTCGTAGAGGGAAATAGTGTGTCACATTCTAAAGTATAAGATATATATATATATATATATATATATATATATATATATATATATATATATATATATAGTGAGAGATAGAGATAGAGATAAATAGAGAGAGAGAGAGAGATAGAGAGGTAGAGTCTCCTAACTATTCCTATAATAGTTACTAGGGTTCCAAAAACATGAATAACAGAAAGATGCCTTTAATACCCAAAAGGGATGAAGTGGTTAAGAGAGAGAGAGAGAGAGCGAGAGAGCTTTTATGTCCACATATGTATACATGATATATAATTAATGATTAAACGACCTTCGGGCAGATATCTTATACCCACCAAACCACATCCTAACGAGGAAAAGGAAATCGGGTGAACTAGCCTTCCTAAGTCCTTTAAACATTATTTATATAATTATACAAATATAGGCATGCATTTAACGAAGTAAAAGCATAGAAGAAAACTTTGGTAAAACCTTTGAAAAAAAAAACTTTACACTTAAGTAATTTACGACTTGATGTCATTTTGTAAAACAAGCTTTGAAAACCTTTGGAATTCCTTTGAAAAACCTTTCATAAACTGCTTTGAAAAGGGTTTTTATAAAACAGTTTAAATGAAGAAAACCTTTGGAAAACCTTTAATACGACATTACGACTGGATTTCTCTTTAGTAAACGAACTTTGGAAACTTTGGATAACCTTTAATGATCTAAAAAGGGATATTTATACTTTAACGAGATTCGAAAACGTGATTTGAAAATCTTAATCTGGATAAAATAGTTTAACATGCAAAAGTCTTGTTTACTATACAGTTATTAATCACATGCGATTTATCGATAACTGTACAGTTCAACTTGTATTCCCTCCTATAAAAGCAGTTAAAATCATTAAAAAGGTTAATTCAGGGGTATGAACTCACTTGTGGCGAGTGGATCGGATGGAAATGTCGGTCGAGTGCTCGGTGTCAAGTGAAGATTTGAACACACTTAATGATCTAGTAACATATGAAGACATATGTTTACATACAATTAGTGATTATAATACTAATTAAACACGTATAAGCATCCTAATGTGCGGAAAACACTTTGATCATGTGCTAGGAGGTTATTGGGTTGGAATAAGGGAGTGTATGACCTAGTTAGGGAGTTTACTCTTCAAGAGTAAACTCTTTATGGAGATTTCGGCCCAAAGACCATATCCCCATAAGTTTACGGCCGTAAACTTATGGGTGGTGTGTTTTTGGATGCTTAAAGGTCTTACAACATTTGTGGAATTAGGCTAGGTTCAATTCTAAAGCATAGGAACTAGATCACAAATAAGGAACTAGATCGATAAAATATAATTTGTTTATATTCTGTGATAAAAATAAACTGGAAGTAAAAATAAAAAAAATGGTAAAAACATTATATAATTCATGTTTCTAAGTTAAAAGATTAAAAAAAATGATGGGCAATCGTGGGCACATACAAAAGCGATAGGACATAGATTTAACCTTTTTTCAGGTACATGCCACCCCATACTAAACGGGATTTTATCCGCCGACATGGCAGAAGATAATTGGGTGTACAGATTGCTTAGGATGACAGACATGACATTTGTGGCAGATGGATGCTGTTCGTTGTCATCATTACTTTCGATGACTTCGATTACAACCCAAAACCATTTGCCACATTCTAACAAAAGTATTTAATGAGTAATTGACAAACATTTATATTTAAATATTGATAACATTAATTTATCTTATTTTTTCAAATATTCACTATTTGATGAAAGTATAAGTTCAATTTTAAGGAAACCATTCTAATTATCAAGTTTATGGGTATGAAAACTTGATATTATATTTATTTTGGAGAACTATAAAAATATCAATTTTTGTAATTACATTAAACATTTTGATAATCTGTATATAAAAAAACTAAATAATCAAAATTTTCGAAACCAGTCATTTATGAAATATATTTTAAGTTGCAAAACAACTTTATCTGAAAACCCATCCTCAAAAATTTAAAATATATAAAATTTAAAGTTTAATTTTTTTTTTTTTTTTTTTTTAAAGATATTTCTAATCATAAACCTCATGTATTTATTTATTCTTAGTTTGTAACCTTATCATTCAACCGATTATATCAAATAAATTGTTATTAACTTAAACTTCTACATCTGATCACTTTTGAAAACTTTTTTTATTTAACTAATTTACCATTCTCTTTTTGAATTATAATTTATAAAACTCTTCATTTAATTTTGTTGTTTTTTAATCGTACGTAATATTTATAATATTAAAAAGTAATTAATATGACATGAAATAAAATCAATATAATACACCAAAATAAAAATAAATATTACTTGTAACGACCCGTAATTTTCATAAACATTTTAACATTAATTTTCTGGGAAATATAAGAGTTTACATACATGATACTAAAAACTAAAGTTCCAAAAATCTTTTAAAAGTATTCCGAAAAAAAACATCAACCTGGTACCATTTCATATCCCAACCATAATTAAAGCAAATAATGATAAACATAAAACAAAAGTCTAGTATGATGTCGTTCTTGCTTCTAAGTCCTCACACTCTATATCTTGCTATTAGAACTTATAAACAAATGGAAACAATATTTGTCATACTAAAAATCTAATAAGTCTAATGACTTATAAATAATGTAATACAATATAACCATACAACACATATATGACTAGTCACATAAATAACCAAGTATCTTCCATGCAAAACTCTAATCACAATCTTTCTTAGGAATCCCTTAATCTAACTCTCTGCAGGCATACATACATATCATAATACATAACACAAGTTATTTAGCATCACAAAATCTAACAATGATGTAATCAATAATTACATTGATACATTCCAATGCTTGTACATGTTCTACATCAAATAATCATACTCTAAAGAGAAGTATAACTCACATTTTGTTGTGGAATAACAAACTACTTCCAACTTCTCCAAAGCTTATCTTGAGCGGCTTGAAATCCTTACTTGCTACCACCAATGACATCCACATACATTAAGCCTCTTGCACATGCCTTAATCCATTAAGACATTATTAGTGATTGTAGCCAAAAATTCATATATTTAACAAAAACCCTAACTTGACTATGTTTTATTCAAATGTTTGTCAAACTACTCCAATTAAGCAATTAAACACTTAACATTACTATGTTATAACATATGAACACCTTCTTAATCATTTCCATTTCTAGGGTTTCAAACCCTAGAATCAAATCATGGAATTCAACTATTAAAACTTCATATAAACCATGGATTAAGCTCTAAAACACTTAATTAAGCATTAATACCAAGTTATCTTGAAGAAATCTGGCATGATATCATCAAACCCGAAATCTATCATTTAAGCTACTAAAAGCTTGAAAATGAAAAAGACAACTACAACAAGAGTTTGAGATGAACTCGCCTAGTCCAAAGCAAGATAAATGGACACTTGATGCATTCTGGAACTCAAGATAATCAGATCTCCTCTCTTTAGGGTTTGGGTGCGCGTTTCCGAAAAAATGAGCTCTAACTCAAAATTTATCACTACTCGTAATCGTGACGTGACAAGGTCTTTACCGCGCCGCGATGACTTAAATGAACTCTCAGTCAGCCTTATGCCACACCGTGGCGACTATAATTCATAGAAACATACTTTTCCTACCACTTTGTGGCACCCATACACCACGTTGCAGAGCCAAAGTACGTTGCCTACGACTTACGAAAAAGAAAGTCCTAAATCACCGCCTCGCTCACAGCATCGCCGCAAGCTTCTCACTGTGTCGTGGTGAGGCTAAAAACAACCTTTGCATTCCCTTTTCAATGCCTTTCAAACCCAAACTCATTTATATCACTTTCATTCCGCTCTTAAACCATTATAACACATTCTTATAGCTTTAAAACACAAGGTAAATGCATATAACTTATCCAAAACATTTCACAAATCTAAATATCATCAAAAGGACCAACATTCCCTTGACAATAAGATAACATTCTACAACATAATTAACCAAATAAGTTCTTAGAGTACTAGCCTTAGAGTTCATATTTTGTTTTGATGTCTTCATATAATATTACACATATAAATACAAAATAAAAAAGATAGAAAATGTCATTTGACCTTTACGAGTATAATGTTTCATATTAAAGATTAAAATAAAAAAATTCTTCATAATAATAAAGATTTAAATGTTAAATATAACGAGGAATAAAATATAACATTATGGGACAAAAGGAATGATTATATAATTCAAATTTGTAAAAATCGGTCGGCGGTACCTTAAATTGACTGATGATAAATGATTAATCGGACTAGGTGAGGATTAATCAACAACTAATCGAGGATCCTTAATTATTAATAAGATTATTTAAAAAAAAATTAGTATATCCTAAAATAATAAATATTTGAAAATTTAAAATTTTGAAAATTTTGGTATAATATTTTAAAATTTAAAGATTTGAATACTTGAAAATTTTAAAATTTAAAATTTTGGTGTAATAATTGAGAATTAAAAATTTTGAATTTTTAAATATTTCACACATATGGCTGTTGAGGACCGCCAAGGACCATCAAGCCCGATTTTGACTGATTTTGACTAATTCCCGCCAAACACCTTAATCTAATCGGTTGAAGGCCGTTAAACGATTAAATGACGATTATACCACCAATGGAGATTTGTGCAACACTGATATAAGTCATGAAACTCAAAAACATCATTTAATATAATAAAAATGGTTGATATTATTGACCAAAAAAAAACAGTTCATTCTAATAGTAAGAATACAATTTTTCAGGTTGATTATTAATATCTGAACTCTCAAAAACCTATCATTTAAGATGCTCTAAGTATCATATTTTTTAAATATTAAGACCCTGTTTGTTTACCTCTTAATTGAATAATTAAGAGGTAACATCTGAAAAATTCATACTTAGCATGTTTGGTACCCTCTTATACTTTACATCTTTGCCCTAGTTTCGTCTTTTTTTCTTTCCTCCTCAAACTCACGACTCCACCGATTCTTTCTTCTCATCGACGCACACAAACACCTCTGCCCCATCTGCTGTGTTCGCTCCCTAACTGCATGTCGTCGGTGACGTCCGCGCCACCAGCTCGGACTGCTGCGCCACAATAGCTCCGACGACATCCATTTCAGCAAGTAAGATCACACATCCTCTATATTCTTCTGAAATCGACTCTAGTTATGCTATTATCTGATGATTTTCTTTGATTTTGATGCTTTTTGCAACATCTGAAATCTGATTTTCTTCTCAAACAAGTTCTGAAATCATATTTTATAGAAAACTTGTTTTTTTTTTCGTTTCTTTTTTTTTTCTAAATTCATGTGTGGTTTGTAATCTGATGTTGAATTTGTGATTTTTTTTTTTTTTTTGAGTTAATATGTGGTTTCAAACTCTTGAAATGGTGAAATCAGAAATTTAATCATAAAGGTTTGAAATTTGATCTGAATAGTTGTCGTTGCTGATGATATGTGAAAAATATGCTTTTCTTTTTTGCTATGAAATCTGATGCTATGTGAAACATGATGATATTTGAAATACACATTTGTTTTGTTGAATTGTGCATTTGTTTTGTTGAATTGTTGCTGAAAATGTGTGTTTGTATTGCTTAAATTGTTGCTGAAACATGCATTTGTTTTGTTGAATTGTTACTGATGAGTTATTTATGGTGTCTGGGGAGAACAATGGTCATGCACAAGGGGGAGAGAATGATGGCTAAAACGTACACGATATGGAATAGGGGTCACAAGGCAATGAATACATCGATAATTTGTGTGACCATATTGTAAATCAATTGGGGTTAAATTAATTTTGTAGGATTTTATTCGGATTTTAGTATGATTTTGTGGATTTAAAAATATTTATTTTTGATTTGGATTTGTGTTTAATTCTAGTTTATGCTAAATTTGGATTTTATATGGTGTTTATATATTTTTTTTCTTATAATTATTTAATAGATTGATTAGGTTATTTTATAAATAGACACTTGAATTCAATAAAAAATAAAACAGAAGGGTAAAATGATCATTTTTATAATTCAACACAAAAATTCAGATGTCCCAACCAAACATCATGTTAAACATTCATCTCATAAAATTTCAGAACCTCTTAGAAATTCAGACCTCTTAAAATTCAGATCTTAAAAATTTCGATCATGTCAAACAACCCCTAAGGTGAAAGGTTCCAAAACACCACAAAATAGTCGGTTTTTCGTTTATAAAATGAAGTCTAAATTAATAAGTAGTTCACACATAGTCAACTTTCTTTACATCGTTTATGTAATATAATTTTATTTTCCAAAAATATATTGTAGGTCATCTAATAAAGCCAACAAACAGGAACAAGTTACATGCTCCTCAAATACTAACAAAAATAATTATCATTACAATGATGATAATAAGGGATTCCATATAATCGATTAATCTCTTCATTGAAAGGGATATGATACATAAATGGGTATAATAGCTAGAAAACTACCTAAAATACAAGATCAATGAAGAGCAATTACATGGGAAAATATAAATAAAAAATACATACAAATAATACATCTAATACTCCCCGACACTTGGAGCGGGAGGAGGATGGATGGTCAAAATGGTCTTCAAATGATTGAAGATTTGACGTGGCAAACCTTTTGTAGATATATTCGCATACTGATGATCGGTCGGTATGTGAATGACACAGATTCTTCCAATTTGAGCCAGTTCTTGGACAAAATGAATGTCAATCTCGACATGTTTTGTTCGTTGATGTTGGGTAGGGTTGTTGGAGAGGTAAACAGTGGAGATGTTGTCACAATAAAGGATCATTCTTTTTGTTACTGGTATATGAAGTTCGAGTAATAGGTTTTATAGTTATCTTATTTCGACAATGGAGTTTGCAACTCCTCTATATTCTGATTCTGCACTAGATCGGGATACAGTTGGCTGTGGTTTAGATGGCCAGGAGATGAGGTTGTCCCCAAGGAACACACAATATCCAAATGTTGAACGAAGAGAGTCGGGGTACCCCCCAGTCGACGTCTGAGTATGCAAAGATGCAAAGGTTTAAGGACGCGTGATGTGAAGCCATTGGTATGCGTTTCCTTTAAGATAGTGAAGATACATTTAAGGAAATTGAAATGAGGTTCTTAGGGAGCATGCATAAAAAGACAAACTTGTTGAACAGCATAGGAAATATTATGCCTCGTAAAGGTAAGGTATTATAGAGCACCTTTTAGGCTTCGTAAAGTGTACCATCTGTGAAAGGTTGACTAAAGTTAACTCTAAGTTTGGAAGAGGTGTCCACTGGCGTGGCGAGGGGGTTGCATTCGGTCATTTTTCCATGTCAAGAATGTCTTTAACATACTAATATTGTGAAAGATACGAACCATGAAGTGCATGTAATGCGAATGCGAAGAAAAATGATGAATTGTTCCCAAATCGGTCATGGAAAATTCGTTAGAAAGGGTGTTGTTGACCTTATGCACGAAAGAATCAGAAGATGCCATAAGTATAATATCATCGAAATATAGGAGTAAATATGGTGTGTCTTGCCCTTTTTGATAAACAAATAGAGAAGTACCTGTGGCAACACTTTTAAAACCATGAGATATGATGTATGTGGCAAAGTGGTGGTACCAAGCCCATGGGGCTTGTTTTTGCTCATATAAAGACTTTCTTAACCTGCAAACAAAGTTAGGGTGGGTGTGATCCACAAATCTTGGAGGTTGATGCATGTAAATGGATTTGGAAAAATTGTCGTGTAGAAAAGCATTCTTGACATCAAGTTGGTGTATCTGCCATTACCGAGATACCGCAAGAGAAAGGACTTTGCGAATTGTAGTGGCCAGTGGGTTTAACAACAGGGCTGAAACTGTCATCACAGTCTACAACAACTTGTTAAGATTCCTTATTTACCACAAGTCGAGCTTTATATGTCTGGAGAGAACTGTTAGCATGTAATTTATGGCGAAATAGCCATAAGCATTTTAATAATATGAGTCCAATTTGGTTAAGGAAGTAGTTCCCATGTCTTATTATCAGACAAGGCCTTATAATCATCATTTATGGCCTTATTCGAGTGTGGGTCGAGGAAGGAAAGATAAGGGATTTTCAAGATGGGATAAAGAGTAATGGTGTGAAGGTTAAGACTTTGAATTGGTTTGGTGATTCCCACACAAGATCTAGTTGTCATGGGGTGAGGTGAGATTGGTGGTGAATTCAGGTTATGAACATGGTTATTGGAAATAGGGGAGATTTAAGGGGTGACCTAGGGTGGTGGATGTGGGGATGATGCAGAAGGACATGTAGTGTTTTGGTGTGTTAGTGGTAGGGAAATGGTGGGGGATGGAATGGTGGAGAAATGTTCTTATGTGGATGGAAGATTTGTGTCTTGCCGAAGAAATTGGTAATCTTGGGAAGGAGTTTTGGAGAGAGTGGTGTTGGATTAGATGTCTAAGCCCATAACTATAATTGGTATGTACTTGACATGAGAGTAGTATTTATGATTGTTTTGCTTGGCAGTAAGTCCGATAGCAGATTGGCTTTCTCAGGCTTGCTATCGGTTTCTATGGCAGTAAGACTAGTAGCAGATTGGCTTTCTCAGTCTTGCTATTGGTTATGATCACATTGGAGCATGTTTCGGGCGGTGTCCCAGTCATACAATGTTTAGTTAATGAAGGCAAAAACGATGTCATATTCCGGTGGGAGGCCACAAAGCATCTGAAAAACTAGTCGTATTTCATTGACTAGGTTTTCAACGTCCATTAGTTGATCTGTAAGATCTTTCAATTTTTAGCAATATTCATCCGTAGAGTTCATTGATCAGAGAATAAGGTTGGTAAATTCTTGTTCAAGTGTTGTAACTCTTTAGCATCTATTGTAAAGAAGTAGTTTTTTGATCTTTTTGCATGCTTCATATTTAATGGAATCAGGTTGAAGAACACAAACACGAATATCATTAGATATTGATCCATAGATCCATTGTAAATCAATGGAATCAATCTCACTCTACTGGTTGTAACCAGCGGTAGTTTTGGCTGGTGGAACAGTGACATCGATGTGAGTTAAGACCTTATAACCTCGATCATGAAGTTTAAACATTTTTACCCATGATGAGTATGTGAATTTTCACCATCAAGAACACAAACCTTGTTTAGAATGTCGGCGATAGTGTATACGGGATGTAGGGCACCCTTTGGTGGGTTTGGTTCATCACCAGGCATGGCAGAAGACAAACAGAGGGGAAGAGGCAGTTGTGGCTATAAAATGGGATTAGGGTTTCAGAAAAGCTCTTATACCATAACGGATTCCATAGACTCAATCGATCTCTTCAATGAAAGGGATATGATACATAAATATGTACAATCGATAACAAACAAACTTAAAGACAAGATCAATTAAGAGAAATTACAGGGGAAAATATAAATAACAAATATATACAATTAATACGTCTAATAGATAAGTGTCATTGTTCATGATTAACTCATTTTCTAATGTTTTCCTAGGTTTACCGTGGTGGATAATTTTTACTAATGATGTATGGTTATATGGTGGTTGTTAAATGATGTGTCATTTATATAGTAACTATTTAACAAAGTTTTAAATTTATAAAACTATTTTTAATTCAACCGGACTGAAACACATATACCAGGGAAGTGTATCTAATCGTGTTGTAATATAAGTGGGGCAATACCAGATATCAAACACAAGGAGAACATGTATGATTTGATTTAGAAAATAAAATAATTAATTAAACAAGAAAAATAAAAGTAATGGGAGAGGGGTTTTAAGCTAAATAAAGCTTGATTTAACATTTGGCATAAGTAAACAAAAGCATAAAACTTGATTGAAACAATAATTTTAAAGTACTTTGACTTAGATTCTAAATCCCCCTATTTTTTCCATGGTTGATTTATTATAAGTGCAATGAATTTAAAATGCTAATAACCAATTCTTATAATGATTAGTTATTTTGGGCCGATTAAATAATATTATTACTTACAAAGACTACTAGAGCAATGATCATGCGATTAACTAACTAAATAACAAATTAAATGTTCGAATCATGAAAGATTTGATCGAATGATTAATCTCAATGGTCATGGAAATTAATATAGGCAAGGAATGTTCATCTAATTCTATCTTACACATTGAAGTTTATAATTGTATTACCTAACCCTAGGATTTGGGTTATCCCCAGTTCGAACAGTTTATTATCATAAACATTTAAGTTTATTACACACAAAGTGTTGTGATCAAACAAACCTAATATATAATCAAACTTTATAAATTCAACTAACAATTCAAACCATAGTATTAAGGTTTCATCTACATCTAAGAGTAAGCAAATGATATTAGCTTATAATCCTTGGTAGTGAACATAAAATGGTTGGGTTATTCAAAATCGTTTTCCCAAAAATGCTAAAAACGAAAACGAAATCGTTACAAATAGAATAAAATGTAAACTCCTTGTAACCCACCGATAATAATTTTACAATCAAGGAAAGATTAGCACAGCCATATTAATAAAAGAACTACAACCTTTGAAGACTTTTATCCTCTTGGAGGTTGGAATTTGATGAAGATGGAAATCTACTCAAAGAAGAGCTTCTCTAGAAGTATCCACCAAGCAAGAATCAACTACGACAACATGATATTCTTCACTTGTATTAAGTTGTTCTTAAGCCTTATAAGTTTATACCAAATAAACCTTTAAAGGAGAAGCAACTTATTCATCTATATTATGCACAAAAATTGTAAGACCAACAGAAGGAAGGGAAGCCTTGTGCTCTCAGTCATACAGAGAGAAAGGATTAGAGAAAGATATGAAAACAACTAGTTTTTTTATATGGTCTTTATGTTGGATTAGGTGTCTAAGCCAATAACTAAATTGTTATATACTTGAATTAATATTAGAGTCCTTTTGGGTTGCCCTCAAAACTAGTAATCGAAAAAATGAATTTTTAGAGAAAGAGGATGATTTATTGGTTTAGTAAAAGATTAATAAATAAGAAATACATAATTTATTAATATATTATGACTTTAATATATTAATTAGAAATGGTATTGTTTAATTAATAATTCATCAGAAATTAATTGGAGTTAATTTTGAGATTAACTGGATTAATTAAGATTAGAGGGACTAAAGGTGACAATGTTCAAAAGTTGAGCATTGAAGAATTCCATAACCTTCCCATAGGGGAGATGGCTTTGGATCAGGGTTCTATGGTTTCTTGGAAGCCTTAAGGAGTAAGAAAATGGATAAATGTTATCCACGGAAACCTGCCTTATCCTATCATCATTACTTACCTATATAAACTCCTTATGGGTTTATAGTTTCGGCCATGAGCCGAAATTCCTTCCCCTATCCTCTCCCCTCTAAAGTCTTCTATCGCTAGGGTTTAGGTACAAACCATTAGAGGCACATGATTTTTGGTGTTTGCTTTCTAAAGCTTGATCAAGAAGTAATTGTTGATTATTTACAACAAGAATCAAAAGATATGTGAACCCTAAAACCCTTTATGAATTTCAAAAATAGTAGAGTAATACTAGGGTTCTTGATGTTCAATTTTTTGTTTCAAATCAATAGTAAAAACATAGATCCTTTAGGTTGCATGTGAACGGAGGATTAAGTTTTTCCGCCACATATTATTTTTGTTACCTATAAAACCCGTCGGTGGTATCAGAGCCATTGTTTTCATTGATCTTGTACAAAGTTGAATATATCAAAATTAAGGTTTATAGAAATTAAAACCTAAGGAGGCATTTTTCGAAAATTGCTAGGTTTCTTAAAACCCTAGCCTCCATCCTTAGGTTTTTGAAATTTGCTAGCATTCTTGAAACCTTAGCCTCCTTAGCCATTTTCGAAATTTAGGGAGCCCTTTTAGGGTTTATATAGTTTCGCTAATTGTTATTTTAAAAGTCTTAAAATTGAATAATTAAAACCTGATAAACCCAAACCCTATTTTCGAAAATCAGGGGGGTTTGAGATTATGATTAAATTTGAATTATTTTTTAAATGATTAATAGTAAATAATTATTTAATCCACAAATGATTTAATTACTTTAATTAATTATTTAATTAAAAGATAAAGACAAATCATAAGTGGTTAATATTAATTAATTAGAATGATTAATTTAAATAATTAATATTTGAGCCACATATTTTAAAATGTTTTAAAATATACCTTATATATTATTAATAGTTAACTACTATACGCATAAGAAAATTTAGTTAAATCGCTAGTATGCCTCATTCACGAAACCATGCTATAAAGAGGGTATAACGAAGCAACCTATAAAATGACAGTTGAATGGGTGTCCACACCCACCCACCGCTATCCTATGTAGTGGAGGGACATTAGATGAACGAGTTTTATAGGACATAACCTCATTAAAAGTATAATGATTTAAAATAACAAAACTATTTTAGAATTCTCAATCTAGATACTTTAGGAAAATTTTGAAATAGTATGCTAATCTATGAAAACGCACGTCATACTTCAATATGTCATTAGTGGAGCGTATTTGGTTAATCGACACACTAATAAGGACTTTAAAGAGAAACGACGGGCATTTAAAAAATTATCATTGCTAATGGAGGGCATATGGTTAACCAAAACATTAATTGGAGATGATAAATGACATCAAGGATGCCAAGAATGTTTGCATGGTTATTCACATCTTGTTTGTGATCATCAGCATCCTCGTCGTAAATAGAAGAATATAATCTAAGATTAAACATGTCAATGATAAGATTCAATGAATCTCATAAGATCTAGGAGTTTCCAAGTTCGAAATTGGTGAATTATTTTTTACCCTCGTTCATAAATTCACAATAAGATTACATCATACCTCTTCTTAGTTGTGAATTGTTATATTGGATCCTAGACTTAAATATTAATTATAGGTTAAAATATTAAGGAATTGTATCAGTTAACTAAAACTACTTCCTTCATATAGATTTCTACTCCAGGAGATGCCTCTGCCACTCAATCATCCACTAACAACAACTTCACTGTACTATTAATCCTCTCTAAAGAGAAGCTATCTTGTCCAAATTACATGGATTGGATGTGTAATCTCAAGATGACTCTTCGATATGAGGGCAAATAATATGTCCTTGACAAAGCTCTTGTTGAGATCAATGAGTCAACTACAACTCCAGAAGAGACTGCTGCCTACAAGAAAGTTTATGCCGATGCAATAAAGGGCGCTTGCATTATGGTTGAAACCATGGTACCTAAGTTGTAAAAGTTCTATGAGGACTATTGGCCGTATGATATGGGCTTATATCTTGAGGAAAAGTTCCACAAGACAGCATGTCAAGAAAAGTATGAGGTCGTCAAAGCGTTAATGGCTTGCAAGTTGAAGGAGGGAGAATCTGTCTGCAATCCTGTGTAGAGAATGCAGAGATACATGGAACATCTTGAAAGGATCAATGTGAACTTTAAAAAGGATTTGGCTATTGACATAGTCCTTAACTCTTTGCCATATTTTTATGATCAGTTCATCCTTACTTATCATTTGAACAATACAGAGACCACATTAGCCCAACTCCATAACTTGTTGCAAACAGTTGAATTAGTGATGAAGAAGAATCAACTCCCTTCTACTACAAGTGCTCATGTTATTTCCATTGGAAAAAAATAGAGGAAAGAAGAAAAAGGGTAAACCTCAATTGAACTGGAAGGACAAGGCCCAAGCTAGATCGTCTAGTAATGGGTCAAAGACAAGCCCAATTCAGATATTCCTACTCTTAGTGATCCCAAAGAGACCACTTTCTACGAATGTAATGATAAGGTCCATTGGAAAAGAATCTACCCTAAATACTTTCAAGACATCAAGGATGGCAAGGTCAAGCCATCATCAACAGGTATACACACTATTCAAGTCAATAACTTACAACATACTCATTCTTCGGTCCTTGATATAGGGTGCAACTTTCACATTTGTTCTGATTTTTAGGGGCTAAGAGAAAGTTAGGAGATGGAGTGTAGAAGAATAAATCTAATCATGGGAAATATGTGATCTTCTTCTGTTACCAAGATTAGAACTTATGGTCTTATGCTTAGTAGTGATGTTAGGCTTGATTTGATAAATTATCGCTACTCGTCAGAACTTACATGAAACATTATTTCTTTTCATGCATTGTTTAGACAAGGATTTCAACATTCTTTTAATGATAGGAATGGTTCGATTTAGCTTATAAAAATGGTGTTTTTATGTTTGAAGCTTCACCTTGTAATGGTGTGTATGAAACTGTGATTTGTGCTGATAGCTTAGGAAATAGTGTATTAAATATTGATTCGTCTAATGTTGTAGAAAAAGCGTGCTTGTATCATTGTCATCTTGGACACATTAACAAGAAACGCATCGCCCACTGCCAAAAGGATGGAGTGTTGGAATCATTTGGCTTAAGGTCGGAAAATGTGTGTGTTGAAACATGAAAAGTGAACCTCTAGAAATCACAAGTAATAATGATCCAAAGTCAGTAGAGTCCGAGATTGGTGAAGTCCGAGATAGAGATGGAGTACGAGATGGATATCATTCTGAGCTGCATTGAAGATTCGAGATTATATGTATGTTCAAACATTTAATGTTTCTTATCTTATTAGTGATGCAACGCTTCATAGGACTTTTCCTTTTTGTATCTTTTAGATAATCAGTTGTCAATGAATGATTATTAACCAATCTTAGGAATTTTTCCAAGTTTGTACGATGTTCCTCCTTAGTCTATTTAAGGAGTGATTTGAATGGCAAGAAAAATATGCATTGTTACCAAAAAGATAGCAAAATTTCTCTTTAATTCTCTTTCACTTTTATCTCAAGTCAAGATCTTTCACAACATTCTTCTTGTTCATTAAATGTCTTTTCATTGATTATACTCCTAGTTTACTTCATTTAATGTTGCGTACTGTGTTGAATATTTCATTCAAGTCTTGACTGGTATTACCAGACTCGACTGGAACCATTAATTAAGAGCATACATTGATCTTAAAGATTAACTCAAGGTTTGAGTTTTCAAACCTTGTCCTTGCACACCGAACCTTGTGCTCATAATTGATATCAGAGTTTGAGTGGTTTTCCTTTGAATCCATAAAAACAGATTATAGTTGATTTGAAATTACCTTGGTATTTCGATCATTTTTATGTTCAAGATAAAAGTTCTTCTATATACCACTTTTTCTCTAATATCTTAACTTCAATGGCTACTACTAATTGTCAACAAATATATTCAATGCAAATAGAAAATAGTGTGCGTTGCCCTTCTCATGCCCCATTGCTAGTTGTTGAAGTGTATGATCACTGGAAAGTCAGAATGGAAAGGTTCTTACTTGGTAAAGAAAAAGGTGAAGTTATCTACAGATCCGTAAAAGAAGGTACACATGTTATAGTGAGACAAATTGTGAGAGATGTTGCTAGAACTCTCATGGCACAGGAAGAACAACATCAAGCACCTCTCACTACTGATGACATTGAAAAACTGCATACATATCAAATTGCATTTTCTGAGATGGTGTTCAGTGTTCCTCCTTCTCTCTTTGAGCACATTAACTTGTGAAAATCTTCTAAAGAGATTTGGGACACACTCCAAGACCTGTTCGAGGGATCACAAAACATGAAGGATAACCATTTGACTTCCATCATCAACGAGTTCGATACTTTCAACACAACACCTGGTGAATCGGATGCCTCGGCCTATAAAAGATACCGAATAGTTGTCAACAACATGACAACTCATGGGATTTTCCGAACTCCACTAGAATACAACCTCAAGTTCATCAATAGTCTTGGTAAAGGATGGGGAAACATGAAATCGTGTCTTCAAAGTAATGGATCTCTAAAGTAGTTGAAGCTTTACCATCTGTTTGACGAACTTCAAGGTCACGAATTAAATGTTGCACAAACCTTGAGAGAACTCTAAGGAGGTCATCTTTCTTTTGTTAGTTCTTTTGATCCTCACGTCTCGAACCCCTCTGTTTTGGACCCGTTCAGAGTTGTTATCCCAACCATCCCTCCTATTCAACCATCTCCACCTGCTTTACCTGCTCATGTTAGTTCAAACTATCAGTTTGATGGAGACCTCAACCTTGAAGTAATGGTCTCCAAACTTCGCTTTCAACAAGAGTTTGCTTTACTTTCCATGAAATATAAGCATCCTTTCAATCCCACTCACAAAACATATCACAACCATTTCCAAGCTCCTCATCAAAGTAATCCCCAACCATTTCCCAAACCTTTAGAAAATCCACTTGCTTATAAACCAAACATCTGTACACCAAATCATACCTCGAAATCCCATGAGACTCCAAAGTCAGACAAACCAAAGATCGTTTGTTACAAGTGTGGTTATGCAAATCACTATGCCAAAGACTGCTTGGCTGAGGCACCACAAACATCCAAGATTAAGGACTCTACATACTATGCACATCAAGCCCAAGAGATGGATGCTAGGACAAAACATTTGTTATCACTGTGTCGAGAGATATGGAAGGATATTGGTCATATGGAGATGAAGATTATGTGAGTACTGGTAGAAAAATGTGTCTTATGTCAAGAAAAACAATCGAATATGATGAAGGCTACTAGTCATCTAGATTAGAGGAAGATTAAGATGATGCTAAACCAAACTACGGTTACATGGTGGCCAATGACCCACCAGGAAGAAGTATCGTTCAATAGGTAAAATCTATGATCACTGATAATAATTTTGATATATCTCTTTGTGAACCATATCTAACCCAGATCCAATCAGATATGAACATCATTTATAAATCCTATGAGTCTGCAATGGAAGCGAGTGAGAAGATAGAGAGTGAACTAATTGGTCTTAGATTATCTTTCGAGGATAAGAAGCATAAAATAGAGTCTTTAGAACATGAACTTGTAATGTCAAAAGATAAATGTATAATTCTCAAGGACAAATGTGAGATCACTTATTTTGAAAGAAATGTTTTAATTTTTGAAAACAAACGTCTCAATGCCAAAATAGTTGCTTTGCATAATGCTATAGATATTCTTGACGCAAATGAACGGATGACTCATAATTTTCGTCATCCTTGGTCTAAATCACTTGGTCTCGGAAGCGAGTTTTTGAAACCTATTGCTCGTCCCTTGAAGGAGTTACAAAATCTAACTTTTATGGGATACATTTCGAACTACAAACATTCGGATACCCCCGTCTGACCATTGTCACCCTTCTTGAGACTTCAGACCAATTCTCATCTCTGATTCCTGAGTTTCAACCAATAGTTGTCAAATATCCTGATCCCACGCCTCTTCCGCCTCTGATACCCCTGGACCTGAATCAGACTTAGAATCTTTTCCTAGCATTTCCGTCACTATAGTTTAAATTCCGCACCTTCCTCACAGTTGTGTTATTGAGGAAATTATTCATGAGACAACTAGATCTAAATCAAAGACATTAGATTTTGTCTGGGCATCTTTTGATAGTGACGTTGAAGAAGAAATGTAGTTGAATATTCTTCTAATACTCAAGTGATTAAAAAAAAACCACCTTAGTGTGAATCAAACCCAAGTTTAACAACCCATCTGCTGGCCAAACTTCCAAGTCATCATCTGACTCCAGTAAGAAACCTTCATTAAATAGAAAAGATGTCATCGATCCTATGATAGAAGCCTAAAATGTAGTCAAAAAGGAAATTAGGTTAAGACAAGACTCCAGGTTCATTGTAAATTCCAAAAAAGAAAGTATCTCTGACTGTTAGCCCGACCACTAGGAACCATAACATATTTGCGCCTTTTAAAACTTTTAAATGGCCATCCATTCCTCCTAGTTCAGTAGTTCAAAACAAAGTTGTCAGTCATATTCCGAAAATTTTGTTGATACTCATCTTGCTAATACTATATCTACTTGGATAGTTTCTATAGTGTTCATTGCTAAAGATGATGGTACAATTTTTAAAGCTCAACAGCGACACTCAAAATTTTTCTAAAAACACCGACACTCAAAAATTTTCAAATAATTCTTTGTTTACTCTTTTTGTTGGTACGAGATGGGTGTTCCAAAACAAGTTAGATGATGTTGGAGTTATCATTCGAAACAAAGCAATACTCAATGGACACCTTTGCCTCTGCAAAGGTACCTACGGGTTTTGGACATAAGATCTTCTCGAACCCATCAAATATTGATGTTGATGAAAAGAAGTATAGAGGAATGATTGGATCGCTACTCTACCTAACAACAAGTCATCCGAAAATCATGTTTTCTACATGTTTGTGTGCCTAATTTCAGGTCAATCCAAATATGTCTGATTTCTTGGCGGTCAAGAAAATATTCCGATACCTCAAAGGTACAAAAAGTCCCGGAATATGGTACCCAACAAATGAGAGTTTTCTCCTAAAAGCATATTCTAATTCGAACTATGGTGGTCTTCAATTGGACAGGAAAAGCATCTCTAGTGGCTTCCAATTTTGGGTGGATTGGTTAGTTGGTCATCTAAGAAACAAAACCGCATTTCACTTTCAATTGTCGAAGTAGAATACATTGCTGCTGCCAGTTTCACCTTTCAAGTTCTTTGTATGAAATTACAGCTTTTGGATTATGGTTACCGGTTCCAACAAATTTCAATCTATTGTGATTCTCAAAGTGCCATTGTGATTTCACACAATCCAATTCAAAACTCCATGACGAAGCACATTGATATACGATACCATTTCATTAAATGTGATGTTTTAAAAGGAAACATTAAACTTATTTTTGTTCCATCTGATGATGAAATATTTGATGTCTTTACTAAGGCATTAGACGAAACCAAATTCAATGGTTTTCTGAACAAAATGGGTATGATGTTGCCTGATCCTCAATTCTTTCAAGAGGCTTGCACTCTCTGATGATATCATCAGAAAGTGAAATAATTCCGAAGTTAAATATTTTTCATCTCGGAATTGTTTCTTCTCGGAATAAGAAGGATCATTTTACGTGTCTTTTTGTCTAAGAATTTCTTCTAGTCTTATTTTTTTTAGCTTAACTCGTCTTTTAAAGTTCATGACCGATATAGTCACATTGTTATTTTGGTTGATCTCGCCTCGGAATCTATCTAAAAAGTGTGTTAAGAAGTTCATCTCGGAATTCAAGTCCGACACCATAATTTGCATTTGCCTCTTATCTGTCCGAGATGTATTCCATCATGTCTCGGAATCTCAAATTTGTTTAAAATATGTCCTATAAGATCTTCTTACCTTTTATCTATGATATTCAGTCCGAGTTTGTGCAATCTCGAACTATATATCATGTACAAGTATTTTCATTTTCTTGTTGAAAGTATCTTATGACAATTCATCTCGGAACGTTCTTGCTCCGAGATCACTTTCTTAAAAAGAAGTTCAAAAGTTTTTTCATTATTTTTTTGAAAAGTTTTTCTTAATAACTCAAATGGTTATTTTTTAATATTGATTATCCTTTAATCCTTGAAAATCGCACTTTTTGCACACATCTCAATACTGTAAACATCTTTTCAAATAAAATGACGGTTTCCATTTTACATGTCTTGCCATTGTTTCTTTCGTCCTTACAGGTCAACTCATACCAATTTTGGCAACACATTTAATGTGATCCATTATCAAAACTGGGTTTAATTATTACACCTTTTTTCCCTACCCAGCCTAATTTCTTTTCAAACTATAAAAGGATCACAAAACCCATTTAATACCTTTTATGCGCTCATCATCTTCTTCATTTTCTCTCTTCAAAAACTATTCTTCGAGCTCTCAAAACCTAAAACTATGGATTCCTCCCAAAATACCTCTCAAATCTCCAAAACTGCTCCCAAGAAATCCTCCAAGGGTTCTACTTCATCTTCTTCGACCGAACCCTTCCTTCGTGACACCACACAACTGTTTTCTATGGATCCCATGGACTATCATGAGTCCATCTGGGTTATAATCGAGTTCATATCCCGTCAACCCATTTCCATTCCTTTCAAAAAAATCCCCGATCCACCAATTCCACTTCGTCCCCTTCACACCGCTTATGACAGTATCAAGATTCAAGATGGAGTTTTAGAAATCAGGATAATTGGAGATCACATTGTAACTGTCTCAAAATAGATGTTTCTAAGAGCTATTGGGATTCTAGAAAACTGTAAGGGTTTTACCATTCAAGAATCATCGTATAAAGAGTTTCATACGTTCCTTAACCACATTGGGTATGCAGAAGTGTTCAAGGAAAAAAAGTTCAAGAAATCGACAGTTTTTGGCCTATAGAAGGCACTCATTCATCCCATTGTTCAAAGTATCTTAAGAAAACATAGAGGAACAAACACTATGAGAAAAGATTGGATCTACGTTGTCTATAGCATCTATTATAGGAATACGAATGTGGTTGACCAAACCGTAGTCTTGTGGCAAGACTTTCGGAAGTTCACTGAGAAGAGAAAGCCTCAAGAGATTTCGAGTCCGAGATTCTGGGCTCTTACCATTCAATAACTCTACTAGGAGAGGAGAGAACCAATTACGGCCGATACCATTCATAAAGAGGTATTTCAAAGATTTAAAGATATAAAAAATTATCGCCTTTTAAACCAAGCATCTCTCGGACCTACACGTAGACTGCCTGAACATATGTTGGCCACTCTAGCATCCAAGTCCCGTCATTTGAAACATCATTTCGAGACTTAGATTATGTATAGCTCTACACCTTCTACCCTGGTCTGTATTGAGCCCACCTCGGATGTGGCCAAGCCAATCACGATTGGTGGATAGAAAAAGAAGGCAGCCAAGCGAATGACCTCTCCTTATAAACCAAAAGCTAAAAAGAGAGCCAAAGTCGATAATTCCTCTTAAAAGGAATCTATCAAGGAAATTTTGACTAACTATGGTCATCCTCTCATCCCTCCTGGTCACTCTTTCGAAGTACCCTTTAGAGTTCTAAAACCACTTGCACACACTCACGGTGAGTCTCCATATAATCCATCCTCACCTTCCCAAAAAGGTGATGATGGAGCTGAACAAAGTTCCTTGCACCCCTGGAACACATCCATGATTCATCTCAAGTATCCCTCGTTCTTCTTCTATACAAGCACGATCCAAGGCTCCTGATTCAGATCCTAAGCGTTCCAAAGCTGGGGTAGTCCCTCCAACCTCAGAAGCCACAACTAGTCTGATACCTGGCTCAGGTAAAGGATGACCAGGTACTAACAATATCGATTCGTTAGATTTTGTTAGTAGGGATCACACAAGGTATCTAGATCTTACTCGATTCCAACTTGAATCAACTCTCATCTCCATGAGAAATCGAGCTATCCAAAGCAACACACCTTTTGTTCCTCCATCTGATCATGTCACCGATCAAGAGTTTGCATCAGGAGAGACCCATTGGGACAACATCATCTTGGATGATCCTCCGAAGTATCCCTACCATGATGCATTACATCCAGATCCCGATGAGGAACATTCGTCTGAATTCATGTTTGGTGACGACATTGTCTCCATTACTGCTCCTCTAGTCTTATCTTCTTTTACACTCTACAGAATCCATCATCATCAAGGCCCATCAGTTACTTTGGTCTTTCATCATCTTCATCAAATCCTGTTGATGAAAAAATTCAAGTTAACGACCAAGTACAACACACACCTAGAGGTGAAACTGAAACAAATCCTCCTAAAGAAGATCAAGCAGCCACTGCAAACAATCCAGGTCCTTTCGAACCTCGAGTCAATCAATAGAATGATAAAACTAAGTCTGAGAGTTCACCCTCAGACACTGGACCATCAGCTTGAAATTATGTTGATCCCTTAGCCTTATTGGAACTCCGAGACAACATGTCTACTACAATCTCCAAAGTGGAATCTTTAAACAAGTCGATTGCCCAACTTGATTCTAAAATCGATGCTAAAGTTTCTGGTCTCGGCACCAAACTTGATGCCATTCTCCTCTCCCTATCCGAAGTCAAGAAACCAAGGCCCTCAGATGCAGAAAGGGCAGAACATCTGGAACAACTCATCTCCCTTCTATACAAGCACACCATTGAGGAGGTTGAGCAAAAATATTACTCAAGTATGGACCACTACCTTGACACAATAACCACCATGCTCAAGGTTCATGATGACATGATCAGCACCACCAATGAGCTGATAAATTCATCCATGTCTGGCATGAAAAGCAAATTCAGGGGAAGGAGAAAGAGACCATGAAGAAACATGAAATGAATCTTAACATGCAGCAAGTCCTCATCAAACACCTTCGATCTTCTTGGAATATAGTGGACGTTCTGAACAAGAAGTTCGATGAAATGCTTTCAATTCTTGCCACTTTATTCAACCACTTGAAATGTAACATCCCAATACCCAGGTATGAAAATTTTTATTTTAAAAGAAATTTTTTTCCTTGGAACTCGTCGAGTAGATGGCCTCAACTTGACGTGTTGAAAGTTTTTGGGATGCAGATCTTTTTGTACCAACTCGACAAGTTGGAAAGGAAAAATTCGACGAGTTGGTAGCTGAATATGAAAACCTATTTTTTAGGGTGTTGCACCCTATTTAAAGGCCTTAAGTCCCATTGTTGGCGTAAAAACGTAAAATTTTAAACCAAAATTTCAATTTGAAAACACATATATCTCAATAATAAAATCATAAAATGTCACAATGTCAAATCATCAAATCTCATATCCAAAAACTATATATATATATATATATATATATATATATATATATATATATATATATATATATATATATATATATATATTAAATCTAGGATCTTCAAAAAACAAATCTTTAAAGCGAGTGTGTGTACAATCAAGTCGGTGACTTTCTGCGATCTTGAGAAGTACTTGAAACACATAACACATAACACAGTAAGCATGAAGCTTAGTGAGTTCCCCAAAATACCGCACACATCACATTAGCCACTCGAGGCTAACTCAATACGACCCTCTGGTTAATGTTTTCCAGTGGAGACCCTCCGGTCCCACAACTCGGGTGGACCCTCCGGCCCTAACTCAATAAGTTCATAAGAATACGCATAATCCACAAAGACAAAATGCAGAGTATCAAAATACACAAATAAGAAGATAAGACATCTCAGTCACATAAAGATACCACTCATGGTAAGTATAGTGAGAAGACTCACCTCGTAAGCTAACAAGTAAAAGTATCGTACTCTGAAATCTCGAACTAGCCTCCGCCTAACACATATGATAATTAACTGTAATTAATACTCTACTCATACTCAAATACAACAAATGTTGTTCTCTCTTTCTCTCTAACTCTTGGAATGGGTAAAAGACCATTTTACCCCTCCATGATCTCCATTACTCATACTGACCAAACCCAAAAGTCAATAGAAGCCAAAATCAAGTCAACAGTCTAGGTTTGACCTGACTCACTGTGTGCACTCATTTGACTCGTCGAGTCCACTCGTCCCTCAGAAGTTTCGTGAAGGTCCAGCTCCTCGAGTTAACCCCTAACTCAACGAGCTATAGCATGGCCAGCTCATCGGGACATACCCTAACTAACTTGTCGAGTCGACTCATAGACTCGGCGAGTCCATTAAGACCCATGTCGCAAACAGACTATTTGAAGGCAGACAACCCTTTCACACTCTAGATCTAAGCTCTCAAGGCTCGCTTATCACGTAAAGCCACAAGCTTTACGTTCATGCATGACACTTAAGGCTTGAAACACCAAAAACATGCTCTATTAAGGGGTTTTCACTCAAGTCTCTGTTATGGATATATAAAGTAGGGACCTTTGGACTTTAAGGACCTCACAAGGTCCAAATCTGATGTCCAGATCTCTATATGTGCCTAAAAAATTCAAAATCCCAATATTAGATAGAAAAGAAGCCCTAAACTCCAATAATATGAGATCTACCCAAACTAATGAGAAAGGTGTAAAATTTATACCTTTTACAGAAGCTCTTGGATGAATAGCAATAGATCTATTAGCCTCATCTCATTCCTTGCTTGAAATCCTTCTCTTCTCGTCCAAAGATGCACCAAGATACTAAAATTAGCTCACACTCTCTTTATTAGCTCAAAGGCCGATTAGGGTTTCTCTCAGTGAAGGTAAGCAGTCGAGGAGCCGCAAATGAGGCTATGTGTTCCCTTAAATAGGCCCCAAACCTGGGGATTTAGGGTTTCAGTTCATAGTGTCTACTCAGCGAGTTGACTCTCTGACTCCTCGAATAGATTATTAATCCCATGTGGCACAACGCGACTCTACTCGACATGTTGTAGCACCAACTCATCGAGTTGCTCAATAGTCCTCAAAATAAATAAATAAACAATATACCTGGAAGTCCAGATGTTACAATTACCCCCCAATAGAATTAGACTTCGCCCTCGAAGTCATGCTCTGGAAATAACTCTGGGTACTGCTCTCGCATCTCGGATTCCGGATCCTAAGTCAACTCGGACGCTCTTCGATGTTGCCAATGGACGTGAACCAGGTTCACCTCTTTGTTCTTCAGAACATTCACCTGTCGATCCATGATCGCAATTGATCTCTCAATATAATTCAGGTTCACATCCACCTGAATGTCCTCTAATGGCACCATAATTGTCTCATCGGCTACACACATCCTCAGCCGAGACACGTGGAAGGTGTTATGGATCTGAATCAACTCTACAGGTAGCTCCAGCCGATATGCTACCTTGCCCACTCTGGCGGTCATTCTAAAAGGGCCGATGTACCAGGGCCCTAAATTGCCCCGCTTTTGGGATTGAATCACCGCTTTCCAAGGGGATACCTTCAGGAGTACAAAATCTTCGACCTAGAACTCCAGCTCGGATCGTCGCCTGTCTGCATAACTCTTCTGTCGACTCTGGGTTGTCAATAACCTCTATCTGACTTGTTGAATCTGTTCATTCTTCTTCAACACTATCTCAATGCCACCTATCACATGTTGCCCTACCTCTCCGCAACAAATGGGAGTCTGACACCTCCTCCCATATAGAAGCTCAAAGGGAGGCATACTAATACTCAAATGATGGCTGTTGTTGCAAGAAAACTCAGCTAAGGGAAAATAAATGTCCCAACTTTCTCTGAAGTCCATAACACATGCACACAGCATGTCCTCAAGCGTATGAATTATCCTCTCGCTTTGCCCGTCTGTCTATGGATGGTATGCGGTACTGACATGTAATCCATCAGGGAATCTCTAGGGGTTGCAATGGACCAAGTGGATGCTGGTGCTCTGCCTTAACCCGATCGCAGGTCAAGCACCTCTCAACTACCCAAGCAACATCCCTCTTCATACAAGGCTACCAATAATATCTCTTCAGGTCTAAATACATCTTAGTGGCCCCAGGATGGATCAAGAATCTCGATTTATGAGCCTCCTCCATCAGTATATGCCGAGCTCCACCTATATAGCCCACCCAAATCCGCCCTCGGAAAGTCATAAGCCCACAACCGTTCGTCAAAAACTCAAACACCTGCCTAATCACCCGCTCCTTATTGTGGTTCTCCGGTCTCACGACCTGCACTTTAGCCCCTCGAATGGTATCTAATACTGGAGTCATCATCGTCATCCTCATATATACATCTCGGATCGGAGCACTCTCGGTTCTACGGATTAGGGCGTCAACTACCACATTAGCCTTGCCCGGATGATACAGGATCTTGTAGTCATATTCTTTCACCACATCCAACCATCTCCTCTATCTCATGTTTAGGTTAGGCTGATCCAAGAGATACTTCAGGCTCTTATGGTCCATGTATATGGTACACCGAACCCCATACAAATAGTAGAGCCAGATCTTGAGGGCGAACACGACCGCCCTTTGCTCTAGATTGTGGGTGGGATATCT
Organism: Lactuca saligna; assembly: GCF_052625555.1. Taxonomy (NCBI): domain Eukaryota; kingdom Viridiplantae; phylum Streptophyta; class Magnoliopsida; order Asterales; family Asteraceae; genus Lactuca; species Lactuca saligna. Next base: position 171,672,747 of record NC_136421.1, read on the forward strand.
CATCTCATGAGGCTTCAATTGCCTCGATACGTATGCTATCATGTGCCCCTCTGCATCAGCACTACACCCATCCCTAATATAGATGAATCGTAATATACCACAAAGTCCTCCACTCCCTCAGGAAGGGCTAACATCAGGGCTTCGCACAATAATGTTGGATTAATGTATAAGTCCATAACAATAATTGGTAAGACTTGTGACCCGACATGGTCGATTTGGGTTGCATGACATCATGCATTTGGATAGACTATAATGAGAGAAATAACACTTAAGGTTGGTTAATATATTATAAGTTCTAATATATTAATAAGATTATTTAATTAGTATTGCTCAAGAATTAATCTATGATTAATTAAATGATCAAAAGAAGACTAATTAAATATATGGGTTGATTGTGTAAATCATCCATACTTATATATTGGGCTAATGCTCCATGGATTGTCAAGTTGGGCTAAAACCCATAAGATGCTCCATGGTGTATTTGTACCCATGGATCATGGAAATGAAAGGCCATGACAATTAGGGTTTACATGGTGTAACCCTAACTATATAATGATCTTATTCTTGCAGAAAATCGGCCACTATGGGTGATAGAAAGGGCTAGTTGATTTTTCATGAAGTGTGAATTCCTTTCAAGTCATTCCATGTGTATTTGGTGTTGTGTGAACCATTTGAGGTGTCACACTTGGGGAACTAGGCACTCAAGCTTCATGAAGACAATCTACATCAAAGAGGTATGTAATTCTAACTTGATATATTCATTTGAATCAATGTTATTATGCTAGTTAGGATGAATACCTTGGAAAGTTCATATTGGCATGTATAATAGAGAAAACATAGATCCAAGGTATTAAGGATTGCATGTACACTTAGGTGTGTTAGAATGCTCAAAACCCAACGATGGTATCAGAGACTAGGCTTGTTTTCAATTATACTTGATGCAAATTGTTGAAAAATGCTGAAAAAATCGATTTTCTGGCTTTCTGGGCACTGGACTCGTCGAGTCCACTGATGAACTCGCTGAGTCCATGAAGAAAATCATCCTACTCGTCGAGTACGTTGACACACTCGACGAGTAGGAGCCCCGAACTGCATATTTTCGAGTTTTTTCGGCTAGAAATGGACCAAGAGCATTACCCTAAGCTGTTTTTGGACTTATAAACTTGTTTTTGATGTGGTAATGTTCATGCTAATCCAATTTCAAAGATAATTTTCAACAGATTCATATTTTGTATTAGTTTAGTGATTGGGCTAATTACATGAAAAAGTTTGATTTGAATTATCTTGTTCTTTTGAGTTTCTTAGATTAATAGAAAAGTTAATTGATTATGTGTTTTCAATCCATTTTAATCTAAGAGTTGACTCTAAAATGTGTTTTTGTAACTTGTCCTCAAGTTATATGAAAAGTCATATTTAAGTTTTATAAAACTCATAAAAGTTGGTAATGGTTACAAAAATGAAGACTCTTGTCCTCAAGTTATGGAGGTTCAAGAGTCACTTCATTAAGTAATAAAATGTGTAACCTTAATTAATTCCATATGTTACAAAATAAAGAAAAGGTACATTCTTTTATTAGTTTAAAGTCTTCCATAACTTGTCCTCAAGTTATGGAACTTGAAGAGTCTTTTATTTAAAACTACTTTAAATACATAAGTTATGGAATTAATTAGTTTTAAATAGTTTTAAAACTTGCCCTCAAGTTTTGGAATTTGAAAAGTTTTCACTTATGAATACTTTAATTCCAAGTTAGCCATTAGAATTTTAAAAGTTAAAATTCAACCCTTATACTTTATAATATTATAAGTTAATAATATATATATATATATATATATATATATATATATATATATATATATATATATATGTATAAGCGCAAGTCAGTCTTACCGTTAGATGGCCTCATTCACGAAGTCGGTCTATAAAGGGGGTATAAGGTTACTGCCTATAAAATGACAGTTTAATGGGTGTCGACTCTCACCCGCCGCTTCCTTGACTGGTGGAGGTTCGTTAGCTGAACGGGTAGGACAAGGACTATAATTCTCCCTTCATTAAAAGTATTAATGATAAATACTAAGTAACTAAACCTTTTATAAATACCCAATCTTAGTGTGCTAATCCATGAAATTATACTTTGCGCTTTGTTTAAGTCGGTTAGTGGAGCGTGTGTGGTTAACCGGCACACTAACTGGACGTAATAAGGTAGACAAAGGGTAACTTAATATTTATCATAGTATCGGTGGAGCGTGTGTGGTTAACCGGTGCATCGATTAAGGGATAAATATTAAGGGTACCTGTTATATTTGCATGGTTACTTCACACCTTATCTTGTGATCCTCGACATCCCAGTCACGAAACCTGAAGGGCACACTCGATATTGAAACATGCCATTGAAAAGTTCAATGAATCTCAAAAGATCTAGGAGTTTGAAATCCAATTATAACCTAATAATGCATTTCGTTTATCTTGGTGGAAATTGGTGAATCGTCATTCACCTACCTTCAAATATTTTATAGCTTGGATTACGGCATCCCTCTTCCAAGTTATAAAAGTATTGTGTTGGGTCCTAGCCTTAATATTTCATATTGGGTGTTATATTAAGGACTTTAAATCAACTATCTTGAATATCTCCCAAAAAGATGGCTGGTTTAGACATTTATGATCTTCCCAAATCTCTTGAAACAAGCTTTCCTAAATGAAGATGATGTCCCATGGAAATCATACTTCTTTCACCTCCTCCAATTATTCTCCCTAACCCACAAGTTCTTGAAAAGTTTAAGGTCACTCAAGCCCTATTGGCAAGTAAAGGTCTATGTGTGGTCACATCTTGGAGATGTAGTCACATATTGACAAGCTGGGAGAGTTGGGTGTCAAATTCTTGAGAAAGTTGGTGGTTCAATCACTTTCCAAGTCACATAGTGAGCTCCTTTGGGACACCTATGAAGCAGACTATGACAAGACCCTTAATGATCTTATCTATTTGCTAAGATGAACTTCCTAAAACTTGTGGACATTGACAATAATGACATTAGATATCCAGTAAAGCTCTATCTTCCCAATGGAAAGGGATCGGCCATAGTCAACTCGGTTGACCAAATGGTAAAGAGAAAGGCTAAGTCTGTGATACTCCCATGTTCCATTACCAAAGCGTCCATATGTTAAATTGCCAAAGGAAGGAGCATTTGTTGTGAAGCTGCCAATTTACCTAAGGGTGTTAAAGTCAATAAGTTTGACTCTACTTCAGGTAAAGTCCACTATCTAACTCTGCTAAGTTTCTACTCTGAGATTCTTGATACGTGATGTTGCTACGTCACATGGTGATGTTTTAAAAATCAAAGAAAAGTGAAGAAACTTAAAGAAAGAATATGCTGAATCTGATCACGTAGATGGATTTTTATCGCATAGTTTGAAGATCGGATTCTTGAGCTACTTCTTAGGAGTTATGAGATATTGCTTAGGAATAGATAACAACAAGTTTTCATAAAGATTGTAAGGATAAGTTTTTCTGCAAAGTTTTAAAAATAAAAGGAAATTTTTGATTTTATTTATTTTATGTATCCTTATAATGGCGTTTGTGAATTTTTTTTGCTAATATGATTCCATGAATAGCAAGAGTAGAAATATGAAATTGATTCTGTCATTTGTGGTAATGTCTAAATTTACCAAATAAGGAAAGATCCTCATCACCCAAGTTTCAGTTGGACCGGAACTTGGAATCACGCAAGTTGTATAGCATGATGAATGAGAAATTTTCATCTTTAGAAAATTAAGACTAACTACTTGTTCACATGGATGTGTGAGTTAAGTAACGGACTAAGGGATCGAGTACACATTCTTGTGCATTGATTAAGTCCACTAAAAAAGATCGATAAGATTATTCATCATAATTTACTAAAGCTCAGTAAATATGGTTATACTTACAAGCTTAAGTGTAATTCTGAGACATTGGAAAAAGGTTCCAAAGTATGACAAAACGAATAAGAAGAGTCAAATTAGGTACAAAGATAAAAGTTTCTCAAATCTGAAAAGATGGGAGACTACTTTAGTATAAGTTTTTGTGATCATCTTAATGATTAAGAAACCATAGCAAATTAGTTCTCTAAGGAAATCTTAGTGCATTCTTATGACTAAGAAGAGGAATCTTGAATTGTGAAATAGTTAAATCAAGAAGATGAGTCATACTTCATTCCAATACAACTCTTAGAGCCATACTCCAAGATTGTAACTTGAGTGACATGTCTTAGAGAAGGTTTAAAACACATGTCAAATGTAAGAGTAAAAGTTTTCTACTCTTGTACATTTGAAATTGGTAAGTTGTGATGTTTTGGATAAAACAAATACCAACTAAGGCCAATTGTGTGAAGTGTTTGTCTTGATTAGAATCCACACTATCTCTTGATTATCTGACAAGAAAGTCTTATATGTCAAGAGGACAGTGGGAGTCTTAAAGGTCTTGAAAGTCTCAAGAACTAATCAAGAATAAAACCTGAAATTCTTCACTAGCACACGACTTGAGGTTCATAACCTGTCGTGTTGACATATTCTGTGCTCATTCCAATTAAATTTGGCTTTGCATATGAGTTCTTAGAGTTCTCAATTGGTTGCACAACAACTTGGAAGCAATGGCAGGCCCTTGAGCTACCAGGTGGCAAGAAATTAAGATTGATTTTAGTCCATATGAGTTTGGATTTATCATTATCCTTGTCTTATGACTATGGTTTTGACAATTCACATGGATAAGAATACACACACACACACCATTAAATCTAAGTGTCATAAGGTTTCTCTCCGATTCATGAAAATGATGGTGAGGAAACACTTTCACTAAGTAGATTTTAGCTGGATAGCAATTGTAATATTTGCATTCTCAAATCTGAAAGCTTAGATTGAGGTTTTAATCATATTTAGTCAAGGATATATATATGAATTTCATGTTGGAATGGCTCAACATAAGGAAATTCTGTATATGGGTCTATTATTTGTGTTCTCAAATTCGATTATGATTAAGGTATCCCTTTTCATAATCTGATTTATGAGAACTTGGCAAATTGAAATGGAAATACTATAGCAAAAGACTGGTTTAGTCTTTATGTGAGACATCATGAATCGTGTCCCATATGCTTCGGATATAGGATCGATTACATGTGCTATATTCATCCTTTCTAAAATTTTCCAAATGCCTGGGGCATTAAGAAGGAAAAAGGTCTAGAATTGGATATGACTAAAAGGATTAAACAAATGTCGAATAAAATCTAAGGTTTACCAAAGATTGGTTGCTCAAGGATAGTTGGAAGTATAGTGATAATTCTGGAAGGATCATATTGACATAATCTGTAAGGAGTCAACTCTTGTTCAGAAGTGATAGTCAAAATGGAATCTGGAAATGTTTCAAAGTTAGAAATTATTCAATCTAGGTAAGATTATGAAACTTAAAGCAAGAAGGATGTTTCCAAGGAGCTGATCTCCTTTGGAATGCTCTATAATGGTTGTTTTCAAGTCTTTCTGACTTTGCGCATAATCATTACAAGAGGATCAATGCATATAAGCTTAGAATCTAATAGATTTCAGTAAATGACATGAATTTGGAATTCTTGCATTTGCAGTCAGGATTTGGTACTGTGAAAAGAGGATCATTGGAGTTATGTTCAATTGATCTATTTCACAAAGTAAAGATCATAGACAAACATAGTATGCATACTTGGTGTATAGCTTGACTAGTGTTTAGAAAACATAGTTTACATGCCTGTAGCATGGGAAAACTATTGATTTAAATTCAAGAACAAAGTTGATAGCTGAAATAGTATACAATGAATAATGTGTAATAATATGGTGATAAATAAAAGGTGTTTTATTTATGTTCATAGGTTTTGATACCATATTGGATTCAATTATTATTGTGTTTCACTTTTCATATCTTAACTTCCAGAATAACTATGTCATTGTTTTGGATGACTAATTTATTCAAACCATCCACAGTCGGTCATATGTTGGAAGTAGATATGAATTAAGACTGTCATGGGTTGGCTTGTAGAGGTCTAAGATGTTGGACAAAGGGCTACAACACTAATGAGTGCTCATAAGTTCTGAGTATTGGATTCAACCCGCGCTCATTGGAATCACTTCATGGATTTTATCACGAGTGATCATGAGACGATAATACCTTATATTCTTCAACCATAGAGATATGAGTTATTACTATGAGTAGGTTGTACATTGATTGCACGAAAACGCATTCGGTAACTCGATGTTATAAAATGTGCCTTTGTGTATGATTCAACAAGTAGTAGAACAAGCCATATGAGTCGAATTTTATCCATTCCTTTTACCTTCGGGATAAAAGCGATACCTGTGGGCCCCTCGATGATTTGTTGATGACAAATGTAAGTGCTCGGCTGGTCCTCGATTGATTTGATTTGTTCAATTAGTCAGTCGTCATAAATCAGAAATTGGGAAACCACAAATGGACAGAGAGAATGATTATAATCCATGTCTCAGTCCATATGATATCTAGAATGGAGAAATATATGATCCCTTATCTAATGGACAAGTCATTGACAAAGGTCAGAGTTCGACATAAGCTTTTGAGAGCTACGATTTCCAGTCGGTTCTTGAAGTTATACGAAATAGTTGTTTTAGACTTATCCAAGTGGGAGACTATTGGATTAATGTCTAAGTCCATAACTATATATGGTAAGACTTGACCCGACCCGACATGGTCCATTTGGGTTGCATGGCATCATGCATTTGGGTAAACTATAATAAGAGAAATAACACTTAAGGTTGGTTAATATATTATAAGTTCTAATATATTAATAAGATTATTTAATGAGTATTGATCAAGAATTAATCTAGGATTAATTAAGTGATCAAAAGAAGACTAAATAAATATATGGGTTGATTGTGTAAATCATCCATACTTCTATAGTGGGCTAATGCTCCATGGATTGTCAAGTTAGGCTAAAACCCATAAGATGCTCCATGGATGCTCCATGGTATATTTGTACCTATAGATCATGGAAATGAAAGGAAATGACAATTAGGGTTTACATGGTGTAACCCTAACTATATTATGATCTTATTCTTGGAGAAAATCGGCCACGATGGGTGATAGAAAGGGCTAGTCGATTTTTCATGAAGTGTGAATTCCTCTCAAGTCATTCCATGTGTATTTGGTCTTGTGTGAACCATTTGAGGTGTCATACTTGGGGCGCTAGGCACTCAAGCTTCATGAAGACAATCTACATCAAAGAGGTATGTAATTCTAACTTGATATATTCATTTGAATCAATGTTATTATGCTAGTTAGGATGAATACCTTGGAAAGTTCATATTTGCATGTATAATAGAGAAAACACAGATCCAAGGTACTTAGGGTTACATGTACACTTAGGTGTGTTAGAATGCTCAAAACCCAACAAATATCTGGGGAAGCGTCTCAAATGAGGCCTGCTGCTCGGGATCCCAAATAAAAGTAACACCCTTCCGGGTCAACCTGGTGAGGGGGATAGTAATCATGGAGAAATATCTGATAAATCTTCGATAGTAGCCGACCAATCCTAAAAAACTCCTGATCTCGGATGGGGATCTCGACACCTCCCATTGCATAACTTCCTTAATCTTGGCTGGGTCAACTAATATCCCATTCTGATTAACGAGATGTCCCAGAAACTGGACCTCTCGTAACCAGAATTCACACTTGGTGAATTTGGCATATAGCCTCTTAGATCTCAAAAATCCAAGAATATCTCTCAGATGCGCCTCATGCTGCTCTCTAGATCTTGAATACACCAAGATATTGTCAATGAACACGATTACTGATCGATCCAACATAGGCCTGCACACCCGGTTCATGAGATCCATGAACGCTGCTAGTGCATTGGTGAGCACAAAAGGCATCATCACGAACTTGTAGTGCCCATAACGAGTCCTAAATGCAGTCTTCTAGATATCCTCCTCATGCACTCTCGTTTGATGATATCCATAACTCAAATCAATCTTGGAAAACTAAGACGCCCCTTGCAACTGATCGAACAAATCGTCAATCCTTTGAAGTGGATAACGGTTCTTGACCGCCAGCTTGTTCAACTCCCGGTAATCAATGCACATCTGGTGTGAACCATCCTTTTTCTTTACAAAAAGGATTAGCGCTCCCCACGACGAGCTACTCAAACTGATAAATGCCTTTCCCAGTAGCTCCTGGAGCTGTGGGGATAACTCCTGCATCTCTCGTGGCACAAGGCAATAAGGTGCGTTAGCGATATGTGCTGCTCCTAGAACCAAATCAATTTGAAACTCTACTTGCCTCTCGGGAGGCACACCTGGTAACTCCACAGGAAAAACATCTGGAAACTCACTCACTATCGTAACCTTGGTGATAGAACTCGATTTCTCGGTAGCAACCAGTGTATCCATAACATACATGAGAAAATCCATACAACCCTGCTGTAAACTTTGCTTTTCCCTGGCAGAAGAGCAGAAAGCTGACCCAGATCTAGTACCCCGCCATACACTATAAGCATTCTCTTACTGGGATCTCGTATAGTCACCAACTGACACTCGCAGTTGATCACGGCTCCATAATGACTCAACCAATCAATGCCTACGATGACATAGATATCCTCCATCACGATCAGTACTAGATCTATTGGAAACTCGACACAAAAAATCTCCAGGACACATCCTCAGAACACATCAGCAGCAAAAACCACATGCTCGTCAGCAATAGAAACCCTCAAAGGTCGACTCAATGCCTCATGTCGGATACTGATGTGATGACTAAAAGCTAAGGACATGAAGGACCGACTCGCACCCAAGTCGAATAACACTAAAGCAAGCACATAACTCACAAGAAATGTACCTAAATGTAACACAGAATAAGCACACTAAATCTCAAAATAATTAAATAAAAAGGAAATATATACCAGGCACGACATCAGGTGCTACGTGAGCCTCCTTCGATGTCAGGTGAAAGTCTCTACCACTTGCCCTCGGAACCTCGGCCTTCACTGGCCGACTATCAGTAGCACGCAAAGCAGCAAGCGCAGATCCATGTGCTGATCCCTGAAGAAGATGGGGGCACTCGACTTTTCGGTGGTTGGTCTGGTTGAAATGGAAGCAAACTGCAAACCCCTTGGGGCAATCTGTTGCCATATGCCCCTCCTTGCCACATATGTAGCAAATCCCCGCTCGACACGACCCCTCGTGACTCTTGCTGCACTTTCCACAAGTGCGACCCTTATGGCTCCTAGTCCTTGAATCAGCGGGCTTAGCCCGCTTAGCTGCCCTCTGCGACTGCACCGACTCCGATCTCTCCCGTAAGACTCCGCATCCTCCCTAACCCGAGTCTCCAACTCGATCTTCCTCCTCCAGGCATTTGCCTGAAGCTCAGAAAATGTCCAATAAGACGAGTTCGCCATGAACTCTTAAATATCCTTCCTCAGAATGCTCAAATACCAGCTCATGCGTGCCTGCTCCGTCAACGCATGCTTAATATAGAACAGTGCCCTCTCGTGAAACATCTGGGTAATCTTTGTCACTAAATCTGTCTTCTACTTGAGAGACAAAAACTCCTGGGCCAACCGTTCTCTCTCCATCTTGGGAACATACTAATCTTGGAACATCATAGTAAACCTCTCCTAAGTCACTGCAGCGTGCTCTGTAGGAGTAAAATTGGTCATCACAAGCTTCCACCAGTCTTTCGATCCCAAGCGAAACTGGTTCAGTGCGAACCGTACCCTCAAATGCTCCAGGCATGAACAAGTGTAGAAACAACCCTCGATATCAGAGATCCATCTCATCGCAACAATGGGTTCATGAGTCCCATCAAAATATGGTGGCTTCGTATTGCTGAACTCCTGATACAGCAACGAGTCATCTCCCTGTGGCCTGGCAACAACGACAGTTATGGTGGCTGCAGCAGCCGCCTCAGAAACTACAACATATCGCTCGTTAAATGTCTCGATGAAAATGGTCTTGATAGACCCAAAAATCTCTGGAATAGCATCTTGTATGGCTACAGACACCTCGTCATGAATCATCCTGCGAATCTCATCATTGCTAACTCCATTGCTCCCTATGGTGTGGCGTGTACCTACCATGATGTCTCTAAAACACAACACAAAATCATTAGAGACTCGCTTGAGCATACTCACACTCGACTACTCATCCATTCATGCTCCTTAGCATCCTAAGGATTCTTACTTGGATTTCATACAGACCGGATGCTTTCAGTAGTACGGCCCCAATACTACCTTCCACATCCCACCTGTAGTAACCCCACGTCCTCTTCCTACGATTCTAATTCACAAATACTCTATATCTCACGAATCACAGACTACTCTCTCAGAAGACCCCTCTCAAGCTCATCTAAGTATCTCTTCTTAGATTATCTCCTGACTCAGAACTCAGCACATACTCAAGCAAATAACCGATAACACTGATCAAAAGCATCTCCTAGGCTAAGGCATCCCAAATCAGGCAACTCTAGCCCTAGAATATGAAATACCTAGCCTACACACCGCTCCAACTCGTTTCCTCTTAAAACACTTTCCCGTTTTTAGAAAATCATTTCTTTTGAAAATTGTTCTCAAATCCTCAGTTAGATCCTAAACACACCCGGAGGTGCATCCAAATCCCTCAAACCAAGCCTCTGATACCAAATCTGTAACAACGTAAAATTTTAAACAAAAATTTCAATTTAAAGACACCTTTATCTCAATAATAAAATCACAAAAAGTCAGAATGTCAACTCATCAAATCTCATATCCAAAAATTGTATATATATATATATATATATATATATATATATATATATATCAAATCCAGGAACTTCCAAAAACAAATCTGCAATGCGAGTGTGTGTACAATCAAGTCGGTGCCTTTCTGCGATCCTAAGAAGTACCTGAAACACATAACACATAATATGGTAAGCACGAAGCTTAGTGAGTTCCCTAAAATACCACACACATCACATTAGCCACTCGAGGCTAACTCAATACGACCCTCTGGTGAATGTGTTCCAGTGGAGACCCTCCGCTCCTACAACTCGGGTGGACCCTCCGACGCTAACTCAATAAGTTCATAACAATAAGCATAATCCACAAAGACAAAATGCAGAGTATCACAATACGCAGATAAGCACATAAGACATCTCGGTCACACAAAGACACCACTCATGTTAAGTATAGTGAGAAGACTCACCTCGTAACCTAGTAAGTAAAAGTATCGTACTCGGAAATCTCAAACTAGCCTCCGCATAACACATATGATAATTACCTCTAATTAATACTCTATTCATACTCAAATACACCAAATGTTGTTCTCTCTTTCTTTCTAACTCTTGGAATGGGTAAAAGACCATTTTACCCCTCCATTATCTCCATTACTCATGCTAACCAAACCCTAAAGTCAACCGAAGTCAAACTCGAGTCAACAGTCCAGGTTTGACCTGAATCGCCGAGTGCACTCATGTGACTCGTCGATTCCACTCGTTGCTTAGAAGTCTCATGAAGGTCCAGCCCTTCGAGTTAACCCTTAACTCATAGAGCTATAACATGGCCAGCTCGTCGGGACAAACCCTAATTGACTCGTCGAGTCGACTCATCGACCCGGCTAGTCCATTTAGACCCATGTCGCAGACAAACTATTTCAAGGAAGACAACCCTCTCACACTCTAGATCTATGCGCTCAAGGCTCGCTTATCACGTAAATCCACAAGCTTTACATTCATGCATGGCACTTAGGTCTTGAAATGCAAAAAACATGCTCTATTAAGGGTTTTCCACTCAAGGCTCTATTATGGCTGAATAAAGGAGGGACCTTTGGACTTTAAGGACCTCACAAAGGTCCAGATCTGATGTCCAAATCTCTATATGTGCCTAAAAATTCAAAATCCCAATATTAGATAGTAAAGAGGCCCTAAAGTCCAATAATATGAGATCTACCCAAACTAATGAGAAAGGTATGAATTTTATACCTTTTACAGAAGCTATTGGATGAATAGCAACAGATCTATCAGTCTCCTATCGTTCCTTGCTTGAAATCCTTCTCTTATCTTACAAAGATGCACCAAGATACTCAATATTAGGTCACACTCTCTCTATTAGCTCAAAGGCCGATTAGGGTTTCTCTCAGTGAAGGTAAGTAGTCGAGGAGCCATAAATGAGGCTATGAGTTCCCTTAAATAGGCCCCAAACCTGGGGATTTAGGGTTTCACTTCATAGTGTCTACTCGGCGAGTTGACTCTCTGACTCCTCGAATAGATTATTAATCCAACGTGGCACACGCGACTCTACTCGACGAGTTGTAGCACTAACTCATCGATTTGCTCAATAGTCCTCAATATAAATAAATAAACAATATACTTGGAAGTCAAGATGTTACATTTGGCCTCCTTAATTGCCTCCTCTACCCAGAAACCCTTAAAATCGTGCATCTTACCCCAATTTGAGTGTGTGAGCTAAAAAGTTGCTTCTTTTGGTCTTATTTTGAAAGAGCTTGAAGTTGGTGGTGCCTAGCTTGTATGGAAAGCTATAGATCTAGAATCTCCTTGAGTTTAGCTAATCTTTTGAGATAAAAAGTCAAAAAATTGCTCATCTATTTTCTTAGATCTCTTCCTTGGAACTTTATTGTCATATTTGACTTATTTTTGGATTGCTCATGGAGTTGAGCATTTCATGGAGATATCACTTTGGATTTGGACGTTTGATGGCCTATTTTGGCTTAAAGCTGCAAACTTTATTGAGTTCTAGGCCTCTTTCATGCTTAAGATCCCTTATTAAGCTTTCCTTGAGAGTTAGAGCCTCTTAGGGGAATGCATGAACGTAAAGTTGGTAACTTTATGTGACTTGCCAGCTATTGGGTGTGAGATCTACATCTTGGAACGTTGCACTTTATGAAAAAGGACTGAATGTGTAAGAGGGTAAAACTCGGTGAGTTTTCCAGCCAACTCGACAAGTTGGCTGGGGTTTTCCCCACCTCTCAGAATACTAAAGGAACCCGACAAGTTGATAGGTGCACTCAACGAGTTGGGTCACGATGGACCGTTGTCCTTGACCGTTGACTTTGACTTTGACCATGGTTGACCAAGTTGGAATTTTGAGGGCATTTTGGGTATTTTGAGGTCCTGATGGGTTGGTCATGATGGTTGTAGGCGTTGAGTCGGGAGATGTGATTTGGAGTTCGAGATTATCAGTTCAGCTGCTTGTGTGGTGAGTATTCCTCACTATGCTTTTGGGTTGATGGGACCAAGGCCGACCCATTGGTCTGATAACCATATATTGATGATATGTTGAATATGACATAGTTATGCATGCTAGTCTTGTTATGCTAGTCTGGTAGATCTGTTGGACTACCTGTGAATATCATTTTATCTGTTTATGATATTATATGTTATATTTCGACATATTTTGTGGGTTAGATTGAGGTTGTATTGCTTTGTATTGTAGCCAACAAACCTTGGAGTATGCTAGTTATGAGCTAAGGGCCAGAGAGGGCATGACAAACTCATACTGAGGATTCATGAGCATTCCAAATACGAGCTAAGAGCTGGGGAGGGCATACCAGACTTGTACCGAGGGCTTAGTGGTATTCAGTCTGTTGATTGACCTAGCTGGGAAGCAAGCGAGACATAAGCTGTGGGCATGTGACGCAAGCCAGACTTATGTTGAGGGCTCATGGGTATCCAATATGTAAAGTTGTGGACCCATTGCATGTCGTTATTATATTGTGTTATTTGTTATGTATTGGTATTTTGGGGGAAACTCACTAAGCGTTGGGCTTATAATTGTGGATTATGTTTCATGTACTTCATAGGATTGCGGGAAGGTGAAGGCGTGATCGTGCACCTCCTCATATTTTGTTATTATGGGTGTTGCAAGTTGGTATCAAAGCCTCGGTTTGAGTGAATTGGAGGAGCACTCGTGTGAATCCAGTCTCAAACTGAGGAAAAAGATTTTTTTAATGATTTTCAAATGGTTCTTAAAATATACAAGGAGGATTCGATGTGTACAATCAGCCGAAGCCAGTAAGTAGATAGGCATGCTATAAGTTTAAAGTATTTAAAAGTTTCAAAGACTACTACCCATGAATACTTTTATGCATAAGACTTTACACACACATATACATGATCATTAAATTGAAAAACATTTCTCTATAAAAGCGAGTAATTTATACTTTAATAAATACGTTGACCATACTCGGTTTATATAAATGCTATACTACGAAATTCATTATGTCTAGTACTTAATTACAATTAAGTTAGGGCTAAGAGTTATTCATAAACTTTTCGTTAATGACTTTTAGTGACATGATACTTTATTCATTAGCTAAGTCTAACCACTTAGCCTGCCCCACACTACTATAATCGTTAATTTTTAGAGCGAGGTGCATATGTATAGATCTATGTGGGGTCGACAACCCCACCTACAGTTGCTAGCTACAACCTTCGATTGATAAATTATGGCAGGTGATATGTATCTATGATCGTTACTACAACTTCCAATGAAGCTTTGTATGGAGGGGTACTTTTTGTCAATAGCTCGGTTATAAAACTCACTGAAAACATTAACACGAATATCTCTCTCTTTCTCAATTCAACCAAAGGTATGGTTGCTTTCAAAACTATTTTTAAGTATGGGGATTACTTATACAATGGGTACATTTTGACTTTCAAGGAATTATTACAAGCACATTTTAAAAGCATGTATTTACTTATACAAAGATACATTTTGTCTTTCAAAGACTCATGGAAAACACTGTTTCAACTATCATTATTCATACAAATAAAATACTTTTGAACTTTACAAAAGTATTATTACTGCGGCTAGCAGAAAACCTGTGACTCTCACCAACCTCGTGTTGACTTTCAAAATACATGTGTTCTTAGGAAATCAGTGAAATTTCGGGCACACTTAGACGTTGGAATACGTGGCTTGTAAGTACTTTAATTTTCTACTTTTTTATTGTTATGATTAACTTTTAAGGCCAAATCATGCTCGTATTACTATGATTATTATTATTATCTGTAAGAACCTTGTATTCAAATTTAATGATTAAATACAAATGTAGTTTTGCTTATTGTTGTACTTGTGTTGTATATTCAATTTATCTGTGATCATGAACTTAGTCACAAAGCCCGACCTGTTCCGCCGCCTCGGCCGGGGGTGTGACAGTATACAATCAAAAGTATCTACTATACTCACAACTTAGAGTCGTGATACAACCCATATATAAGTGATCAAAGATTCCTTTGTTCTTCAAGATATCTATATGAATGTGATACATGAATATATCACTACAAGAAAAAGACCCTTTTACGACGCGCAAACCACAACACTCGTTGATTTATGTTACGCAAAAGAGAGTGACTTTAAAAAAGTGTTATCTCTTCAAAAAATTTAACAATAGAGGACACGCATTATTGCGTGCCCTTAAATTAGTGTCTAACAAAAAAAAAACACGGAGGGCACCTATAATAAAATGCTCGTCGTCTAAGGATGTCGCTTTATAATTTTTAATGGAACGCGCGTTCCATCCTTTAACAGTAGGGGGAAATGAAATTCTGAAAAAATTAAAAATCCTGCCTTCCTTTTTTTTTCTCCTTTCCCTCTTGCCCAAATTATGGACGCTCCTTCCTTCCCCCTCCCGACATTGACTGCTGCCTACTTGTTCCCTCACTTTTACCTACTGGAACCACCATATCTCCCACTAGATGTTGAAATTTTTAGAAAAATCCCTAATTATACTCTCAAGTCTAAATACAGAAAAAATAGAAGATGGTGAAGAAGTAGCAGTAGAGGAAGTGGAGGATGAACAGTCGAAAATGGAAGGAATGGCATCAATAGCGTTGTTACTAGATGGGTCAATCTCGGGTCATTTTGTTTAGCTTCCCGAGTCCGTTTATTACCAGATGGGTCAATCTCGTCTTTTCGTCTCGACTTCATATCTCTCTGTAAAGCAACCGACGACCCCCACACCACCATCTGCAAACCCTAAGCCATCGTCACTACCATTGAAACCTAAAAACTCATTCACACTCCACTAGATTGGGCTCCAGCGGTGACTCCTACTCTACCTCCCGTCTACCATAATTAGGAAATCCTAGAAATTAAAAAACCCTAATTTTGTCGATTTAGGGTTCGGACTTCGTTCCATCTCTCAGTCTCCGCCATTCTTGCGAACTGGTGTTGCAACACTGTTGTCACCATCTATCCCATCACCCACCACAATCGAAGTTGATGAAACCCTACCTCCTCCTGCTTCCAACGCCTTAATATGGATTGTACATGTCGATGTTGCTTGCGTTTATTATCCTATTTCTCTCAAAATCAAATCGACCCAAAACCCTAGTTCTTGTTGTTCAAATTAATTTCAATGTTGAACCTTCGAATTCATAGTTTGAAGAAAAGATATTAGAAACTATGTATCAGAATCCAGTAGTGGTGGTAATTGGTGAGAACGGTTAATGGAAAAGAACTCAACTCCCGTAGATTTTACACAGAAATGGCTAGACGAAGACCAGAACCATCACAGTCACCCATCCCCATTGTGTCACTGTCATCTTTACCTCTCATGTGGTTGTCAATTACGTTTAAATGGTTACTTCACAACATTCTTTTTTTTTTATTTACTAGTTCAGAAGGTTTTCTTAAAGTGTTGACAGCATTGGCAAATACTCTTCCCCTTATCCATCACAAAGGTATTTCTTCTTCGTTTTTTTTTTTTCTGATTTTAGCAGTAGGAAAAACATGGAGGAAGTAGCTGTGGTTGTTGAGTTGATTACAAGGCTTCATGAAGGTAATATCTTCTACGGGAAAACATGAGTTTTCTTTGAATGTTAAATCTGTTATTGGGTTCCAAGGGTGTGAAGAGGATGTGAAAATCATTTCAACTGTAATTGGAATTGAGAGTGGATATATTGGTTTTCTAGCTAGACCTCAAAGAGAAAATGTGGCTCTAACAAGAGCAAGGTTATATATAATTAACTTTACAAAGAAAAAAATTCAAATATTTATGCCTGAAGAAATGATTTAATCTGTTTATTCTCTGCTTCATCAGATTAATGACCATATTTTTATTTTTATTGTTTTTGTAGGCAGAGGAGCTAGTTGAGGTTAAACAAATGATAAAAACCCCTGATTTTTTCAACAAGCTTGTTGATAGTATGGCCCCTACTGTTTTTGGTCATCAAGACATCAAGCGAGCAATTCTGCTTATGCTTTTGGGTGGAGTTCATAAGTTCACCCATGAAGGGATCAATATCCGGGGGGGGGGGGGGGGGGGCATCAATGTTTGTATTGTTGGAGATCCAAATTGTGCTAAATCTTAGTTTCTCAAGTAAGCATATCTATTTAAATCTTGTTTTATATATAATATGTGCAGAGTTTGACAATTTTTTTCTTTTTCTTTTGTGGGTACACAACAACCTTAGTTTCAAGATCTTTTTACACATCTGGGAAATCTTCCTATGTTGTTGGATTGGCAACCACTGTTGCAAAAGAACCAGAAACCGGAGAGTTTTGTACCGAGATACTAGTTCTGTAAACTAAATACTAAAACTGATGATATATACATTATACAAAGGACTTTAATGTTTCCTTCCAATAAAGCACATGATATATACATAAATCTTAAGACGGTTGTTTATGACGATTTTTTGCATAATTTTTAGTTTTACCCTTTCTTAATTATATTTTTTGCATTTGCACGAGACATGACTTTCTCAGTAAAATAGACGGAAACTAATTAACATCACATTTGCATGCCGATTTGATGTTTACATGGATTATCAACTTTTTGAGCATCAGGTGAACACTATAACTCATGTTTTCAGTTCCACTCATGAGGGTATAACTGTCTTTTTGCATCACTGCAGATTCATTAGTTTTCCACATTCAATTCATTTACGATGGTTATCTTCTTGACTGGATTGGTGTCGATGATTTTAATAAGCCCCCAAACATGCTAGTTTACAAAAGAAGGAAACACAGGGGTAAACTGGTCACAAACCCAGAGGACATAGTAACATCTTGATAAATTTATCAAGTAAGTCTTCCTTAGGGTAGCTTAAAGCTAAAAAAAATTCCTTAAATATGTTAGTTTATAATATAATTTTAAAATTTTAATTTCATGGGTGTGCTTTTAGGGCTTAAGGCTTTAAGAGTACTCAATTTGGGATTCAATGATATTGCAGATGCTGTTTTGGTACATCTGAACGGTGCTTCTTGTCCTTTGATTATTTTTTATTTATGTTTTATACTAAACATGTATAAAGTCGAAGTTTTTGATGTCTATTAAATTAGAAGATTATATGTTTTTGTGCCGCTTGATGCAGGTTTAAATAAACTGGAGAGCTTGAATCGGATTCATGTAGAATTCGGGATAATAGACTAATTAACTTGGCAGGTGATTCTTTTGTTACTTATCTTTTTATTATTATTTAAGTATTTTTTTAAAGCTTTTTACCATTGCAAAAATATCCTTTTTCCACCGACCACTTATTGTAGAATAAGGTTTTTAGATTTTACTCTTATGAAATAATATTTTATCCCCCCTCCCCTCGAATCATATTCTAATCTTAAATGTATATTATTTCCTGACTACTTATCTATTTGATTTAACAAAATAAAAATGAATATTTTTCTAGAAAACAATTACCATTGAAATGATTTTTGTAAGACCCAATATCAAGTATTCAAAAACATAGTTATCGGATAATATTTTTATAACTACATATACGATAATTTTATTATCTTTGTATACGTAAAATATAAAAAAAAAAGTCCTGACATAGTTATTTTATAGAAATATGGCGTGTTGTTCAAAAATGACAAATTAGATAATCGTTAAAAAAGAAGCTTTTGTATTGGAGAAGACACTTGAAAATATGTTTTTGATAATAAACGTAGCGGAATAGATACTCTTATTCATATTAAAGATTTTTTTTTGCTAATTATCTGGCATGTAATTTTTTTTTGCTAATTATCTGGCATGTAATTTTTTAGGATCTAACAGTGCACTTTTACACAAGGTGTAAATAAATTTTATTTTTTTCTTTGTTTTCTAACTTAATCTTATTAAATCGATATTATTTATATGATAACATTTCTTTCATGTTTCTTGTAGCCATATGTTGATGGCCTCCAGGTATTTTTTTTTAATTTTTTTTCATTTATCTTTAAAAATGTGGTTGTAAATATGTAAAATAACTTACTAGTTGAGCAATTTTTCATCAGGTTGTTATTAATGCCATTGGAGATAAGGCCAATGACTTGATCTTGGATATGTATAAATCAGTTGTGTCAACATTTGAGTCATGGAAGTGCAACCAAGTTTGGTGAACAAGGGATTGTTGCTTAAGTGATATTATATCATAGCTTGTTCAAGTCTACTACCTGTGAAAGATCCTTATATGCATGCTGGAACAACAGTGGATACATGCTCTTGGTTCACTTCAACAACGACCTGACTGGTTGACAACCAGCTTTCTATAAGTATATATGCTTTATTTGTTACTAAATTGTAGTTTATCATTTCATTTGTTAGTGTATGTTTAGACAAGTATGTTGCTACTTCTTTTGTTATCTTAAGGACTTCATAGGAACATGACCTAATATATGGGTATTTTGTTATTATTTAATACAAAAAGAACAACTTAATATAAAAAAGCAAGAAAAATGAGATTGTCCCCATTAACTCCCAACTTTTAACAAATTTGTGTTGCATAACTTATTGGGTCGTATTACATAGATTATTAAATACAAACACTTGATATATTGTCTGATAATTGTGTTCATGATGACAGAGATGGGATACATTTTACAGCAGCTGCGAGTGGAACAGTGGCAATTGAGATCTAAAACTTGATGAGAAACAGAAGTAGGATGGTCAGTAGAAGGAGTTTGAGGGGAAGAAGCTTGTTTCTGCAACCAAAGAAGGTCTAAAATTTGTATATGTTGTATATCTTGAGGTGAGTAGTCTCTTAATTTATTATCTTTTTTCATTGTCCTTTTCTTTTTTATTAAAATGTATATCTTTTTTTAGGTTCTGTATGTGTACAGTGACTTAATGTTGCATATCTGGATAAAGTGTTGCATATATAAAGTACTTTTTATTCCTGGACTGAATAAACCTTCTAAATGAAACTAAATGATCATATATATTACCCTTACATTCCAACAAACAATTTTCAGTATTCATCCATTTTATTTCTCATTTATTACTAAGTTAAGGTATATGGTTTTAGTTGAAAGGTGAAGATGAACAAAGGTTTGTCTCTTTTTATTTCTCATTTATTACTAAGTTTAGAAAATAAATGGAGACTAAATAAATGTCATAATTTTTGTTTATAGCTCATTCTCTTCAATTTGCTTCTTGCTTCCAATCTATGTCAGATAACAATGGATATTGATGGATGTCGGTTAATAGCCTCTTCTGGAGCGTATAAAGCAGTAAGTTATTAATATTTTTTTAAATAAATAAATGTTCCTCAATTTGCAAAATGAAAGGGAATAAAAGTAAATAAATGTCGATATTTTTAATTTGAAGGTGGGGTGGTGGTGGTAGGGGGGGGGTGTCTAATTAGGTTGGTTGAAACCTGATGAGGTTCCCATGGTAAGTGTAATTTGGTGTTTTGCAAGTTTGTGTCACAAAAACAACTAATTTCTCATGTTTGTTATGATATTATTCTGCTTGTGCAGCTTGTAGAATCTGTGCTAAGTAAGGTCATGGAAGAGCTTGAGAATCGCATCACTAGTCAAGTTGAACTGGTAAAGCTTCTTAGCTATGTTGTTTCCTAATTTCCTTGCTTGGTGTTTCAAGTATATATAATAATAAGCTACATTTCCTTCTATATAACTTTTTAAACAATTTTTTATAAGGCACAAATATACAATCTTATAACTTTCTACTTTATATAATGTCTAATCATTTGTTTTTTTTTTTTCAGTCAACTGTTAACTTATAAGTAATTGGAGGTAAGGAAAAATTATAACCACGGATCATTTGCAAATTATCAAATTTTGATTTATTAATACACAGGTAAATGAGGTGAAAGGAGAGGATGTTTGTTTGATAAAGAATTCTGTTACTCTATCTGGTTCGTTATTCACCTTGCATGTATCCCAAATATGTATTGAGCTGCCAACTCTCACTGATAAAGATAAGGAGGTGAAGTTTGTATTTTGTGATTCCATTATATGTTTCTTATCATATACTCATTTAAGTTGTAAGTTTTATGCAAAATTGTAGGTTATTAGCACATGGGGAGTGCGTAACAAGATTTTTGCAAAGATAGAAAATTTTGAGGTCGGATGCTCACATTTTTCAAGTTGTATGTAATCAAATTGTCTCTTATGTCACATTGGAGAGATTACTTTAATGTCACATTGAAATTTCATCGAATCGCATAGCAATAAATAGAAGAAATAGCAATGTACTTTCATCTATTATTTGTATGACATTAAATATTATGCAATGGATTTTATTTTTTTGTATATGGTATTTTAATTTTTATTATGACACATTAAATACAAATTTAATTTGAAAACTAGTAAATCTATAAATAATATATTTTTTAAACATTTAAAATTATGATACGCAAAAATGTGTGTCGTCTTCATTTATGACATGGCCTTTCTTGACAGGGGCTTTCTTGATACGCATTGCGTGTCATTAACATGCGCGTCGTAAGGTTACGACACACAAATGCGTGACGTCTTCCTTTATGATAGGGCCTTCCTTGATACGCATTGCGTGTCGTAAACGCGTGTCGTAATTGCACGTCGTAAATGAGCGTCGTAAATGCGCGTCGTCTCTCTTTATGACAGGGCCTTCCTTGACGCGCATTTGCGCGTCGTCTGAGCCTTTTACGACGCACAATGAGCGTCGTAAAAGGCTGTTTTTCTAGTAGTGAATCTCAAACAATCTAGATTATGTTTACTGAAACTGACTTGTGTCAATCAAAAGCAAACTGCATAATTGATCTATCAATTTAGTATGAGCACGAACATGAATTTTAATGTGATTACCAAATCATCGAGGGCCCAAAAGATATGGAATCCAAATATTGAAAGACAGAGTGAACAAATAGACTTTGCCTATATAGATTCCACCTATTCCTCATGTCATATCTAGTCAAACCCTGTATGATTGCAGTTTACGAACAATGTTAGGAAGAAACCAAGACACAACATATTGTAGGAGAACAACTCATACATCTCCATTTAAAGAATATATGATATTACCATCTTAGAATTACTTGAGATAGAATCTATGAAGTAATCTCTAAGCGCGGGTTACTCCAAATCTCTAGAATATCCATTTAAAGTACTCATGAGTATTGGTTGTAAGCTTTTCTTTGTGTATCTCCATGAGCAATCTACTAATGCTCGATGACAATCATAAATCACTACTATTTCCAGAAGTAGGGCTGATTGTGGAAGTTTGAATAAATTAATATGTTTAAAGTGGTTCTAAACATGCGAAGGTTGAACACAATTATAATGTAAATAAGATGATTGATCTTCATCAAATATTAAACTCTCTAGTTAATAATCATGATATCAAATAGAACTTATATTGCTTCAGTTCCTAAATTAAAACAAACTAAACTAAAAGTGTCTAAGTTAATACACATGCAAGTCTAATGATCTTAGATATGTATGTGACTATTAACTTTCGTTAGTTATTTTAGTTTAAATGAATGAATTATCAAGATTCTCTTCAGTTGACGATGATGTCCTCACAATTGTGAAGATACTCAGAAAATATTTACAATGTGATCTTATGTGACTTGAGATCTTTACTCGAGGTAAATTGAGTATTTACAATCTGATCTTATGTGACTTGGGATCTTCACTTGAGGTAAAATATCCTTACAATCACCAGAAACTTCAAGAGAACCATCAATGATTAAATATAATATCGGGGTCACTAATGAATTTCTTTTAGATACATAGTTTTTCTTTGAAATATAACTAAATGCAATATACTTTAATCTTATTATCAAATCCACTTAGGTGTATTGCTTGGTACACTTCCATGCTAATACTTTATTATTTATTAAGAGCACGAACTCTCATTGCTAAACGGAAATGTCTCAATTAGTAACGAGCTCACCATCAATGTAACTCTTTCATTGATTCCTTACATACTAACAAGATTATGTCTTTCATCCCTTTAGGATTCCAAAGAATATTATTGGTTCTTGATTCGTTGATTATAGCTAAAATGATCTTATACAAATTTTCAAGCACAAGGCATACGAGTCATTACATCCAAAACATGTTATGACTTTTACTAGCACGAACTCATTAAGAATTCTACATCTCAAGTTTCCTTAAGATTATGAGTATTTGGCTTTAATCAATGATTCACTTAGATCTCTCTCCATAGAATCTAAGTATGCTTTCTTGTTCCTCTTATGTGTTTCCTAGAGAAATGTTAATTCATGTAAAGCTTTTACACTTAGCAAGGTTAGTACATCATTTCCTATTTCAATACAAGGGATAACATTGCTCTTACTAGATTCGACTTATATATGGACTATCTTTTGTTTCTCCTAGCTAAAATTTTGAATTTCTCATCAAAGATAATGATCCAAGCATAATATTCTTGTTAGAATCCATCAATGAACATTTCAAGCCTACATATTTTTCACAATCTATCTTGGTGTGAATATATGCGAAAAATATGTGTGTTATGCTTGTCATCTTTTGAAAAACTACAAACACTATATGGTTTTAACACCAAGTATTGGATCAATTTAGATCTCAGTAATAAATGGACAGAATCTCATTGCTTATAGCTTCCTCTAAGTTTGGCTTAATGGGCCTTCCATAGCTTCTGATAGCCGATAGACTCTGATTACAACTGGATATTGGTTTTTGACCCATGGAGTCAACACAGTTGGGGCATCCAACAAAGAAAAAAATATCTCACAAAGCATTTGATAGGAACTTTCTTACCTTGTACAAGAGCATTGACTCTTATAACACTTATTCATGGTACAATCCATGAAATGTTTGTAAGTATAATACGACTCATTAGTTACAAATCAGAAAATGATTTTTTTCTCTATCCACCTATATTGCTTATGACAATACTTTGGTTTGAGATGAGTTCTGAAACTGTTTAACAAGTCCATTAGATGATCGTTAACCTTTTGATAAAGGTTCTCACTATCCCATGGAATTTGAGTTCCTTATCTTTTGCCAATTATCTATAAACTTTGTTTTGTGATGAATCTAAATAGACAATTAGCATTAACTAGTTCCAACAAATGATAGCATCATGAAGTGATGTGTTCATCATTTATCTTGATACTATGAGATATGTAACAATCATAAGACTTTGGCCCGATGACTTCCAAAATTCTATCCAGTTGATTATTTCGTAATGTACTTCTCATTCATGTATTCAAGATGATGATCTAAACATTTTGTATGAACATGCATCATGGTTAATTTGAACGTCTAATTAGTATAAACTAATTTCAATAGATACTTTGCCACTAGGTTGTGTTAGTGTCATCATTATTGACACATAAGATTTTCATTTATCATAAGATTCAGGTGAATGATTTCCAAAATCCGATTCAACTGGATAGTTGGTAATGCAACTCTTATTTATAGGTCAAAGAAGATGATTCCATAATTGCATTTAATCCAACAATGAATCTTCATTGAACTATTGTTACTATACTAGTTTCAAAGATTTCATGACTTAATTTTAAGTAATAAAACATGCGAAATATTCTATATTTAAATATGCTAGAAAAATATTACAAAACATTGTATAAACAATTTTAATCGTAAGACCATTGACTAAACATTTAAGAGAAATAACCATCTTATAATCCTACGGATAGTAAAGGGACTTGATTCGATGTCCTTGATCATAATCACTTCTTTATGTTATAGTATAATACTTCCTTTTGGTCACTGCATATTGTTGAAAATGCCAATACTCATCCTTTAGCGAAACACTCAAGGATTTGAAGAAATATTCCAATAGTGTTATGGATTCATTATTCTGATTATAGGCTAAACACTTGGAATAACGAGTTGACTCTTGATCTTTAAAATTATTGTGGGGCCTCACTATCGATGATCAACCAACACTTCTTTAACTTTTGTGCTTTTCTTATTTGTTTCCCCTAGTAATCAATTTAGCCTATCAAAATATGTCTCAGAATACAGCTACCAATTGTCCTTTGCATTAGATTTTTTAGTTGGGTACACCAACTTAGAACACCTTTCTCTTATGGAAAATTTTCTTTTCTTATTCATGACACTTCTTTGATGATAGATAATCATAGGAGCATTTAAAGCTTTAAGTTCTATTCTTATCCATGTTTGTCCCAAAAGGTTCTCAACATGCTATGCAACTCCATAATGGATCTTTCCAAGTTTTTCATGCGTATTCAAAATCACCTGATCATAGCCAATTCCCAACGGGTGGAATTCCATGTTTCTTCAATCCTTTTAATGTACTAAACTCTTTGAAGCTTGGAGTCTCTTTGTTTTTCCATGTTAATTCTAATGGTCCTTAACATGCAATGTAGTTCCATAATGGATCTTTCCAAATAGCTCATATCAGAATCACCTAATAATATGCACTAGTTGGCTAATTGGTTATGTCATAATAGTCAGCTCCAAATGTGATGGAAATCCATATGCTTCAATTTGTATACTTAACATCTGCTATGATGGATCTTTCCAAGTTGTTCATATCAAGTCAGAATCAACTGATTATATGCACATGTTAGCTAGTTGGCTATGCTTCCATAATAACCTCCTAAACTTGGTAGAATTCAAAGTAGCATTAATGTTATTAATGTACTAAGTGTATTTGATACTTTCTCCTTCCTTCATCTAAACAATAACCGAAGGAACCTCAAGAGGATCTTCAATAAAGGTACAATCTTTCTTTTCGTTTAAGAGAGAGCTATTCTCAAACACGAATAAGATTAACCATGCCTACTAGTTTATCCTTCTAAAGGCTTTGTAGAAGTTAACTTTTAGTGTATACTTTTATGACATCATTCCTACTAGTTTATCAAATTATTTCAAATAAGGCTAGGATCCATATTTCACTCCATGATGTGAAGTGGATTAGCTAAAAATCACACCAAAAAGTGTAGCATCTCGTTTAAAATAGAATAATTAAATAATAAACCCGGAACCCCAAGATGTAATTTTTATTATTATTTTATATTATTGTAACCAAAATCAAATAACAATTAGTGGGGTTTTGGTTTCGGGGAGTCAAATGACAAGATTTGAATCTTGGGGGGGTTAAAGTGTAATTTCGGGATTGATTTTGTAAAGATTTTTAGATGTCGGGGGGTGTTTGGTATCATTTGGACTTAATATGAAAGAATTTATTGAAGCATGGGCTAAAGAGTAAATTTTGGACTTCAGATGAAATAATTTGTAGAGGGAGGGGTTGATTTGTAAATTTTCAGACTTGATTTGTAAGGGATTTCAGTAGGCAGGGTTTAAATAGTAAATTACAAATTCGTTTTGGAAAGAATAATAGAAGGAGGGACCAAAGGTGTACATTAAACAAAAGTTTGATATGATCGGGTATTAGACCTGTCACCTTGCACCAGCCACTAAACCCTAACCCTAGATACACTATTCACAGCTATTCTCTAACTGCCACCCGATTCCCTCACGTTTTTCCGGCTAAGCGAAGCTCCAAACGACCGCCAACGTCTATGATGTTGACATGAGCCGCCATTAAGCACCGTCGTTGTCTAGGTGCTGACGAGAACAATAAGCAGCGTCATCTTCTTCTTCCCTTCTGTCGTCGCTGCTCCCAACTACTGGTCGAAGTGCATCGCTCCACTCCATCTTCTTATTTCGCTGCACGGTCGCCGTTGTTGCTATTTCGGGCGGCTGTTGCGACTTGTGTTCTTTCCCGACTGCCTTGTGCAACCACGAGAGTGGCTGAGATCGGAGTACATTTTAGTGTCGATCTCGTGACGATTAGGTGTTCTGTAGATGTGTTTTTCTTGATAGTGACTCAAGAAAACTCGCCACCACCGTCAGGTGGTGGTTTTCATCGCAAACCGCCAAAGCTGCCACCTTCCCATGAAGCTATCGTCACCATACGCCGCCAGGTGGGTGGCTGGGTCCATTTGTAAGCAACAAAACGTGTGTGTCAGTGTATTTCGGCTATGAGGGTGTGTGTGTGTGTTTGGTTTGGCCGGAAAACCAAGAAAGCCACCACCACCACCGTGAGATGGTGGCTTCGACCATGAACCACCGCCGGTCACCACAAGGGTGGTTGTATGTGTGTGTGTTTATTTGGTTTTTTGTATTGTATGTTTGTAATCGGGGACAAAATAATCAAAGAAAACTCATAACCACCACTGTGAGGTGGTGGCTGCCACCACCAGCCGCCGTGTTGGGTGACAGTGTGCTTTTGCTTGTGCTAGACTGCTTTTGGGATGTTTGGACATAATTGGACTAGAACCATAACCACCACCGTGAGCTGGTGACTGCTTCCGTGAGCCGCTGTTGACCACCACTACCCGAGGTGGTAGTGGGTGGTCCCCGACATATAACCCTAATGGACCTAATGAAGCCCTAATGGGCTTAAAAGCCTAACCATTTGACCAATTGGCTAGTATTTGGGTTGGAAACCCTAATTAGGGTTTGGAAAACCCCAATACTAGACTTAAAATATCTATTAATAATCCTTTACAAATAACTTAAGGCAGTATTGGACTTAATGGATTAATTCCTTAATGAGTTAAGTAGGAACACTTAACACTAATCGTCATTTCATGCGAAAACCCTACTTTTACTTGGGCCTTGAATTGGGCCTTTCTATTGGGCTTTGGTGATGGGGCTATTGATGGGCTATCTATGAACTAGTAAATGGACTAAAATAATTATATGGGCTTTAGGATAAGGTCCATGTGAAGGAATTGGGCCCGATTTGGAAAATTAGGCCATAGGTGGGCCATAACTGGCCTTGATGATTATGTGATATTAGGCCATTGGAATACCAAGAGTTTGGACTAGAATAAATGGATAGGCCTTAAGGGAGGATCATGTAGAGGTCTGGGCCTAATTTGGAAAATTGGGCCATATGATGAGCTTTGGCCCATTACTTGACTTTTGGGCATTTGGATTGTGAGTTGGGCCTTGGGCTTGAATCAAGCTAGGTTGGGGGTAAAGTAGTCTTTTACCCCAAGCATGGAATTGTGGTTATGTATTGGAACCTAATTAATAATTGTGTGTTGTTTGATATTAACAGTTTGTGAATCTATCATCCAGTAGCTAGAGTTTTATCCGTGGGACTTCAGTAATTTGAGGTGAGTTGTCCTTACTATACTAATAGGGTCGAAAGCACTAATGCTGACCTTTGTATCCGGGTTATTGCATGATATGTTTATTGATTTACATCCTGGTAGTTAGTATTGTGGTATGGTTAGTGACCTGGTTAGGTTGGTATCCTGGTATATAGGATGATGCTATGTTAATGACCGGTTAGGTCTGTATCCTGGCTATAGGATGTTGCTATGATTAGTGATATGTTAGGTCGGTTTGTCAGTTATATATGTCAGCGTATGATATTTATGTGTACATGCTTGTTTGATTGGGGGTTGGGTTGAGGCGGTCCTACTTTGTGCTAAAGGCCAACATACCCAGGGCGGTCTAGATAGACTGAAGGCCATGCGAGGCGGTCGATTCAGGCCGAAGGCCCGGCGAGCGGTCCGGATAGGCTGGAGGCCCTGCAAGGCGATGCAGGCATGTTGAAGGCTCAGAGAGTGGTCCAGATAGACCGAAGGCCTGCGAGGCGGTCTAGTCAAGCTGAAGGCTCATTATGCATGTTGTTTGTTTATATGATTATGATTATGAATGTATAGCATTGGTTTTTTTGAGAAACTCACTAAGCTTCGAGCTTACAATTGTTGGTTATGTTTTAGATACTTCTGATGATCGCGGGAAGGCGAAGGCGTGATCGTGCACCTCCTTATATTTTCATGATTTGATTATGGGGATACTCTGATGATTAAACTATTTTTAAAACAAACTTTGTAATAATTAATGGTTTTAAATGATAAAAAAAAAAATTTAATTGAATTTAATTTTTGGGATGCTACAAGAAGCTAGTTATGTAGTCAAACAACTGCTAATCTCAATCTTTATGAGATTCCTAGATCTTGCTAGATTTATTGACACTATGTCAATAGCATGTTAATCCTTTTTATGCTCATTTGGCATTCATGACTAAATTAGCCGAGGATCCTGAATCCAAATTGAGAATAAAAAACAAGAATATACATGATATTCGACTCAATTAACGCTTGAGAATTACGATTACCATATACCATACTTCGAGAATTCTCATTTCACGTGCCAGTAAACCACCTATGCATAACGCTCAAAGAATATACAATAAGGCATAGTAAACAAATATGTATTTTGATATTTATATGTGTATGATATGTTTTTATATGAAATATATATATATATATATATATATATATATATATATATATATATATATTTAACCCTGCTAAATACAAATAAATATATTTTTTTATTATATAAATATGTCTGTAAAGACAATTACATAGGATTTCAATGTATATAATACTAAATAAAAATACATATATTTCTAAAAATGTATTCATATTGTGAAAAAAAATTTATACACGTATTTTATAATATATCTACAAAATATTTTTATACATCAAAAAATGTTTTGAAAATATACAATAATAATAATAATAATAATAATAATAATAATAATAATAATAATAATAATAATATTCAAATGATTAATAATAATAATAATAATAATAATAATAATAATAATAATAGTAATCAAAGGATTAATAATAATAGTATCAATATCATACGTTATATATAATGAAATGAGGAGTATTAACAAAAAAAAAGCTTCCAACGTAGTGACAAGAGTTACGAATGATCCCCATGTGGTCGGAGGTTTGAACCCCTCTGCCTCCATTACTTCATCGATCCTCATGTTTTTACATTATAAGCAAAGCAAGCCTTCATCTCGGCACCCATGTAGCGTTGCATTAGACCAACATTGCCTACGTGGCGTGACTTGTTTGCAGACAACTGGCTACCCAACCGGTTAGCCTATTAGAAATCCAAAAATGTAAAAAATTTATGAAAACTTCATGATTTAACGAACATAAAATTTATCAAAGGGTAAAATCAAACATTTCTTGAAAACTTAACGGTTTTTATGTCATTATCGCTTAAATATAAGCAATTAAAGAGATACTTGTTGAATCATAACTAGGTTTGCAGCCACACACGAGTTATTAAGTGATGAAGAACAAAGTATGAGTGATAAGGAGACTTGTATTTCAAAATGATAAGGTTATAAGGAAGATGGAATTAGACACAATATCTATCGATACTAAGATTGTCTATTTATAGGATTAAATAGTACAAGTCTAAAATAAGATAATACAAAAGTAATCATGATTTAGATGGCCATGCTTCCCACACTCGGGACTGGAAATACCAACCTAATATACGATGTCAGAAAAGGTGACCCTTACTATTCTGAAACTGTAGTATTATAAAAGACAAAAACTCTTTTATACTCTTCACACTTCCTTCTTTATCTCTGGATTTTTATGTCTCATGTCGGATCAATACAGCTCCTCGCTACTACTTCTCAAAAAAAAAAAAAAAAAATCGTTACTCAGTCAGTCAGGTCATTGCGTCATCAATACAATCCTTATCTACCAAGGGTTATTTTCATATATTAATAATTCCCCCTAAGTGACCTAACTATCCTCTTCACTGATTGAGTTTGAGAAACTTGATGATGAGCTACCATAATTTCCTTACTTCAACAGTCCACTTGATTCTTCGTTGAAGTTCAAACTTGACTTCCTCAGTGGCGAACCTCGACTTCTCAATAGACGAGACAATGTCTTAGAGTTGTTTCTATAAGGATCGATGAAAAAACAATTCATAATATGCCTTATAACATCTTATTATACTATGGTCGACAAACTCCTCAAAACATTCAACATCAACCATAAGGTATGCTTTTATATCAAAATGAAAAGAACACATGTATTTACTAAAGAACTAGTGGGAGCATAGTGACATTTCTAATCTTGTATGAACGAGACATACTTAATCATGACAAATTACATTCTGACCATGCTAGGCCTTTTCACCTTGACTCAAGTTGTGTTTCTAAGATGAAAGACTTAGAAATGACAAGATACATTCTTGGAATGTAAAATCTATAGAGATGGATAAAATGAATGTTAAAAGCTCTATATGTTTATGTATATATGGACAATATTTTGAAAGGGATCAAGAAAAAAAATTTATTTGGAGGATTCTTGGCATTGTTACAAGCCACTTAGTTTGAGCCAGACTCAAAAGGACTTAGCTCATAGGTTTGTGTTAAGAATAAAATCCTCTTAGATCGATTAGACTCTAACAAGTATAGTATAAGGACGATATGAAACACAAGAACACAAGATGTATCAACTGGTGTCGAATGATTAAAAGGCACAACCTCAGAAGAACTCTATGAAGAATTGCTACTATAGAAGTGTTCTAGGTTTACAAGGAAAAATATCAATCAATAGTTACCAACTACGGTGCACACATGCACTATAAATACTACAACCCTAATAATAGATACGGTTGGACAAGCCCAAACTGTGTACATAATGGACATATACCAAATAGCCCAATGACGCAATTCAATATACCCAACAATCTCCCCCTTTGCGTCAATTGAGGTGATAGATGCTTCACTGCTTTGTCTTCTTGATGGTCTTGAAGAGTTTGGTAATCATACCAAGTAAAGTCCTACGAAACAGGATGTACCAGCGAATCATGTCATTAAAATGCCTCTTCGCGGAATCATCATTCAAGTTTCACTTGTTGATAATCTCCAACACATGTTCCAGAAAAGTCGTAGAAAACAGATGTTTGTCAGCTAGAGCAAAAAGACATTTCTGAAAACTTCTAGCAACTTCAGTCCCTCGCTAAAACATTACAGTTAAGTGATCCATATCAATTTTTCCATACTCATTTCGCTCATGTTATTGGCTTTGCCGATTGGATTACCTATAGGCTTTCGTTTCATCAACTAGGCAATATCAATTTTGAGTTTCTCTACTTCATAAATGTACGAAACCAACATTCTCTTCAGATGAGCAATGATGGGTTTGTATTTTTGTTCTTCGATTACCAGAAAATTGAGCAGTAAAATCCAGTCATGAGGTTTGAGATCGACAGATCTATGCAGCGAATTTTACGAACCCCTCGTCACCTTGAATTTCACGTTCACAAAACTGCTAATGGCAATAGGTCCGATGACTTTGACTATTGTGATTTTCTAGGCATCCAGGTTAAATATTGCCGTTTACCAAAAGCGAGATAAATATCAATAAGGGTTGTATCTACTTTGGTATCTGGAGAGGGAACTTCTACTATTGTGTCAAAACAGTGAAACACAAAGGATCTTCTCGTAATCGGCATATCAAACTATGGGTCTTTCATATTATCTAGATCAAACGAAGCAACCAGTTCCAACCAGTGTACACTTGGAAGATCAACAACTTTGTTCATCATCCGCTCCAATGTCCACAGAGGAAACAACAATTTTCTGCATTCCAATGTGTTGTGAGTTTCTTTTTCCTTTCTCTCTTTCTCTTCGGCTTCCCTCATTATGCGAGCATTTTCATTCAGTTCTAGATCACAAGCCTTTCTTTTTAATTTATCTTCTTCAGATTCTTCATCTTCCCCATTCTCACCCATTGGTTATTTTCCTTTATCAATCTTTGGTTTCTCCCCTGCCTTATCGCCTTTACCATCTCCCCTTGTTTTGGAGGTACAGGGGCCTCTGCAACACCCTCTAGCCTGTTCAACAGAGTGATGGCAGGGTGAAGCTTGTCAGCTAGGTGCCTTCTAATGGTGATGGTCAAGATTAGGTGATGGGCTTTGTGACAACCCGAAATTTCCATTTGTACGAACATTATCTATTCAATAGAAGCGAGTCCAGTTTCTGTAATTTTCAGACTTGTTCGAACAAGTTTGTGTACATTAGGGTTTACGTTTCTGGACATATCAGGTGAGTGGATGCTCCTGTAATTGTGAAACTTGAACATTGTAAGTTTCATAATGTTATAGTCCGACTTTCGGAATAAAAATATTTTCTGTCAAAATATTCCAGGACTATAAATAGATTTCTGAATTTAATTAATTCATTATTCATAATTCCAACTAGAGAAAAGCCAATTCTCTCTGACGGATCTTCGGGTTTTCATCCTGGATTGTGAGTCTACTTTCCTAAATGGGTTTCAATACTTGTTATATGCTTTATAACATCAATTACATGTCTAAACTGCAAGATCCGAGAGTTTACCGCCCAAGAACATTCTTGGGGAGTAAACTCCAAAACGGAGCCTAAGGCTTCCTAGTCCCGATTCCTTGTTAGACAACTTGTTTAGGGGTTAGTGTATAAACATTTGGGACTAAAAATCAATCAAGAAACACAAGTTATAGGAGTTTACGGCCAAGGAACTTTCTTGGGCCGTAAACCCCTTTTTAAGGGTCATAAATGCCCTAAATCATCCCCTAAGGCTTAAGGACTTTACCCTCTAATACTTGTGCTTATTTTGGACACCAAAACACTTCAAACCATAAGGTTTT
Organism: Lactuca saligna; assembly: GCF_052625555.1. Lineage (NCBI taxonomy): Eukaryota > Viridiplantae > Streptophyta > Magnoliopsida > Asterales > Asteraceae > Lactuca > Lactuca saligna. The sequence goes on from NC_136421.1 coordinate 171,706,433, forward strand.
AGGAGTTTACAGCCAAGGAACTCTCTTGGGCCGTAAACCCCTTTTTCATGTGTTAAAGATGCCCTAAACACCCTAAGACCTTAAGACTATTACCCTTGAATACCTAGAACTTAAATGAGGAGTAAAGGACATCAAAATCACCCCTTAAAGGGAGTTTACGGCCAAGGAACATATCTTGGGCCGTAAACTCCAAGTGATGACATAAAAGTGTGCCTCTTGTCCCCTTTAGCCTTAGATAAAAACATGGAAGCTATCCTACATATGCAAGGGCCTCAAAAGAATTAAAACCAGCACCCCATAGGAGTTTACGGCCGTAAACTCTAGGGGATATGGTCCTTTGGCCGTAAACTCCCCAAAGGAGCATTCCAAGGCCTTAAACTACTTCAAGGATTGTTCCAACAAGGCTAGACTTATTCTAGGATCAAGATAACACCTCAAAACACCCAAAACCACCATGTGAGGAGTTCACGGCCATAAACTCAAGGGTTCATGGCCGTAAACTCCAATGGATGGGGTTTTTTGGGTGGTGAACTCATATACAAGGCCATTTGTGCTTTAAACCCCTTTTGCCTGTTCCCGTATCAACTTAGATGCAACCATTAGGACCTATAACACTTATATAAAGTGTATACATGTTCCTAAGTGTCTTAACTTACTTTGTTAAGTTATTATTTGGCTAATTAGTTATATATATGCTTATTATATGATAACTAGGCTCGAACGTGTGAACAAGTCTCTGTTTGCCACCTAGCACGGTACCCAATACATCAATTCAATCTACTCACCACAAGTGAGTTCATACCCCTTAAATCAACCTTTGAAATACTTTTAAATGTTTTAAATACTTTATGGGGGGGGGGGGGAATACAAGTCAAATACTTATAGTTATTACATCAATCACATGTGATTGCATTAATCACATGTGATTAATAACTAGAAAACCAATGATTTTATCACTGTTCAACTGTCTATCAAACTGTTTCACTTCAAATGTTTTACAAACTCTTTTTACTTATCAAATTATTTTATTAAAATTTGTTTTACTTCTTATAAATTGCATGCCCATATATGTATATATATATATATATATATATATATATATATATATATATATATATATATATATATATATATATAAGTAATGTTTAAAGGGCTTAGGAAGGCCATCCGCCCTATTTCCTTTTCGCGCACTGAGATGTGGTCTGGTGGGATTTCGGGTGACCATCCGAGGGTCTTTTCCATATTAGTTATATATCATATATACATGTATAGACATAAAAAGTACTTCCATATTCATATTTACCAGTACATCGATAGCTAGTTACCATCGGGGTAATACAATACATATACAATGATGTTAGAAACAATACATATACAATGATGCTAGAAACAATACATATACAACTATACTAGAAACAATACATATACAACGATACTAGAAACAATACATATACAACTATACTAGAACGAGAAACATTACATATACATGAATACTTTATTTATTGTGATTTAAATCGGAGCATGACTTAACTGTCATGGCTCGAGTTGTAGCCAGAATTCTCTTGAAGGGTGAGCGTGAGTTTGCGTATAGATCTATACTGGATTGACAATCCTACACCTTGCTGCTAGCTATAGCCGGACCTGCAGGTCTGCGGGTGCCAAACGTCATTCCGTTATTACGACCATTCATTATGTCGTTGTTACTAGTCGATAGTATGGTGCAATTTATCACATAATGCCTTAATATAAATCCGGTTTAAGGTAGTTAGTACAACAGTAGCTCTTATAATACAGGGCTACAGTACTACAATGATCCCAAAGTCAACAACCTACCTCCAGTAGGTCAAGCCCCGAACAACAACCCTCGACCAGCTTTTCTAGATCCCACTCCCTTGTGGGTAGATAACTTGAATCGATGGAGTGACGAACAGGGTCAACCCTTACCATACTTTGGGGACCGAACCTTTTACAACATCAGCGATGGTGGCTCTACTGACCGAGCTCTACCTGTCATTATCCGTAGAATAGCTCGTAATGTCGAGCAAGGTCGAGCAGCCATCGACCGGGTCGTGGAGATTGATGCCAACTTTGGTGTCAATACAGTCCGCATTCGCCGTCTCGAAGAAGATATGGAACGGACCCGGAGAATCAATGAAACCCTACAACAATGTCTGGTTACCTCTCAAGCAGAAGTCATGGAACTTCGTGCTCGTCAAAGGGCTCATGAACGACACCTTCAAGAGGTGGTACGTCAAATGAGAGACCTCAGGGTTCTCCCGAGGAATACTCATCGCCGTTAGATGATGTCTAGTACATCCTTATCTTTTGGGTTAAGGATTAGCCTTTAACATCCGTGCTCTAAGTAGAACATATCTGTAAAATATTCCTAACTTTCAGTACTCTAATTAGGAATCTAATAACTTTCAAACTTTCCGTATGGTATGATGTAAGACCTATTGTTAGGTCAATTTTCATTGAACTCATTACATCAGCAATACCAGTATTATTGACAACTACCTACTCTGTGGGAAGAATCTTTACATTTTGGTTTTCCTACACATCTTTCTGGTTATTATTTCAAATACTCATTCAATTGTTGGGCTATGGTTAGTTAGTCCATGTGTCATTCGCACATTACTTACAAATTGATCCTTACCACCTTTCTCATCTTTATAAACTTATAGCTGAAAGATGCCTCCTCACAAATCTACCCGGAATAACCCGACACCTACACCACCTCCGGTCATCGATACAACAACCCTAAATGCTGCCGTAGCTGCAGCAGTGGCAACTGCCATGGCACAGTATCACTCTACTGATGCCAGTAGAGGTGGAACCCCGGTTAACTCCATTTCGGTTGAAAATCCTGTGCACTCGAGAGAGTGCTCTCACAAGGATTTCACCAACTGCAAGCCGAAACCCTTCCATGGGACCGGCGGAGTCATTGCTCTCTCGCAATGGTTTGAGAAGACTGAATCAGTCTTCGAAATTTGTTCTTGCCCTACTGCGAGCAAAGTCAAATATGCCGCATGCACCTTCGAAGGGAAGGCACTGACGTGGTGGAACAGCCACGTTAAATTTCTAACTCTCGTCGTGGCCAACGACATAGGCTGGGATACGATGAAAGACCTCATGATTGAGGAATACTGCCCGAGGGGCGAGATTCAGAAACTAGAGCAGGAGCTTTGGAGCCTGACCATGAAGGGCACCAACATTATTGCTTACACTGCTCGATTTAGCGAACTGGTGGCCCTCTGCCCTAATATGGTTCCCACTAAAGGGAAGAAGATTGAAAGGTACATATGGGGGCTAGTGCCTCCGTATCAGGGGAATGTCCTATCATCAAACCCCACTACCTTCGATAGTGCCAAGCGACTGGCACAGTGACTCATTGACCATGGTGTCAAAACCCCTACAACCACATCAACCCTAGCCATCTCGAAACCTTCCAAACCCGCTGAAAACATGTTAGGTTGTGTGATGATAGGGACGTTTCAAATGTCACGCGCCTTTTGGTTTGAATTCTTATCCTGAACTTCTGCCGCGTCAGCATTAACTTGCTCCCAACATTTCAATTCCCAATCTTCATAATAGGTCACCATATACCCTTTCGCTTGAATAAAACATGTTGAAGCGAACATCAATATATCTGCAAAACTGAAAATGACATAAGTGCCACGAACAAGAGTTCTGAAAATTAAGAGATTTTCGTACGAGAGTTTGCCAAAGAAAGAAAAATAAAACAAGTTATATATTTGGGATTAAAGTGATGTCATTACGAACACGAAACTATGGATCCCGGGCACGAATCGCTTCCTTCAAAGTCAAGAGAGACTAAGAAGTGCTTGTGTGGTTTCCCATTGAAGTACGATCAAGTGTTTGTTAAGAAAAAATGGAAGATATCTTTTTAATTTCGGCTTTAAGGAGGGATTTCGCTTTAACCAAACTATGAAATTGACATAAGTTTGAAAGTAGGGTGAAGTACTTGTGTCGCCAGTGTAATCTAAAACATCAAGTAGGTTGGGATATTTAGCAGTAACTCTAAATAGAAATCTCAAAAACAAAAAACGAAACTCGATCTTTTGGGAAGAAATGTCTTTATAATAGAGCACTTCAAAAAGATCTCGCAAAAATAAAAGAGATTTCATTGTATAAACCAAAAAAATGGTATTCGTTAATTCGTGGGTGAAAAACTAGAACTTGAAATGGTTCACCGTCAATTCATTATGGTGTTGGATTGTGGGTCTCACTTAGCACGTGGTAAAACAAAACTAAGATCATCAACATAGATGTTGTGTAACCATAAATCTCAGTGGTAAATTATGAGAGTCTCAAGGGTTACATTCATGAAGACGAATTGAATGGCGAAATAGTGAGGTGGCTCCAGAGAAAGCAATTGTACCTCTGATGTGTTAGAGTGACTAAGTAGATAACTCTTAACTCATTGTGAGAAGAGTAAGGTAGCTCATGACTAATGTGAATTTAGCAGCCTAATTGGGAAGAAACGAATAGTAGATTCAATTCATTAAGGCTTCACATAGAGTCTAGTGAGGCTGCAGACAACATACAACAACATGCCTCTAGGGAGACTTAGCTAATACATAGATCAAGAAGGTTATACCTGCCCCATCAAGCGAATTAGAATAACTCTGAATATGTGTTGTTACGTGCTTCACTATTATTTGTTTTTGGTATTTTAAATTATTGTGAAAAAGAAAAGAAATAAAACTAAACACAAAAGAAGGTAATTTTGTTATTTAATTTTCTAAAAAATAATTAAAATAGAAAGAATAGTAAAATATTTTTGGATTTTGGTTTTTCTGAAAAAGAAATAAAAACAGAAAATTAAAATGTGCAAAATGAAATAGTATACATAAAGTACAAAAAGGATATAGGAGTTCCAAACCAATGAGAGAGTTGAATAAACAACCGAGAGTTCGCTTATAGAGAATGAGTGAAGCGAATTGGAGCGAGAGTTCGGTCCATTTCATGTTCGAAGAAAACCACAAACGAAATAGAGCTAGCGTTCGCCTTATTTCGCTTTACAAATACTTACTATCCGAAAGCGAAGGTGTTTCTCATTAAAACGAAGATGGTTTCGGAACAGATTCAAATTCCATCATTCCTAAACCTTAGAGTATTCTATTAAAAGATGCTTCAGGCAAGGCTTTCGTGAATATTTCAGCTAGTTGATCAGTAGATCGAACGAAGTGTATTTCAACATTGTCATCTTCTACGTGATCCTTGATGAAGTGGTACCTTAGTGCGATATGCTTTGTCTTTGAGTGTTGCAATGGATTATGACAAATGTGAATAGGACTTTCAGAATCACAATAGAGAGGGATCTGTTTCATGTTCAGGCCATAATCTGATAATTGACTTTGAATCCAAATGACCTGTGAGGTACAAGATGCAACAGCTATATACTCAGCTTCAGATGTAGACAATGATAGACATGTTTGTTTCTTGGACTACTAATTGAGGAGTTTGCCATCGAGAAATTGCCACCCGCCAGTAGTGCTTTTTATATTTAAACCACATCCTCCAAGATCGGCATCTGAGAAGTTTTGAACAAAAATTTTGATTTCGCTGGATACCATATGCCAAGAGAAGAGGATCGTTTCAGGTATCTGAAGATTGTTTTAACTACCAGCATGTGAGGTTCACGTGGATTTGCCTGGAACCAGCACAATAACAAACAGAAAACATAATGGCCCATGTACTAGTTGGTAAATACATCAATGACCCTATCATATGACGATACAGAGTCATATCAGTAGCTGGTTTATCCAGATATGGTGTTAGTTTCATTCTCAATGCCATTGGAAATTTAACTCTTGAGTCTCCCATCATGCCAAAATTCACTAGTAAGGTTTTGGTGTAAGCATCCTGATTTATAAAAATGCCTTCTGGTCCTTGTCTAATATTCAGCCCAAGGAAAAAGTTAATTGGACCCATTGAACTCATCTCAAATTTTGTCTTCATCAACTTGTGAAACTCAGCTGTTAAGCTAGGATTCATAGAACCAAATATCATGTCATCAACATAAATTTGGACGGTTATTAGGTGGTCAACCTCTTTCTTACGAAAGAAGTTTGGTTCAACTGAACCTTGTTTAAATTTTGACATTTTAAGAAAGCGAGTTAGAGTTTTATAATAGGCTCTTGGCGCTTGCTTCAGACCATAAACGACTTTATCCAAAATGTAGCAGTGATTAGGAAATTTCTTGTTCACGAAACCTGGTGGTTGCTCGACATATACAATCTCTTCCAGTCTCCATTCAAGAAAGCACACTTGACGTCCATTTGAAACACCTTAAAATTCTTGTGTGCTGCATATGCCAGAAAATGCGAACAGATTCTAACCTTTCTACAGGAGCGAAACTTTCTTCATAGTCGATTCCTTCTTCCTAACAATATCCTTGACTACTAGTCTCGCTTTATTTCTTATTACATTTCCTTCTTTATCCACCTTGTTGCGAAACACCCATTTTAAACCCACAACTGATGTATCTGGTGGAGTTGGAATTAATCTCCTGACCTTGTTTCGCTCAAGCTCATTGAGTTCGTCTTGCATCGCTTGCACCCAATCATAATGATCAAGAGTTGTATTAACGGTTTTGGGTTCGACCTTAGAAACGAATGAGTTAAACTTACAAAATTCCACCTTAGAGAATAATGCAATTTGCTTTGCTTTTAACTAAGATCGTGTGAAGAGACCTGCAGATGATTCACCTGTGACTTGAGCTTTTGGGTGATCTCTGGTCCATTTCGTTAGTGGAGGATAATTTGGGTCATATAAAGGATCCAGTTTGGCGTTTACTTCTTCAAATTCATATTGTACATTCGAATTATCATTTGCTTCTTTATTCCCCCTGGAATGATGATGGCTCGTTGCTCTCAGGTTCAGATTGCTCCCCCTCACCTGGATGTTCATGGGTGGTACTTGGAGATGGATGCTCCCCCTCAAAAGGCACTTTAGGTGTAGTCACCCTCCCACTGCAATGGTGTCTGTTCTGTTGTTGTTTCACTTGAACTTGGAGGTTCGTTTGAAGTAGGAGGCTCGTTTCCATAAACTCATCATGTAGAATTGAGATAGGAACTGTTACTAGACTTGTCTTTGGAAAGATCTCCTCCGATAGGCTTTGGTTTTGCTGAATCTTCTTCAAATAGTTATCATCAAATGTGACATAGTAGGTCTCCTCTATCTTCTTTGAGCGTTTTTTGAGGACCCTAAATGCCTTAAAATTCAACGAATAGCCCAAAAATATACCTTCATCATCTTTCACATCGAATTTGTTATGGTTTTCTTTGGAATTAAAGATGAAACACCTAGAACCAAATACATGAAAAAAATTAATGTTAGGTCTGCAGCTGTTAATAATTTCATATGGAGTAAGAGAGAATTGCTTGTTTAGAAAGGATCTATTTTGGGTAAAGCATGTAGTTGCAATAGTATCAGCCCAAAAATACAAAGGCACTGAAGCGAAGGTAAGCATTGTTCATGAAGCTTCACACAAAGAACAATTTCGTCTTTCAACTACGCCATTCCTGTTGTGGCGTGTAAGGAGCATAGAAATTGTCTGTGACTCCTTTATCAGCCAAATTCTTCAAAGACTTGATTTTTAAATTCCAGCCCATATCGCTTTGAATATTGTGAACCAGCTTTCGCAGTTGAAGCTCAACTTTCTTGATAAAACTCTTGAGTGTGGGAGTTGCCTCAGATTTATGTTTAAGAAAGAAAACCCAAGTGAAACATCAAAAATCATCAATTATAACAAGAGTATACTTACTACCACCGACACTTTCGATTGCAGAAGGTCCACAAAGGTCTATGTGTAGAAGTTCTAAAGGTTCAATGATTTTCGTGTTTACTCGAGTTGGATGGCTTTTCCTATTTTTCTTCCCCAATCCCCATTTCACATGCTACACAAAAATGATCCTTATCGAACTTCAATAGAGGAAGCCCTCGCACATGATCACCAAGCACGAGCTTGTTGATATCCTTGAAATTTAGGTGTGAAATTCGTATGAGCCATAGCCAACTATCATCAGAGTGAGCTTTCGTTAGCAGACAGATAGCAGGTTTTCCTCGTATTGGGTTCAAATTTAGAGGATACATTTTTCCTTTCCTAGGAGATTTCAAAAGAACTGCTTTCGTTTCCTTCTCTACAATATCAGAACCTTTCAGGCATGTTCCCACAACCAATTAAGAAATGCTGATTAGGTTGTGTTGTAATCCTTCCACATAAGCCACCTTTCGTAATGAAAAATATATGTTCGTTATCATCCCATAGCCTTTGATTGTGCCAAACGAGTTGTTACTATACATTAGATTTCCACCATTTTTCAGTGCACGAAACTCCCTTTACTCTTCCTTTCTCCCAGTCATGTGACGTGAGCAGCCACTGTCTATGTACCATTTGTTGTCAAACTGCTCGTCACGAATATCCTGTGAAGATTAAGCAGATTTAGGAAACCAAAATTGCTTGGGTCCTGGTGAGCCTTTTACAGAATAAGGAAAAGTAATAGCAAGGTCAACCAAATAAGTTCGCTTAATTAAAGTTTTTTCATTTTTCCTTTTAATTGTGAAAACTTTAATCTTATTATCTTTGAGTTTCGTCTCTTTTATATCAGGTTGTTTCTTTTAGATTTAATTTGATTTTTGACGAATTCTCTCTCTACTAACTTAGAATCAGAAATTGAATTTTCGGTTGGAGCTTTGGGCTCTTCAACTAGGTTTCCCTTTCCCTTGACATGTTTGGGTGAAGATTTTAGGGGTTGATGAATCTTTGGTTTCGCGCTTGATTTCGTTGAAGAATAGGGTTTTGGATTGAAGTTCTTTGATTGCTTTTGTTGATTGCAAGAATGACAGTGCAAACATTGACTATCATTCGCAGGTGAACTAGCTTTCGTCCTTTGATTTGAAGATTTCTCTTTGTGAACGTAGCTCGAATTTTGAGATTGCCAAAATTTCTTCCTTCCGTTGAGATTTTTCTGATATCTCTAATTCCTTTGACGTTTTTGTTCAGCAAATTGTTTTGAAGATATGTGAATATTCGCCTTTCGCTTTGATTCACTTGCATGAGATTCGCTTTTTCCAGAATGAGCTTCGCTTGGACATTCCTTAGTACCACTCATACTAACCTTTTCAAAACTTGATGGTTTATTTATGGGCTCAGCCACATAATGTCCATTTTTCCTCCAAGAGGTCATATCTGATAGAACTACAGTTTCGTCCGCATTGTCAATTGGTGCAGACCAAAAGTAATTGTCACACCCATATTTGTTTTCTTCATCTACGAGCGATGTTAATTCAACTGTTTGAGTTTTTTCCACTCCGTTGACTTTGAAGACTTGATTTGGGATAGTCTAGACTTTACGATAAACCATAGCTTTTTCTTTCAAATTTTTCCGTTTATTTTGAGAAATGCGAGTGAACGCAACTGAGTTTTCAGAAATAAGGACTTATACTGGTTTAGTTTCGTTTTTCACAAACTCAGAACAGTCAACCTCATCCTCCACATATATTTCACGCATATCACTGTCCTCATCAAATTTTGATGTATTTTCAAGATTAAGTTTATTCTCCGAATTTAACATGGAACTCAATGAGTCAAATTTCTGTATGGTTTTGGTCTTGATTTTCAACTTGTCATTTTCATCAAGCAAGTTTCTCAAGATGTCCTTATGGTCTTTAGACTTAATAAATGATTCAACTTTTTCCAATCCAATTCTGTAAGCTTCAGAGGTTTCTTATGATGAGACGATAGATTCACACTTGTAACCATCAGCATCAATTTCATCTTCCTTAAATTTAAGGAAATGCAAGATCATTTTGTGAATCTTTTTACCTATTTCACAATCTAAATGCAACTGAGTAATATTTGAATGAATTCGTTTAGCAATAAAAAAAAGATTTTTCTTTGTTTCAAAAACTTCAAATTATCTCTCTGCAAATGAATTGATTCATCTCTAGACCTAGACAACTCAAACTCTATCTTCTCAATCCACATCCTTCGCTCGTCACTCTTGGATGAAGTCCAACTGATTTGATCAGTTAGGTTAGGATTCTCTAGAAAAGTTTGTTTAAGAGTATTACTTATATTTGAAAAAGTGAATTTTAGGTCGTTCAATTCAGATTTATAGTTAGATACATGTACATTAAGGGATTCAAGAATGGTGTGTACCTTTTTGATCAGTTGATCACACTAATTGATTTGTTCACCAACAGGTTTCGCAGCAAAACAAATGCCATCTCCTCTTCTCTTCGTATCCTCGCATCCACTATCAGTTGTCACGCCATTGGTCACCATTAAGCACTTCCCGACGAACTTTGAGCTTTCTTCCTTTGCAATGAATTCCCTGCCATGTGTGGGCTTGCGAACTTCCTCATCCTCTTAGTCAGTTGACCATATCTCCACTCCTCTAAACTCATCTTCAGTGTTTTCCTGCACAATTAAAATCGGCATAGAGTTGTTAGTGGTTTTCTTCTTCTTGATCTCCTCCATCTTACGTAGGTAGTAAGTCTCATCATCCTCGCCATCTTTCTTTTCGTTCAGCCCTCTTAACATATACTACTTTGCTTGATGATTTTTACCATAACAATAATTGCAGTCATAGCCAGAATAACCTACAAGCCTATTCTCCTTCTTCTCTTCTTCTTTCTTAGGAGCACTTTTCTCCTCCTTCACTTTCTCAACACTATAACTTCCATGTCAGTTTTGGTTCTTGGCAGATGGAAATTTCTTCTTGGCAAACCGCTTGGGATTTGTGATCATTAATGCATAGTCTTCACTAGAAAGATCACAATCAGAGAGCTCCGTTTCAGATTCTTCCTCTGTAACATTTTTAATTTTTGCCACGAGACCTAAGGATCCCATTCCCGAAGTCACTTTCACTTCTTTTGTCACCACACTTTCATGGGACTTAAGAATAACAACAAGTTTAGCCAATGTATAACACATGAATTGTTCGTGTGCTTTAACAGTAGACACGACAACCATCCACTTCGATTTTCATGAAGGTAACTTTTTGTTCGATTAGTTCGCGCCTGATACCATGCTTCACCATTCTACTAAGGAGATGGTCGTAGAGATTGAACGTCTGGCTCAAACTTTCTTCTGAATTTTGTGTAAAGGCCCCAAACTCCGAAAGCAAAAGTGTTTGGGTATCATGCTCGAGATCAGCAACAGTAGAGTACAACTCATTAAGCCTATCCTAGATCTCTTTCGTTGTAGTACAGGAACTTACTAAGCGAAATGTACCAGAATGTAGGGCGAATCTGATTACCCTTATTGCTTTGATATTGCTGATAAGTTTGTCTTTCTCATCCTTAGGGACTTCCTTCACATCAATGACTAGTTGGTTGTATTCCTTTTGAGTTTTGATGGTTCTTCGAGTTTCAGTATGACCAAACGGGCCTAGAGAAATGGCTTCCCATATCAAGTAACCATTATCCTCAGATCCAGTGACGTAATCTTCAAAATGGGACGCCCATACTTTATACTCCAGAGGGAACAAGATTGGAATCCTTGTTGTTGATCATATGCAGCTTGTGATGTTGATAGAGTTTAGATGTGAATTGCCATGCTGCATGTTGACTTAATCTCTATATCTATGAAGAATCAGACTTGTAAAAACTTATTAGGTTGATATCGAGATCACATAGTTACGTCAACAAATCATTGATGGCTCCAACAGATCCAATATTTTCGGAAACCATAATAATTTCTTCAAACAGAAGAGTTGTGTACTGAGTACACAGCCTCCTGCTATGATACCAATTATTAAGAATAAATCCTCTTTGATTGATCAGACTCTAATAAGTATAGTATAAGCAAGATATGAAAAACAAGAACACAAGATGTATCAACTGGTGTCGAATGATTAAATGGCACAATCTTAGAAGAACTCTATGAAGAATTACTACTGTAGAGGCGTGCTAGGGTTACAAGGAAAAATATCAATCAACAGTTACCAACTACAATGCATGCATGCACTATAAATACTATAACCCTAATAATAGATATAGTTGGACAGGCCCAGACCGTGTACATAATGGACATATACAAAATACCCTAATGACGCAATTCAATATACCCAACAGTTTGAATTAGTTGAAATGATATATATTCGATTTGCTTGGAAAATTAATCCATCATTTAAGCAATATTATACATAAGACCTTGTATATAATCATGCTATGAGCACAACATAATACACGAATTACATGCATGGTTAAGTCATTGGATGACTATAACAACATTCTAAGAGTACTTTAGAAGAACTAAGAGAATTAGTTTAGAATAAAATCTTTATCTAAAGAGCTACATAAGATTCTGATTTCTAATATATATATATATATATATATATATATATATATATATATATATATATAATTATGAAATATAATTAGGTTATGAATTCATTATGGAATGAAGAGTGATTTTTGTTGGAATGATGTAACGCCCGTAGATCCGGGCTAGTCAATTTAGAGACGATATGCGTCAAAAATGGATTTTTGATGAAAGATTATTTAGAATGAATAATCTTAACTAAGTTATAATATATGTTACAAGGTTTTCGTGCATATAAAGAACGCCGAAATCCGAGTTATAACGAACAAGTTATGACCTGTCGAAGTTTCGCGACAGAACCGGAACGATGCTAAATGAAGTAAAAAAAAGTGAATTTATGTTAGAGTGATATTTAGCCTTATCAATATAAACGAAATTCGTAGAGTTCGTTAAACCGTGAGCGTGCATAAAAAGAACGTCCAAATCTGACTTCGTATGAGGAAGTTATGATTTTTCTAAGTTTCAGCTTAGCAGTGTGCAACCCGAATACTCGATTTGAGATCGAGTGGTTTTTAGCTGAAACAATCTAAACGAGAATCGAATATCTCGTTGTTAGTAGCGAAACGATGAAAAATTAGGCGATAACGGACGTCGGACGAAGAAGTTATGAATTTATAACGAAGTTTTCTGTCCCGACCTTCTAAAAATAAATAATAAAAATAAAAGTCAAAATTAACCAACAGAGTCTAAATGAAAGTTGTAGAGTATGGTATGATCTATGCGTGGATATAAAGAACATCAAAAACGGAGCTCGTATGCAAAAGTTACGTAATTTAGAAGTTCGACGAGTCAAATTATGCCCAGCGTAATTTGAGTACGCCCAGCGTACTCAGAGGGGTGCAACTTGTCTGACCAATACTCGAGTGCCACCAATTGACGCATGCAGTGACGTCAAAGTACGCCCAACGTAATCCCATACCCAACAACCTATAAATAGAACTCGAGATCATCCATTTTCCTTGCGATTTTTCTTCCTTTCTCTCTAAGTTTTGCATCGTTTTGCGTGCCAATAATATCCCGAAGCCCCGGTATCATTCCCGAGCCCCGAAGCAAGTCCCGAGGCCCCGAAGATCCCGAGAAGTGCGATTCCCGAGTCGAAGCTTTGCCCGCGAGGAGCCCGGTTTTTGTGAAGATCTTCCAGATCTACCGAAGAATACTACTTCTAGAAGTCGTAGTGTTGCCCGATCATCTTCTAATCAGGTGAGTGTGTGGTTACTTTCTTCTAATGCATAATTATGAAGTATTTTATACGAAATATGTGTTATGTGTATAATTTTGTTTTTATGTGTGTGAATGTATATTCACTTTCTTCTATCTCATAGATCTGATTTATTCTCTATGAAATACGTGTTATATGGGTGTGCCTCATCTGTTATGTGGAATAGGTATTGAATTAGAATGCTATACAGGTTTTAAACTATGTATAAAAATATATATTTTTATCTACTAATATGTTGGGTAGAACATGGGTAGATAGTTGATGTGTGATAAACAGATGAGAGGCCCCGATGTTATTGTTATTGATTTAGTTATTCAGCGACTATGGATTAGACCAAGAGGTTAGTTTTAGATCCGGGAGTATGGATCAGGTAAAGAGATAAAACTTGCTATTAGTTCGGGAGTATGGATTAAGACTAAGTTAATTGTCCCTAGTCCGGGAGTATGGATTGGGCACAGTTATTGATTCGGGAGTATGGATCAGATCAGGATTAGGGTATAGTTAATTATCCTTATTCCGGGAGTATGGATTGGGTACAATTATTGATCCGGGAGTATGGATCAGATCAGCAGGTTAGTTTTAGATCCGTGAGTATGGATCAGGTGAAAAAGGTTAGTTTTAGATCCGTGAATATGGATCGGTGAAGAGGATAGTTTTAGATCCGTGAGTAGGGATCAGGTAAAGAGGAAAATTTTAGATACGAGAGTTTAGATCGTGTCGTTGTGAGGATCGATGGGGTAGGATAAGATTTGCCTTTATATGGTGAAATTGTACAAATTTGAATGTTCTATATTTATAAATATATGATATAACATTGTGGGATGAAAACCCTATATGCTCACCAGTCTCCTAAGCCTGACCCACTCAGTTTTCTTTGTATCACAGGTATCGATATGAAGACATATTTCACAGAGAGATTTAAAGGAGATATAAATCATTAGTGTAATTGAACGTAAGTTCTGTTTATACTTATATGTCTGTATCGGAACATGACATCCCGAGGTTTTATTATTAAATGAAAATACATTCTCTTTGAGAAATGTTTTGATAAGTTATTATCATATCTTGTTTTGGGAACAAATTCCGCAACCGTTTTCTTTAAAAGATTACTCTGATTTTATAAAACAAAGCATAAACAAATCAGTCTTTTCTGGCCGTGAAAATGGGGATGTCACAAATGAGGTGCAAGCAAAACATAATGATACAATCTACTACAAAATAAGAATACATTACTTTAGAAGTTGAAATCAAATATGATTGGATGAATGAGTTCATTGAAAATCTATTATGATTTTTTCCATTCAAAGATCACATAGAAATCCTTGTGACTTCGAGTGTATAATTAATCAAGCTAAGAGACTCTGTTTCATGAAATAACACCAATCATATTCTCCAATATATTTAACTGTACCTAGAGTAAAATTAAATATGGATATGATAATATTTTCAAAATTTACACAAATTAAGTTTAGTTGAACCCATTAATAAAGTCCTCTTTTGATAAATGTATGAATGGTCACACTTCAACTGTAAGACTTTATTATTCTAGAAATGGGATCTCGATTCATATTTAGTATTTCGATATTGGAACATTGTGACAACAACTACTATATAATGTTTTGATATACTAGGATATTATCATAACATCAATACTTGTTGTGTTATGTATTAACGTGTTTAATCCGTGAATAATCTTATTATTTTAAATGTTCATAGTCCGTTATAATTGTGGGAGAAATTATGAAGTAATACTAATGTGAATTGAATTGGTTGAATTTCACTAGATGACTATAGGGACATTCTAAGAGTACTTTAGAAGAACTAAGAGAATATATATGAGAGAATTAGTTTAGAATAAAATCTTTATCTAAAGAGCTACATAAGATTCTGATTTCTAATATACATATATATATATATATATATATATATATATATATATATATATATATATAATATTATGAAATATAATTGGGTTATGAATTCCTTATGGAATGAAGAGTGGTTTTTGTTGGAATGAGGTCCAAGCAAAACATAATGATACAATCTACTACAAAATAAGAATACATTACTTTAGAAGTTGAAATCAAATATGATTGGATGAATGAGTTCATTGAAAATCTATTATGATTTTTTCCATTCAAGGATCACATACAAATCTTTGTGACATCGAGTGTATAATTAATCAAGCTAAGAGACTCTGTTTCATGAAATAACACCAATCATATTCTCCAATATATTTAACTGTACCTAGAGTAAAATCAAATATGGAGATGATAATATTTGCAAAATTTACACAAATTAAGTTTAGTTGAACCCATTAATAAAGTCCTCTTTTGATCAATGTATAAATGGTCACACTTCAACTCTACGACTTTATTATTATAGAAATGGGATTTTGATTCATATTTAGTATTTCGATATTGGAACATTGTGACAACAACTACTATATAATGTTTTGATATACTAGGATATTATCATACCATCAATACTTGTTGTGTTATGTATTAATGTGTTTAATCCGTGAATAATCTTATTATTTTAAATGTTCATAGTCAGTTATAATTGTGGGAGAAATTATGAAGTAATACTAATGTGAATTGAATTGGTTGAATTTCACTAGATGAAAGTAGGCAAATGGTTGTAACCAAGTTTCGTATGTACTTGTCAGAGAACTAGTATTTAATTGGCCCTCATCAAGATCACCTCACGGATCGCTGTTAGGAATGATACTTGATTAATGGTACTATTTGTGTATCCCAAGTACTTGAGAGACATACTGGGACTTAAGTGTAAGGAGTGTTATGATTTGCTATGGTCAAATGTTGGTCCTTAATCAGGCAATTATAAAAGCCATTTTCAGCTACAATGTGAACTATGTACGAGGTTTATGTAGTCAAGATGGACTTGTTCCTATTATGTGTTGAGAGCTGGACATATAAGATGCCTTACCAAAATTTAAACTCCATATGAGAGTGATTGCGATTCCTATCTCATGTTCAACGTGATGTCTGTGAAAAAGGGATAACTGATAACTTACCTTATACACCCATTGTAGCTATGAGCTTCTGGGGAATTGGGCGTTGATAGAATGGCACCAAGTCATATGTTGTTGGGGAATTGGGCATTGATAGAATGACCTTTTCACATGCCAAAATCGTGAGTATGCTTGACTTAATTATTCTCTCTTGTTTTTGCTTTTACACTTGAAAGAACACTTGCATTTTTCTCTCTCTAAGTTTATACTTTGGTTATGAACTTAAACCATAATAGTTTTAAGAGTTTTACACGACTAGCATATTAAATCAAGTTGAGTTCTTGTTGGTGTCTCAAATATTTCCACATTCTCCATCAACTTCCAAGCCTTCCAAGAGGACCCAAAGAACTACAAAGGTTGTTATTTCTTCATTTCCTTCTTTAGTTGTACTTTTATCTTTCCATTACTTGGAAGATGATCATTGGTGGGTGTAATTTGTTATGTTATTTTAAAAAAAAATCAAGTCTTCCGTTTTCCATTTTACTAGTTTATGAAACTAATTTAAAAATAAAACCCTACAATTTTGTAGCATTTTATAGGAAAATTCGGGATGTGAACCACACACTTGGTCGGGGGTGATGAAGTGGCGTCGTCTGGGTGGTGAGACGTGTCATGATCTTGTGGTATGTCAGAGGCGCGTCACACACCTTGTTGGTGGGCGTGCTTGCACACAATTTTTTTAAAAAAATTTTAAAAATTTGTATCTTCTTCATATGAGCATTTTTCAATGCATTTTATATCAACGCGTAGCTATAGACGAGATCTACAACTTTCATTTAGACTTTGTCGGCTAATTTTAACTTTATTTTTAAAATTATATTTTTAAGATGCTTAGACTGTTAAAGTCTATTAAAAATTCATAACTCTCTCGTATCATATCCGTCTTCGACTATATTTATATCAAATGATAGGTATTGATGAGATCTTCAACTCTCATTTAGATTGTTTCGGCTAAAAATCGACCAATCTAAAATTCGATTTTGTGCTTACATACCTGCGTTGAAACTTTGAAAAATATAACATCCTTTCATGAAGTCAGATTTAGGCATTCTTTGTATGCACACTCTTGGTTTTACAAATACTACGACTTTTTTTTAGATTACTTAGGCTAAAAAGTAATTTATCAAAATTTCACTTTTTACGATACATAGAGTTGTGTTGGTTTAATTGCGAAACTTCGAAACAACATAACTTTTTCATACGAAATTAGATTTCAGATTTCTTTATATCAAATGATAGGTATTGATGAGATCTTCAACTCTCATTTAGATTGTTTCGACTAAAAATCGACCAATCTAAAATTCGATTTTGTGCTTACATACATGCGCTGAAACTTCGAAAAATCATAACTTCCTCTCATGAAGTCCGATTTAGGCATTCTTTGTATGCACACTCTTGGTTTTATGAATACTACAACTTTTGTTTAGATTACTTAGGCTAAAAAGTAATTTATCAAAATTTCACTTTTTACGATACATAGAGTTGTGTTGGTTTAATTGTGAAACTTCGAAACAACATAACTTCTTCATACGAAATTGGATTTCAGATTTCTTTATATGTACGAAAGGCTTTACATATATAATATAATTTTGATTAAGGTTATTTATCCTAAATAACCTTCTATCAAAATGTCATTTTTTTCGCTTATTATATCTTAACTGTCTAGCCCGAATCTATGGACATTATAAGCTTATTGATCCAAACTATCTCGATTGAATTCATTCTCTATGGATCACCTTTAGGTATGAGAAGAAATAGTATGTTTTGGATGATGATATCCTTAATCAATATTATGAAGAAGCTATAATTGAAGAGATAGTTGATTATGAAAAACATCGTAATCACTTGACTGAAGTCGCATGTCTTATGTTGATGGCCATGGTTCGGAGCTCCAAAAGAACATCGAGAACCTTGGGGAATTCGACAAGAATGAGAAGCATAAGAAAGTGCTCCAAGAGAAAGCTAGACATTAGCTATTCGATGTCGTGTGGTCTCTTCTAGGGTGCAAGCTTCAAGAGGGAGGATCTGTCACTACCTGTGTTCTTAAAAAGAAGGGGTACATTGACAGGCTTGAGCGTATAGGTGTTCCATTTCCTTAAGAGTTGGATATAGGCATAATGCTCAACTCTTTAATTGGTTTGTATCATCGTTTCATTTTCAACTTTAATATGAACACCACGGAAAAGACCTTGATGGAGCTTCTGGTATGTTGAAGATCGCCAAGTTAAGTATGATCACGTCTCGTAGTGTCAGCTCTCTAATACTCCTATTTTGGCCATTAAGGAAGGTCGTTTTAAGAGGAAGAAGTGTTGATTTTTCTATGCACTATACACTAGATTAAGGCAACAGAAGTATTCAAAATTCATCCTAAGTGTACACACACCCTAGGATCTAAGTTTTACTATTATTGTGATGTACTTTTAAAAATAACCTAACAAGCTAAAAGAAGGAAGGATTGAAACACTAACCTTTTGACAAATTAAATTGTGCTTAAAGTTCCTTTCATCTCTTGTTGCTCTTGGAAAGACGGGTACCCAAAGTAGAGTACCTCTAATGGTTCACACCCAAAAGTCAAGAACCCTATAAACTAAAGGAGTGATATATTAGGGAGAGTTGGATCATATTTTTTAGCCTTCCAGGAGCTGTATTTGAGCCGAGAATATGAGCACCCTAAGGCCTCTTTATATAGATGTGGTGGTAACAAGATAACCTTGATTTGAATAAATTATAGATTAACATTTAATCCGGATTCAAATTTCTTCCTTATCTTTTTCTTGGATTGATTTTGAAAGCCTCCAAGGAGCCTCCCAAAATTCCAGAATGTTCCCTTTGTTTAACTACTGAACAATTAACACTTAGTCCTTGCACCTCTATGTTTATTCCAGTTAATCCCAAATTAATTTTAGATTAATTATAATTAATTTCAACTAGTTTCTAGTTAATTTATTAATCATGTAATAAAATAATAAACTATTTTCTCAACCTTCTAAAATTATTTCTAGCTATTATTTCTCTTGAGGGCAACCCAAAAAAGGAATTTACCATTATTCCCAAAGTTACACAAACTAGTTATGATATTGGATACATATTTCCAACAAGAAGACATCTTATCCTAAAACAAAGGGAAAGAGTAAAGTTGGATAGTCCAACCTAAACCCTAAGAAGGTAAACTTTAAGATACCACTTATAAGTGACCCTAATGAGGCCATCTGTTTAAACTTCCAACAAAAGGGACATCAAGAAGAACAAGCCTAATAAGATTAGCACCTCATATATTTTTACGACCGAACTCCGTGTTGCTTCAACTTTTGATTCTTAGATCCTTGACACAAAATATGGTACTCACATTTGGTCTAAAGTGCAAGGACTAAAGCAAATTCAAAAGCTATAGCATGGTGAGCTTGACTTGATAATGTGAAACAAGAGAAAAGTTGGACAATTCGCAATGATGTGGCATTGTCAACTTTGTCATATAAACAAAAAACACATTGGTAAACTCTAGTCAGATGGGAATTTGGAATCATTTGACTTAGAGTTAGATGATGTATGTAAGTCTTGTTTGCTTGAAAAGATGAAAAAAACGCCATTCACAGGTAGCTGTGAAAGAGGCAAGAACTTGTTGGACAATTCACAATGATGTTGTTACTAATGGGGATTACGAACTTATTCTATCCAGTGCTTTTTGAATTAGATTATTAGTTTGTTGCTATTTACCTTACATGGAACGAAACATCATTTTATTTCTTGCATTGTACCAAGATGCTTTTACATTTGGAATTCATAATGGTAGTATTTTGGTTTTCAAAATAAGTATCTTTATTTCAAAGAAAATCCATGCAATGACATATATGAAACTATTATAGGTTTGAGGGAAAATGATAGCTTAATCTAAAGTGTTGATTCTTCCAAAGATAATTTGGATAAATCATGTTTGTGATATTGTCGAGTTGGTCATATAAACAAAATACACATCAACAAACACTAGTCAAATGAGACCTTGGAATCATTTGATTTAGAGTTAGATGATCTATGTGAGTCTTATTTGCTTGAAAAGATGAAAAAAAAAACATCATTCACAGTTAGTTGTGAAAGAGACAATGATTTGTTGGACAATTCACAATGATTTGTGTGGACCATTCAGATCTAACATGAGAAATAGTGAGAGATACTTTGTCATATTTATTTATGATTTTAGTAGACATGAGTACATTTATTTGATTAGACTTAAATCTAAAACCTTCGTGGTTCTCTAAAACTTATCAACTTAAGGATTTTAATATTATTAACAAATAAAAAAAAGTTCTTTGTTGTGCTTTTGATTCAAATAACTTTTTCAAACTCAATGATACCAATTTCTAGTGTTCTATGATTGTATAAGATTTATTTTATTGTTAGCAATCAAGTTAATATGAATTCTTCTTATACTCTTGGGCTAAGTAATAAATAAAAATAATTGTTCATTTTTTTTTCAATATACATCAAGTAGTTGTACATACCACATATCATATTGTACCTTGTTCTTCTTTTGTCCCCCACCACCTCCATGAATGATACCCAAGAAAATATTTGTATTTGAATATCTAGTCTATTTGTTTGTATAAAATGAGGCCACATATAAATTTTTATTTCGTTTATTAGTAATCCGGCTTAAAAAGCTATACAAAAGAAAATGGATCGGCCCACATAAGATAACCCACCAAAGAGGCTCTCATTTTATCTTAATCTTTAAACTTGGAATTTGAGGCCATCCATTTCTCTTAAAACTTCTATCTTCTTTAGAATACGAAATTCCTCAGAAAAATCAGGGGAAAAAGATGCCAACGTTGAATCTCTTCACCAACATCCCAATAGACCCAGTGATAGCCTCCGACATTCTCAAAGATGCCACTAAAGCTGTCGCAAAGATAATCGGCAAGCCTGAGTCAGTTAAGTTTCCTAATCAACCCCAAAGTAATGCCCTCCAACTGTTTGTTGAAATGTCCCAATGAACAGCTTGAAGTATCTTGCATTGTTGCACCTCATTTTTTTTACACAGTTCTTTTATTTTTTCCATTTGAAAGACACAAAAATGAAAATACAATCGTTTGAGAATTTAATCACTTACATAATTTGTGTCAAATTTGGGCAGTATGTTATGATTTTGTTGAATGGTGGTGTGCCAATAGCATTTGGTGGCACCGAAGAGCCAGCTGCATATGGTGAAGTGATTTCAATTGGAGGACTTAATTCAACTGTTAATGGAAAGTTGAGTTCAACGATTGCAGAAATTCTTGAAACAAAACTTTCTATAAATAGTTCACGTTTTTATATCAAATTTTACGATGTTGAGGTATTTTTCTTTTTCTATGACATATTATGTCTTCATCTGCACAGACTTTCTAAGGCTATTCTTTGTTGTTTCAGCGATCGTTTTTTGGGTTTAATGGATCGACATTTTAAGTGGAACGTGAATAAAAGGATTATATTTGTGGAACTTGTCTTTGGACAAAATTTATCATTATTATTAATGTTGTAAGATAGTGTTGTAATTTATTATTATTGTTCTTGTTTATTTTACTCTTCCTAGTGAACTTTTTGTTTAATTAAGCCATGGAGAAAATATGAGAATCTATATTCTGGTCTTTGAGTTCTTAAATTTGTGTATTGAAGATGGTTTTTAGATTTACAAATGAACAAAATGGAAGTATCTATATATGTGTGTTTTTGGAAAATAATGTAATTTCGTTTTATTTAATTCTTTGTAATGTTTGGTAGGGGTGTGCATAAAACCACACAAATCATACAAACCACCTGCAAACCGCATTGCGTAATGCGGTTTTGGATTTACGTAGTGCGGTTTGCGGTTTTTAGTTACAAAATTGTTGATCGCAGTGTATGGTTTATATCTTAATCTTAATTTCTTCCAACTGTGCAACTGTTATATAAATCGTATATATGTTTTGGAAACTAAAACATGTAAATATTTGTTTGCGTTAATCTCTACATAAGACGATCAAAAAGTGATAAAAGGAATAAACGTTATTATTTTAAAAATATCTAGGGTTTTTATTTTAAAAACAAAAGTATGAATAACTCACAACATTTCTAGTTCTTTTAGACATGTTGGACCTTTATGTATATTCGTTATGCTTTAATAAGTAAATATTTACATGGAAATTTATACAAGAAGTTATTCATATTAGTTTTTAAAAAGTTGTTTTATTTTTTTAAATGGCAGAATTTTATTAAAAAACTAACAAGATGCTAGAAAATAAACATTACAAAACAAGACAAGTAGAAGCAGGATTTAGTAAACACATTGTCCATCTAATTTTAACCTTGCTACACATATTGGAGATTCAAAAATAAGATATATGCACAATATTATAAAAAAATTTTAAGATTTCCTAGGAATAACCGTTCCAAAATCAATGGAATTTTCAAAATTCAACAAGCACCATAAAGTTGTCATAATCATTGCATCGAAGACCTTCCTTTGTCGACTCCTTAAGTTCACCGTATCCGACCAATCTACAAGAGACTGCACGTAAAATTGAACCGGGCACCGGACATTCCACCAAGTAGCAAACGGGTCCAAACCTCAATCTGTTTAGTACACCCAACAAAAATATGGCCAACGGATTCAACAAATAAAGAATAAATAGGGCATAAGATCGAATCAATGGTAATGCCTCTATGAGAAAGTCTCTCTCTTGTAGGTACACTCAAAAGAGTAATCCTACATATTAAGATATTAATCTTAATAGGAATGACATTTTTCCAATGAGTTTTCGTACCTCTTAAAAAAAGCATACCACCATCAAGGAACCGACGAGCAGACGAAATCGAAAAAGTATCAGAAACATCAAGAACCTTTAACCACACTAACATATGAGTTTCCAAGAAAATGTTGTTTTTCCACTTTAGAACGTAATCCGGTAGTAGGAGGAGAAGAACCTTTCTAGTCAAATCTTGGGATGGAAGCAAAAATTTTATAAGAACCAAACCAGATAGCACATAATTTGTTAACCAAATCATCAACATTATGAATCCTTTATATCTAGCAAAACCAAAATGTTTGCCCAACCGAGACTTCTTATTAGAGATAAAGATATCAAAAAGTATTCCAAGGCGAGAACAAACCTTCCACAGTTCATTGAAACCTATTGATTCAGAAAAATTCGTAATGAAAAAAGATTGCACATCGTGACTTACAGATACATGATTCCTATGGAGTCCAATCTGATGAGTTTTAACACGCTCCTGGGGTTTTTATTTCTTATTCCACATGCGAATGTGACTTTGGCCCGAAAATCTGAACCGAACCGAAACCCGAACCGAGTTAGGCCCGAGTAATCAATTCGATTCGGGTTTCGGGTATCTATATTATGCTTATTTGGTTCTTGGGTTATTCAGTTCGGGTTATCCAAATAAGAGCTTATCCGGTTCTAAATACCCGACCCGAATAAGCATTACTCTTCCACTTTCTCTGATCGATAGAAATCAAAATCACGATTCACATTTCTATCCTCGTCATTTATGAAAAAAAATCCCTATGTTCATTCTCATCGTTTCAACATCGACCAATCTTCTCATCTATTTCCAAACTCGAAATCACTTTTGTTGATCCTTCCTCTTGTTTCAAACTTTCAAAACTTAGCCCTTCTTATTGTCTCTTAGGATTCACAAATTCCTACTTTGTGTAGTCATGGAAAATTGGACTCCAACACAAGAAACTCAAGTAAGAAATTAAGTATCATTATGTTAATCTACTATGTAAATGTTATTCTTTCAATGTGTTATTCTGTTATGTTACTCTATGAATGATTTATGTTGACGTATAAAAGTACATTGTTATTCTATTATTCATGTTATAGAATTCTAATACGATTTCTTCGGTTTTTTCCGGTTATATTAAGTCCTTAATTATCTTCTACATGTTATTCGGGTAATAACTGAACCAAATCTATTAATACCCGAACCGAACCGACCCCGTATTGATTATTCGGTTCGGTTTTCGGTTCATGCAATTACCGTTATCCTGTTTTCGAGTTATTCGAGTTCGGGTCAGTTCGGTCCGGTTCCGACCTGAATAACATCCCTAATTCCACATACCTTCATCGTTTCTTTTAGTCTCCATGCGTAACATATTAGGCAAAGTAGATCATACGAAATACCCAAGAAAGCTTGAACGAAGTGAATAATAAGACAACAGTCGCCAGAGATCAAAACCCTACCGGCGTTTATACCCGTCGGTGAAGGGACGAGAAGGTTCCAAAATACAGTCTAACTAAAATACAGTTTTTATAAAATTTTCAGTGGCTTGTTTGATTGATTAGTGTTGTTTTGGACAAAGTTTGTAGCACCTTAATACTATTAGAAATAATATACTTTTAAGATCTTAAGACAAATAATTTGACTAGTTACATTTAGTTTGATGGGTGTTAAACTATTTTTTTTAGTTATTTATCGCACCGCACTAAAACCGTCCGCACCGCACTAAACCGCACCACATAACATGGTTTAGACCCTTTATGGTGCGCTTTGTGGTTTCTGAAAACCTTAAACCACACATGCGTTGCAGTTTTGACTCTAAACCGCACCAACCCACACCACGCACACTCCTAATTTTTGGATCTATAATAGTTTGTATATACGTT
The DNA here is from genome assembly GCF_052625555.1 of Lactuca saligna. Classification (NCBI taxonomy): domain Eukaryota; kingdom Viridiplantae; phylum Streptophyta; class Magnoliopsida; order Asterales; family Asteraceae; genus Lactuca; species Lactuca saligna. The sequence continues at coordinate 171,731,683 of NC_136421.1, forward strand.
ATCTCTTTTATTTGTAATTTTAATTCTATCTATTTCGTTTGTTTTATTATAATTATTTAAGGTTATTGTTTCAAATATAAAACATGTAATATAAATGGTGCATTTTTATAATGTATAGTATTTCAATTAATAGGGAAAATGACTATTGAGGGTAACTAACTGCTGCGTTTGTTTTCATTTGATCCATTTCATTTTTTTTGTACTCAATATACCATCGAACTTGTTGTTTGTGTTCACCATAACCCTTTTGACTAGCTTTTGACCTGTGATTGCCCGTCAAAGGGTTATGGTGAACACAAACAACAAGTTCGATAGTATATTGAGTACAAAAAAAGGAAAGGGACCAAATGAGAACAAACTCAACAGTTGGTTACCCACTTGAGTTATTTTCCCCGAAAAGTTAAATGAAACTAAAGTTGCAAAATTTTCAAAGACTGCAACATTCTTTGGACATAACGTATATGAAGAGCGTTTCGGAGGGGTAACTTCGTTAAAACATGGTCTATGCTATGCTTATTGTGGTTAGTTGTCAACACTTCTCTACAAAAGGATATGGCTGTGTATGAGAGGTATATTTATCAACATAAACGTTTACCCCAAGATATATTATGATGATGTGTCTGTAAAAGCTAAATGATATTGTACATACTGATGTTGTATCTTATCCAATGAATTTGATATTAAAGCTAAGTAAACTAAAAAATCACAGCACTTGTGATTCTACTTGTCTGTAGACTTGTCTAGAATCCATGATACAATAAATCATTTGATTGGAAATGTAAATGAAATGCACCTGCTTAGTCAAATTTCCCTAATAAATATTTAAGTACATTACAAAGTTGTACATGTATGAATAATATTCTTTCATGGGTTATGTTTTGAAGAGAAGCAAAATGAATCTCATAAAGTCATTATTATCAATATGAGATGACGTGAGATTTGTTGTAAATGAGTAAAGGGGAATGAATCAGAAGGGTAACCAGCTATTGTATTTGTTCTCATTTGGCCCCCTTTTTTTGTACTCAATATACCATCGAACTTTTTTTTTTTTTTTTTTTTTTATGTTTACCATAACCATTTGACCGACTATCACAGGTCAAAAGCCGATCAAAAGGGATATGGTAAACATAAACATCAAGTTCGATGGTATATTTAGTAGAAAAAAAATGGACAAAATGAGAACAAACGCAACAATTAGTTACCCTTAAGAGTCATTTTCCCAACCAATTAATAATGTTTTTTTTGTCTTTTTGTATTTTTATTCATTTCGTTTATGCTTTTTATTACTCAACAAGGCTGTAGATGGGAATTAACAAGGATGTGGTAGATTTTGTATAGGTAGTGATAAAAATGTGTTTGTAATTCTACAAAAAAAATTGTATAAATCAATCGAGATATGCTTCTTGAATGAGGTTGGAAACCTCTTGATGTTTATTAAACTACTACGCCAAAAAAATCCCCTCAATGAACTTCACATATACTGATGATTTCTAGTGGGAGCTACAAATTTATGCATAGATTATCAAATACGAAAAGCCCACAAATTGGATTTGAGAGGTTATCATGCTTTGTTGGATTAGGTGTCTAAGCCCATAACTAAAATTGGTTTGTACTTGAATTGATAGTAGCAATGTCCTTTTGGGTTGCCTTCAAAACTAGCAATGGAATAGGATAATTGTTGGAGAGAGAAGAATGATTTATTAATTTATTACTTGGTTAATAAATTAATTTGAAATCAAGATAAATGATTTATTAATGTATTATGGATATAATATATTGATTAGAAATCATATTGTTTGATTAATATTTAATCAAAAATTAATTTGGAATTAATTTTAGGATTAAAGGAATAAATTGAAACTGCAGCGACTAAAGGTGACAATGTTCAAAAGTTGAGCATTAAAGCATTCCAGAACCTCCCTTAGAGGTGGGGAATGAAATCTTGAGTGTCCTAGGGTTTCCTTGGGCTCTAAGAGTGCCTTGGAAGCCTTAGGGAGGAAGTTAAGGGATTAGGGTTATCTAAGATACACTTGTCTTATCCTAAACCTTTCTTATCACCTATATAGACCCCTATAGGGTTGGATTTCGTCTAAGGCACTTCAAGAGAGGCTTAGAGCCGAATTTTCTACTTCCCTTCTCTATCCATAGTAATCCTTGGTTGCTAGGTTTGTTTGTGAGATGCAGTCGCAAAGCGGCGGGGCGTGTAAATTCTTTCGGTGATATGTTTCCTCTATAAAAATGTTATGTTACAAAAGAAAGTACATGTTGAAGACAAAATAATCAAAATAATCTTACTTTCGGTGATATGTTTACGATATATGTATAATCCTACTTCTGGTGACATACAAAATCTGTATGCTCATCATGCAAATGTGCATGGTTTACCTGGGATGTTAGGAAGTTTAGATTGCATGCATTGGAGATTTTGTGTCCAAATGCATATCATGGACAATACACAAATGGAAATTATCATTATCCTACAGTTGTACTTGAAGCAATAGCCTCACAAGATTTGTGGTTCTGACATGCATTTTTCGGTAGTGCTGATTCGATTAGCGACGTTAATATTCTCAATAATTCACCAATATTCAGCAAAGTGTATGACAGTACTTCCCCAGATTCGTCGTTTGTACTCCAAGCAACGGAATACAATTTTGGTTACTATGTTGTTAATGCGGTCTATCCTGACATTTCTGTTTTTGTTAAACTTTTTTGTGCCCGGATGACCCTCAAAGGAACAAATTTAAGAGAGTTCAAAAAAGAGAGAAAAGATATCGAACAATCGTTTGGAGCACTTAAAAATTGTTGGTAAGTACTTGCTAAACCATCATTGTTTCGTGATGTTTCTACTATGACAGAAGTGATGTATACATGTATCATATTGTATAATATGATACTAGAACATGAAGAAAACACGATATCTGTGTACTACAAGAATGAAATCATCCCCGATACACACCCACTTGAATATGGTTGTCAAGAATCGATATGAAGAATGATAATAGTCAATAGTGTAGTAATCCATGCCGATCTTCGATGCCATGTGACTGATCATCTTTGGACAATTGACAATCTTGATCTTAATATGCCACCGGAAGTGAATGAAAGGCTAGTTTTCAGAAGAAGGCCCTTTGTTTAGTTATGAAGTGTGTGTGTGTGTATGTTTTATGAAATGTGCTTTAGTTATGAAGTGTGTTTTTTATGTACTAAGTCATGTTTCTAGGTATTAAGTCATGTCTTGAATTATTAAGTTGTGTTTCAAGGTATTTTAAGTTTTAATTTATTGTAACGTTTTTAATTTAATACGAAACTAGTAAAAAAAAAACCCGTGCATCGCACGAGCGTGATTTTTTTTTTAATGCATTGTTTTGTTTAACAAGTCATCTAAAAGATCGAAAGGTTAAGTAAGATATGGATCTTTCATTAGTTTGTCTTCGTAAAGACAACGAAAGATACATACATAGAAAAGAGAGCGAACAATACGCAAATTAAGACTATCTACTTCATGCGACTATCTACTTCAGCCGTATTCATCGGGAAGGTTCCTAGTTATTTTCTTGTAGGTGGCAATGGTGTTGAGCGGTTCTTTTGAAAACCTGTAACATGGGTAATAAAGTCAGAATGATGATAAAATAAGAAAGTTAAAATCCATATGAAGACTAAATCGGTTTATCATGCCTTACCCTGTTGGCTGCAGCTGCATGTTCAACTAAAAACTAGATTAATTAAGGAGACATCAGAAGGAAAAAGCCAGAAATATAGATGTATTTGTCCTTTTCAACTGTTTAAAAACATTTGTATTTTTTACTAATGTTAGCATAGGTGTTGATTCCATCTATGGACTTATTCCAGGGCATTTAATGTTGATATATAACACCAGTTCCACCTGAGAACATGAATGGAAAAGATTATCATTAGTAACAGGTTGGAGCTTGCTAGAAAAGGATGTTTCAATTTTAATTTTGTATTATGATTTACAACAAAGAACGAAAAAAGGAGGCAAAGGTGTATCCAACTCCTTTTTTCATGAATAAAATCGTTGCATGCTTTCATGGCCTAATGCGAATTTAGCCCAAACCAATACTCATAGGTAGGGTACATGGCGACATTGAACTGGAGCTAGACATAATATGTCTATCAATGAGGATTTATTCTAACTTTATCTTTTTTATTATGACTGAACTCAGAAATCAAAGCAGTAGCCCAAGAACCCGTGACACTAACTTGGCCCCCGAAAAAAAAAAACAGAAATTGATCGTAAGAGAGATAAACATCTCATAAATAAAGACTCTCGGAAATAAATCACAAGAATAGAATTTGAATAAAAGTTTCATAAATAAAGATGGATTAAAGTAGAAAAACCAAAAAAAAAAAAAAAAAAAAAAATCCATACTTGTGGAGGCAAAATCGGAGATGGAAATGTGAGATCATCACCAGAATCATTGAGCATTCTGTTTGAGTTAGAGGTGTTTGATTCATGTAAGAAACTTGGTTAAAACAGAACATCCATACAATATTTAACCCTAATTTGTGCAAACCATTCTATTCCACAACATACAAACATAGAAATTAGCATGCCTCAATTTCTACACAAATTCATGATTGTAATATGTTGTAATCCAACATTCAAGTATGTTTTTTTTCTTTTGAATTAATTATTGTATAATACTTTAATTTCAATTTTTTTTTATATATGTTACTATGTTGATTAATGTATACATTTGTCATAACACCCATTACACATATAACCACATGTAAGGTAGCTAGCCTCCCTTTCAAGAGAGACATGTTTAGAATTATCGTCACATCATCGAAACATCATCATAGTTGGCTACATGCATCATAATCAGTCATAAACTCATCCTAACTAGTGGTCATTCTTATGAGAAAAATGTTGTTTTCAAAATAACCATATTGTCCACATTAATAAAGTAATTTATGAAATACATTTCATGAAATGCATTTGTATTGCATATACTAAACACATAGCTTATACAAGAGGAACTACACATAAAGAAGAATCAAACTACATTATGTATAGTTAAGATATGTATTCTTGGTAATAAACTCACCTCAACTTGTTACAATACACTATTTAACTTCCAGTGTTATGTGGATGTACAATATTCACCTAAGGATATACATAAATCAATTAATTTCTAACTAATTATATTTTAATCGTCATTATAAAAAAATTTAATCCAAAACATATCATTTTAACCCTTACATGTTATCCCTAAGATCATGCAAAAAGAATAGAGGAGGTTGGAGTTGAATTTTATCATCAATGAATAGGTTCATATTCCTTCACGTAAGGTTACTCACGCCTACTAAAATTAGTCATGGAATCCACTCAATTGAGTGGAATTGACATGACAACGCACTCAAGTTTTAACTTTTACCAAGTTTCCAAAATGCATCCAATTGACTTTTAACTTCGGTAACTCAACTTCTAATGAACTTAGAATTATTAGCTAACATTTAAATATAAGTTTTAATCACAAATTAATTAACATCCTAATCATAATTATTTAACCAATGATTCACTTCTTGATGAAAATCTAATGGATTAAGGTTTCAAAACTTTGATGAAGTCTATTTGAAGTCATAATAGCTTTCCTAATATGAAATTAGCTTAAAATAATAATTTAGTAGCATCAAACATGAACCTAATTGATGATTTGAACTACATTTATGATATAGTTCAAAAATTTAATGGATTAAAACCAAATCATGCTAAATTTAAATTTAAAACTCCATTGACGCACATGCAAACTTGTAAGATCAAAATTAATTAAAATGGAGTTGATATCTTCATAGGTTGAACTAGAAATTTAAATATGAAGTTCTAGCTATTCTTTAATGCATAATCATCAATCAAAATTAAACTGTAATGGTTAAGAACACCATTCCACAATATAGGGTTTGAAAACCTTTTCAAAACATTGATTAATTCACGTTCTAACTTACTAATCACAAGTTGAAGCTAGAATTGTAACCTAAACATATAATCATCATCGAATCTTCAGCCCTTATCACAAAGCACCCTAAAATTCAAAATTGTGAAGGGTTGACTAAGCTATAACTAGAATTGGTTAAGATGAATGGAGATTTGTTATCTTCATCAAAATTGTTTAAGGATTCGAGTTCCAAAGCTTCAATTTAACTTCACTATAGCTTCAGTTTCAATCAGTGTTCATAAAATTGCTTTCCAACCTCTCTCAACTTTCCCTAAATCATTAAAATTAAGGAGAGTAGTCGGTTTATGTTCATAAGTTTGGCATCTTGACATATTTGATCCCTCAAATTCCATTCCACTCACTTGGCTCCAAATCAACCCTAACTTCACAAGTAGCTTTTTAATTTATCGATTTAATCGTAACCAACTTATGTATTAACACATTTAGTCCTATAAGAGGTGAATGGGTTAAATACAAGTCATACATGTATAAATCCACATAAGTTGAGTCAACTATTGATTTTATATACATGACTCGTTTTTCTTATATTTTTCCACATAAGTTGAGTCAACTATTGATTTTATATACATGACTCGTTTTTCTTATATTTTATTCATTATATTTATTAAATTTAAATTGATTATTTTTAAGCTATTTTTTTATTCAAATAAATTTAAAATTACCCCTTACAACACGATATAACAAAAACAGGGGTCCAAAATCAATTTTTGTTAAATAGTATAATTAGTTAACCAATAATTAGGAATATGTTAATAATATATAATTTTTTTTAGAAAAAACATCATAGTCCATGTGTTTTTCCTAGATCTGAAGTTTAGTCCCTCAAGTTCAAAATTTTCAAAGATGATCCTTATGGTTTCAAAAGTTTTGATGTTTAGTACTTTTTGCTAACTCTATTAGCTTTAGATCGTTAACTATTAATTGATTATTATATTCGGAGGGTATTTTCGTCATTTCCCTACCACATGGATTATTTATGATGTTTTGTCTTATTTGAAATATATATATATATATATATATATATATATATATATATATATATATATATATATATATATATATTTAATTTAAGTTTCAAATGATCCCACCCTACCCCACCCCATCTCTCTCTCTCTCTCTCTCTCTCTCTCTCTCTCTCTCAAAAAAAAACAGACTTGCACAAAGTCAGGAACAACCATGGAAGATGAGAAGAGCTTGGAGATTTATGAATTTGAGCCCTCTTAAGATTCCTAGCGAATGAGTTTTTACATTGGAAACCATTTCTCCAACCTCATAACAAGCACGCTCACCTCAGACTCCATTTTAAACCCTTGGAGTGATTTCCTCCATTAAAAAACCATGAATTGAACAAGAAAGCTTCCGATTGTGAGTTTGAATACTACAATATCATTTTTTTGCAGGTTCACAACGTCATATTTTTTACAGACCAAACCTAGAAGAAAGTTTCTGATTATACAATTGAATACCATGCAAAAAATCTAATTCAAATCGACAGTGACTCACAAATCCACCCATCGACCAAAGGGGATTGTTTTTTTCACGAAATTGAGTAAGAACAACAAGAAGTCGCCCGACATAGCGATTGTGCCCTTAGAGGATATTCAGGTTGATGACAGCCTGAATTACATTGAGAGACCAGTACCGATCCTGGATCACAAGACGAAGGAGCTGAGGAACAAGAGATTCGAGATAGTGAAGGTGCAGTGGCAGCACCGAAAGGGTTCAGAGTGGACTTAGGAGCTCGATGAGAAGATGAGGGAGCACTACCCAGAGTAGTTTTTAGATGCATCATACTTCAAGGGCGAAGTCTAAAACAAGCGGGGGTGAATTTGTAACGCCCCGTTCTTGGTACGCATTTAATCTATTAAGTATTCATTTTGTAAGAGCTACTCGGCGAGTTGGTAGCCCTAACTCGTCGATTAGATGCCAGTTTGGATGCGTGATTTTGTTGAATCATGGAAGTGACCCTCTTGAACTTCGTCTACCGCAACGCTCAAGGATCCGCAGTCAAAACCTTCTCAGCAACCTCATCCGATGTCATCATCAAACCGCAGTCTTACTTATTCTTTACTTAGTTTAACTTTATCTACTTTTCTGTAATACGATCTCTATTGTCCAGTATGCCTTGCATGGCTACTCTTAGAGATTTGGTCCAATGTAACTCTTGAGTCTCTATATATAGAGCTCATTCTTTCTCAGTTAATACATATCCGAACCACCTTCAAAACTATCAATTACATCTCTCAATTACGCATCTCTTCTTACTCTTCTTACTCTCAAAGTTCTCTAGAACATAACTGATTATTACTTCTCTTCGGAGCAAGTCACTCGTGACTTTATCACTAAGCTTGATCTCACTAACTAACTTGGTCTGAATGCATTCCATGTTATGAATCAACTTATGTGTATACTTGATATATCACCTGCTGTCATTTATATTTCTTTACATTTCCGGAACTAAATTTTTAACTATCTAACTCTAACTTATTATTATTGTTGAGCTTGATGATCCTTTGAGATAAACTATTCCACAACTATACTTGTTCTAACATTTGTTCAAGTGTGTCTCAAGTTTTTTCTCTCAACAATTGGTATCAGAGCCATAGTGGTTGCTTTTTGAAAAACAAAACTCTGATTTTCAAAGGGCCTTCTATACCATTGAAGCTCATTTCTTAAAGAAAATAGCACAAGAACTATCTCTGAATGTTTCCAATAGTGTTGGTGGTTCAAATCGAGCTCCGATATTGGTGGCAAATGAATATCATCACTAGTCTCGGAGAATGGAAAGATACTTAAGGAGACTTGGTAGAGATGTATGGTGGTCCATAGAAGAAGGACAAGATGTCCCTGTTCTTACACCGGTTCAAACTGATGGAGCCATAGCCAGACTAGGAGGAGGACAACTAGTCTTGAACCATCCCACCAAATATGATCTCGATAAAATGGAAAATGATGCTGTCACTTTTTGTGAAATCTCTTGTGGAGTTTCTCCTGACAACTTCGAGATTATAATAAACTGCAAATCAACAAAAAAGATCTGGAATGTTCTCAAGAATTTGTACGAAGGCTCAGAACAAGCTCAAGATAAGAAGCTCACAACTACACTCAATGAATTCAACAACTTCAAAGCTCATACATGCAAATTTTAGAATACTCCTTTAAAAGATTCAATCTGATAGTTACCAAGTTATCGAATGCTGGCACCATCCGCAATAACCATGAAACAAACCTTCAATTTCTCAATGGTTTGGGAAGAAATTGGACTATTGATAAGATGATAGTTCAAGGAGATAGAAAGATTCATTCCCTGTCTCTATATAAGCTCTACGGGGAACTGCAAGCACAAGAATCCACCGTACTCAAAGACTGTGCTGACTTCGGAGGACCACTCGCTCTTATAGCACAAGCCCCACATAATCAATCCTACTCTCCCTCGTATGACACTCCAACACAGTCACACGAAGCCGACTCAGAGTATGATGATGAAGAAGAATTTCAGAAGGCTATTGCTCTTGTTAGTCAACAGTTCAAGCTGCTACCACCTTCTTTTCGTAAAAATCAACAATTCAACAAACTTCCATTCAACCGTAACTTCAACCCACAAAATAATCACTCTCGTTATCCCAAAAATCTTCACCCACCACCGCAATCTAAAAATACTCAACCAAAGGAGGCATCGCGGTCCATTCAATCCACTGACTACGGTACTCCTTCAGAAGACAAAAGTGATGTTGTGATATGTCACAAGTACAACAAAGAGAATCACTTTGCAAATGATTGCAAGGCAAATGTGGTGAAAGATAGAGCTTTCTACCTTAGAATGGCTCAAGAACCGGAGGAAAAGGAAAAGGCTAGGGCATACGTGGCCTATGTCAAAAGAGACCATCAAGTTTCGTCATCCGGAGATGAAGAAGAAGCCATCAGCAATATCAAAGGAAAAGGCAAAATCTACATGCTAGCAACTGCTGATGATGATGAGTCTACAAAGCTGGAAAAGAAATACTGCTATATGGCAAAAGATAGAACATTAAGCATCGTAGAACAGGTAAAACTTATGATTCAAACTCTGAACTACAACATGTATGACTGTCAACCTTTTATAGACAATCTTAATGAAACATATGCTGTCATCCTTACAGACTACAACAAAGCCTTAGATGAGAAGAACATAGCGTCCTAAGAGATGTTTCATGTAAGAGGACGACTAGACAACAAAAGACTTAAAATGGCAATGTTAGAAAAGGATTTAGAGTTAGAAAAAGATGCAATAATGTTTAGTGAAACACAAGTATAAATAGCTTTCAACCAAAGAGATTTAGCTGAGAGTGAGATTGTACATCTAAATCTATTAATAGAAAAACTGTTCAATGAAAGTGAAGCTATTGAAAATTTGGTGAATAATGGAACTATGGACAATAAATACAATTAGCGTTGGTCCAATGGATATCCTACTGCAAAGGATTCCTCACTCCGGTTTAACAAAGATTGACTGTATGTCCCTCCAGACAGAGAATTTCATTTCCAGTCAATGACAAGACTTTTCCCAAAGATATCATAACCAACTTCGGAAGACTTCATAATCTAAGTAATAATTGTTTCATTGAAGAAATTGTGCCTGAGGTTTCCGGTCACACAAGTGATCAAACTCCTATCTGTGGCACAATCAATTCAAATTCTCAGACCTCATCCGTTGTTGATGAAGAAATTGTCATAGAAAGTCCTGAAGCTTCACAAGACTTTTTATCTTTGTCCTCAGACCGCAGTGTCTCTCACTGTAGTCATGACCCTCAGAAAAGTCCCATTGCAGTCACAATTTAGACTTACGTTGCGGTACCTAAGTCATCCTTACCATAGTCCACAATAAAAGGCTCTATGACTCTTCAACCAATTCACCATGAACTACCCATAGAGAACTTTGAAGTAGGTTAATGCTCTCAAAACCCGAAATCTTCAAGTTCGGATGAATCAAGTCCTCGTTGTCAAAAATTTTCAAAGGTTTCCAGGAAACCGCGGTTGAACACTAATGACTGCAATTCTCCAAAAACATTAGCAAAAAAGGCTTTCAAATAGGAACTTGGATCCCGAGGCACAAATCAACAAACCTTTTCTAAAAATAAAAGATTTACAAAATCTAAGAGTCCAGAAAAGTTTGTTCTTGCTCACTATTTTTCAAAAAACTCTCCCATCAAGAAAACACGCAAAAAGAAATATACAATTTCAACATCAATTGCTAACTCTTCTGATACAACCCAAAAGAAAGAAATGTCTTTTTGATGCAATGGTTTTCAAATCTATTCCTTATATGATCCAAAATGGAAGGGTATCTTACCCACTCCAACACTTTTAAAATCACATCAAAATTTCAACAAGTGGAAGGGTATTTTACCAAATCCTAGAAAAAGGTCCAAAGAATCTACACGTGTTAAATCATTCTCGAAACAAACTTTTTTAAATTCCAACAGCACCAATGTCAGATATTACCAACCTCGAACCGGTCACAAGCCTACATCATCCTTCCGACCACAGACCAAACAAAGAGTCAAAACAAAAGACAAAATTTCAACATGTCAATGTAAGTGTAGTTGTCAAAAAGGTTTATCTCATGCTAAATCTAATCTTTTTAGAAACCTCGTAACTTTTCAAAAAAAACGCAACACTCCAAAAACTCACAAACACCCAAGACTAGGATTAAAAGTTGACACGAAACCAGTCCCTACAACCTTGATTCATGCATCAATCAGAAACTCATCCTTTATCCCAGGCCCCAAACTAGTTTGGATGCCTAACCTAACCATGTAATTCTCAGGCTCTGTGCAAGGAGGAACAAGAAGAAGAATGGTTAATCGATAGTTCCTGCTCCTTGCACATGACAGGAAGGTTAGAATACCTTCGAGATTTCAGGTCAATTAGCAACGGTGGAAACGTCACATTCAGGAACAATTCGAATGGGATAATTCGAGGTTATGGTGTTCTTGTTGTATTAGTGTCTAAGCCCGTAACCATATTTGGTAAGTACTTGAACCGGTTGTGAATGGTCCTTTTGGGTTGCCTTCACCAAAGCAACTTGATTGGAGAAATAATAGAGAAAGAGGTTATTATGATTTATTAATATATTATAGGAATAATATATTAATAGGAGAAATCATATTTGTTTAATTAATATTGGTCAATAATTAATTAAGAATTAATTTTGTGATCAAATGTAATTAATTAAACTGCATGGGCTGAATTGTAACTATGCGATAATTGCAAATTAGGGCAATAGATGCCCTATGGGAGAGGCGGGTGAATTCAAGGGGATAAGGCCCTTGAAATTGTCCAAGGATAAGGCTTTCAAGGCTTATCTTATGGTTATTTGGTGGACAAGTAACTAGATAAGGATAAGGACTGAAACCCTAATCTATACCCTATATAAAGACCCTTACGACTAAGGAAATTGGCCACTTGTTCCCTAGGGTTCCTAGAGATGATTTCATCCTCTCTCTCCTCTCTCTCTCTCTCTTGCCTCTCCAGTTGCTTGTGGTGTTTGTGAGCCATTAGAGGTACTACACTTGTGGTACTTGCTTTCAAGACTAAGAGATTGAAGATTAGTGTTATTATTGCAATATAACAACAAGAGGTATGTGATCTACTCTTCTATATAAATTTCAAAATATATACCTATTGGCTAGGGTTCTTATTGTGTTCATAAAGTTGTGTATCTAATAGAGTAAACATTGATCCAAATCTAGGGTTGCATGCACACATAGGATTGTTTGTACAAAACCCATAAGTGGTATCATAGACTTTGGTTGAATTGTTTTCAATTAGTATTATACAATTGTATGAATTTGACACTTTAGGGTTTATGGCCAATAAACCCTAGGAGGCTAGGATTTTGATTTTAGGGTTCTTGAACCCTTGTGTTCGAAATTTTGAAGGGTTTTTCAAACCCTTTTTCCTTATTGCCCAAGATTTCGAGATCTAGGGTTTGTAAACCCTAGATTTTCGAGATTTGCCTCCTCCCCAAGATAAGTCCCAAAAATCTAGGGATTTGGATAATCCCATATCTTGTAATTATCTTTTAATTGTTAGATATGGTAATTAAAGATTTTGAATTATCCCCTCCCATATTTTCGAAATTTAGAGGGATATAAGGGATTAGGATAAAATTAATTGTTTAATTTATAATAATCCTTTATGATTTAGTAATTAAAATTAATTCTTTAATTTAGATAATTATTAAATCAAGAGTTTTAATATTTAAAATTTTAATTTAAAAGTTATAAATTCCGAAAATTTTAAATTGAGATTAAAACCCTAGTATTTTTAAAATGTTTAAAATACACCCTATACTATTATATTCTTACAAGATTAATGTATATGTATGTATAACTAAAATGCTAGTCTTAGCATTAATAGGCATCATTCACGAAGCCGATGTATACCGGGGGGGGGGGGGGGTATAAGGTTATGGCCTATAAAATGGCCGTTTAATGGGTATCCACTCTTACCCACCGCTTCCTTGATTGGTGGAGGGTCGTTAGCCGAACGGGTAGGATAGGGCAATCCTTTCTTCATTAATAAGTATAATGAAACTATATAAAGTAACTGAACATTTTTACAAAATTCGCAATCCTAGTTACTTTAGGCAAAAGTGAATTGATGCAATCCCATGAAATTACACTTTGCACCCTTGCTAAGAAGTTAGTGGAGCGTGTGTGGTTAACCGGCACACTAATTGGTTCTAAGCAAAGGTGGCAAAGGGTGACTCATTGTTTGTCATAGTTTGATGGAGCGTGTGTGGTTAACCGGCACATCGAATAGGTGACTGTAACAATGAGGGAACCATGTATATTTGCATGGTTATTCACACCCGCTTTGTGATCCTCGGCATCCTAGTCATAAAAAAGAGGGGCATATCGAGATTTAAACATGCCATTGAAAAGTTCAATGAATCTCAAGAAATCTAGGAATACTCAATACATTTAAAACCTAAAGCCTTATGTTTTTCATGGTGAAGAATTAGTGAATCATCATTCACTTACCTCCAAATTATTTGCATGTTGGATTACGGCATCCCTTTTCTTATGTGTAAATAATGTTGTTGGATCCTAACCCTAATTTCTCATTTCGGGTGTTTAATTAGGGATTTAATTTTAATCAAAATTTATTCCTTTCTATTTGCAGATGTCTAACCCAAACACAAACAACGTTGCTGCTGGTTCATTCTTGCTAATGAGCCTATGTCAAAAGGTGACATTCGACGGATCGAATTTCAACGAATGGATAAGATACATTCGCATGACTGCCCGCTACGAGGACAAAGAATATGTACTCGACGAGAAGCTTTAAAAGATCAATCCGGAAATCGCTACTCCCAAAGAAATGGCCGTCTTTGAGTCCCATGAGCGTGATGCAATGAAAGTCCATTGCATTATGCTGACCACTATGAATCTTGAACTCCAAAAGTCCTATGAGGATATGTATCCCTATGAAATGCACCAAGATTTGCTGGAGAGGTACCACCAAAGCGCAAGGCAAGAGCGCTACGAGATCATCACCAACATGATCACCGCTAAGATGGGAAGTGGAGAATCCCTAACCTTGCATTTTCAAAAGATGCAAAGGTATGTTGATCATCTTCGCAAGTTAAATGTTAACTTTGGGGAAGAGTTGGCTATCGACATCATTCTCCACTCCTTGCCCTCATGCTACAACCAATTTAGGATGACCTACCACATGAACAAAGAAGAAGTCACCCTAAGCAAACTCCAAGGACTCCTAAGGATTGCTGAGAGCAACCTCAAGGACAAATCTATTGCACCAACTCCCAATCCACCCACTGCTCATGTTTTGGCCATTGGGCAAAGGAAGGGAAAAAGAGGAAGGCTCCTTCAAAGAGCCACCACAAGGGAAAGCCCCAAGATGGTTCCTCTACTAGTGGAACCAAAGTCGGTCCTGCTAAGCCCAACTCAAACCCTAAGGAGGCAGAATGTCACCACTGCCACAAAATAGGACACTGGAAGAGAAGCTGCCCGGAATATCTGCAAGCCATCAAGGATGGGAAGATCAAGCCGTCTTTCGTAGGTATTTACACAATTAAATCTAATGATTCATCTCGTACTATTTCTTGGGTTCTTGATACAGGATGTGGTTCTAACATATGTTCTAGTTTGCAGGGACTAAGAAGAAATAGAGATGTGGAGCGTGGAAGAATAAATATAATCATGGGAAATAGAAGATCGTCGCCTATCACCAATATTGGAGTATATTCTTTCGCGCTTAGTAATGGATTAGGTTTAGATTTAGATAATTGTTGCTATTCGCCAAATATGGCAAGAAACACCATTTCATTTCATGGTTTGTTTAGACAAGTATTTAGATATTTGTTTGATAATGAGAAAGGTTCAATTTATGCTTATCTAAATGGTGTCTTATATTTTGAAGCATTGCCTTGTAATGGAATTTATGAAACTGTTATGGTTGTAGATAACTTAGGAAATGATGTGTTGTGTGTGGATTCTTCCAATGGTTTGGACAAATCAATCTTGTGGCATTGTTGTCTTGGACATGTCAACAAGAAATGCATAGCCCAACTCCAAAAAGATGGAGTGTTGGAGTCATTTGACCTTAGGGACGATGACGTGTGCGAGTCTTTTTCACTTGGAAAGATGACAAAGTTAGCCTTCACTGGCACTTGTGAAAGGGGTGAGGGTTTATTGGATCTCATACATACCGATGTATGTGGACCCTTTTGATCCACCACAAGGGATGTGAACCGCTTCTATGTGACTTTCACCGATGATTATAGTAGATATGGGTATATTTACTTAATCAAGCACAAGTCAGAAACCTTTGAAATGTTCAAAGAGTTTAAACAAGAAGTGGAGAATCAATTGGCTAGGTTGCCAAAACACCTCATGAGATGTGGACATGGAAGTTCCCTTGTTGGCACATATCAAGGTTTGGGGCTGTGAAGTTTTCGTAAGACGAGAAACTCATGACAAGCTCGAACCTCGTAGTGAGAGGTGTATTTTCATCGGCTACCTGCAGAAATCCTTTGGGTATCTATTATATAGACCGAGTGACAATGTTGTCTTCGTTGCGAGGATAGGGGTTTTTCGAGAGCGAGAACTCATAAACCAACGAGACAGTAGGAGGCAAATCGATCTTGAAGAGATTTAATAGTCGAGCGATGAAGGAACCTCTAACGCTGGTGCTCAACCAGAAAAGGAAACTCCGGTTGAACCAATTCACGAATGCTTACCTCTAAGACGTTCCGAAAGAGTTAGAGTTCAACCCCAGTTCTATGGTTTTCATATTACTACCGAAGGGGACACGTATATTAGTGATAGTACACTAGTAAATCTAGATGAACCTAATAGCTATAAGGAAGCCATGGTAGGCCCGGAGTCTGCGAAATGGAAAGAGGCGATGGACAACGAGATTTAGTCCATGTATGACAACCAAGTTTGGAATTTGGTTGACAATGTGCTCGGACGTAAGACAGTTGGGTTCAAGTGAATCTTCAAGAAGAAGACGGACATGGATGGGAATGTGCACATGTATAAGGCGCGATTGGTTGTGAAGGGCTTTACTCAAACTACCAGAGTTGACTACGATGAGACCTTGTCACCAGTTGCTAAAATTAAGTCTATTAGGGTGATGCTGGCTATTGCTTCATTTCATGATTATGAAATATGGCAAATAGATGTCAAAACCGCGTTCCTTAATGGGAAGTTGGCTGAGGATATTTACATGGCTCAGCCAGAGGGTTTTATCAATGCAAAGCATCCCAATAGAATGTGCAAGCTTGAAAAGTCCATTTACGGACTTAAACAAGCATCGCGCAGATGGAATCTTTGCTTTGATGAGAAAGTCAAAGATTTTGGATTTGTATGAAGTGAAGATGAATCATGTGTATATGTCAAAGCCAGTGGGAGTATAGTTAGCTTTCTCGTGTTATATGTCAATGACATATTACTCATAAGAAACGACATCCCAACACTACAGGAAGTTAAGTCCTGGCTTGGAAAGTGTTTCACTATGAAGGACCTCGGAGAGGCTTCCTATATTTTGGGAATCAGGTTAGTGAGAGACCGAAGTAAGAGACTAATAGGACTTAGTCAGAATACTTGCTTGGGCAATGTACTAAAACGTTTTAGTATGGAGAACTCGAAGAAGGGAGAATTACTGATCCAAAGTAATGCCAAGTTGAGTAAGACTCAAAGTCCGAGTACCGAAGCCGAGATAGCAAAGATGAGCCGAGTACCTTACGCTTTCGCAGTTGGCTCAATCATGTATGCTATGACTTGTACTCGCCCTGATGTGGCCTTCGCTTTGAGCATGGTCAGTAGATATCAAGGGAACCCTGGCAGAGCACATTGGACCACAGTCAAGAATATCCTTAAGTACCTTCGGAGGACCAAGGAATGGTTTCTGGTTCTCAGAGGCAGTGATGATGTAAAGGTGTGAGGGTATAGTGATGCCAGTTTCCAGATCGACAGGGACAACTACCGTTCGCAGTCGGGATGTGTCTTTACCCTTAATGGAGGAGCAGTGACTTGGAAAAGTTCCAAGAAAGAAACCATAGCTGATTCAACGTGCGAATCAGAGTACATTGCAGCGAGTGAAGAATCAAAGGAGGAAATATGGTTGAAGAACTTCATTGGAGACCTTGGAGTTGTACCTACCATAAAGGAGCCTATGGAAATTTTCTATGATAATGAAGGAGCGGTTGCCTTGACCAAGGAACCAAGGGATCATGGTAGATCTCGACATATCGACAAAAAATATCACTTTATTAGACATCGGGTAGAAGAAGGACTCCTCGTAGTTAAGAGGATATCATCATAGGATAACCCAACAGATCCGCTTATGAAGGGACTGAGTAGGGTTAAGCATTTTTAGCACGCTAGGAGCATTAGGCTGAAGGATGATGTTAGTTTGGATTAGATAGTTTAGAAATGAGTAATAGATAATTTTAATTGACATTTGATGATTAAATAAAGGAGTGTTATTTATTAGTATAATTATTGTCTTATGTTAATTGGTTGACTATTATTTTGCTTTGCATGTTTTGACTTCCTGAATAATTGAGTTAAATACGAATAATCGAATTATTCAAATGGTCCACAGTCGTTCATATGTTGGAAGTAGGTATGAATGAAGATTGTCATGAATTGGTGTGCAGATTGTCTGAAAGGTATTAGACATAACAAAGGTTTGTTACAACATTCATCAGTGCTTATAAATAAGTTTTGAGCATTGGAATAAACCCGCGGTTACTGGAATCACTTCATGGAATCTATCATGAATGATCGCAAGACGATAATATCATATGGTCTTAAAACCAAGATATATAGTTTATTGGTTGCTAGTTGATTGTACATTGATAATGCAAAACCGCATCAGTAAAATGATGTCATAAAACGCATTGTTGTGCATAATTGATTAATGATTAGTAAATGCATATAAGATGAAGTTTATATGTTTCTTTTATCCTAAAAGGGTAAAAGCGATATCAGGGCCCATCGATGATTTTTATTTGACTTATGTGACGGGCCTGGTCTGGACTGAATTGATGTGTTTAATTAAGTTCTATGTCAAATGAATCTGAGATCGAGAAACTAGCTGCTGTTCAACCAGTATGACTATGTTCCATGAGATTGTCCTCACAATATCTAAAACAGAGGACTGTACTGTAACGCCCCATTTATTTAAATAAATTAATAAATGTAAGTCACAAACTGATTTGCGAAGAATTTTAGATGTTGAGGGTTAAAATTGTAAATTCCAGATTAGTTTTGTAAGTATTTATGAAGTTAGGGGCTGATTCATAAAATTCGGTTTTAAATTGTAAAGAATCTTAGGAGGTGGGGTTAAATAGGTAAATTATGGACTAGGTTTGAAATAAAGATTATAGGGGAGGGGCTATTGGTTCCATTATTGAAAACTTCTAGAAGGGAACAGGTATTTAAGGGATTTGTGACCCTAACCCTAATATAGAGAGTTGCAGCCGCCATCTTCCTTCTTCTTCTTCTACTACTGGCGGCCACCAAGAGTGTTGGAGTCGAAGGAACCACCACCAGTTACACTATTCTTTCGATCAGTTGAGCCACCAAGTGAACGGAGCACTATCATTGTTGTTTCACTATCGACGGATGCGCGAGTCAAGGCCGACGTCGGGGGCTGCTGTTCCTCTACGTTCTCCAGTATTGGTAAACCGTTCCCTCTCTCTATCTGTTGTTCTCCTTCATTTTTCCCTCATGAGCGTGGCCATCTCCGCCCGATGGCTATCGCGTCCCGATGATAGCCCTTTCCGGGTCACCATAAGCCACCTGATGTGTGGTGGTGCTGTGTGTGTTTTGCATGTGTGTTCGAATCTCAGCTAATATCATTTTTGTGCATGTTTTAGTGGTCGCCGAAGAGATATGTGGGTGAAGGGTTGTCTTTAGAACGCAAAAGGACCACCATGGCATCCAGCCATGGTAGCTGTCGCCGGGAGCTGCTACCAAATGCCACTGCCACCCCAAGACCAACGCTGTTACCGCCGTGCGCTACTAAGTGGTGGCTATGTTAGTTTCTGAGCTTAGGGGTGGGTGTGTGTTATTTTAGTGACGAATGATTGGGTTTTTGTTGGCAGGATAAATAAAGAAAGCCACTTCCACCACCGTGCGGTGGTGGTTGCTGCTAAGCACCGCCGCCGGCCACCATGGTGTGGTTGTGTGTGTGTGTTAATTAGTGTGTGAATTAGTCAGTGTGTGTGTTAGTGAGTGTGTGGATTATTTTGGATAAAGCATTGTAATTGTATGTTCCAAAAGATTAATGAAAAGAAACTCAAACCACAACCGTAAGGTGGTGGCCGCCGCCGAAAGCCGCCATTGACCACCATTACCCGAGGTGGTAGTAGGTGGTTCCCCACTAGCAAACCCTAATAGGCTTAGAGATTGGTTTTGGGCCTATTGGGCCATGTTTGAGTGGAAAACCCTAATTATGAGTATTGGGCCTTAGACTTATTGGACCCACTTTTGGGCCATTGAGATTGGATTGAATATTAAGCCTAATTATCCCATGTCATTTATCTAACAGAGTAAAGGAATTAATGGATTAAGTCGTTAATGGGCTAAGTAAGAAAACCCTAATTTTGAGAACTTATCGGGACACACACCCGAGAATTATTTAATAAGTAAAATATTAAGTAATAAATATTGGCAGAAATTAATCTAAGCAATAATGGACTTAATGGATTAAGTCCTTAGTAGATTAAGTCCTTAGTGGGTTAAGCCCTTAATAGGTTAAGTAAGAAACAGTTAACCCTAATCGTCATTTTATGTGAAACCCTAATTTCACTTGGGCTTTGTATTGGACTATCCAAGAATAATCAAATGGAGTAGAGTAATTAGTTGGGCTTTAGGGTAAGGCCCATATGAAGCATTGGGCCCACTTTGGAAAATTAGGCCATAGTTTGGGCCTAGATGGTTGTATGATATTGGGCCCTTAGAATGAGACATGTTGGAGAAAAATTGGGCTGAAGGGAATTCCATGTAGAGGTTTGGGCCCAATTTGGAAAGTTGGGCCATATGTTCGGCTTTGATCCATAGTTGACTTTGGGCTTACGGATTGGGCCTTGGGCTTGGGTAAGCCAAGCTAGGGGTAATGTAGTAATTATCCAAAGTATGTATTTATAGTTATGTGTTAGAACCCAATTATTAATTGTATATTATTTTGGTGTTGACAGTTTGGGAATCTGTCATCTAGCAGCTGGGGTGGAGTCTGCGGAACTTCAACAGTGTGGGGTTGTGTCTACGGGACTTCAGCAGTGTGAGGTGAGTTTCCTTGCAGTAGGAACATGTCTACGGCCACAATGCCGGCCCATTTAGTTAGCAGTAGTCCCAGACTTCGGTCTAATGCAATAGTTCAGTGTGCTTGATGTCTTTGTGATTCAAGCCTGATTTTGTCTTATGTGTTCCGAACTTCGGTCCGATGCAGTATGCAGTATATGTGTTTATGCCAGTAGTTGTGATTATGCTATGCTATGTTCAGTCAGTTCCGAACATTGGTCTGATGCAGTTTCGAGACTTCGGTCCGATGCTGAGGGAAAGGCCCTGGTTAGTTCTGGACATCGGTCCGATGCAGAGGACAAGGCCCTGGTTAGTTCCGAACTTCGGTCCGATGCCGGACTTTGGTTCGATGCAGAGGGTAAGACCCTGATTAGTTCCAGACTTCAGTCTGATGCAGTAGGCAAGGCCCAGTAGTTGCTTTATATGTTATTGTATGGTATGTGATAGTTTGGGGGAGCTCTGACATATTTGATCAGGAAGATTGCAGTGTGCACACCATTTGTTCAGCCTGGAATGTTCATGCTCTGACATATTTGATAGTTGTTCTGATATTTTGAGATACATCGTTTATGATTCTTATGTGACATTTGATGAATATGGTTTTATTACTAATTTGAAACGAAAATTTTAGACTGTGTTTTTGGGATGTTACAAGTTGGTATCATAGCCTTGGTTTGAGGGATTAAGACGCAGTCCCGAGTATGTTTGAACTCAAAGTAAGGAAGTGGTAAAAAGTTTTTAAAAACAAAAGAGTTTTAGAAAAGCAAAAAGAATTTTTAGAAAGAAAAGAACTTTGAAAAGAGAAAAAGGGTGTGGTGCATGCAATCAGCCGAGCTCAAGTAAGTACTCCCAAATTACCCATACAAGTTCATGTTATGTTTATCAGTTCCAGTATCATTAGAACAACATGCTATAATAGGACTAAAGATCTAGGAGGATGCCTTATGTGCCAGCTATATGTGTTGCAGTTTTATGAGAATTGCATGCTAGTATTGAGTAGACAACAGTAGGATAGCCTGTGTAGGTTATGCCTGATAGTATGAGCTTAGCATTGTATGCTAGTACAGTTTCTTGTTATGAGGATAGAATTGCTTGAGTAGTCTCCTTTATCTGAATGCTGCTTGCTTTGTGCTTTGTGGGACTCAGAGTGATGGGAGCTAGCCATTAGGTGAATATGTGACGTCACATGTGATCAGGGTTGAATAATCTCAGAGTGCTAGATTTGGCCCTATTTCACAACTCTTGTTTGAGTCTAACCATTGTACGGACGAGTCTTTTACTCGAAGGATTATCTGAGCCTTGCCACATGTGTTGGTATTCAAGTAATGGCTAATTGGCATTACAAGGAGGCCTTCAACAGCTGAGGATTGGATTGGGTAGAGTCAGAGATTTCCCTTGGGCAAGCCAAGGATTAGAGTAGTAGAGATCAGTAGCAGTAGAAGTGACTTGGTGGAGTTGAGGCAGTACTTGAGGAAAGTACGGATAGATATGGAAGGTAGTATGGGTCCGTACTACTAAAAGCAGAGGATCCGTACTCAAATCAAGGAATGCTGAGATGAATCCATGAAACTTGTAGTGTGTGAGATCCCTCGAGTTTTGATGACCATTGTGATGTTAGTGGTGGTATATTATCGAGCATAGTGACGCTACGTGGTTGACCAGATGGTAGTTCTGGAGTCGACGAGGGATCAGGCTCGGACTCTGGAGCCGGGCAGATTGATGATTAGATTAGGGAGTTCATTCCATCTGAGAATTTTACGCAGTATCATTGACCAGACTCCTATGATCCTCAGTGTGATCATGGAGGGCATTATAGTGACTTGTGATGAGAGGCCGAGTGCATTCTGCACTGAGATAACAGTCATGATAGAGACCCGTACATTGATGTTTTGGGAAATTCAGAGTTTGTGAGGCTTCAGATTGTCATGGGGGTTAGGGACCCCATAGTTAGAAGCAGATGGTTGGCAGATGTTACCAACGCTTTCCTACCAGACGTTGTCTCGAGAGGAGACAAGATATGACTTACTTCCTATCTCTAGAGGGATAGAGCACGAGATTGATAGGAAGAAGTGTTGGATAAGGTGTCTAAGTCCATAACTTATTTGGTATATACTTGACCCGACCGGCATGGTCCATTTGGGTTGCATCTCATCCAAACTATTATGGATAATTTTATGAGAGTTATACACATATGTTTATTAATATATTATGAGTTATAATATATTAATATGAAGTTACGTTATTTAATTAGTTTTAGTCTTAAATTAATTATGAATTAATTTAGAGATTAAAAGGAATACTAATTAAATTATGGGCTATTTGTTTTATATAGTGTGGGCTAATACTCATTTATTAATGGGCTAGGCTTATGTGGAAGTCCATGGATGATCCATGGAGCTTTTAACCCATGGATCCTTGGAAAAGGAAAAGACATGGGTTATTAGGGTTTCACCCTAACCATGCACACTATATAAGCATGCTTATGGAGCATGAAATGAAGCCTAAAAAAAGAGAAAACTAGTGAACTAGTGTGTGTGTGCATGTGTGTGGCCCTCAAACTCCTAAGAACCCAACTCACCAAAAGGTATGTAATCTCTTCTAACTCTTTTATGTTGAAATGTTCCCCATGCCATGTTAGATAGGTTATAAACCTTGGAAAATTATTATTTTGCATGTATTTAGACAAACATCGATCCAAGGTTTATTAGGGTTGCATGCACACTTAGGAAGTGTTAGATTGCTCAAAACCCAACAGTGGTATCAGAGCCTAGGCTTGCTTGTTTGATACTTGATGCAAAATAGTGATAAAAGTCGAAATCGTTGCTGTCTGCATGGTGGACTCGCCGAGTCCATTGGGGGGACTCGACGAGTCCAAGGCAAAATTCAACCTACTCGACGAGTCAGTTCATGCACTCGACGAGTAGGATCGAAAGAATGCAGATCCTCGACTTTTGCTGCTGGAAATGGACTAGAAACATTACCCTAAATTGTTTTGGTGTTATAAAACTTATTTTAGTTGGTGTAATGGTTGTTCTAATCCATTTACAATAGCATATATCAAAATTCCATGATTTTATGTGTTCATATAATTCTTGAATTTTTGATGATCATGTTCATGTTCTTATGAATTTAGAAAATGATAGGAATTATTTGCTGAATTGTTTAGGATTAATTCTTTATCATTTATGTGTTTTAATGGAGTCCATAATTTTTCCTCAAGTTATGGATTACCAAAGGTCACTTTCATTTAACACACACTTAAAACACATAAGTTACATGAAAATGAAGAGTCTTCATTTTTATGAACCTTTAATTCATAAGTTATGAAATGAAGAGTTTTGCAAAGTTACAAAACTTGCCCTCAAGTTTTGGAATTTGTAAAGTTTCACACACTTTAATAAACTTTAATTCAAAACCTTAGAGTTTTAATAGTTAAAATTCAACCCTTATACTATTTATAACATTAATGGTTAATTATTATATATATGTATAAGAATAAGTCGTTTTACCGTTAGTAGGCCTCATTCACGAAGCCGGTCTATAAGGTGGGTATAAGGTTGTTGCCTATAAAATGGCGACTTAATGGGTGTATACTCTCACCCACCGCTTGCTTGATCGGTGGAGGGTCGTTAGCCGAACGGGTAGAACAATGACTTTAAATCCTCATTAAAAGTATAATGAATATTATAAAATAACTAAACTCTTTTAATTCCTAATCTTAGTTATTTTAGGAAAAATGTGAACATGGTGCTAGTCCATGGAATTCACACTTTGTACCTTACCAAGTCGTTGGTGGAGCGTGTGTGGTTAACCGGCACACTAACTAGGACTAGTAAGGATCACGAAGGGTGACTTAATGTTTGTCATAGATCAATGGAGCGTGTGTGGTTAACTGGCACATTGATTAGGTGATAATATTAAGAGTACCAAGTGAATTAACATGGTTATTCACACCTTGTTTTGTGATCCTCGGCATCCCAGTCACAAAACTTGAAGGGCACAATCGAGATTGAAACATGCCATTGAAAAGTTCAATGAATCTCAAAAGAATCTAGGAATTTCAAATCCAATTAAACCTAATAAATCATTTCGTTTTCATGGTGGAAATTGGTGAATCGTCATTCACCTACCTTTCAAATATATTATTACTTAGATTACGGCATCCCTCTTCTAAGTGTAATATATTGTGATTGGATCCTAGCCTTAATATTACATTTGGGTGTCTTATTAAGGATCCTAAATATCTAATCTAAACTTACTTTCTTCTTTCAGATGTCTTCCAACACTAATGCTTCAGGCTCTAACCCAACTGGTTCTTTCTCTCTCATGAATCTTTGTGGGAGGGTCATCTTTGATGGTTCCAACTTCATGGATTGGATTAGGAACATCAGGATGGTTACTCGTTACGAGGACAAGGAATATGTCCTCGATAAGGAGTTAAAAGAACTTGATGAGTCTACTGCTACTCCTGAGGAGATCGCTGAATTCAGGACTCATGAGAGAGATGCTACTAAGGTGGCATGTATCATGATGGCCACGATGACAGCCGAGCTCCAAAAGTCGTATGAAGATTTCTACCCTTTTTGAGATGCACCAAGACCTGATGGAAAGGTACCATCAGAGTGCTCGTCAGGAGCGGTATGAATAATCTCCTCCATAATAACTACCCGCATGAAGGATGGTGAATCCGTCACGCGCCACATGCAAAAGATGCAAAGGTATGTGGACCGTTTGCTGAAGCTGAATGTTAACATCCCCGAGGAGTTGGCAATTGACATCATTTTGCACTCCTTGCCTTCTTGTTATGATCATTTTCGAATGACATATCATATGAACAAGGAGGAAGTTACCCTCAGCAAGCTTCAAGGACTCTTGAAGACCGCTGAAACCGATCTTAAGGGTAAAGCGGTTGTTACCTCTACTACTCCTACTCCAACTTCTACCCCTGTTTTAGCTATTGGGCAAGGCAAAGGGAAAAAGAGGAAGCATCCTTCGAAGGGTACCAAGGGAAAGTCTCTTGAAGGCTCCTCATCAAAGACTAAGAACGGTTCTGTCACTCCTTCTGCCATTCCCAAGGATGCTGAATGCTTTTATTGCCATGAAAAGGCACACTGGAAGCGAAACTGCCCTAAGTACTTGCAGGATCTAAAGGATGGGAAAGTGAAACCCACCTATGCAGGTATTTACACTATATTGTCTAATTACTCAACATATTCTAACTCTTGGGTGCTTGATACAGGATGTGGTATTCACATATGTTCTGATTTGCAGGGCCTAAGAAGAAGTGAGGATGTGGAGCACGGGAAGATAAACTTAATCATGGGGAATAGGAAGGCTTCACCTGTTTCCAAGATTGGAGTTTATACTTTGTTGCTTAATAATGGGTTAAAATTAGATTTGAATAAATGTGTGTACTCGTCTGAAATGGCGAGGAATATTATTTCTTTTCATGCTTTGTACAAACAAGGTTTTACCTTTTCGTTTGATAATGAATGTGGTGGTATTAATGCTTTCTTTAATAATGTGTTTTATTTTAAAGCATTACCTTGTGATGGTGTGTATGAAACTGTGTCGATTGTAGACAACTTAGGAAATAATGTGTTGTATATTGATTCTTCTACTAGCCTAGATAAAGCATCATTGTGGCATTGTCGTCTTGGACATGTAAACAAGAAACGCATAGGCCAACTCCAAAAGAGTGGAGTCTTGGAATCATTTGACCTTAAATCAGATGATAGTTGTGAATCTTGTCTACTTGGAAAAATAACAAAATCACCCTTCACTGGAACTTGTGAGAGGGGTGAGGGTTTGTTGGACCTAATACATACTGATGTATGTGGGCCATTCAAAACCGCCACAAGGGATGCTAATCGGTATTATGTGACTTTTATTGATGATTTTAGTAGATATGGGTATGTCTACTTAATCAAACATAAGTCAGAAACCTTTGAAAGGTTTAAGGAATTCAAACAGGAAGTAGAAAATCAATTGGGCAGGAACATTAAGATGCTTCGATCCGATCGAGGTGGTGAGTATCTTAGTACCGAGTTCCTTGACTATCTTAAGGAGTGTGGGATTGTCTCACAATTGACTCCTCCCAGGACACCACAACTGAATGGTGTAGCTGAGAGGCGTAATCGAACCTTGTTGGACATGGTTCGCTCTATGATGAGTCGAGTTTCGTTACCAATCTCTTTTTGGGGGTATGCCTTAGAAACTGCCGCCCATATCCTTAATCTAGTCCCTACAAAGAAGGTTACCAAAACACCTCATGAGATGTGGACTGGGAAGGTTCCCAATTTGGACCACATCAAAATTTGGGGTTGCGAAGCCTTCATGAGGCGTGAAACTCATGATAAGCTTGAACCCCGAAGTGAAAGGTGTATTTTCATCGGCTACCCACAGAAATCCTTCGGTTACCTCTTCTACAGACCCAGTGAGAATGTGGTCTTTGTAGCACGAAGAGGGATCTTTCGCGAGAAAGAATTTATAAGCCAAGGAGACAGTGGGAGGCAGATTGATCTTGAAGAAATTCAAGAATCAATTGGTGAAGGAACCTCAGACACTAGCAATCAACCTGAGGAAGAAACTCCTGTTGATCCAGCTGACGAGTCTGTACCTCCGAGGCGTTCCACATGGGTTAGGAACACACCTTCATTTTATTATGGTTTTCATATTACTACGGAAGGTGATACGTTTATTAGTGATAGTACACTAGTAAATTTGGATGAACCTAGCAGTGTTAAGGAAGCCATGGCAGGCCCGGAGTCTGCTAAATGGAAGGAGGCTATGGACAGCGAGATACAGTCCATGTATGACAATCGAGTTTGGAACTTGGTTGACAATGTACCAGGCCGTAAAACAGTCGGGTGCAAATGGATCTTCAAGAAGAAGACAGACATGGAAGGAAAAGTGCATACTTATAAGGCTCGACTGGTTGCGAAGGGTTTTACTCAAACTCAAGGTATTGATTATGATGAAACCTTTTCGCCGGTAGCAAAGATTAAGTCTATTAGGGTTATGTTAGCCATTGCAGCATTTTATGATTATGAAATATGGCAAATGGATGTCAAAACCGCTTTCCTTAATGGAAAGTTGGCTGAGGATGTGTACATGAATCAGCCGGAGGGTTTTGTCAATGCAGAGTACCCGAATAGAGTATGCAAGCTTGAGAAATCCATTTATGGATTAAAACAAGCATCTCGTAGCTGGAATCTTTGTTTTGATGAGAAGGTAAAAGAGTTTGGCTTCTCGAGAAGCGAAGATGAGTCTTGCGTGTATGTCAGAGCTAGTGGGAGTATAGTTAGCTTCTTGGTACTGTATGTGGATGACATACTACTCATAGGAAATGACATCCCAACCTTGCAGGAGGTTAAGTCCTGGCTTGGGAAGTGCTTTGCTATGAAGGACCTAGGGGAGGCTACCTATATCCTAGGGATAAGGATATTAAGAGAAAGGAGTAGAAAACTAATTGGACTTAGTCAGAGTATCTACTTGGATAAGGTGTTGAAAAGGTTCAACATGGAGAATTCCAAGAAAGGAGATTTACCGATCCAAAGCAATACCAAACTGAGTAAGACTCAGAGTCCGAGTACAGAGGCAGAGATAGCTGAGATGAGCCAATTACCATATGCTTCCGCAATTGGCTCGATCATGTATGCTATGACTTGTACCCGTCCTGATGTGGCATTTGCTTTGAGCATGGTCAGCAGGTATCAGGGGAACCCTGGCAAGGCTCATTGGACCGCGGTAAAGAACATTCTCAAGTACCTACGGAGGACTAAGGATTGGATCCTTACCCTTGGTGGCAGTGATGACTTGAGAATATTAGGGTATAGTGATGCTGGTTTTCAGACTGATAGGGATAATTTCCGCTCTCAGTCAGGCTGGATCTTTACCTTAAATGGAGGGGAAATTTCTTGGAAGAGTTCCAAGCAGGAGACGGTGGCTGATTCGACTTGTGAATCAGAGTATATGGCAGCGAGTGAAGCAGCGAAGGAGGCGATATGGCTAAAGAACTTCATCGGAGACCTTGGAGTTGTACCAGCTATTAAGGAACCTATAGAGATTTTCTGTGACAACAATGGTGCGGTTACCTTAGCCAAGGAACCAAGAGATCATGGCAGATCCCGACACATTGACAGAAAATATCACTTCATAAGACACAAGATTGAAGAAGGACTCCTTGTAACAAGGAGGATATCGTCGGATGAGAATCCTGCAGATCCCCTTACGAAGGGACTGACGAGGGTTAAGCATTTTCAGCATGCGAGACGCATCGGGCTGAGGGACGATATTAGTTTTTCAGATTAGATAGTTTTCCTGAAACTTGTAAAATGTAATCGACGTTTGATGATGAATAAAATTTGTGATTTATTTATGAGTAAAGTGTTACTATCATTGTCAATTATTTACTATTGTTTCAGTTTTGCATGTTTTGACTTCCAGAATAATTAATTTATTCAAACCTCCACAATCGATCATACGTCGGAAGTAGGTATGAATGAAGATTGTCATGAATTGGGTTTGTAGATGCCTTAAAGGTGTTTAGACATGGCAATGGTTGCTGCAACATTCATGAGTACTCATAAGTTATGAGTATTGGTATAAACCCACACTCACTTGTATCACTTCATGGAATTTATCTCGAGTGATCGTGAGACGATAACATCATATAAATCTTTAAACCTAGAGATATGAGTTGTTACCTATGAGTTGGTTGTGCATTGATTGCACGTAAACGCACCAGTAACTTGATGTTATAAAACGTGCCTTTGTGTACAATTCAATAAGTAGTAGAACAAGCATATCAGTCGAAGTTTATCTGTTCCTTCTAGAAATAGAAGCGATATCTAGGCCCCTCGATGATTTTGTGTTGACCCATGTACCAGGCCTGGTCAGAACTAAACTGATGTGTTCAGTGAAGTTCTTCGTCAAACAAATCGGAAAATCGAGAAACAACTGCTAGACAATAAGCAAGACATAGTTCCATGTGTTTGTCCGGCTGATATCATGAGAACAGAGGATTATGTGATCACTTATCTAAAATGGCGCTTCATAGTTCGACAGAGTCTTCATTGTTCGAGGGAGTTTTCGAGAGCTACGATTGCTGGTTGGTTCCTGAAGTTATAGGCAAATATAGTTATTAGACTTATCCAAGTGGGAGTCTGTTGGATAAGGTGTCTAAGTCCATAACTTATTTGGTATATACTTGACCCGACCGGCATGGTCCATTTGGGTTGCATCTCATCCAAACTATTATGGATAATTTTATGAGAGTTATACACATATGTTTATTAATATATTATGAGTTATAATATATTAATATGAAGTTACGTTATTTAATTAGTTTTAGTCTTAAATTAATTATGAATTAATTTAGAGATTAAAAGGAATACTAATTAAATTATGGGCTATTTGTTTTATATAGTGTGGGCTAATACTCATTTGTTAATGGGCTAGGCTTATGTGGAAGTCCATGGATGATCCATGGAGCTTTTAACCCATGGATCCTTGGAAAAGGAAAAGACATGGGTTATTAGGGTTTCACCCTAACCATGCACACTATATAAGCATGCTTATGGAGCATGAAATGAAGCCTAAAAAAAGAGAAAACTAGTGAACTAGTGTGTGTGTGCATGTGTGTGGCCGTTTTTTATACAAGGTGTATACTCTCTCAAAGTTTTCCAAGAGTTTGTGGTGTTTGTGATTCCATTTGAGGCATTCACACTATTGGTGCTTGGCCCTCAAACTCCTAAGAACCCAACTCACCAAAAGGTATGTAATCTCTTCTAACTCTTTTATGTTGAAATGTTCCCCATGCCATGTTAGATAGGTTATAAACCTTGGAAAATTATTATTTTGCATGTATTTAGACGAACATAGATCCAAGGTTTAATAGGGTTGCATGCACACTTAGGAAGTGTTAGATTGCTCAAAACCCAACAAGAAGTTGGTAGTGAGTTGAGTGATGATGCGGTTAATGCTGTGTCATGGGATGACTTTTAGACCAGATTATGGGCAGAGTGTGCCCAGTCGATTGAGGCGTAGTAGTTGGCGCAAAAGTTGTTAGATCTCCACTAGATGACTGAGACTGTGGCAGAGATCACTGCCTAGTCTCAGGAAAGACCTTATATGGGACCACAATATGCAGCTGATGAGGAATTTAAGAAGGTAAGTTATCAGAAGATATTGTAGAATGATAGCAGGGAGATCGTGAGAATCTCGGGGTGAAAGACCCTGAATGATATGACTTCTAGAGCTTGAGAATAGGATATGGACTTGGAGCACATTGGTAAGAGGGAACCAAATCAATTGCTTATAGTGAGTGGTCTCAGGAGGAGACCATAGATTTCAGATAGCTTTCGAGAGACCAGCAGGACCTGATTCGGTGCAGCACTTGCAGGAAACTGCACAAGGGAGCCTTTCGTTCTAGAGGTTTGAGTAAGTATAACCCTGACTTATCCTCAGTTTGTGTCTGAATTGTATTTTTAAGAGATGTCATATGCCAATTGCATACCGAGAAGCATTAGCGAATAGTGATAGAGCAATCCCCCAGGTTACGGGATTGGGAAGTACAACGTCATCTTGGTTTATTCCAAGACTGGGGAGCATCACGAGAAGCACCAGATGGAGGTGCTAGAGACTTTGAGCAGGGAGAGAATTTTCGAAAGGTTCTCCAATTGTGAGTTCTGGTTGAGCGGGGTGCAATTACTTGGGCACCTTGTCAATCAGAAGGATATTCTAGTCGATCTGGCCAAGATAAAGGTTGTGATGCAGTGGGAGATTTCGGGGTCTCCTACTGAGATTCGGAGCTTCTTGGGTCTAGCGGGTTATTACCAAAGATTTATTCGGATTTTTAGAAGTTGTGTGATCTTTTGGAATGGCTAATATTGAAACACTAGCAATGGTAAGCATGGTTTTCAGCAGATTGGGCATAGAATGGTAAGAAGGATTAAGAATCTTTCTAGTATTATGTGATGTAAGACATTAGTTGAATCAAAGTGGGGGAGAATCATCCAAGGATTCATAAGTAGGAGCTGTTTTGAAACTGGGATAGGTTTCGCATCCTTGTTTGGAAGGAAGACAGCTCAAGCGGCTGTATGGTTTGAGGTTAGTGTGAAATGGAAGTTCGAAAAAACTTGCTCATTATGAGATCGCGTTCTCGGAATGAATGTCAGCAATCCTTAGGGAATCAGGTAGGGAATTCCAGTCAGGACAAGGGTTTAGTTTTGGATGAAAGGTCGTCAGTATGCTCGACGTTGGATGTGTTCGGATCAGAAACCAGCGAATGAGATAGTGTCAGAGTGTTGTATGTCTGCGGGTGTAGCCGTAGCATTCACTAGCAGTCAGATAGTGTTAGAGTGTTGTAAGTCTGTGGGTGTAGCCGTAACATTCACTAGCAGCCAGATAGTGTTAGAGTGTTGTAAGTATGCGGGTGTAGCCGTAGCATTCACTAGAAGCCAGATAGTATTAGAGTCTGCGGGAATAGTCGTAGCATTCACTAGCAGCAGATAGTGATAGAGTGGTGTAAGTCTCCAGGTATTGCCGTAACATTCACTAGGTTGGTAGATAGCGTGAGTGCATTGTTAGGACGCGGGAAGGACAGTAATACCTACCAGTTCGGGTGTATCAGTGAGGATATGGAAGTCCATGGGTTGGGTTTCAGAATTACCCAGACGGATTAGATTGGGTTGAGCTAGTGACACGACTATAGGAGTGTCACTACAGTTATGGGATCAGGGAAGCAATGGACTGTATGCGATTGTTTGTGGTATAGAGCTACCATTGGTTAGGTAGAAATCACTTTTAGCCTTGGTTTTGGTGACTTCAGGATTCGACAAATGGAATCGACCAGTTAGATCAGAGGGCCATTAGGGCCATAGTGACATGATAACTAGTAGCAACTAGTTTTAGAGAAGGAATTTATTTAGAAGTAGTGTGTGGCGACTAAGTGGGAGTCCTTTGGCTCTACAATCTGGCCGGAACCCGGTACTTCAGATGATTTGGCGAATCAGTTGAGACTAGGAAGGCCTAGATAGATTTCGGGAAGCAGCCATGTGGCAACATACTGCTTTGGGCATATCAGTGTTCGTACAGTTTCAGTGTTTGAGTAGTGTTAGTAATTGTGTTTAGGTTGCAAGTGCTGACAGAATAACTGGTTGAAATGGATAGTGACAAGTCACTCACAATGGAAATAGCTGAGCATTGGCCAAGTATAAGTAAATCACAGGTACACTGGAGTTGTGATTCTTTCTTTCTAGTGGGAGCCTTGAGTTATTAGGAGATGGTTAGGCAGCTGAGAGATGACGACCGGATTCGACAATGATTTAGTATGACTGGTTTGTTAGGGGATCAGACCATCCCAAGGTAGCAGATATCAGACAGAGTCAATGTAGAATGTTGTGAGGAATCCGTTCACCAGTGGAATCTAAGGCTTTGCAAGATTGGTCATGGCTACCCTGGGAAGGCTAGGGTGTGCCCAAGATGGTGACCATCTCGCTATAGTGGTTGGGTCTACAAGGAATGATAAGAAATGATTTCGAGGACGAAATTTAATTTAAGTGGGGGAGAGTTGTAACACCCCGTTTATTTAAATAAATTAATAAATGTAAGTCCCAGATTGATTTGCGAAGAATTTTAGATGTTGAGGTTTAAAAGTGTAAATTCCAGATTAGTTTTGTAAGTATTTATGAAGTCAGGGGCTGATTCATAAAATTCAGATTAGAATTGTAAAGAATCTTAGGAGGCGGGGTTATATAGGTAAATTATGGACTAGATTTGAAAGAACTATTATGGGGGAGGGGCTATAGTTGCCATTATGGCAAACTTCTAGAAGGGAACATGTATTTAAGGGATTTGTGAACCTAACCCTAATATGGAGAGCTGCGGCCACCATCTTCCTTCCTTCCTTCTTCTTCTTCTACAGGCAGCCACCAAGAGTGTTGGAGTCGGAGGAACCACCACCAGTTACGCTATTCTTCCGATCAGTTGAGCCACCAAGTGAGCGGAGCACTATCATTGTTGTTTCGCTGCCGATGGATGTGCGAATCAAGGCCGATGTTGGGGGCCGCTGTTCACCAACGTTATCCTGTATTGGTAAACCTTTCCCTCCCTCCCTCCCTCTCTCTCTCTCTCTCGTTCTCCTTCCTTTTTCCTTCATGAGCTTCACTATCTCCACCCGATGGCTATTGCGTCCCGATGATACCCCTTTCTGGGTCATTATAAGCCACCTGATGTGTGGCTGTGCTGTGTGTGTGTGTTCGAATCTCAGCCAATGTCGTTTTTGTGCATGTTTCAGTGGTCGCTGAAGAGATGTGTGGGTGAAGGGTTGGCTTTAGAACGCAAGAGGAGCACCATGGCAGCCAGCCATGGTGACTATCACCGGGAGCTGCTGCCAAATGCCACTGCCACCCCAAGACCATCGTTGTTACTGCCGAGTGCTACTAGGTGGTGGCTGTGTTACTTTCCGAGCTTAGGGGTGGGTGTGTGTTATTTCAGTGACGAATGATTGGGTTTTTGATGGCCGGATAAATCAAGAAAGCCACCGCCACCACCGTGAGGTGGTGGCTGCCGCTAAGCACCGCCGTCGGCCATCATGGTGTGGTGGTGTGTGTATTTGTTAATTAGTGTGTGAATTAGTTAGTGTGTGTTAGTGAGTGTGTGGATTATTTTGGATAAAGCATTGTAATTCAAAGTTCCAAAAGATTAATGAAAAGAAACTCAAACCACCACCGTAAGGTGGTAGCTGTCGCCGAAAGCCGCCATTAATCACCACTACCCGAGGTGGTAGTAGGTGGTGCCCCACTAGCAAACCCTAATGGGCTTAGAGATTGGTTTTGGGCATATTGGGCCATGTTTGGGTGGAAAACCCTAATTATGAGTATTGGGCCTTAGACTTATTGGACACACTTTTGGGCCATTGAGATTAGATTGAATATTAAGCCCAATTATCCCATGTCATTTATCTAGCAAAGTAAAGGAATTAATGGATTAAGTCGTTAATGGGCTAAGTAAGAAAACCCTAATTTTGAGAAATTATCGGGACACGCACACGAGAATTATTTAACAAGTAAAATATTAAATAATAAATATTGGCAGAAATTAATTTAAGTAATAATGGGCTTAATGGATTAAGTCCTCAGTAGATTAAGTCAGTAGTGGTTAAGCCCCTAATCGGTTAAGTAAGAAACACTTAACCCTAATCGTCATTTTATATGAAAACCTAATTTCACTTGGGCTTTGTTTTGGGCCATCCAAGAATAATCAAATGGACTAGAGTAAATAGTTGGGCTTTAGGGTAAGGCCCATATGAAGCATTGGGCCCAATTTGGGAAATTGGGCCATAGTTTGGGTGTAGATGGGTGTATGATATTGGGCCCTTAGAGTGAGACATGTTGGACTGGACTGAACAATTGGACCTTAAGGGAAGTCCATGTAGAGTTTTGGGCCCAATTTGGAAAGTTGGGCCATATGTCGGGCTTTGATCCCTAGTTGACTTCAGGCTTATGGATTGGGCCTTGGGCTTGGGTAAGCCAAACTAGGGGTAATGTAGTAATTATCCAAAGTATGTATTTATAATTATGTATTAGAGCCCAATTAATTATTGGGTGTTATTTTGGTGTTGACAGTTTGGGAATCTGTCATCTAGCAATTAGGGTTGAGTCTGCGGAACTTCAGCAGTGTTGGGTTGTGTCTACGGGACTTTAGTAGTGTCAGGTGAGTTTCCTTCCAGTAGGAACGGGTATACGGCCACAATGCCGACCCGTTTGTTAGCAGTAGTCCCACACTTTTGTCTGATGCAGTAGTTCAGTGTGCTTGATGTCTTTTTGATTCAAGCATGATTTTGTGTTATGTGTTCTAGACTTCAGTCCGATACAGTATGCAGTATATGTGTTTATGTTAGTAGTTGTGATTATGCTATGCTATGTTCAGTCAGTTCCGAACTTCGGTCCGATGCAGTTTTCAGACTTTGGTCTGATGTAGAGGGCAAGGCCCTGGTTAGTTCCGAATTTCGGTCCGATGCAGTTTCCGGAATTCGGTCCGATACAGAGGGAAAGGCCCTGGTTAGTTTCGAACTTCAGTCTGATGCAGAGGGCAAGGCCCTAGTTAGTTCCGGACTTCGGTCCGATGCAGCTTCCGGACTTCAGTCCAATGCAGTGGGCAAGGCCCAATAGTTGCTTTATATGTTATTGTATGGTATGTGATAGTTTGGGGAGCTCACTAGGCTTCATGCTTATGGTTTTCAGTTTTGGTTTCAGGTACTCAGTTTTTAAAAGAGGATTTCGGGAAGATCGCAGTGCACACACGAATTGTTCAGCCTGCGATGTTTATACTCTGATATATTTTACAGTTGTTTTGATATTTTGAGATATATTGTTTATGATTCTTATGTGACGTTTGATGAATATGGTTTTATTACTAGTTTAAAATGAAATTTTCAAACTGTGTTTTTGGGATGTTACATGTACGATCCCTTTTCTAAAGGACATGTTACTGATAAGACCAGAGTTCGACAACGTCTTTGAGAGCTCTGATTACTAATTGAGTGATACTTACATTTGTGGTTACTAGACTTATCCAAGTGGGAGACTGTTGGATTAGTGTCTAAGCCCGTAACCATATTTGGTAAGTACTTGACCTGGTTGTGAATGATCCTTTTGGGTTGCCTTCACCAAAGCAACTTTATTGGAAAATAATAGAGAAAGAGGTTATTATGATTTATTAATATATTATAGGAATAATATATTAATAGGAGAAATCATACTTGTTTAATTAATATTGGTCAATAATTAAATAAGAATTAATTTTGTGATTAAATGTAATTAATTAAACTGCAGGTGCTGAATTGTAATTATGTGATAGTTGCAAATTAGGGCAATGGATGCCCTATGGGAAAGGTGGACGAATTCAAGGGGATAAGGCCCTTGATATCGTCCAAGGATAAGGCTTTCAAGGCTTATCTTATGGTTACTTGGTGGGCAAGCAACTAGATAAGGATAAGGACTGACACCCTAATCTATACCCTATATAAAGACCCCTAAGGCTAAGGAAATCAGTCACTTGTTCCCTAGGGTTCCCAGAGCCAATTTCATCCTCTCTCCCCCCTCTCTCTCTCTCTCTCTTGCCTCTCCAATTGCTTGTGGAGTTTGTGAGCCATTAGAGGTACTACACTTGTGGTACTTGCTTTCAAGACTAAGAGATTGAAGATTAGTGTTGTTATTGCAATATAACAACAAGATGTATGTGATCTACTCTTCTATATAAATTTCGAAATATATACCTGCTGGTTAGGGTTCTTATTGTGTTCATAAATTTGTGTATCTAATAGAGAAAACATAGATCCAAATCTAGGGTTGCATGCACACATAGGATTGTTTGTACAAAAGCCATCAATTCTTAATGTGGGAAACTTCTCTATTCAAAAGGTTTCTTATGTAGAAGGCCTTAAACACAATCTCATCAGTGTTGGTCAACTATGTAAGGCAAGCCATCGTGTTGAATTTGATGATCAATTTTGCTATGTAATGAATAGCGATAGGAAAACTTGCCTGATCAAGTCCAGATTCGAAGGTACTATGTATCCTCTGGATGTATCTCTGATCATAGGCAAACCGCAGTTATGCTTCCTATCCAAAGCAGTATCCGAAGTCAGCTGGCTTTGGCACCGCAAGCTAGCTCATCTCAACTTCAGATAAATCAACAATTTGGTCACCGGAGTACTAGTCAGAGGTCTTCCAGTCCTTAAGTTCAACAATGATATTCTTTGTCCTGCATGTGAATGTGAAAAGCAATTCAAAGCAAGTCACCCCACGGTGATTGACTCCTTAATTTCTAAACCATTGGAACTCTTGCACATTGATCTCTGCGGTCCATCTACCATAGTCAGTCTTCATCACAAGAAATACATACTGGTTATAGTGGATGACTTCACACGTTTCACATGGGTCTTCTTTCTACGACTCAAGTCAGAAACACCGTAGGTGTTGATCAATTTCATCAACAAAATTGAGTTTCAGATCAAGTTTCCATTTAGATGTATCCGCAGTGATAATGGAACCGAGTTTACTAACCATCTACTAAATAGTTTCTTGGTTTCCAAAGGCATTACTCACAACATTTCCATTCCTACGCACCACAACAAAATCGGGTAGTGGAGCGATGAAACCGCACTCTAGTAGAAGCTGACAGGTCTATGCTCTACTTCGCCCACCTTCCTCTCTACTTTTGTGCCGAAGCAGTGGCCACAACCTGTTTTGTACAAAACCGAAGCATTGTGTGAAAACGTCTCAACAAAAAACCGTATGAGGGCCTTAACAACCGCAAGCCAAATGTCCAATTCTTCCATATATTTGGGTGTAGAGGTTTCGTAATCAACAATAGAGACCACCTCAACAAATTCTCACCAAAGTCTGATGAAGGGATCTTCCTTGGATACGCCACTAACGAAGTTGCTTGTAGAGTTCTCATTAGACGTACAAGGCTGATACTTGAAAGCTTCGACATGAAATTTGATGACTATCACATCCGCAACACCACTCCATCAATCGAAACCACATTAATTCTAGAAAGTGATATTCCTACTTCTTCGAGTCCGTTAAATCTAATTGAAGTAAACTATGATGATTTCTTCGACCCTGTAGAAAAAACCAAGTTATCCGAAGTTATTATGTCCCTGGAAGCTTAGCAGTAGCATGCTGATGTATCTGGTCCTACAATGTCCGATGAGGTATCACTAAATACTTCCACCTTGCTGGTTAAGGGGGAAAACTCTACTCCGGACCAAACAACAACCATCGAGGTTCCAGTACTAGAAGATGCAACTCCAATCATTATTTGCATAGATTTTCAACCATCAAAAGTTTCTTCGAACTCGGATAATGAAAACATAGATAACATTGACAGAAGAACAGATTCAAGGATTATCACACTCCCATCCGTAATCCAGGAGGAACCTTCGCATGTTCATGGGGAACTCCCGTCTACACTCCAAGGGGAAGCTTCACCATCTGCTCAAGAAAACTCTAATGCGGCCTTCCTAATTCAAGACAATTCAGCAGGATGTTCGCAAGTCTAGGGGGAACTGTCTTCTACAACCGCAGAGTCTTCTGATATTGATGACATTCCCTCCACCGCAACTGCTGATCATCTGCAGCCCCATCTAAATGTATGGACGAAAGATCACCCGCCATGTTAAATCATCGGTAGCCCATTTGTAGGAATACAGACTCGATCATCCAAGGACTTATCCGATAACAGTCACTACACAGCGTTTCTGTCCTTGGTCAAGCCCCGAACAATCAAAGAAGCATTGTTAGAAGTAGACTTGATATCCACAATGCAAGAAGAGCTAGAAGAATTCAAAAGAAACAAAGTATGGCAGCTCGTTCCGAAGCCGCAAGGCCACACCATTGTTGGTACTAGTTGCGTGTACAAGAATAAGCTGGATGAATACGGTGCGGTCGTCAGAAACAAGGCAAGGCTAGTTGCCAAGGGATATAGTCAACTGGAAGGTATTTACTATGATGAAACGTATGATCCGTAGCACGAATAGAAGCTATTTGAATCTTCTTAGCATATGCAGCTAACAAGAACATCAAATTTCATCAAATGGATGTGAAAAGTGCTTTTCTCAATGGTGAGTTAAAAGAGGAGGTTTATCTTCAGCAACCTCTGGGTTTTGAAAGTCTTAAATTCCCAGATCACTGCTACAAACTTGAAAAAGCAGTCTACGGTCTAAAATAAACTCTAAGAGCATGGTACGAGACTCTCTCCGAATTTCTTGTCTCGTCCGGATACAAAAGAGGTGGGATTGATCCCACTCTATTTAGAAAAGCAAATGGTGATCATCTTATGCTTGTACAAATATATGTGGATAATATCATCTTCGGTTCATCTGATAAAAAAATGGTGAATGAATTTTCTAAGCTCATGACCAACAAGTTCCAAATGAACACGAATAGAGAGATTAACTTCTTTCTAGGACTTCAAGTGAAACAAGTTCCTCAAGAGATATTCATCAATCAGGAGAAATACACCTTTGAATTGTTAAAGAAATATTCAATGGGCAACTGTTCTTCAGCTAAGGTCCCCATGGCCTTCGGATATAAGATTTCTGCTGATCCCTCAGTTGAATCAGTTGATCACAAAACTTATAGAGGTATTATTGGATCATTGATGGACCTCACCGCAAGCCGACCAGATAACGTCTTTGTAACAGGTGTATACGCAAGGTACCAGGCTGACCTGAAAATGTCACATATGACCACAACCAAGCATATTCTATGGTACTTAAAGGGTAGCAAGACTCTTGGCCTATGGTAACCCTCAAGGAACGAATTCAACCTACAAGCATTTACTGATGCAGATCATGCCGGATGCAAACTAGATCGTAAAAGCACCTCTGGTGGATGTCAATTTCTGGGTGGAAGAGTCTTCAGCTGGTCATCAAGAAAACAAAGTTGTGTATCTTTGTCTACCATGGAAGCTGAATATGTAGCCGCATGTAGCTGTTGTTCACAAGTCTTATGGATGAAAACACAACTATTAAACTACGGATACAGAATGTTGCGGATACCAATCTATTGTGACTCTGAAAGAGCTATAGCGATTTCTCACAATCCAATTCAGCACTCAAAGACCAAGCATATTGAAGTACGGTATAACTTCATCAAAGACCGTATCCTGAAAGGTAACATTGAACTAATTTTTGTCCATACTCATGAAGAGATTGCTGATGTATTTATAAAGGCACTTGACTCGACAAAACTCAATAGTTTCTTACAAATGAAGAGATTGAATGATGAATTCGGACCCACAATTCTTTTTGAATTGATAGCTATTGCAGACCATCTTTGGTCTCTATTACGGTCCTAATTGAAGTTATCTATGATAGATGGTTTTGTTATATCCTGTGTACCGCAACCATATATCATATTTATCCTTCAATGGTCCTTATTGTTTGTTATTACTAATCTTTGTTTAAATGTTCTCCTCAGTTCTTCTACCATAGTCATCCATCTGATGATAAATGATACATTCGCAATGAAGTTTCAATCCGCAATCACTTTGATTATTTAAAAAAAAAACCGTTTCATTAATTTTTGAAGCACGGTGTGCTATTTAATGATCCATCATTATATAAAAAAAACTAAAAAACATTCTTTGTGTAACTATCCCATTTGTTTTGAATAAACCTTGTGTCAGACCTATTTTAGGTATGATGACAAAAAGAACGATTTCCCAAAATCAAATCCCTTTTAACTTGGGAAATCACTTTTAACCTGTCACTTCCATTAAACCTGTCCCTTCCTATTACCCCAAAATGTCTAATCCGTAACAACTTCCCTTTTAGTTAACGGATTAATCCCACCCTCACCACACGTTCTTCAGACGCGGTGTTGAAATCTGACACTTCATTAAATGCTAACCCTTTTTGGTAAATCTCGAAAAATAGAATAAACCTTTTTTTAATTTGTGGATGAGATTTTCTCTTCTAATCCAAGAAAACACCCAAACGTTTTTACCTACTTTCATTTAGGGTAAAATCTTTTACCGCTCCAAACTAGCCACTATAAAACCCCCTTCTTCTTGCCAAAGAAAGGTTTACGCTTTCTGAACTTAGAATTTTTTCTTGCACTCTATTCTCTTGCAAACCTTCTTCAACTTCAACAATGGTGAAATCAGGCATCTCCAAGAAACACTCCAAGGCATCTGGATTAGCAAACCCTACTAGTTCAGACTCTGTATCAAGGCACCAAATGCCAATGATTGTTTCAAGCAATTTTAGGGTTGTGTTTGAAGAGCATGCATCCTACAATGCTCCGATCAAGTTGATGATCAAGATTCTATCCAATCACCCACTATTTGTTCCCTTCGATTCATTTACAGATGTGGTTCCTCTCTCAACCCTTTTCAAATGTGCCTTCTAAGCGTATCAACCCCTCGAAAATCTTCAAGAGGTGCATCTGAAATTGGTAAACAATTCTTTGGTCATTCTGACCAAGGAAAAGTTCCTCACTGCCATCAACCTGCTAGTTCATCCTTCAATCATGGTTTTCACTCCAAGTATGGTGGACATCCTTTCTGCACTCTATCAAATGGGTTACCAAAAGAGGATCAAAGGCATAGGCGAATTCAAGAAAAATCAGCTGCCTGTGGTATGGCAATTTGTTTTTCGCTTCGTGATCCACAACCTATCCGACAGAACTGGAGGCACTGATAATATGGGTCTCAAGCTCCTAGAGTTGGTGTGGAGTATTTTCACTGATCACGATATCAACTACGGTCAGATCCTATGGGATGACTTCTTGGAGTACATTCCCAAAGAAAGTACAAGAGAGAACCCTACCGAACTCACTTTTTCCAGGTTCTGGTCTCTGTGCATCTCAGATCTTCATACAGATGTAGGACTTAGCATGGGCAACGACATTAATCTCTTCATCACTAAAGATCCCTCTGCTGATCAATCTGCTTTTGGACCTATCAGACGGCTACCAGTCCACATTCTCTCTACTCTTGGTCTTGAGACTGCTGATATTTCAGACCATATAGAGGCTACGGAAGGTAATGCCCCATACCTTTCTACCCCACCTCTATAAACCACATCCGCACTCAATGCCCCTGGTAGTACTGCAACCCATCCTCCACCAGTCTATCAACCTTGTCTTTATCACAAAGACGCAGACAGTTAGCCTCACCTCATCAAGGTCCCCCGCAACACCAAGAAACATGGAACTCCTAAGAAAAATGATGTTCCTGTAACATCCCAAACTTTACAAGAAAATTTTTCGTTTTAATAAGTAATCCGATTACATATTCCATAAGTTTTCAAAACATTTGTTTCCAAATCACATTCATTACATCATTGTTATGTTTTTATGAAATCATCAGAGAGTCCCCAAAACGTCCAAAAGAGAGATAGAGTACACACCACGCCATCACGCCTTGCCTTTGCCCTTAGGCTCCGAAGTACCTGCAACAATCAACAACCTGTAAGCGAAACGCTTAGTGAGTTTCCCAGAGCATACCACACACAATCACATATCCTGATAGCCATACGGCTACACACATCATACATAAACCATGCATACATCAAACCTGTAATAGTGCCATGGGCTACCCCACATGGTCTTTACCTAGGACTACTATGGGCTACCCCACATGGTCTTACATCTAGTGCCTTGGGCTACCCCACATGGTCTTCACCTAGGACTGCCATGGGAAACTCCACATGGTCTTACATCCAATGCCACGGGCTCCCCCTGGGGTCTTCATACAACATGAAATCACATAGCAAAGCAAACACAAAGTATCTATCACATCTACCGTAATCACATAATGGGCCGCCCTTGGTTCCTTACACCCATAGGTATGGTGAGAAGACTCACCTGACATGAATGCTGAACTAATACCTTTTCGACTTAATATGCCCCACGAACAGCTCCAACTCAACTACCTAAAAGTGTCATATCATACCCAGCCATTAACTTTAAAGTTCGCCCTGGTCCACTTCAGTTAGGATCAAGTCAATAGTCCATGTTGACCCTAACTCGCAGAGTGCAACTAGTGACTCACCGAGTTTCACGGGATAACATTTACTCGCCGAGTCATCGAGGTGACTCACCGAGTTCATATGGTCTTGACTGATAATCCAAGGTCCACTCGTCGTGTTTCCTTGTTTGCCACTCGACACGTTTGTGACCATCGAATCGATTGGGGAGTCTTATTGACTCGCCGAGTTGTTCCTTCAACTCGTCGAGTTCTGGGCAATCTTCATCCGGCTCACCGAGTTGTTCATCTAACTCGTCGAGTTCATAACAATGTTCATTTGGCTCGCCGAGTTGTTCATCCAACTCGCCGAGTCCATGCCTGTCTTCATATGACTTGCCAACTCTCCCCCTAAGACGTGCCGAGTCCTATCAGATCTCGAGCCATACAGACTCCTTGGAGCCATGCAATGCTTCCAAATTACAGATCTAGGCTCCTGAGGCATGCTTTTCACATAAAGTTGCAAACTTTACGTGCATGCAAGGCTTTAAGGCCTTAAAATAGAAAATCTAAGCTTGGTATTGAGTCATACACTTGAGGAGAGGCTCATGCTAGGCTAAATGGATAACTTCATGCATCTCAAGGTCAAAAGGAGTCCAGATATGAAATTACAACTTTAGATCTTGGCTTAAACACAAAATCCCTTTCCTAGAATCCATTCACAAAAGGGTTTTGGAAGGAAATCAACCAAGGAACAGCTTAATACCTTCAGAAAGTGTTCCACAAAGGTTGATCTTGAATCCCCATGAGTCCTTTGCTTCTTCTAACTTGTTTCCTCAAGTG
The DNA here is from genome assembly GCF_052625555.1 of Lactuca saligna. Lineage (NCBI taxonomy): Eukaryota > Viridiplantae > Streptophyta > Magnoliopsida > Asterales > Asteraceae > Lactuca > Lactuca saligna. Next base: position 171,775,820 of record NC_136421.1, read on the forward strand.
CTCCCTTTACCAAATCCTTCCTTCAAGCTTAAATCACCAAGAAACACACTCGCACTCGAATTAGGGGTCTTTGGGGGGAAAAGAACTATAAAAGGGAGGCTAAGGGAGGCTTATGACCCTTTAAATGGGGTGCAAGGCCCCGAAGTTTTGGGTTTCATCTACCAGTATCGACTCGTCGAGTCCCATAGTGAACTCAGCGAGTAGAACATTAAACTTCACTGGCAAGCGCGCTACTACTCGACGAGAAAGGAGGCTAACTCGCCGAGTAGGTACTAAAAAGACAACCCAAAATATTATTATTAATACCTAAGGATCAGGGCGTTACAACTCTCCACCACGTGAATTAGGCTTTGTCCTTGAAGCCTGCTAGTTCAAATAACTCCGGGTAGAAACCTCGCATCTCATCTTCCGATTCCCAAGTCCATTCAGAACCCCTTCGGTGCTGCCTTTGCACCTTAACCAACTTCACTTCTTTATTCAGTTGCTTCTTTATCTTCCTATCCAAAATCGCAACTGGTCTTTCGACGTAATTCAGGCTCCGATCCAACTGAATGTCGTCCAAGGGTATGACTGAGGATTCGTCGGTGACACACTTCCAAAGCTGAGACACATGGAAGGTGTTGTGAATCCGACTAAGCTCCTCTGGAAGTTCTAATCGATAATCCACCTTGCCCACCCGGGCGATGATCCTGAACGGTCCTATGAACCGGGGCCCCAATTTGTCCTTTTTACGGAACCAAATAATCCCTTTCCAGGGCGACACCTTTAACAAAACAAAACCCCCTTCCTGAAATTCGAGGACTGATCGTCGTCGATCCGCATAACTCTTCTGACGACTCTGCGCAACCCGTAACCGGTCGCGTACCTGCTGAATCAATCTGGTGGTCTCGAGTACCACATCTATGCTCCCTAAAACTCGATGCCCAACCTCATCCCAGCACACTGGGGTCCTGCACCTCCGCCCATATAACATCTCAAATGGTGCTCGGTCAATACTGGCATGATAGCTGTTATTATATGAAAACTCTGACAGTGGAAGATACGCATCCCAACTTCCTCCAAAATCCAGCATGCATGCCTGCAACATGTCTTCTAGTATCTGGATCATCCTCTCACTCTGGCAGTCTTTATGGGAATGATACGCCATACTAAAATGCAGCTGGGTACCCAGTTCCTCATGGAATTTCTTCTAAAACCTGGATGTAAACCGAACATCCCTATCTAAAACCACTGTTACCGGCACTCTGTGCCTCGCCACCACCTCTCGAACATAAATGTCCACTAACTTTTCCGTAGATATACTTTCGGAGATCGGAATGAAGTGGGAACTCTTTGTCAGTCTATCTACGATTACCCATATAGCATCTACTCCCCTCGCTGTCCGAGGTAGCTTCGTGATGAAATCCATAGTGATCTCTTCCCACTTCCACATGGGAATGGGTAATGGTTGAACCTTGCCATGAGGTTGCTGGTGCTCAGCCTTGACCTTCCTGCAGGTTAAAAACTGCTCCACATACCCGACGATTTCTCGCTTCAGGCAGGGCCAGCAATAGCCCCGCCTCAAATCCCTATACATTTTTGTTGCACCTGGGTGTATAGAAAACCTGGACTTATGCGCCTCCTCCAATAGTCTCTGCCTCACTCCCCCCGATATCGGTACCCACACTCGGCCACACTGTGTCAATAAGCCGCGACCATCCTTAACAAACAAAGGATACTGCCTCCAAATCCTTTCCATTTTCCAGTTCTCTTTCTTCACCCCTTGGCCCTGAGCCCCTCGAATCATGTCTATCAAGGGGGGACTTACCGTCACCCTCATATAAATGCTCCTGATTGGCGACCCTGTTGCCTTGCGACTCAATGAATCAGCCATCACATTGTCCTTCCCTGGATGATATAGTATCTCGCAAGCGTAGTCCTTTAGCACGTCTAACCATCTCCTCTGTCGCAGATTTAGGTTCTGTTGGTCCATCAAATACTATAAACTTTTATGATTGGTATACACAATGAATTTCACCCCATATAAGTAATGCCTCCAAATTTTGAGGGCAAACATCACTGCCCCCAATTACAGATAATGAGTGGGGTAATTAGCCTCATGAGGCTTCAACTGCCTCGAGGCATAAGCGATCACATGCCCCCTTTGCATCAGCATTGCACCGAACCCTGAAATAGATGCGTCACAATATACTACTAAGTCATCCAATCCCTCAGGCAGAACTAGAATTGGAGCCTCAGATAATCTCTGCCTCAGGGTCTCAAAAGCCCTCTGCTGGTCTTCACCCCATCGGAAAGTCATATTCTTCGTGGTTAAGCGAGTCAATGGCACGACAGTCTTGGAGAAATCCTGAATAAATCTCCGATAATAACCTGCTAAGCCTAAAAAGCTACGAATCTCAGAGGCATTCCACGGTACTTCCCATCACATCACCGCCTCCACCTTTGCTAGGTCAACCAAAATACCCTCCTAATTGATGACATCACCAAGAAACTACACTTCCCTCAACCAGAATTCGCATTTGGAGAACTTCGCATACAACTTCTCCATCCTCAAGGTCTCCAGTTCCTCTCTCAAATGCTGCTCGTGCTATTCCCTGGTCTTAGAATAGACCAAGATGTCGTCAATAAAAACAATCACCAACCGATCATGCATCAGCCTGCACACCCGGTTCATGAGGTCCATGAATGCGGCCGGAGCATTAGTAAGCCCAAATGGCATCACCACGAACTCGTAATGCCCATAACGAGTCTTGAAAGCTGTCTTCGGTATGTCCTCATCTTGAATCCTCATCTGATGATACCCTGACCGAAGATCAATCTTGGTGAACAACGATGCTCCCCGAAGCTGGTCAAATAAATCATCAATCCAAGGCAAGGGATAACGGTTCTTCACCGTCAGCTTATTCAACTTCCTATAATCGATGCATATCCTGTGTGACCCGTCCTTCTTTTTCACAAAAAGAATCAGAGCTCCCCATGGAGAACTACTTCAACGGATGAACCCTTGGTCTAGTAGCTCTTGAAGCTAGGCAGATAATTCCTGCATCTCGGGTGGCGCCAACCGATATTGTACCTTTGCTATCGGGGCGACGCCTGGCACCAGGTCAATACAAAACTCCACCTGCCTCTCCGGAGGCATTACGGGTAATTCATTGCGAAAAACGTCGCGAAAATCCCGCACCACTGGTACACTATCGATATCCATCACTGCTTCCACTCGCGTATCTGAAACACAGGCCAAAAATCCCATGCAGCCCTGCTGCAGAAACCTCCTCGCCCTCGCAACTGAATAAAGGGTAGGGCCCTGCATGGTCCTCTCGCCGTGAATAACCAGTTCTCCCCCCCACCCCTTGGGGTACATACTCGGACTAACTGCTGCTCTCAATCGATCATGGCCCCATTGGCTCCCAGCCAATCCATCCTAATAATCACTTTCAATCCTTGAAAGGGTATGGGAACCAAATCAACACGAAACCTTTCGCCATGCACATTCAGGACACAGTCCTGATATACCCTCGCAGTACTCATGGTGCGATCATCTGCAATCTCCACCTCGATCGGGGCATCCAAAGTCGCAGGTGCGTCCCGTAATTTCTTGCTAAGTGCAAGAGACACGAAAGATCGGGTAGCCCCCGAATCGAATAAAACCGTCATACCATTGACCAGAAAGGTCCTTATACAAAGCACAATAAGCATACATGCAACATTTAACACTAAAATAACAGAGGATAATTAAAACATAGCAGCCACAACATCTGGCGCAGCTTGAGCCTCCTCGGAAGTCATCTGGAATGCACGGTTCTTCACCGCTGGAGCTTCCGCCTTGGGGCAACCATCAGTAATCCTCATAGTGGCGGGTGCGGGCGCTGCCACAGATCCTCATAGTGGCGGGTGCGGGTATGACCTGTCTGGTTGTAGTGAAAACATATCAAGCCCTTCTTGGGGCAATACTTACTCAAGTGGCCCTATTGGCCATAGGAGTAGCATCCTGACATCCCGAGTGTACGACAAGCCCCACTATGGAATCTCCCACACTTGGCACACCGACCCCGACCCTATTGGCCCTTACCCTAAGAATCCGAGATCTTAGGCTTTTTAGTTTGAGTCCCTGCTACCTGTACCTGCTCAGTCTTCCGCTTTGTGCTGGATTCCAACTCCATCTCCCTTTCACGGACCTTCTCAACCATCTCATTCAGGGTTTTTCACCCTGTGAAACTCACAAACTCCCGAATGTCCTCCCTCAGCATAGAGTGATATCGGGTCCTCCTCATGTCCTCATCGGTCGAATACTGAGGAATCAACAAAGCTCGCTCTCGAAACTTGGCAGTAATTTCCGCCATAGTCTCAGTAGTCTGGTGTAGATCATGAAACTCCCTCACCATTCATTGCACCTCAATAGGCAGTGCAAACTCCTGATCAAAACGTCTAACAAACTCAGCCCACGTCATGCTAGTCACACCGATTGTCCCCATCTGACTAGTAACCTCGCCCCACTAATCTCGGGCCCTATCCCTCTGCATACAGGAAGAAAATCCGACCTTTTCCTCCTCTGGGCAAGAACTCGTATGCTGAGCGTTTTCAATGTATGCCACCCAGCGTCTACTCACGACTGGATCCCGGACCCCCGAAAACTCCAGAGCTCCACATGCCTTGAACTCCCTAAACGAGGAAGTTCGAGCTCCACCCTGGCTCGTGGAAATATCGGCCCTGAATGCTCTAAGTCTCTCCTCCATGATCTCCATCATGCCCTCCTTGACCGTACCAAAGATGACTAGGGTAGCGTCAAGGATGCCCCTCATAACCTCGGCCGCGTTCGGCTCGCACAGCCTCTCGTCAATATCATCAGTAGGGCCGCCTGAACCACCCTCGGATCCCGATCCCGATCCCCCTGCTCCAAATCGCATAACCACCATGCTGAACTGTCATAACACAAACATAAAGATCAGGATTCCCACATCGAGATTGTATCCATACCAAGCTCCTTTGGAATTCCTAGATAGAACATGGGTTCGGGTACGGTTCATGTGCTTCCAACAGTATGGGCCCAGTACGACCTTCCACACCTACCCGTACCTTTCCCCCCTGCTTTACCCAGTACCTCTAAAACTATGATGACCGAAAAACTATGACTCACAGTCCTCGAAAGAATCAATCCCTGAATACCCTATGATTGTCCTACTCACAACAATCATACCAATCATTGTAGGTTGCTATTAGGCATGCAAATTATACATAGAAAGGATCAAATAGAATTTTGAATAAGAGATTCTACCCTAAAACCACATCCGAACAAGGAAAAGGAAATAAGGCAAAACCTCTCATTCTGAGGCTACAACTCCTAATCGTATATAACTTTTTTTAACATACACTTAGAAATTTCACATAATCAACAAAGCTCATTTTTAGTATAACATGGCTATTCGAATTGGGAAACTACTTACTTGGCTCGGCTAATCACGCGCGTTGTACTCTCTTCTTTTGGGCCTAAAAATCCTTTTTAAGTTACTTTTGAAAATGTTTTCCACTTCCTCAGTTTGAGTCCTGACACATCCGAGGATGTGTCCGAATCTCTCAAACCAAGGCTCCGATACCAATTTGTAGCATCCCAAATTTTACAAGAAATTTTTTTGTTTTAATAAGTAATCCGATTACATATTCCATAAGTTTTCAAAACATTTGTTTCCAAATCACATTCATTACATCATTGTTATGTTTTTATGAAACCATCAGAGAGTCCCCAAAACGTCCAAAAGAGAGATAGAGTACACGCCATGCCATCACGCCTTTCCTTTTCCCTTAGGCTCTAAAGTACCTGCAGCAATCAATAACCTGTAAGCGAAATGCTTAATGAGTTTCCCAGAGCATACCACACACAATCGCATATCCTGATAGCCATAAGGCTACACACATCACACATAAACCATGCATACATCAAACCTGTAATAGTGCCATGGGCTACCCCACATGGTCTTTACCTAGGACTGCCATGGGCTACCCCACATGGTCTTACATCCAGTACCATGGGCTACCCCACATGGTCTTCACCTAGGACTGCCATGGGCTACCCCACATGGTCTTACATCCAATGCCACGGGCTCCCCCCTCCCCCGGGGTCTTCATACAACATGCAATCAGATAGCAAAACAAAAACAAAGTATCTATCACATCTACCGTAATCACATAATGGACCAGCCTTGGTGCCTTAGACCCATAGGTATGGTGAGAAGATTCACCTAACACAAATGCTGAACTAATAGTTTTTAAAATTAATATGCCCCACGAACTGCTGCAACTCAACTACCTAAAAGTGTCATCTAATACCCAGCAATTAGCTTTAAAGTCCGCCCTGGTCCACTTCAGTTAGGATCAAGTCAACAGTCCATGTTGACCCTAACTCGCCGAGTGCAACTAGTGACTCGCCGAGTTTCACGGGATAACATCTACTCGCTGAGTCATCGAGGTGACTCGCCGAGTTCATATGGTCTTGACTGATAATCCAAGGTCCACTCGTCGGGTTTCCTTGCTTGCTACTTGTCACACCCCGAAACTGAAGGCGGAAACATTCCGGGGCGGATGACGTCATGTAAAGTATCACAACCAATGTACATAGCAAGCATAGTAAACACAAAACATTACATTACATAGAAATATTTACATTTGTTTGAAAGCGAAGTAATACATGTTTTATATATACATCAATATAACAAAAGTAAAGACGAGACTGCTAAAATGCTCCGTCTTCTCCAAAAGGTTGCGGGATACCTGTCTAACTTTGACCTGAGAATACAAGCAGTTTTAAAAATATCAGCATAAAGCTGGTGAGTTCGTAAGCGGTTTTGTTTTCTGTAAAAGAACAAGTTTCCCTTGGTTTTCTGAAAAGTTATTATCCAAGAAAATCCCATATTTTCTTATAAGAAAAAGTTTAGTTATCCATTTGTTACACAGTCTGGTTAAGAACAGTTAGGTTATCTCAAGAGAAAACCTTATTTTCCTTAAAAGTTGGTGGTTGGTTATCGATTCGGAATGAAGTGTACAAGTATCTACCATACTTGTAGCGTTAATGAAGTATTTTGAAAGCCTGGTTATCCTTGTAAAGTGCATTAGTTTTAACACGTATATAAAACTAATAAGTAAGTAGTAAACTAATTCTTAAGGTTATTCATGTACTAAGTTCTTTATTACTTAAAAGTAAATGTCCATTATCTAAGTTTGCAATTCCCATAACCATACAATAAACTAGATAAGGCTCGTAACGGGGCCAATATCATTTTATGACTTTTGTCACCTGTGGACCAGTCGGTCCCACTATAGCTAGCAGCCAGGTGCGGGGTAGTAAATCCCGTATAGATCTATACACTCAAGTCACGTTCTCCCTTCAGGAGATTCTGGTTACAAGGGTAGTCCTACAAGCTCGTATCTAGGGGTTGTGTTACAAAGGATGTGTCTCCAATTTTAAGATTAATGAATTTAAAAATGATAATATGGAAAATTATGTTTTATTAGTCCTTCACTCTCGTATCTACGGGGAGTGTTATCAAGGACGTATTTAAAGTTCTATGAGTAATGTTATTGGTCCTTCACTTTTGTATCTAGAGGGAGTGTTATCAAGGACGTATTTAAAGTTCTAAGGTTAATGCTTTTAATAGTAATGATGTGGAAAATCATTTGTGTGTAACGATGTAAATTTTTAAAACCAATTTTTTTCATTTTTGCAAACATCAAAACATCGATTAATATTTTAAATTCAACGTAAACAATATTGTCACAACCGAATACATCACAAAGATCATAAAATAGTTTTCCCCGATAATGTGTACGATCACTCCGGCGCCTTCCCACGGTCCTCGCTAGTACCTGAAACACATAACACAACATCTGTAAGCATAATTGCTTAGTGAGTTACCCAAAATACAACCAACGCACATACGCCTTTCCAGGCCCTGACCTTCCGTTCCATGTGTCTCAGGGGACTTCCGTCCCGACTGGGTAAACCTTCCGGGCCTACCCACGTCAACCTTATGGTCCACATTTCAACACCTTCCGGCCCATAACATGTTCGCCTTCCGGCCCATATCATAATGCCTTCCGGCCCATATCAAGCATATCATACATGGCACATATAACGATTAACTTATGACACATAATGCATATATCTCATATCATATTCGACCTTCTGGTCACACAGTCAAACCCTTCCGGGTACAGTATAGTGAGAAGACTCACCTCGTATATCTTGATAACTCACGAATCCTGGAATCACTAGTGCTCGATCCCCCGAGCTATAATCCTCCTATAACATCATATATCTCTAATTAATACTTTTACCACTAAGGTTGACTACCCTTACCAAGTCAACACTGGTCAACTCTGGTCAACGGTCAACTTCACCGGACTCGGCGAATGCACTAGAGCGACTCGGCGAGTCTAAGCGTTTTCACCAACTCTCTAGGATTCTCTTTTGACACGTCGAGTACTCCCCTAACTCGAAGAGTTCCACTTGGCATGAATCGTGGGGCCACTGCGACTCAACTCGCCGAGTCGCAAGGACAACTCGGCGAGTTCCAGCTCGACTCAGTCCACCTGTCAATCCCTCTCTAACTCTCCGTGACTCACTGAGTCAACCATAACTCGGCAGGACCACTCACTGAGTGCTTAAGGACAAACTTCATGCTACTCGTCGAGTCTGTTCTTCAGACTCGACGAGTCCATGCCATGCATCAACTTAATCTTTCTTCTGAGGTCAGATCCGCTCCATACACTCATAGATCTGGCCCTCCTAAGCTCATTCATCACATAAAGTCACAGTATTGGCTACCATGCAACACCCACAAGGCTCTTTTTGGAGAAATGACCTCTAAGATGGCAACCCTAGTCTCCAACCCAAAAGAAAGGACATTAAGCATGGCATTAGGGACTTTCTGGACCTGCTAAGGTCCAGATCTAGGTACGATATTGATATGCGTATTTTTATATATATTTATGTATAACATATCTTAATATTTTAACACTTATTATTATTATTTAGAACTAAAATAAACTTAATATGCTTTGAAATTTTTAATTACAGTTAAAATGGGAGATGGAATGCAAAAGAAAGAGAATGGAACTGAAAAGATGCAAAAAGGATATTGCTGGCAGATTGACCCCTCTTCGGTGTTTCGGATATATCTGATGACTCACAAGTCCAATTGACGAGATTCAAAATGTTCTGAAAACTAGACGAAATTTCCTACGACTTATGTGAGAGGGACTTTTGGATAATTCGACACTTATCTTATCCAAAATCGGACTTGAAGATGAAGCATAAAAGCTGGACGGAAATTCCCTCCAAGTTACTTATTCCCCAAGCACCACTTTCCTTATCATTATTTGCTTAATCCCTAAGCCACATTAGTTTCCTTATTCCAATCCAACTCTAATATTCCATATAAATCCATCTCCATCAACTATAAATACCCCATATAATTCCACCATTTGAATAATATATGATATTCCACTTCGACTTGTGCAACAAGAAAACTTCATAGTTGCCGTTTTGAGGGTCTAGGAGGTGGCCGGAAGGCCGTTAAGCTAACGGGAGCGGAGATCGGAAGGGTTGGAGAGCGGATACGTGTCGGTAATCATATGGGCTGTTAACGTGACCATGTTTAGCATTCCATTGTGTTACTATTCTGTATTTAGTTTCTGACTTGGGTGTAAAAACCTTTTACTTTGTGTTTATGATTGAATGAAGCTTTGATTATTAGATTAATTGCTATATTGAATAGTTTGTTTGTGTTTAAATTATCTTGCCAAGCTTGTTAAAAGATCCTTACGTATTAATGATAATTATTTGCTGTTAATTGTTAAGTGAATTGAGTTGTATGAACATATGCTTGATTGCTTGTCTCTTATGATTTTGGTGACCATCGAGATTATAAGTCTAGGAATAACGAATGTGAAACTAGGATTAACATGGGAATAAGTAAGTTAATGTGTGAGCCTTGTTTGATGACCATCAACAAGAGGCTAATTGAATGTTTAATTTGATTAACTATTATTACAAGTCTTGCTTGATACGAACTGAACACTAGGAAGCATGTTAGTTTAATCAACTGATCACTGTTTGAATTGACTTGTTTGCTAAAGGATTAGTTATAGTGAACGCGAATCTAATCATTTTAGGAATCGGTGAACATGAATAAATGAATTTGTGTATGCAATTATCTATGTTTTTAAGGTGTAATTTATCTAAACCAAAGTACCTGAAGAGATTTGCTTTCCTGTTAGTTTATCGAAAGTTGTTAATTGATTGTTCGTTTGAGATTTATTAAACTATTTCTTTATTCTTTTCGTGTGACCTGTAACCTATAATCAAATATTTTAAATTAATTCACCACCGTTCCCTGTGATCGACACCCGACTTACCTAAGCTATACTGTAATCTGACTAGGTACACTGCCTATAAGTGCATAGTTAGTCTAAGTTTGTTAGGTTATAAATATTAAAATTAGTGGGTACTTTTGTGCACATCAAGTTTTTGGCGCCGTTGCCGGGGAACGGCTTTCAATTAATTTAGTTTATTTGATTATTCGTTATTTATTTTTAGTTAGTTTTTTATTTTATTTTTTTTAGTTTTATTTTCGTTGATATCATTTCGCTTGTCGGGAAGGTTCTTGTTGTTATTTGCAGGAATTTGTGATCATACACATCGATTGGCTTTACCTTTTGCATGGGTTTCGAGATTGCAAGCGATTAGGGAATTCTTGACTTGTTTAGTCTACTACTTTGGTGATTTGTCCAACTCAATCCACGAGGCGTAGTATAGCAAGGCGTATCGAGGTGGTTAAGTGGAAGACTGAACTCTTGCTACTCTTGACTAGTTGGGTCGACTCTTGTTCTACTTTTTAGTTAATGGTTCAAAGAAAACAAAGGAAATAGTCTAACAGGTCCCGAAAGTTTTTGCTTTCACAAACCACCTCTTGCATGCAAGGGATTTAATCAACAATTGTAGCTTGATTTCGACGAAGTCGAGTGATTGTGATATCCTTTTTAGTTATTTTGGTTTGCTATTTTTTAAAATTTTTATTTTTATTTTTAGTTTGTTTTCCATGTTGATGCTCTTGATGTTTCAGATCTTTGCAGAACTTTTACCCTTCAGATGCTTTCAGAAATTTCAATAATTGGGGCCGAATGTTGATTTGTCACGAGAGAAAAAACCGTGTGAGGGTTTGTAGTTGACACTTGAGAGCCATGACTTTCAATAAGTGTGGGGTGCGCGTCGATATTTGGAGGGATTATTATTTCGAAGAGTGGCGTTTCTAACTATACATTGATTCCCATGGCATGAATGAGCTGTTCCCACACCATGGAGTTTTATTTTGACGCGATGTAGAAGTATCATCCCGGCTGCCATGACATGGTTGACACTTTCCTATGTCGTGGGGGAGTTTTTCATCGCGAGAGGAGGCTGCTATTCTACATACCACGACGTGACCACCACTTACCACGTCGTGGCCGTGCTATTATTCGCGATATGGATTTTTCCTCACTCGACGACACGACGTGGTTGACACTTTCCCACGTCATGGTCACTATACATTGCTCTAGTTTGCAATCGTTCGCACCATATTTCATAAGTCAATGTTCTTTTGTATTTTCCGGCACATTTAGAAGTAGCAGTTCCAGTTTTCAGTTTTTCAGCAATATTTGAAGCAACCTGTAGCAGCCCCATTCGATCTCGCCACAACTACCCAGGGGAGTCTATTCCTTTTTCTCCCTTTTTATGTTCTTAATTTTTTTTAGTGTACAATGAGGGCATTGTATGAAATAAGTGTGGGGTAGGGGGTCGGTAAAAGTAAATTATAAAAATGAAATAATAGTTGGAAATTGCTAGATTTAAGGAAATTTAATAATTTAAAAGAAAACTTGAAATAATAGTTTAATTTAAAAAAATCTAGTGATAATTTAAAATTTTGCTAATATTGTATGAGATGATCCGATGAGAACTCAAATGTTTAGTTGAGCCAATATACGTTATAGTGCATTTGTGGCTTCCCTTATTTTAGTGAAATCATGGAACAAAAACATAACCCCGCTCGGTTTGAAGGATGCAATATGTTTAGCAGTCTAAACCTGAAATGTATCCAGGAAAATTATTATCATTAACCAATAAAGGTTGAGGTTGAGCGCCTCTGCTTAAGCATGTAGGTTTTGAGTGAAAAAAGAGAGGTACATGTAAAAAAAAAGAAGAGAGAATTACGAAAAAGTTTGAAGAATTTTGGAGTAAATAAAGTGAAGATCAAAAGATCAAAATTCCAAGAAATTCAAAAAGTTGAAGATAGCAAGAAATCAAATCAAATAAGGTGGTGAATTCAAAGAAATCAAAGATCAAATTGTTAAGAAAGTGAAGAATTCCTAAAAAGCTCCATAGTGGTATCATAAATTGTAATTCTAGATTATGTATGCTTAGGTTGCTCAACTAAAAAAACCTTGAGGTTAGGAGGTTTTCTGCGGATGGATTCGGAGGGTTGCATAAAATGAGCATTGTTCTGAAAAAGTGGGCAAGTGTTTATGAAGATTGTAAGTATTTAAAGTATGGGGGTACTTTAGGAAAATTTTAGACACAAATGCATGCATTGAGGTCTTGGCATAATGGCTGAGTTTTAAATGGATTGTTTAGTGCAATATTGGTAAAATAAAAGTAAATTTGCTTGGGGGCAAGCAAAGGCTAAGTGTGGGGTATTTCCATGGGACCTCTCACACTTCAATTACAAAGCAAACAAGGCAAGAAGAACCCCTAGATTTGACCATATCAACAAAAACACGGAAGTAAGCTCTGAAAGATACCTCAAGAAGCTTCCCCTGGCGAAATGGAAGTAGATCCAAGCTCCCTAACTCTACTAGCATGACTTTCCCCTTCCTTTCTTGCAAATACACACAAATTTGGTGAACAATGGCCTCTTATCTCACTCACAGGAACCATTAGCTACTTTGGTGCTCTCAAGGATCAAGGTAGCCGCAATGAAGGGCCGTAAGGTTCTTTAACTAGAGCTTAGGACCGGGAAATTAGGGTTTCATTAAACAGCGCGGACTCGCCGAGTCCATTCCTTGGACTCGCCGAGCCCAGGCGCGAACCCGCGTCCAGAACCGTGATCCTACTCTATTACATTGTGAAATGTAAAATATAACATTTTATAATGAGTTTCACAATTATTATGAAAACTATCTCTACAACTTAAACGGTTGGTTAATAAGGTTTTCAGTGTTAAAAGCATATGGAATATGAAACATTTCATACGAAATAATAAGTTTGAGTACAAGATTTTCTTGTACTTTTGCTTGTATTCCCCCTGAAAACATTGAAAAACATGGAAAAAGGTGTAGGGGTATGAACTCACCATACGAGAAATGTGTCGGTTAGGATGCTAAGTGTTAGTTTAGGGCTTGAACACATGCGAGGTTCCTATGTAATATGAAGAGATACATAATTGTATCTAATTAGACTTTGAACTACTAATTATGTAAGATAATACACTCTAAGGCGTGAAAACACTTTATCTCAAGTGTTAGGAGTGATCCGGGTTGCATCGAAGGAGGTGTAGGGCCTAGATATGGAGTTTGGTCTTCAAGAGTAAACTCCTAGGGGAGATTATGGCCCATAGACCATATCCCCATGAGTTTACGGCCCTAAACTCATGGGTGGTGTGTTCTTGGATGTTTAAAGGTCTTACAACACTTGTGGAATTAGGCTAGGTTCAGTTCTACGGCATAGGAAGTGATTGGATCATCAAATGGACCATTTTAGGGAGTTTACGGCTGTAAACATAGATTTTATAGCCGTAAAATCTTACTTGCCCTTTCCTTTGTGTTTTGCTGGTCTTAGGTTAAGCACATATGATTCTAGTCCAATATACAAGCCATGGAAGGAAGTTAGGGCACCATTTGACCTCTTTAGAGGAGTTTACAGCCACGAGACCATTCCTTGGGGGGTTTACGGCCGTAATCTCCTAAGGACATTGTTTCCTTGTTGTTTAAGGTCCCTACTTCAATGGTGGTTGGTTCTAGACATTATTCCAAGCCATAGGAGGTGTTTAAGGGGCAATTTAACACCTTAAATGGTGTTTACGGCGTATGAAGGAGGGTTTATGGTCCAAGAATGATCTTGGGCTGTAAATTCATGTTTACTCCCCAAATAACAAGTTTTTTGTGTTCTAAGCTCGTACATGTAAGTCCCTAAGTCTTAGCTAAGCACCAGAAGTGATTTGGAAGGGTTTTAGGGCTTCAAAACCCCATTTATGGGTGTTTGTGATTTGGGGTTGTTCCTGGGCCGTAAAGATAAGTTTTTTTTTACACTTTTTGATGATTTAAACACGGATTTGAATGCTAAACAAGCTAAACTATAAGCTAGGATAGATCACTTACCAATTTGGAGCTTGAAAGGGGTGATTTTTGGATCAAAATTGTCTTGTAGAGAGAGAGAGTAGTGAGAGAAAGTGAAAAAGCTTCAAATGAAGTCCACTCACCCTTATATAGGGTTTGAGTTTGTGGACCGGTGGAAATCTACTTGATACTGACGTTAAACGGAGCTTATGGTCGTACCCGGTTAACTTGTCGTAACCCGACGTGGTTGTAACTAAAAATTTTCCAAATGAATATTGAGGGTGTTTTCATGTGTTTCTAACTCATTTGGACACTCATGAAGTCACAATAAAAGTCTTAATTCAATTACCTTAACTCAAAATGTTAACGGAAAATTTTGAGTACAAACGGGTTTTATTAAAGGAAATGGGTTACAGTGACGGAACAAATTTTCAGGTTGTCACACCACTCCACACGTTTGTGACCATCGAATCAATTGGGGAGTCTTACTTGACTCACCAAGTTGGTCCTTCAACTCATCAAGTTCTAGGCAATCTTCATCCGACTCGCCGAGTTGTTCATCCAACTCGTCGAGTTCATAGCAATGTTCATTGGGCTCGCCGAGTTGTTCATCCAACTCGCCGAGTTGATGCCTGTCTTCATATGACTCGCCGAGTCCTATCATATCTCGAGCCATGCAGAATCCTTGGAGCTGTGCAATGCTTCCAAATTACAGATCTAGGCTCCTGAGGAATGCTTTTCAAGTAAAGTTGCAAACTTTATGTGCATGCAAGGCTTTAAGGCCTTAAAATAGCAAATCTAAGCTTGGGATTGAGTCATACACTTGAGGAGAGGCTCATGATAGGCTAAATGGATAACTTTAAGCATCTCAAGGTCAAAAGGAGTCCAAATCAGAAGTTACAACTTTAGATCTTGGCTTAAACACAAAATCCCTTTCCTAGAATCCATGCGCAAAAGGGTTTTGGAAGGAAATGAAGCAAGGAACAACTTAATACCTTCAGAAAGTGTTCCACAAAGGTAGATCATGAATCCCTATGAGTCCTTTGCTTCTTCTAACTTGTTTCCTCAAGTGCTACCTTCACCAAATCCTTCCTTCAAGCTTAAATCACCAAGAAACACACTCACACTCGAATTAGGGGTCTTTAGGAGTAAAAGAACTATAAAAGGGAGGCTAAGGAAGGCTTATGACCCTTTAAATAGGGTGCAAGGCCCTGAAGTTTAGGGTTTCATCTACCAGTATCGACTCGTCGAGTCCCATAGCGAACTCGGCAAGTAGATCATTAAACTTCACTGGCAAGCCCGCTACTACTCGACGAGTAGGGAGGCCACATACCAAATGCGTGACCGGACTGATTCCGCAACCTCTCAAATGGCTCTGGTAGTCCTTGGGGTGGATGTATACCCATTCAATACCACTATCAAATACCATTAAGACACATAAATTGTGTCTGTTTCACCGCAACGTGGAGACTCACCCCCAGCTCACTCCCAAGGGGACGAACCTGGTTTCTTCCATAAGGTCTCCAGGGCTTCCTGTCTACATTTCTTTTCCCCTGAGGAGTTGAAATCCATCCTTTTGTCTGTAACCCAAACACTTTAAACACCTTCATAACCGCAGGGAAATTCTTCAGCCCTTGCCAAAATTGAGCTGAGGCCAGACTTGACCACTGGTCAAGGAGACCGAGGAAGCTTAGGAAATCCTACTTTGCTTATATCTTTTACAGGTCATTTAGGCACGGTGAGCACAAATGTACAACGATCCGTGAACCCGAGGGACACCTCGGTGCGTTTCCAAAGAATTGACGACATCGATCTTAATGACTCATGGAGTACGTATCAACCAACCAATGAAGCTGAAGCAAGGAAATATGCCGCTTTTCCATAGGGCATTTCAAGAAAGAAAGGTTTGTCAAACAAAGGAGCTTCAAGAGAAACAACTAGAGATTCAATCCGTAGCTAAATACTGGGCGGACATAATCAATAATGCCTATACCATATTTACTATTCTAAAAGTACAATATTTCATGGATGCAATGGTCGATATGGTCTGCAAGGCTCAGTCCACTCATGGTGGTGAAGGTACTTCTAAACTCCCTCCAACTCCAACTCCAACTGCTAAAGATTCTCAAGACAAAGGAACTGCAATAGAAGTTAGCTCTGCTCCTACCATCGGATTTGATAATTATGATCTGAATGAGGTAAATCAACCTAACCCTTCTGATGATGATATGATGATGTTTGATGAAAAAGAGGAATCGAGTGGTTCTCAACACTCGACCTCCAAGCCCAAGGAGAAAAAGAAGAAGAAGAAGATGGATGTGTCTAGAAAAGAATTTTTGAGTCTACAGTCCAAAGTAGATCAAATTCTTGGTGCGGTCAAGTCCACTCAACCGCAATCTGAAGGCCATCCAGTTCCGTAGTCCTTAATCGAAAGAATTAAAAGACTGGAAACCCGTGAAAGACTGGCTGCTGAGCGAATATCTCTAAAAGTTGAAATGGGAATCCAATCCCTAGATACAAGTTGCCAAGCTGATTACAAGCAATTCATGGCTGCTGCGGAGCGCCTCATCTATGAGGTATCCACAATCAAAGAAAATTTACAAACAACCATTACGGATCAGTCCACTCTCTCACAAAAACTGATAGTTGAGACTCGCACTACATATGAGTCAACTATCTCAATCCTTCATTCAACCATCAACAGAATTTAACGATCCTTATCGTCCAATTGTCATGGCCCTGAAACTCTACAACTCACAACGGAGATTCATTGGCTTCTCTTCAATACCGCCATCCCATAAAATCAGCAACTGGCTGATGTTCTTAAAGCTCAATTTCAGGAGGTGTGTGCCAAGGTCGATGGTCTCAAACAATGGCTTGAGGAAGCCAAGGTCGATGGTCTCAAATTGTTAATGGTTAATATTTTGAATTAAAAACAATAATAACAAACTTGGAATCACCAAGGTAGAATTCACAAAAAAACATTTATGATTTCAATGTTTAAAGAATTATCATCCGCTCCACCTTCACCCTTAAACAATGTCTTTAATATTTTTTCATTTAAAGGTATATATATATATATATATATATATATATATATATATATATATATATATATATATATATATTATTAACAATATTAATAATAACAAATTGGAAAAGTAGTATAATTATTTATATTTTTAATAAAATAATAATAATAGTAATAATAATAATAATATTTTTGCTTGCAGAAAAACCCTAATAATAATAATAATAATAATAATAATAATAATAATAATAATAATAATAATAATAATAATAAAGTTTTTGTTTGTAAGAAAGTCCTAATATTTTGTTTTTTTGCGGAGAAGTCCCAATATTTTGGGTCAGTTTATGAAATAGTCCCAAATTAATTTGTTACCGGTTTCAACCGGTCATAATGGGTCAAAATGCAAGCATTTACCGGTTTTTAGGACTTTTTCGTAAACAAAAATTAGTTTAGGACTAAAACGTAAACCGGACCACAATTTTAGGACTTTATTGGAGATTTCCCTTAACTATAATATATGTAGTTTAATAGGTGTTCGTCAAAAATGTGTGATATAATATGAAGATAATAGTGAAATTTCGAAAAATGTTGAAAGTAATCAAGTTAGGATTAAAGTTTAAGAACATTATAATGAATATATCAAACAAAACGGCGTATTATGGTGAGTTTGGATACTTAAGCCTATATACCTTTAAGGGTATGTTCACTTTTTTCCCATATATATATATATATATATATATATATATATATATATATATATATATATATATATATATATATATATATATATATATATATATATATATATATACTAGCAGTGTACCCGCGCAAAGCGGCGGGGCGTGTAAATTCTTTCGGTGATATGTTTCCTCTACAAAAATGTTATTTTACAAAAGAAAGTACATGTCGAAGACAAAATAATCAAACTATGGTGTTATTTAGGAGATGAAGTCATTTTTTGTTCCTGGACGGTGGGCTTTATAGCAGAGGAGAGAACAAAGAGGTATATGCGATTGGAGGGATATTTGAATCAACATGCTAAATTTAAGGATATCTAAAAGGATTCAAAATTTGAATGAATCCGGGATTTGAGGGAACCATATCAAATTGTTGAGAAATATAAGGTGATTTTATGATAAATATTTGAATTCAAAATGTGGTTAAAATTTAATATTATTTTATTAATAGTTACTTATAGTATCAGCTTCATCATTTGGATGTCTTAAAAAAATAATATTATTATAATCAATCTATTTTTAGAAATAGTTAGATTTCTTTTATAAGATAGTAAAGATATATATATATATATATATATATATATATATATAAACTTTTTTTATATGTTGAGAATAGCGTAATGAAAAAAAAAAAAATTTAAAAATGTTTTGCCAGGAGATCATAATGTTTTTTTAATGATCTATTCAAAAGGTAAAAAACTTACATTAAAAATGCTCTTATAGTCACGATAACAACTCGCAAAATGGAAGACTAAACCCAAAAAATTCACAAAATGGATGACTAAACACAAAATAACACTTCAGTTTTCGGAAGAAAAAAAAAAAGAATAAAAAAAGAGAAAAGGAAAAAGGGAAAAGCTAATCATATAACACGTTGCATTATCTAGTAGTTAAGTACAAAACGTGGGAAATCAACTAAAATACTCTAATAAAACGAAAAAACGGCCAGACTTGGTGGTTGACCTATTCACACCAATTTCCGAAAGTCATGGTCAATCGCGTGGTTTTAGACATAAACTCGATGACACGTTTTTTTGCAAGTTATTAGGGTAAACAGAATAATTGTTGTCCACATGTCATCAAGACTATTTCCATGTTTACGTATTTCAGTGATAAAAAAACATTTTCGTTTGTCTATTCTTCGGTGTCCGTGTTTATTTATTTATTTAATTTATTTTTGGAAAATTGGGATGTATTTTATACATATTTAACCTGTCAGATTTTTTATTTTTTATTTTATTTATTATTATTTTTTTTGTATCTATATTTGACAATTTTTTTTTTCTATATTCAATCCTTATTACCGGTTATTACAGGTTAAACCAGAAAAATGACATAATATGATAATATATTTTTAAGTTTGTACATATTTAATCGTTAATATTTTTATGCAAATTTAGTTTTTATGATCAATTTCTTCAAATTTTATTCACGACATTTTACGTGAGACAATCATTAATGAGGTGTTCGCATACATAACTCGTCTTTAACTTATATATGTAACCTAATTTAAGAGTCAATCAAATAATGATGTTATCATAGTTTTCTACAAACAGAAGATGTATCCATCTTCATTTTCATCCATCCCCATAGTAGACAACAATATTTTTGTAATTGTTTCCTCATAACTCGAATTTGCACTTCCAAGATAAAAAAAAACACATTGACAAAAAGTTTCATCTATCTCCATAGCAAACGACGAAATTCTTTGTGATCGCTTCCTCCCAATTCGAATTTGCACTTCTAAAACAAAGAATCTTGATTGCTATAAAGATAGATGAAATCAAAGATGAAGTCAACTTCTGCTTGGGGAAAACTATGACACCAACATTATTTGATCGATTTGTAAATTAGGTTACTACTATAAGCAAGGTTCTAATAAGCTCGTCATGGCTCCAAGGCTTGTATGTGCCGCCAACCTTTACCAAAATGTCGTCTTGACTCAAATATGTGTATAAAAATAAATACAAGTTGAAAATACATATAAAAATATGAATTATATACAAATTTGCGCCCTTAAGTCACGCCTTACAAACAACGTGACTCGCCAAAGCTTAGAAAAACTTGAGGCTTGACTATAAGTGAAATACGAACAACGTATGAGAACATCTCGTTAATGATTAGGGAGGAGCATATGGACCGGGGAACCAGCCAAAATCGGTACCGGAACTGGAACCGAAACCCGATGGAATCGGTTGGGCCAGGACTAGGATGATATGCTTGTGGATTTTTGGAACCGGGAACTGGTAGAACTAGAAAAAATCGGTAGAACTGGAAATAACGGGAACCGTGTGTTGCTATTTCTCGATGACCGGTTCCAACATTGAAGACATGACAAGAATGGGTAGGGACCGGAACCGGTAAAATCGGCGGTCCAGTTCGATTCCTATTTTCCATCAAGTTCGGTTCCTGCGCCGGTTCCAACCAGGTCAATTCCTTTTCTCATCCCTATTAATGATTGTCCCATTTAGGATGTTATGAGCAAAATCTGAAGAAACTGGTCATAATTATTAAATGTGTATAAAAACATTAATGACTAAATGTGTACAAACTAAAAAATATATTACCATATTAAGTCATTTTCTCGGCTTAACCTAAAATAATTGGTTATAAGGACTGGATATAGATATAAAAAAACCAAGTTAAATGGTCAAATGTAAAAATTAAAAAAAAAACTTAATGATCAAATATGTTAAAATCAAAAAAGATATTACTCTTTTAAGTTATTATTTTTTTCCTATTTTTTTTATAACCAAATATAAAAAGCACAAGTTACTTTTTTATTCCACATTAAAAAAGCAACACACAATCATTTATCAAATTTATCATGACCATGTACATATAAAAATGAGAATATATATATATATATATATATATATATATATATATATATATATATATATATATATATATATATATATATATATATAATCATTTATCAAATTTATCATGATCATGTACGTATAAAACATGAGAATATATATATATATATATATATATATATATATATATATATATATATATATATATATATATATAAGTTGACACTTATAAATAGTGAAATTGGTGGGTTTTTGGCATCTTTAGTCCACCTATTTACATCTTTTGACATTTTGTTCTTCGGTTTTTAGGGTTTTCATATTACTCATTCTCAGTTTTTTTCTTTCCGTTTTCTACCCTCAGTATTGGGTTTTGGGATTTACAATATGTGTTTTGTCGTTGGAATCTCCGATATGTTTTTCCTCTTTCGATTCCAAGATTCATGTTCACCAAGAACAAGAGAAGAGCATAAACTAGTCTTTGTAACCAAAAGTCAAATGGATCCAATTTTTGTAACCTTCGAGTTATGAGAATTACCAAGAGAAAACTCAAAGGTTCCACTCTCTCTGATATGTGATGGAAGATAAGGGTACCACTATCTTGTTGAAGAGGTATTTGGATTTCAAAGGAGATTTGGTGTTGCAGTGAGATCGTCTATGAAAATGAAACGTGCTACGCAATCCAACTTCACTTCATCCCATTTCAACATAGATAGGTTGTCCAGGAAGGAAGAGATATATGCTAATAAGAACACATTTTGGAACAGTTATCTCCTATTTGGCCTCATCTATAAGATGTTTCATGTCAATCAGTGTGAGCATCAACGTCAGGACGAGAGCGGTTGGCATTGAAGAAAAGATGTAGAGCGAGCTTCAACTAGCTATAGTTTAAGGATGCCACACGGAAGGAATGATACGCTGGTCATTTTCAAAGGAAAAAATTAGTTCAGATCACTATTGTAAGGACCGAAAAATCCAACCAATTAAAAATTTTCAAAAACAACCCGATTCGATTAAATTATTACAAAAAGGTTTTCAATACAAATCATTTAGAGTATTCCCAGAATCACATTACTACAAAATCATGAGGAGCGGTACGATCACGCCTTTGCCTTACCACGGTCTCCTGAAGAACCTGAAAAACATTAAACCACAACTGTAAGCCCGAAAGCTTAGTGAGATACCCCCAAAATACCAACCACATATACCATACACCTATCATGCTATCTCATAATGAATCACAAAACAATCATGCATATCGGGTCTACTGTGGTACTGGTCCGCCTTGTCGGGCCTTCAGTCCACCTGTCCACCCTCCGAGTCCATTCATGTCCCTCGAGTCTGCAGTGTGGTTGGTCCGCCCGCACCGGGCCTTCAACTCACCTGGTCCACTCTCCGAGTCCAATCATGTCCCTTGAGTCTGCAGTGTGGTTGGTCCGCCCGCACCGGGCCTTCAACTCACCTGGTCCACTCTCTGAGTCTACAGTATGACTGGTCCGCCCGCATCGGGCCTTCAGTCGGCCTGGTCCACTCTCCAAGTCTCGGCACGTATGGTCCGCCCTCGTGGGGCCTACAGCCTATCCGGACCGCTCGCTGGGCCTTCGGAACAACCAGTCCGCCCTGGGTATCTTGGCCTACAACACGAAGCAGGACCCGCCTCAACCCAACTCCAGTCCAAACAACCATCTGCACATCAACATACAATCACATAACAATTCATATTCAGGCAAACCGATCTAGCAGATCACATAACACAACATACTCTAACAGGATACCGACCTAATCGGTCACTAGCATAACATCATCCTATCTACCAGGATACCGACCTTAACCAGGTCTCTAACGAATACCATCCTAACTACTCGGATGCAAACATATCAAAGCAATAACATAACAAAAGATACCCGGATCTCAATCCGATAAAGGGCCGGCCTTGGTGCCTTAGACCCTATTGATATAGTGAGGCTAACTCACCTCGAAACTGCCGGCTGAAAGGATAAGATCCCGCTACTCCAAACTCCGACACGAACTCCTCCACTGAACACCAAAACACTCAACTCAATAAATACCCTTAATTACCAAAATACTCCTGGAAGACAACTGGTCAAGCCTTGGACAAGGTCAAAGTCAACCCCTGACTGACTCTACTCGTCGAGTCAAACCGATGACTCACCGAGTCCCCAAGCTCAGAACTTCCCTCAATCCGCGACCTAACTCGCCGAGTCACCCCGAGACTCGCTGAGTCGAACAACTCTGAGTCCACTCGCACCCAACTCACCGAGTCATCCCTTGACTCACCGATTCTCGCCTCAACCAGAAAATATTGGGACTCTTCGACAAGACTCGCCGAGTCCAAGAACAAACTTGCCGAGTCTAAGGCTATCTTCAACCTACTCGCCGAGTAGTTCATCCAACTCGTCGAGCTCCAGCTCATCTTCAACCAACTCGTCGAGTCTACCCACGTGACTCGCCGAGTACCACCGGTCTGAATCCATACAGAAGCATTCCAGACCATGCAATTGATCCAAAACATAGATCTAGCCTCCTACAACCCATCCATCACGTAAAGTGGCAAACTTTACGTGAATCCAAAGAGATCTAGGCCTTATACACTTTAGAGCTAGGGTTTGGGACATGATGGATTCACTAAGCACTCAAACACAGGGACTTTAATGCACTCTAGACCTTCCCCATTCCAGATCTGAGGTAGCAACATCAGATCTAACCTCCAAACTCCAAAACATACCAAGATAAGCTCCCCGTAAACCCCAAAATGATGAATCCATATGAGTAACAGCCCAAGAACAAGATATTACCTTAAATGAACGCCCCAACCGCAATGAAACTCGAATCCAAGCAAAGCCCCTTGCTCCAAGCCTCCAAACTCCCAAGATTCCTTCAACAAATACCCTTCAAGCTCCCAAATGCACTTTGATCCACTCACACACGAATGCTAAGGGTTTCTGGACTTGAGGATGAGTAAAGAGGCTAGGGGAATGGATGTTAAGTTCTTTATATAGGGCTCAACCTCGAGAATTAGGGTTTTCTCCACTCAGCACCTACTCGCCGAGTCCATCTTTGGACTCGCCGAGTAGGCCACTTGACACGCGACCAAAGTCGCGACCCTACTCGCCGAGTCCCTCCATGGACTTGCCGAGTTGCCCTTAAAAATTTACACTTTTAGCCCTTCAACTCTACTCTTGATATTTCAGGATGTTACAACTATTGTGAGAGAAGAACATGCATGAGAAATGTTATAAGCAAAATGTATAATGTATACTTCTTTTGTAAAATAAAAATTAAAAAGAATTTTTGAAACATGAAAACAAAGTAAACTAAAACTATAGTAGTTTATGTTCACAAGTTTTAAAGTAGCAAAGCATACACAAAACTGAATACATAAAGTAGCATTATCTAAACTCATAAAATCAAAGCATATAAATGTTGTTGTCCCTGAGTTCAAAACCCCCAGCATGAAGCCTTATGACATGACTACAGATCCTAAGGAGCATGTGGCACAATACAGGGAAAGGATGTAGATCATTACCATTCCCACTCACTTAAAAGAAGCTTGCTTGTGCAAGGGGTTTGGTTTAACCTGTTGGGTTTTGAGCAATCTAACACTTCCTAAGTGTGAATGCAACCCTAATAAACCTTGGATCTATGTTTTCTTCTAACATACATGCAAATAATAATTTCCAAGGTTTCTTCCTAACTAGCATAGCATAAGGATTATGAATCATAAAACTACTAGTAGAAATACATACCTTTTGATGATGGTTGATTGTTTGGAGTTTGAGAGCCAAGCACCAATAGTGTGAATGCCCGAAATGGAATCACAAATCACCACAAACGTTTGGAAAACTTTAGAGAGTAGTATACTTTCTTATGAAATCGGCCACCACTAGGTCTCACACACCTAGCCTCATTTCTTGCATCATATGCTTCTTTATATAGTGTGCATGGTTAGGGTGAAATCCTAATAACCCATGTCTTTTCCTTTCCAATGATCCATGGGTTAAAAGATCCATGGATCATCCATGGACTTCCATATTAGCTTAGCCCATTAACAAATGAGTATTAGCCCACACTATATAAAATATAATAGCCCATAATTTAATCAGTCTTCTTTTTAATCTCTAAATTAATTCATAATTAATTTAAGACTAGAACTAATTAAATAACATGACTTCATATTAATATATTATAACTTATAATATATTAATAAATCGTAAGTATACAATTCTCATAAAATTATCCATAAATCGTTTGGGTGAAGTGCAACCCAAATGGACCATGCCGGGTCGGGTCAAGTATGTACCAAATAAGTTATGGACTTAGACACCTTATCCAACATAACCCACATAGGAGCAGCTTTAATATGGCTCCTTAACATTCCTCCTCATTTTATTACATCGTTTGCTCATTTGATTAATTTATTTAACAATCAATTTTCTTGTAGAAGAACTTTCGAAAAGATCACTAGTGATCTCAATCGGGTGGTCCAGGATTCTATGGAATCCATTAGGACTTTTATGAACAAGTTTAGGAGGGAAGCTCTAAGTATCCCCAACATCGACATGGTAACTACAGTCGAAGCCTTTAGAATGGGCTTAAAGAAGGATTCACCTTTATATTAATACCTCATAATGACTCCATGTAGGAGGATGGATGACGTCAGAAGCAGAGCACTAAGATTCATCAGGCTTGAAGAAACCAAGAAGATCCATAAAAGGAGCAACCCACCAAGCTCTTATGATCACCCCAAAGAAACGCCGATTCCTCGTGCCAAAGATCCTATAAATCAAAACCATATTCCAAACCTGACCATCATAAGGTTAATGCACTTGAAGATGAGGGAGAGGAAGAAGATTTTCCTAAGATTACTGACTATTGTTTTTCTGTGGATATTTCAAGTGTAATATTTGCCATGCAGGATCTTGGAGACAAAGGAAGATGGCCAAGAAACGGAGAAAAATCTACTACTTGCAAAGACAAGTCTAAATGGTATGCATACCATGAAGACTTCAGTCACAACACAAAGGATTGCATAACTCTCAGGAAGGAGATCAACTACCTCCTAGGAAAAGGATACCTCAAATAGATCCTTGGAAGAAGAAAGGAGAGATCAAAAAAAAAGATCAGGACCCTTAGAAGATCCTTGATAGACCAAGATCCCCCCCTGTCGATGCCAAGGTAATCAATGTTATCTCTGGAGGATCTGTCATATGTGGTACATCTTATTCTGCAGCGAAGAGGCATGCCAAGGTATCCAAAACGGTAAAGGAAAAAGGACCATGGAAGAACACATCGATTATGAACGAAAAATAGATCACCTTTGATGAAGCAGATAGACAAGACGTCCATGATCCTCACCATGACAGATTGGTGATTACTCTCTACATCTCCAAGCATTTCGTCAGAAGGATCCTCATTGATGTAGGATCCTCAGTCAACATCATACGCCTGGACACATTGAAAAGAATGAACAACCTGGAGTCTGAGATAGTTGCAAGATCTTCAGTGCTAATTAGATTCAGCGGCGAAACCAAGCACACCTTTGATGATGAAAGCTACCTATCTACATAATGGGGGGTAAACTTTGTACAACATTTTTGCGCAATTGATATGTTATCCTCATATAATATCATACTAGGTAGACCACAGGTCCATGAAATGAAGGCTGTTCCATCGACATATCATCAATGCGTAAAGATGCCTATCCCATGGGGAATGATGAAGATCAGAGGAGACCAAAAAGAATCCAAGGAATGCTACAAGATATCGATGAAATCTTCAAAAATACCATGACAAGCATAGCAATTAAAGAGAGGGTACCAGACGTGATAGAAGCAAGAAAGCAAGATATAAAAGAGGTGCACCTGAACATTGAGGATCTTGAAGCCAAAGTTCTCATAGGACCGTCAATACATGAATAAGTCAAACATGATCTTACAAAGTTCCTCAAAGCTAGAAGCAAGACGTTTGCATGGAAGCATGAGGACATGATAGGTGTTAATCAAAGTGTAATAACCTATAAACTTAACATTGATCCATCTTTCAGATCGGTACACCAAAAAAGAAGAAAATTTGCACTGGAAAGAAACCAAGTTATACAAGAACAAGTAGAAAAACTTCTCAAAACTGGGATGATCAAGGAGGTGAAATTCCCAAGATGGCTAGATAATGTGGTTGTGGTACAAAAGAAGAACGGTAAACGAAGAGTGTGTGTAGATTACACGGATCTTAACAAGGCTTGTTCCAATGATCATTTCCCTTTACCACACATAGACTCCATGATAGACGAAACAACGGGTCATGAACTAGTAACATTCATGGATACATCAGAAGGATTCCAATAGATCCAGATCGAACCCTCTAACTAAGAGGACATGCCATTATAACTCCAACAGATATCTATTGTTATATTGCCATGCCATTTGGTTTTAAAAATACAGGTGCAACATACCAAAGTCTGGTCAACAAGATGCTCAAAAAGAAACTGGAGGACACATGGAAGTCTACATCGATGGCATGATGGTCAAGTCCAAAAAATTTGAGGATCGCCTCAAGGATCTCGAAGAAGCCTTCAACATCTTGGATGAATATAACATGAACCTGAATCCCTACAAATGCCACTTTGGGATGAGATCAGGACAGTTCCTAGAATACTTGGTAACCAAAAGAGGAATAGAAGCAATTTCGGAACAAATCAAGGCCATCCTTGATCAAAGATCACCATCCTCGACAAAAGATATTCAGAGACTAACAGGAAGAGCGGCGGCCCTAAATAGGTTCAT
The DNA here is from genome assembly GCF_052625555.1 of Lactuca saligna. Taxonomy (NCBI): domain Eukaryota; kingdom Viridiplantae; phylum Streptophyta; class Magnoliopsida; order Asterales; family Asteraceae; genus Lactuca; species Lactuca saligna. The sequence continues at coordinate 171,803,568 of NC_136421.1, forward strand.
CCCAAGATCCACAAAAAGATGCAACCTTTTGACGACATTTTGAAGAAGAAAAAAAAGATTTGAATGGACATAGGAACATGATGATGCTTTTCAAGAACTTAAAAGATATTTTAGTTCACCACCCCTATTGGTAAAACCATTAGATGGGGAACCACTCCTTCTCTACCTCTCAGTATCCTCAAACGCAGTTGAAACATCCCAAAAATACAAGCCAAAAATTTCATTTTTAAAATCATTTAACAAACATAATGTTATCACCATAAGATAAAATCATCAAGCATGTATCTCAAAATCTCATAAATTTGTCCACATATAATTGTCTCATATAAAATATTTGAAGTAAGCTCCTAGGTTAATAAATTGTGGTGTGTGCCATGCCATCAACTCGAGCCCTTTCCTTTGCTAGCTGAAGTACCTAAAACAAAAACTGAAACTGTAAGCATGAAGCTTAGTGAGCTCCCCCAAACTACCACATACCATACAAAGCACATATAACAAACAACATAACTCTAGGACTATTCCCACTGCATCAGGATGAATCCTGGCATCGGCTTACCCGACATCAGACTCCTATTCGGCATTAGACCACATTGGGCATCGGGCTCACCCCGACAACGAGCTTTCCCCGGCATCGAGCTTTCCCCGACATCGGGCTTACCCCGACACATACACAACATAACATATATCATAAAAACATAACATAACACATAATCTGCATCGGGCTTGCCCCAACATCAGACCGAAGCCTGGAACAAATACATATAACACATAAACTAGCATACATCAGGCTTGCCCTGAAATACATAATACATGGCATATGGACTAACTTACAATGGGCTTACCCCGGAACACATAACATATAAAGTAATCACATATCTTGCATCGGGCTTACCTGGCATCAGATCGAAGTCCAGATCATATAACACACAACACATAAACATGCATGAATCACAAAGACATCAAGTATTTATAACTACTTATCAGGACTGCCCCGACATCAGACAGAAATCCGGAAACATATAAACTGCATCGGGATAACCCTGGAATTGGGCTTACCTCGACATACTCTACTACTTAAATGGGCCAACATTGGTGCCTTAGACCCGTTCCTACTGGAGGAAAACTCACGTCACACTGCTGAAGTCCCGTTGACAAAACCCTAGCTGTAGATGACAGATTCCCGAATCTGCCAACATCAAAATAACACCCAATTAATAATTGGGTTCCATCACTAATATTTATAAATCCATACTTGGGTTAAAAGACTGCTTTACCCCAATCTTAGCTTGATTCAACTCAAGGCTCAATCCAAAGGCCCAAAAGTCTAATAATGAACCAAGACCCACTATAGCCCAATTTTCCAAATTGGGCCCAAACATTCACATATGGGCCTTACCATAAAGTCCATCTAAATGTTCTAGTCGATTTGCTTACTCTTGGATGGTCCATTATCATCCAAATCACCAAGGCCCAATAGGAAGGCCCAACTCAAAGTCCGAGTAAAATTAGGGTTTCACATAAAATGAAAATTAGGGTTAAGTGTTTCTCACTTAACCCAATAACGACTTAATCCATTAAGTCCTTTACTCTACTAGATAAATGATATGGAATAATTTGGGCTTAATATACAATCCAATCCCAATGGTGCGAAGGTGGGTCCTAATAAGTCCAAGGCCCAAATACTCACAATTAGGGTTTTCTAAACCCTAATTAGGGTTTCCACGCACACCACACAAACTCACAGCCACCTCGCATGGTGGGTTTTGGTGACGAGATAAGGAAGCAACGACAACAGCAACACCATCAGTAACAGCAATGACACGATGAAGAGAAGTTACGACAAAAACATCGACAAGAGATGCTCCATCCTCGTCTTCAGTAGCAATAGCTATCGGCGACCTCGTCTTCTCTTCGTAATGACCGCAGCGATAGGAGCAAGGCAGCAAGCAGCATTAGAGGTTGCTTGGCAGGTAGTTTGCGACTCCAACCTTGGCTAGGAGGCAGTTGATCAATCTCTAGCATGCTTCGGGTTCGTCGGTACTCGTCAGGGGGGAACATCTCTAGTGACACATGAGTTCGATGACGGAAGGTGTGGCGGCGCCGGTTAAAGGGGTCATAAGGGTGGCGACTGGTGAATAAATGATAAGGGTTAGGGTTTGATTGGTGTTGATGGGTTATAAACTTAGCCTCAAGAAACTTCTGCCCATAATCACAGAATTGGCCCCTTATTCTCTATTTTCTTTCAAATTTAATCCATATTTACCCTTTACCCCTTGATCCCATAATTTCCTTTCATAAAAAGTCTTGATATTACCAACCAGCCCCCTTAGGCCTTCAAATCTTTTCTATTTAAGTCCATTAATTACCAAATGCACTCTGACTTCTAAAATCTTTTTCAACTCAATTCCCGAACTTACACTTTTAACCCCCAACTTCTAAAATTATAACAATTAATTCTCAAGACCAACACCTTCCTATATCATTACGGATTTTAGGGCTACTATTAATTTATTAATTTGCTCTTTTATTTATTTAATAAACGGGGTGTTACAACACCCCCCCACATAAATTAGATTTCATCCTCGAAATCATTCCATACCATTCCTTACACACTCAACCATTATAGTAACATGGTCACCATCTTGGGCACACTCTAGTCTTCCCAATGTAGTCGTGACTAATCTTCGCAAAGCTCTAAAAGCCGCAGATGAATGAATTCCTTGCAACAGAGTCACATCTACTCCGTCCGAAATCTGTTGTCTCGAGATGGTCTGAATCCCTAACAGACCACTCATACTGAATCATTATAGATGAACCTCGCAGTGGGTAACTTAGCATTACTCAGCAATCTGTTATGCTTACCATACATGAGATCCTCAAATACCATTACTGCTAGTGACCCAAAACTGTCTGAAACACTAAACTGCCTGAAACAACATGCTGCTACATGGTTGCTTTCCAAAATCTATCGAGACCTTCCCAGTCTCAATTCATCCGACAGTCATCTGAAATACCAGGTTCTAGTCCATTCGCTGAGCTAAAAGGGCTCCCACATAGTCTTCTTACACGACTTCTAAATGAATCCTTATTTAGGACTAGTTGCCACTAGTTATCGTGTCAATGAGGCTTTAACAACCTCCTGATCTAATTGATCGCATCCATGCATCAAATTCTGAAGTCACCAAATCCAAGGCTAAAAGTGATTTTTACGTGACCATTGGTAGTTGTATGTCATGAATGACCTTAAGCAGTCCACTGCTTCCTTGCTCTCTTAGATGTAGTGTTGCTTCTACGATCTTATCACTGGCTTAACCAGGTATAATCCATCTGGGTAGTTCCGAAATCCATTTCGTGGATTTTCATATCCTCACTGCTACACGCAAACTGGTGGGTACTACTATTCTTTCCGCGTCTTAATAACACACTCACGCTATTTACCAACCTATTGAATGTTACGGCTACACCCGTAGACTTACAACACTCTATCACTATCTGACTGCTAGTGAATGCTACGAGTACTCCGACAGACTTACATCACTCTAATACTGTCTGGCTGCTAGTGAATGCTATGGCTACATCCGTAGACTTACAACACTCTCCATACTGGATCAAACACACGCTTAACCCGCACTCAACTGAACTCATGTCCTGACTAGAACCCCCAACCTGATTCCCTAAGGCATGCTAGCAAACATTACGGGAACACGATCTCCTTATTGGCAAGTTTTTCCACACTTCCATCTCACACTATCCTCAATTTATACAACCGCTTGGGCTGTCTTCCTTCCAGACATGGGTGCAAAATTTTTCCCAGTTTCAAAACTACTCTTACTTCTGAATCCTTGAATGATTCTCCCTGACTTTGATTCAACTAACGTCTTACAACATACAATACTGGAAGGATTCTCAATCCTTCTTACCATTCTATGCCAAATCTACTGAAAACGACGCTTACCATTGCTAGTGTTTCAATACTAGCCAGTCCAAAAGATCACACCACCTCCAAGAACACGAATAAATCTCCGATAATAACCCGCTAGACCCAGGAAGCTCTGAATCTCAATTGTAGATCTCGGAATCTCCCACTGCATCACGACCTCTATCTTGGCCAGATCGACTAGAATACCCTTCTGATTGACAAGGTGCCCAAGAAATTTCACCTCGCTAAACCATAACTCAGATTTGGAGTACCTTTCAAAAAGTCTCTCCTTCCTCAAAGTCTCTAGTACCTCCCCTAGGTGCTTCTCGCGCTGCTCCTCAGTCTTGGAATAAACCAAGATGACGTTGTACTCTCCCAATCCCGCAATTTGGGAAATGAGCTTTCGCTATCCGCTAATAATTCTTTGTATGAAATTGGCATATGCCATTTCTTGGAAGTATAATTCAAACACAAACAGAGGATAACCCAGAGTCACACTTACTCAAACCCTTGGAACGAAAGGCTCCCTTGTGTAGTTTCCCACAAGTTCTGCACTGAATCTGGTCCTGCTGGTCTCTCGAAACTAATCCTAAATCCAAGGTCTCCCCTAGACCCTTCAATATAAGCAACTGATCTAGTTCCCTCTTACCAATGTGCTCCAAGTCCATATCCCGTTCTTAAGCTCTAGAAGTCATATCATTCAGGATCGTGCACCCTGAGATACTCACGATCTCCCTGCTATCATTCTACAGTAAGTTCTGATAACTTACCTTCTTCATTTCCTCATCTGCTGCATACTGTGGTACCATATAAGCTCTTTCCCGAGACTTGATAGTGATCTCTGCCATAGTCTCATTCGTCTGGTGGAGAGCTAACAACTGTTGCACCAACTGTTGCGCCTCAATCTCCTAGCCACACTCTGCCCAGAATATGGTCTAAAAGTCATCCCATGACATAGCATCAACCGCATCATCACTCAACCTTATACCAACCTCTTCCTATAGATCTCGTGCTCTATCCCTCAGGATGAAGGAAGTAAGTTGGATCTTGTCTGCTTTCAAGACAACATCTGGTATGAAAAGTGTTAGTGAAACCTACCAACCATCTGCTGCTAACAATGGGGTCCCTAACCCTCATGACAATTTGAAGCCTCATAAACACTGAATTCTCGAAACACTAACGTATGGGTCCTAATCATGACTGCTATCTCATTGCAGATTATACGCGGCCTCTCATCACAAATATTTCTAATGCCCTCCTTGATCATACTGAGGGTCACAAGAGTTTCGTCAATGATACAGTGCGTAAGCTCAAATGGAATGAACTCCCTCATCTGATCATCGAGATGCCCGACTATAGAGTCCGAGCCCGATCCCTCATCGACACCAGAACTACCATCTGGTCTACCATGTAGCGTCACTATACTTGGTAATATACCATCACTAACATCACAATACTCATCAAAACTTGAGCGATTTTGCATACTACAAGTTCCCTGGCCTTATATCAGCCTTCCTTGATTTGATTATGGATCCTCTGCTTTCAGTAGTATAGGCCCATACTACCTTCCACATCTATCCGTACTTTCCTCAAGAACTGCCTTGACTCCACCAAGTCTCTTCTACTACTACCGCTCTCTGCTACTCTCATCCTAGGCTTGCCCTTGGGTAATCACCAACCCACTCTCTGCAATCAGCTGTGCAAGAAGTTCTGACTACCTCTACCCTAACTAACTCGTGAATACTATTACATATCACTAAGACTAGATAATTCTTTGAATGAGAGATCCTCCCTTACAACAATTGGACTCAGACAAGAGTTGCACAATAGATCTAGATTGATTTACCCTAATAATTGGGTTCCATCACATATACTCATAAGTCCATGCTTGGGGTAAAAGATTGCTTTACCCCAATCTTAGCTTAATTCAACTCAAGGCCCAATCCAAAGGCCCAAAAGTCTAATAAAGAACCAAGGCCCACTATGGCCCATCTATGGCTCGTCTATGGCCTAATTTTCCAAATTGGGCCCAAACCTTCACATATGGGCCTTACCATAAAGGCCATCTAAATGTTTCGGTCCATTTGGTTGCTCTTGGATGGTCCATTATTATCTCAATCACCAAGGCCCAATAGGAAGGCCCAACTCAAAGTCCAAGTGAAACTAGGGTTTCACATAAAATAACAATTAGGGTTAAGTGTTTCTCACTTAACCCATTAATGAATTAATACATTAAGTCCTTTACTCTACTAGATAAATGATATGGAATATTTTAGGCTTAATATACAATCCAATCCCAATGGCGCAAAGGTGGCTCTTAATAAGTCCAAGGCCCAAATACTGACAATTTGGGTTTTCTAAACCCTAATTACGGTTTCCACCCAAACATCACCCAATAGGCCTAAAATTATTCTTTAAGCCCATTAGGGTTTTTCTAGGTCCATTAGTGTTTTGCTAGTGGGGCACCACCCACTAACACCTAGGATAGTGGTGGTCAACGACGATGGCCACCACCTTACGGTGGTCGTTATGGATCTTTTCATTACATCTTCTACTAATTAGAATTACAAGTTGTCAATCCACAAATAAACCACACACTAACTACTCTAACACATAAAAACATCCTCTCTAATGGTGGCCGGTAGTGCTACAAGGCGGCAGCCACCACCTCACGATGGTGGCGGTGGCTTTCTTGATCGATCCGGCAAACAACCCACTCAAACATCATTGAAATAACACACATACTCACTAACTGATTACAAAACAACCATAGCCATCCACCTGGTGGCACACGACGATGGCAAGCACCACCTCACGGTGGTGGCAGTGGTATCTTTTTGCTTCCAATCACGCAGGAACACAACACACGAACTTGAAGCAGAAACGCACACCACACAAACTCACAGCTACCTCCCGTGGTGGCTGGTGGTGACGAGATAAGGAAGCTATGACATCAGCAACAACATCCGTAACAGCAGCGACACGACGGAGAGAAGGTACGATAGAAACGACGGCAGTAGGCGCTCTGTCCTCGTCTTCAACAGCGAAAGCTATCGGCGGCCTCGTCTTCTCGTCAGAACAAATGTAGCGATGGCAGTGAGGCAGCAAGCGACTTTGGAGGTTGCTTGGCAGGTGGCTCGCGACCCCGACCTTGGCTAGGAGGCAGTTAACCGATCTTCAACATGTCGCAGGTTTGTCGCTACTTGTCGCGGGGAACATCTCTGGTGACACACGACTCCGAGGACGGAAGGTGTAGCGGCACCGGCTAAAGGGTTCATAATGGTGGCGGCTTTTGAAGAAATGATAAGGGTTAGTGTTTGTTCGGTGTTGACGGGTTATAAAATCAGCCTCAAGAAACTTCCACCCATAATGATGGAATTGGCCCCTCATTCTCTATTTTCTTTCAAATTTAATCCATATTTATACTTTATCCCTTGATCCCATAATTTCCTTTCATAATAAGTCCTGACATTACTAACCAGCCCTCTTACGCCTTCAAATCTTTTCAATTTAAGTCTATTAATTACCAAATGCACCCTGATTTCTTAAATCTTTTTCAAGTTAAATCCCGAACTTACACTTTTAACCCCCAAATTCTAAAATTATAACAATTAACCCTCGAGACCAACACCTTACTATATAATTACGGATTTTAGGGCTACTATTAATTAATGAATTTGCTCATTTATTTATTTATGAAACGGGGTGCTGTAGTGGTGGCTACAATATTAGCTAAGGATATTAATGGAGATGAACATCCCATATACTATGTAAGTAAAAGCTTCTTGGATCCTGAGACCAGGTACTCCCACCTTGAAAAACTTATACTTGCATTAGAAATTACTTCTACTAAATTAAGACATTATTTTGTAACACACCCTAAAACTGTAAAAACTAACTATCCCATTAAGAATGTCATGAGAAAACCAGAAATGTCAGGAAGGATGGAAATGTGGTATGTAGAGCTTAGCATATATGACATAAAGTATGAGCCAAGATCAACAATAAAGTCTCAAGCCTTGACAGAGTTTGTGGCTGGCTTTAGTGATGATCTAAGAGCCGAAGTTGAAATACAAGCGAAACAATTTCTATAAGAAGAGAACATGGGAAGATGGACGCCATTCATGGATGGAGCATCAAACCAAAGATGATCTAGCTTAGGGATCATACTAAAATCACCACAGGGGGACATCGTACCCAAAGCAATCAGCTTTGAATTGAATGCAACCAACAACAAAGCAGAATATGAGGCACTAATCATGGGATTACAACTGTCCAAAGCTCTTCAAATCAAGGATCTTCAGGTGTTCATCGATTCTTTATTTTTAACTAACCATTTTAATAGATCCTATTCAGTAAAATGAGAGAAGTTAGCACTATATCTCCAGATCCTTAGAAACCTGGCCTCAAAATTCAAAAAATTTAGACTAAGCTAGATTCCTAGAGAAGACAATGTTGGAACACATACTTTAGCCAATCTAGGATCCTATCTAAGGATCCCACCAAAAACCAAGATCCTGATCACCCACCTGTTGATCCCAATGATCGAGGATGCTGCCAAGATACTGAATGATCGTGACGATTATGTGGGAACTACTAACATCACTACAATTGAAGATCTCGTTTTAACACTTCCATATCAGGATCCTAGCATTAAGGATCCCCTTGCAACGTTAGGATCCTAGATCCAAACCATTATGGAATACCTTCAGAATGACACGATCCCTAAAGAAGAAAAAGGTGAAAGGGCATTCAGAACAAGGATCTCAAGGTTTGTTATAATCCAAGGTAAGTTATACAAAAAAATATGGCATGTCTATACCTCAGATGTTTACAAGATCATGAAGCTACAAAATTCCAAAGAGACGTACATGATGGAGACTGTGACAACCACATTGGGGGCAGATCCTTATGCTCCAAAGTGTTGAGGACAGGATACTACTGGCCAACCATGAAGAAAGATTCATTCCTTCATGCTAAAAAATGTGATGCTTGTCAAAGACATATCAACATTTTGCATTAACTAGCAAAACCTCTATATCCTATCATTTCCCGTTGGCCATTCATGAAATGAGGAATGGATATAGTGGGTAAATTTCCAGTAGCCCCTAGAGGAAAGGTCTTCATGCTAGTGATGATTGACTACTTCTTAAAATGGATAGAAGCCGAAGATTTCGTCCAGATAAGAGATAAAGAGGTAGTTTCCTTCATCAAACATATATTTTGACCAGGTTCAGGATCCCTGCTGAAATTATATGCGACAATGGATCCTAGTTCATAACCAAAAGAACAAAATTCTTTTGCACAAGTTGGGGAATCAAGATGGTAATGTCCACTCCTGTTCGCCCTCAAGCCAATGGTCAAGCAGAGTCCAACAACAAAATCATAGGGAACAATTTGAACAAAAGGTTGGATGAGAATAAAGGAAGATGGGTAGAAGAACTTCCTTTTGTATTGTGGGTAGATAGGACCACTTCCAAGGTTGGTACGGGCCAAAACCCATACTCCTTAGTGTTTGGAATGGATGAAATGATTCCCACTGAAGTGGTAATCCTAACAGTAGGATGCCTACCTCAAAACTAAGAAAACAACGACAAGATCCTAGCCCAGGATCTTGATGCTATAGATGAACTCAGGGATCTTGCCAAGATCCGCATCGATGTTCATCAACATAGGATCACCAAGGCATACAAGAAAAATATAAGAGTCAGAAGGTTCCAAACAGGAGAGTTGGTACTAATGAAAATTTTCTAAAATACCAAGGATCCTAATGCAGGTAAACTGAAGCCTAAATGGGAAGGACCATATCTCATAGATGTTGAAGCAGGAAAAGGGGCATATTGGCTAGCTACCCTCGATAGAAATGTCCCATCAAGATCCTGGAATGCCATACATATTAAAGTTTATTTTATGTCGGTAAGACTAGTAGTTTTCCAACACACTAAAGGTAGGCCTTTAACCTCTATTATTATTATTATTATTATTATTATTATTATTATTATTATTATTATTATTATTATTATTATTATTATTATGATTATTATTATTATTATTATTATTATTATTATTATTATTATGATTATTATTATTATTATTATTATTATTATTATTATTATTATTATCATTATTATTATTATTATTATTATTATTATTTATTCTCTTCAAATATCATTACTAACTTAAGCATCGGAGGGGTGTTAGCTAGGCTAACGCCCACCTTAGCTAATGTTTGTTGTGCGCAGGGACTCAAGTTGGGATCCTCCCCAGATAATACACAAGGTTCATAATATTTTCATGTGATCTCAAGTTGGGATCCTCCCCAGATAATACACAAGGTTCATAACATTTTCATGTTATATCAAGTTGGGATCCTCCCCAGATAATACACAAGGTTGATAACATTTTCATGTTATCTCAAGTGAAGATCCTCCCCAGATAATATACAAGGTTCATAATATTTTCATGCTATCTCAAGTTGGGAACCTCCCTAGAAAATAAATAAAATTTATAACATTTTTATGTTATCATATGATTTGGGATCCTCAACATAAATTTACTATGTTTGGAGTTTTCCCAAGGTTTTTCAAAAGTTACGATACCAACGTATTGCTTGGAGATGGGATACTCCCAGGAAAGTATGCAAACTTTGTAGCATTATAATGTTGCAAAACTCCTTTCAATCATTTTCCAAGTTAGAATCATTAACAGTTGACTCCTTAACGTTCACTAAATTAAATCAAGGATCATCCTTGACGGCTAAGGATCTTTCCATGAATGAACGCTAGGATCATGTGGAGCAAAACGAATGGTAACTTTACGCTTCTCCTGGAAGTAGGTCCCAAAGGTTACAAAGTCCAAAGATAATTAGATTATATCTATCCTTATTCTTATTATTATTTCTTATCAAAGATTTATCATAATATATCTCAACTAGTTTGGGATCCTAAATGGGCTACTACCTATTTTCATGTTGTTAGGATCCTGAGAATTCTTGTAAACCCTAGACTACTTAGGATCCTGATTATAAAAATCCTTGAAAATCCTACTACTACAACCACATAATCGAGCATGCAAAGAAATATTAAAACAACTATAGCATTAAAATGGTTATCCATCAACCCCATAAAATATCAAAACATTAAATTGTCTTACATCCTATGAAACCAAAAACAACTTAATCTACTCCTTTGCAGGTGTAGACCTTAGACTGGTCATCATTGCCAGGGATTTCCTCCTCGCCCACCTTCGGGTTTTGCCTTTCGGGATCCTAACGAGTTTTAGCAGATTTACCAGCTAATTGGGCAAGAACGGCGCACCACCCTGTCAGATCCCAGGATCCTTCATTAGCCGTGTCTTTAGCCAGTTTGATCTTGGCTTCCTAGACGGCTAGAACGGAACTGACCTTTGCTTCGGAGATCACTTACTCCATCTCCACGATATGCCTATCTTCTTTTTTGGCCTTCCTCTTGCTCAAGAGCTCCACCCTTTTCAAGAGATCCTTGTTGATTTCTCTAGACATTTTGTCTTGCTCATTGAGGAGTTGCTCAACCCTTTCTGCATGAACCCTCAACTCAGCAGACACACGTTCACAAACCTGAATCAAGAAAGATGTAAGAGGTAGAAGAGTATAAAAATAAAAAGGGAAGGATGATATTTATTCTTACTGTTGGATAACGTTTCTAAGTCCATAACTATTTCTGGTATGTACTTGACCGATTTGAAATGGTCCATTTGGGTTAAATGGCATCATGCATTTGGATAGACTCAATTAGAGAAATAACACTTGCGGTTTATTAATATATTATAAGTTCTAATATATTAATAGTATTATTTAATTAGTATTGATTAAGAATTAATTTGGAATTAATTAAGTGATAAAAAGAATACTAATTAAATATATGCGTTGATTATGTAAATCATCCATAGCTTGTATAGTGGGCTTAAGGATTCATGGTTTATCAAGATGGGCTAAGATCCATAGGATGCTCCATGGATTCTCCATGGGAGTTACAAACCCATGGGTCATGGAAAAAAAAGAGCCATCACGCTTGGGGTGATTTTGAAGTGTTATAAATTCTTTCAAATTCATTCCAAAGCACTTGGTGTTGTGTGAAACATTTGAGGCATCACGCTTGGGGTGCTAGGCTCTCATGGTTTCTAAGAAATCAAATCAACTACAAGGTATGTAATTCTAACCATCTTTTATGTTTAAAGTTCCCCATGTATGCTAGATAGGAACCTTGGAATAAGTATTTTGCATCTATTTTAGACAAACAAAGATCCAAGGTTTTCTAGGGTTGCATGTACACCTAGTAGTGTTAGAATGCTCAAAACCCTACAGTGGTATCAGAGCCTAGACTTGTTTGTTTGATACTTGATGCAAAATAATGAAAAAAATTGAATATCCTGCCGTTTGCACTGGGGAATTGCCGATTCCATGGGGGGACTCGATGAGTCCAAGTGATTCTTTAACCAACTCGGCGAGTTAGTTATTGAACTCGATGAGTTGGGCATGCATAGTGCAGAGTTTTGATTTTTGCTGCTGGAAATGGACTAGAAACATTACCCTAAACTGTTTTGGTGTTTTAAAACTTGTTTTAGATGGTGTAATGATTGTTCTAATCGATTAACAATGGCTAATATCAAAATTACATGATTATACTATTTTTGTGTTTTAAAACTTGTTTTAGATGGTGTAATGGTTGTTCTAATCCATTAACAATAGCTAATATAAAAATTACATGATTATATGTGTTCATATGTTCTTGAAATTTTGATTTGACTATTCACGTTCTTATGAGTTCTTAATAGATAATTGGAATTACTTGTTTAATGCTTAATTCATGATCATTATGTGTTTTAATGGAGCCTATAACTTGTCCTCAAGTTATGGATAACCAAAACTCACTTTGTATTAATTCCATTAAAAGAACACATAAGTTATAAAATGAAGAGTCTTCATTTTTTTAATAACACATAAGTTATGAATTGAAAGGTTTTGTAAAGTTACAAAACTTGCCCTCAAGTTTTGAAACATGTAAAGTCATCTAGTAAACTTTAGTTCCAATCCCCAGAATTTTAAAAGTTAAAATTCAACCCTTATAGTTTATAATATTATAAGTTAATTATATATATATATATATATATATATATATATATATATATATATATATATATATTATTAACTTATAATATTATAAAGTATAAGGGTTGAATTTTAACTTTTAAAATTCTGGGGATTGGAACTAAAGTTTAGTAGATGACTTTACATGTTTCAAAACTTGAGGGAAAGTTATATATACTCTCACACACACACACACACACACACACACACACATATATATATATATATATATATATATATATATATATATATATATATATTACCGTTAGTAGGCCTCGTTCACGTAGCCGGTCTATAAGGGGGGGGGGGGGTACAAGGTTGTTGCCTATAAAATAGCAGCTTAATGGGTGTCCACTCTCAGCCACCGCTTCCTTGACTGGTGGAGGGTTGATAGCCGAACAGGTAGGAAAATGACTTAAAATTATCATTAAAAGTATAATGATTATTATAAAGTAACTAAAGGTTTTATAAATTCTCAATCTTAGTTACTTTAGGAAAATGTGAATAAGGTGCTAACCCATGAAATTACACTTTGCACTTTGATTAAAGTCATTAGTGGAGCATGTATGGTTAACCGGCACACTAACTTGGACTTAACAAGGTAGGAAAAGGGCGACTTAAGGTTTTTCATAGGTCTGTGGAGCGCGTGTGGTTAACCGGCACATCGATTATGTGAAAAAAATTAAGGGTACCAAGTAATTTGCATGGTTACTTCACACCTTGTTTTGTGATCCTTAGTATCCCAGTCACAAAACATGAAGGGCACGCTCGAGATTGAAACATGTCATTGAAAAGTTCAATGAAACTCAAAAGAATCTAGGAGTTTCTAAAAACCAATTAAAACCTAATAATTTATATTTTGTATCCATGGTGGAAATTGGTCAATCGTCAATCACCTACCTTTCAAATATGTTATAGCTTAGATTACGGCATCCCTCTTCTAAGTTATAATATATTGTGATTGGATCCCAGCCTTAATATCACACTTGGGTGTTTTATTAAGGACTATATTTATATATAATCTAAACTTGCTTTCTTCTTTTCAGATGTCTTCCAACAATAATGCTTCTGGCTCAAACCCAACGGCTCCTTCTCTGTCATGAACCTTTATGGGAGAGTCATCTTTGGTGGATCCAACTTTATGGATTGGATCAGAAACATCAGGATGGTGACTCGGTATGAGGACAAGGAATACATCCTCGACAAGGAGCTTAAGGTTCCCGAGCTGTCTGCTTCTCCTAAGGAGGTCGTTGAATATGAGGCACATGTAAGAGATGATACCAAAGTGGCACGCATCATGTTGGCCACTATGGTAGCCGAGATCCAAAAGTCATATGAGGACTATTACCCTTTTGAGATGCACTAGGACTTGATGGACCGATACCATCAAGGTGCCAGACAAGAGAGGTATGACATCATTTTCTCCATGATAACAATCTGAATGAAGGATGGTGAACCCATCACCGGCCACTTGCATAAAATGCAAAGGTATGTGGACCGGTTGCTAAAGCTAAATGTGAACTTCCTTAAGGAGTTGGCAATAGATATCATTTTGCACTCCTTACCCTCATGTTGTGATCAATTCCGCATGACATACCACATGAACAAGGAGGAAGTTACCCTCAGGAAGCTTCAAGGACTCCTTAAGACTGCTGAAACAAGTCTTAAAGGAAAGTCGGTTGTTACCACTCGTACTCCTACTCCAAACTCCGCCCCTGTCCTGGCAATTGGGAAAGGTAAAGGGAAAAAGAAGAAGAACCCTTCGAAGGGTACCAAGAGTAAGACCCTTGAAGGCTCGTTTTCAAGTGGAACCAAGAAAGGTTTCGTCACTCCTTCTTCTGACCCAAAAGAGGCTGAATGCTTCTATTGCCATGAAAAGTCACATTGGAAGTGGAATTGCCCATAGTACTAGTAAGATATTAAGGATGGAAATGTAAAACCCACCCATGCAGGTATTTACAAAATATTATCTAATAACTCACCCTATTCTAATTCTTGGTTCCTTGATACTGGTTATTGAAGTCACATATGTTTTGATTTGTAGGGACTAAGAAGAAGTGAGAATGTGGAGCATGGAAAGATAAACGTGATCATGGGGAATAGCAAAGTTTCACCTGTCACCAAGATTGGAGTTTATTCTTTAATGCTAAGTAGTGGGTTTACATTAGATTTGAATAAATGTTGTTACTCGCCTGAAATGGCAAGAAATATTATTTCTTTCATGCTTTGCACAAACAAGGGGTTACCTTTTCTTTTGATAATGAAATTGGTGGAATAAATGCTTTCTTTAATAATGTTCTTTATTTTTAAGCATTACCTTGGGATGGTGTGTATGAAACTATGTCTATTGTAGATAACCTAGGAAATAATGTGTTGTGTATTGAGTCTTCTAATGATAACTTGGATAAAGCATCATTATGGCATTGTTGTCTTAGACATGTAAGAAAGAAACGTATAGGCCAACTCCAAAAAGATGGAGTCTTGGAGTCATTTGACCTAAAGTCAGATGATAGATGTGAATCATGCTTACTTGGAAAAATGACAAAGTCAACCATTACTGGTTCTTGTGCAAGGGGTGAAGGTTTGTTGGATCTAGTACACACTGATGTGTGTGGACCCTTCAAATATTCCACAAGGGATGCTAACCGTTATTATTTGACTTTCACTGATGACTATAGTAGATATGAATATGTGTATTTAGTAAAGCATAAGTTAGAGACTTTTGAAAGGTTTAAAGAGTTTAAACAGGAAGTCGAGAATCAATTGGGCAGGAACATTAAGATACTTCGATCCGATCGTGGCGGTGAGTATCTTAGTACATAGTTCCTCGACTATCTTAAGGAATGTGGGATTGTCTCATAACTGACACCTCCCAGGACACCACAATTGAATGGTGTGGCTGAGAGGCGTAATCAAACCTTGTTGAACATGGTTCACTACCAATCTTGTTCTGGGGGTATGCCTTAGAGATTGCCACCCAAATCCTTAATCTAGTCCTAACAAAGAAGGTTTCCAAAAAAAACTCATGAGATGTGGATTGGAAAAGTTCATAATCTAGAACATATCAAGATTTGGGGTTGCGAGGCTTTTGTGAGGCGTGAGACTCACGATAATATCGAACCTCGAAGTGAGAGGTGTATTTTCATAGGCTATCCACATAAATCCTTTGGTTACCTCTTCTACAGACCCAGTGAGAATGTGCTCCTTGTAGCAAGAAGGGTTGTCTTGAGAGAGAGAGAGAGAGAGAGAGAGAGAGAGTTTATAATCCAAGGAAACAGTGGGAGGCAGATTGACCTTGAAAAAATTCAAGAGTCAAGTGGTGAAGGAACCTTAAAACCTACCAGTCAACCCCAGGAGGAAACTCCTGTTGATCCAATTGATGAGTCTGTACCTCTGAGGCATTCTACAAGGGTGAGGAATGCGCCTGAGCACTACTATGGTTTCCGTATTACTGCGGAAGGTGAGACACTTATCAGTGATGAGACACTGGTAAGTCTGGATGAACCTAACACCTATGTGGAAGCTATGGCATGCCCCGAGTCTGCTAAATGGAAAATGGCGATGGACAGTGAGATACAGTCCATGTATGACAATCATGTTTGAAACTTGTATGACAACGTACCGGGTCGTAAGATAGTTGGGTGCAAATGGATCTTCAAGAAGAAGACCGACATGGATGTTAATGTACACACGTATAAGGCACGATTGGTTGCAAAGGGATTTTCTCAAACTCCAGGAGTTGATTATGATGAGACCTTTTCACCATTAGCAAAGATTAAGTCTATTAGGGTCCTGTTAGCCATTGCTGCATTTCATAATTATGAAATATGGCAATTGGATGTCAAAAACACCTTCCTTAATGGAAGTTTGACTGAAGATGTTTACATATGTCAGCCAAAGGGTTTTATCAGTACATAATACCCTAATAGAGTGTGTAAGCTTGAGAAATTCATCTATGGATTGAAATAAGCACCTCGCAGATGGAATATTTGTTTCAATGAGAAAGTCAAAGAGTTTGGCTTTTTTAAGAATGATGATGAATCTTGTGTATATGTCAAGGGTAGTGGGAGTATAGTTAGCTTTTTGGTACTGTATGTGGATAACATACTACTCATAGGAAATGACATCCCAACCTTGCAGGAAGTAAAGTCCTAGCTTGGGAAGTGTTTCGCTATAAAAGACCTAGGAGAAGCTGCCTATATTCTAGGGATAAGGATTCTGAGAGACCGGAGTAAATGACTAATTAGACTTAGTCAGAGTACCTAATTGGATAAGGTGTTGAAGACGTTCAACATGCAAGATTCCAAGAAAGGAGAGTTACCTATCCAGAGTAACTCCAGATTGAGTAAGACTCAGAGCCCGAGTACCGAGGCTGAGATAGCAAATATGAGTCGAGTACCTTATGCTTCCGCTGTAGGCTCAATCGTGTATGATATGACTTATACTCGTCCTGATGTGGCCTTTTCCTTGAGCATGGTCTACAGATATCAGGGAAACCTTGGAAAGGCTCAATGGACTGCGGTAAAGAATATTCTCAAGTACCTTCGGAGGACTAATGATTGGTTCCTTACCCTCGGTGGGAGTGATGACTTGAGAGTTGTAGGGTGTAGCGATGCTAGCTTCCAGAATGATAGGGATAATTTCCGATCTCAGTCGGGCTGGGTCTTTACGTTAAACGGATGAGCAATTACTTGGAAAAGTTCCAAGTAGGAGAGAGTGGCTGATTCAACTTGTAAATCAGAGTATATAGCAGCAAGCGAGGCAGAAAAGGAGGCGATATGGCTGAAGAGCTTCATGGGAGACCTTGGATTAGTACCAACTATAAAGGAGCCTATGGAAATTTTATGTGATAGTGAAAGCACAGTTGCCTTAGTAAAAGAAACAAGGGATCATGGGGGATCCAAACACATCGACATAATATACCATTTCATCAGACATCGAATAGAAGAAGGACTCCTCGTGGAAAAGAGGGTATCATCGGATGAGAACCCAGTAGATCCCCTCATGAAGGGACTGGGTAGGGCTAAGCATCTCCAACATGCGAGGCACATAGGGCTGAAGGATGATATTAGTTTTAGTAGTTTGGTAGCTTAGAAATTTGTAAAGTGTAATTGACATTTGATGATGAATAAAAGTTGTGTTTATTTATGAGTAAAGTTTTTCTATCTTTTGTTAATTGTTTACTATAATTTCTTTTGCATGTCTTGACTTCCAGAATATTTATGTTGTGTATTACATATTTTTTAAATTCTCCACAGTATGTTATATGTCGGAAGTAGATATGAATCAAGACTGTCATGAGGTTGACTTGTAGCAAAGTGGTGCTACAACACTTCATGAGTACTTATAAGTTCTGAGTATTGGACTCAACCCACGCTCACTGGAATCACTTCATGGAATTTATTTAGAGTGATTGTGTGATGGTAATATCATATAAGTCTTCAAACCTAGAGATATGACTTGTTTCCTAAGAGTTGGTTATACATTGATCGTACGAAACCGTATTGGTAAATCGATGTTATAAAACGTACTTTTGTGTGTGATTCAACAAGTAGTAAAACAAGAATATAAGTCAAAGTTTATATGTTCCATCTTGTATTAGAAGTGATATCTAGGGCCCTCAATGATTTTGTTTTTGACCTATGTATCGGGCCCGGTCAGAATTAAATTGATGTGTTCAATTAAGTTCTATGTCAAATAAATCGGAAATAAGGAAACAAACTCCTGGACAAGAAGTAAGACATTGTTCCATGTATTTTTTCCGGCTGATATCTAGAATAGTGGATTATATGATCACTTATCTTAGATGGCGTATCATCATCTTCTAAGTTCTACAAGACCTTGAAAGAGCTACGATTGTTGATTGGTTCCTGAGTCAAACTTGCAGTTATAGTTATCAGACTTATCTAAGTGGGAGACTGTTGGATAAGGTGTCTAAGTCCATAACGATTTATAGTATGTACTTGACCCGATTTGGCATGGTCGATTTGGGTTGCATGACATCATGCATTTGGATAGACTAAATGAGAGAATAACACTTATGGTTTATTAATATATTATAAGTTCTAATATATTAATAGTATTATTTAATTAGTATTGATCAAGAATTATTTTGGAATTAATTAAGTGATCAAAAGAACTCTAATTAAATATATGAGTTGATATGTAAATCATCCATAACTTGTCTAGTGGGCTTAAGGCTTCATGGTTTATCAAGATGGGCTAAGACCCATAGGATGCTCCATGGGAGTTACGAACCCATGGGTCCTGGAAAAGAAGAGCCATGTCACATTAGGTCTTACATGGTGTAACCCTAGATGTGACACACTATATCAATAACATGATATCATTTAAAATCGGCGACACTAAGAAAAGAAGAGGGCTAGGCTGATTTTGAAGTGTTATACATTCTCTCAAAGTCATTCCAAAGCACTTGGTGTTGTATGAAACATTTTAAGCATCACACTTGGGGTGCTAGGCTCTAAAGGTTTCCTAGGAATCAAATCAACTACAAGGTAGGTAATTCTAACCATCTTTTATGTTTAAAGTTCCCCATGTATGCTAGATAGGATTATGAACCTTGGAATAAGTATTTTGCATGTATTTTAGATAAACATAGATCCAAGGTTTTCTAGGGTTTCATGTACACCTAGGATTGTTAGAATGCTCAAAACCCTACACTTACAGCCTGCGAAAAGGAAGCCAATTTATGGAGCACATCTTTTACCTCAAAATTCGCTAGGTTCTGTTCAGTGGTACTCGTATTCTTTCTTTTCTTAGATCCTAGAGTTTTCACATCCAAATCTATGTGGGATCTCATGATAGGGGCAAAGTCTTCTCTTTCTTCATTGTCAACTGAGCATTAGACATCGTTGTATCCATGTCAGCAAGGGTAAAATGAGTGCCGGAACGGGTACTTTTCGATCCTAGGAAAAACAATAAGAAGTCAGGACCCCTCATGCGATATAGAAGAAGAATGTAGTATCCTTAACTTTTGACATGGAGGCAGTGGTAAATGAGCTCTCTTGAATATTGGATTGGATAAGCTTGAATGACCTCCCTGATTTAGACATATTGGAAAAAAAGTTGGTTCCTGTTCTCTGTGTCTTCAGTAGGAGGAACCAAGATGTCGAACTTGAGAACTGCACAACATTAGAAAAGATAAGAAAAATGAATATCAAGATCCTCAATATAGAACCATGAAGTCGTACCCTTTCTAACCCAAGATTGAGGTAAGAGATTCCCATTAGGAATGGAGTCACGTCTTACGAAGAAATACTTCCATTTCCATGAACCATAATTTTGATTGGATTTCAACGCAAGGAGAAACCTATCTTCTTTGACATTCAATAGAAAGTAGGAATTCCTGAAAGTTGTAAGATCGTAAACATAGGCTAGCTCATTTAAACCAATGGAAAGAAGCTTGGAATGATTCAAGTGATCAATCCAATAGAGGATCCTCAAGATCGTTGGCATATCTTGGATGTACGAGATCTTTGTGATCTCAAAACATTCTGAAACAATTCTAGAGAAAGGATAAGAAATCCCAAGGGTGCAGGGATACTTAAGGAGACAAACCTAAGTAGACGAAATGATATCAGGTTGAATTCTTGCGTAAAAATCCCTAAAGACCGTGCTAACTGGGAAGGTTTCGAATGATTTCAACATCTCAATATAATCATCAGTGAAGGTGCATGTTTCCTCGTAGGATAAAATCCTTTGATCCGTGAAATCATCATCGGGTATGGCAATGATGTTTCCACGAGATCGAGTTGTTCTTCTGCCCATGATCGAAATAGAATAGGAACAAAAATAAAAAGAAACAAGAAAATTACCTTTGAACGATATTTGATAGACGTCGAGAAGTGGGGGGGGGGGGGGGATGTAGGAATAATTTGTGGACAATTGTAAGGGCCAAGATCTCCGAATTAAATTCAGGATCCTCAAACCTTAGGATCCACAAGGATACTTCAGGATCCTGACTATTATCATTTATTCTTCTAACGTTTAAGCCAGTAATATGATTTGTTATTTTTCTCACATGTGTAGAAATAATCAGCCAAAGTCTTATTCTCAATGAATAATCATTGTGACCATGCAAAATAGTCGAAAGACCAAGTCAAGTAATGTTTATAAGTTGATCTCTAGGGATCCCGAAATTTTTGGAGTTCTTATTATTAGCTTTAGACTAAAATAACTTCTATTCATTACACCACACACAAACATAGCATAACAACAACACTTGTAGTTATATTCTTTACATTTTCTCTATAATCGACCTTTTCAATCAATAAAATTCTCGATGCAGGTAATCATTATCACCTCCCAAGGTTTTATACCGGAGATCCTAACAAGGATCAAGAGATTTCCTTGTAAACAACTTGTTTCACTTTGATCAACATTTTATACTTGCATTATTTTGAACATCATGACCTCTCATACACTTTGGTCGATTCTTGCGTGTTCAATTTTGACCAAAACAATAACCAGCATCACAAAGTTGAATGGTGGAGATAAGATTGTTTTTAGACCCTTGAAATAGAACACATCCTTCAGCTTGAAGGCCCTGCATTCAAACTAACCAACACCCATGACAACTTCTTCATTGTTGTTGCTAAAAAACTTAACGAGACCATCTTTCTCCACAAAATCTGTTAAGAGACTAGCCATGTGTCTAAAACACCTACTGTTAAGGAACCATGTATGTTCTAGATTTTGACTTGACCCTTAGATAGCTTTCGAGGTATCAACATCACACATATTGAGATTAACATCAGGGGAATCATTGATAAGAGCCAAAAGACCCTTGACATTCAACCCCTCATCTTCATATGCATCCTCTTCTTCCAACCATTCCTCATGATCCTCTTGTTTTGCATTGAAGGTTTTTGGCAGAGAGATGCTCTCCTACTTCATGTGAGCCAAAGACTTCTTGTATAACATTTCATAGTTCTCTGAACTTTGAGCTTCTTTCTTCTCTTTACAGTCCCTAGAAAAATGGTTAGAGATTCTACAGTTAAAACAATTTCCTGAGTTTCTATTCTCTAAAGTAGATCTCTTTGCTGAACTACCTCCCTTAAACTGAGCTCTTCGAACCCCATTTGATTTGATTACTTTATAGTGTTTAACAATAAGTGGAGCACTGTAAACAAGTTTATCGATGATATCTTCACTACTCTCTTAACCCTGATATGAGTCATCTGAGTCACTGATGTGCTTCATTGCTTCCATTCGAGAAACCAAGGCCACAAACTTTTCCTTTCTTAATTCCTTCATGATGTCTTTATGAAGAGCTTTGGTCTCTTTGTAATTTACTAGATTTCCAAACAAGGAATTCATCTCCATGTCATTGATCTTTTCACTATTTTTAAGGACATCAATGTGATGTTCCCAGCTTTTCCCAAGAGGTCCAGGAGCTTCAGAATCAACTGAGAAGAATAATTTACAATTCCCTGCTTTCACATATCATTAACCAAACAGTTAAATCTATCAAAAATTTGGGTTAGTGATTCAGCTTTTGAGCAAAGGAATGCTTGTATCTCCGAATGAGGTTGTTGATAGTAGTGGCTTGAACTTCCACAGTGCCTTCATAAGACACTATCAGCGTGTCCATCACCTCTTGAGTCGACTCATAATTTGTCACACCCCAAAACCGGAACAGCGGAAACGTTCTGGGGTCGATGACGTCATGTCAAATATCACAACATATGTAGTATAGTAAATCAAAGTACAATAATCATTGCATTAATAGTAATAGTTTTACATGGTTCACATTACAATATATCAAAGTAATAAAAGTAAATGTAATAAGAACAGCATGGTTCTAAGCTATCTTCATCAACAGCTCCGGGGATGTACCTGTCTAATGCTGACCAGAGAATACAAGTTATTTGAAAAGCGAGTATCATCATTTTTACAAATGCTGGTGAGTTCATAAGTAATTAGTGACATTTTATTCAAATGACTTTATAATGTAGTAATTTAAGAGTTTACAGTGTATTAGAGTTCTTTCCAAAAAATCCTATATTTTCTTTAATAAAAGCAGCCTTCTACCAAGACTGGATGGAGTTATGTGGTAAAATAGTTTTCCCTTAATCGCTATCATTATCAAAATACTGAATTTGATTATTAAAGGAAGCGAGAGAAGTCAGGGAAATAACATATGCCTCAGCAGTGAGGACTGCTAACTAAGGCAAAGGAATCATAGACTCCAGGAGAGTATCGAACGAACGACACGCCTGATTTCGTCTAACAAATGGAGACACAGACCCCAGAAGGTACCAAATGAAAGGTACAGCTGGTAAGGTCTAAAACAGTAAATACAGACCGCAGACAGTATAAAATGGAAGATACATCTTGAAAGGTCAAAACAGAGAATACGGACCGCAGACAGTATCAAATGAAAAATACATCTTTCAAGGTCAAAACAGAGAACACAAACTGCAGACAGTATCAAATTAAAGATACATCTTGCAAGGTCAAAACAGTGTGACTCTGAAAATGAATTACCATCATACAGTGTAAATTGCCGGTGAAATACCGTTACCTTAAGGCCATGAATTATAAGGCAACCTGGGATACTCGTAACCATACTTACTGATACTAGAGTACCAGACGCCCTACAAGCATCTATAAAATATGACATTGGTCACCCCTTGGCTTGGTGGGTCGTGGACTGCAGCTAGCAGTCAGGGTGCGGGGGTGTCAATCCCGTATAGATTTATACACACAATGTCCGCTCTCCCTACAGGAGACTCTGGTTACCAACTAGACGACGGAGAAGGCCGTGTCCTGAAGATGCATCCCAAATAGTCGGTAGTGGGTTTCATATGTAAGTGCTGAACTAGGGGTATAGACTCATAACTAGACTGACTAGAGTAAACCTATATGTCTATACTCGCATACATAACATACAACTAATGAATCAAACGACCTTCGGACGGCCATCCGATCCCACCAGACCACATCTCAACGAAGAAAAGGCAATAAGGCGGACAAGCCTTCCTAAGTCCTTCAATCATTATTTATATGCACCTATACAAGTACAGACATACATCTAACTACGATTGAGCGTGGACTAACCGAATCGTGATGTATAACGTCCAGTGTGAGCGAATAGTGTGGAAATACGGAATCACACAGTGTGAGCGAATAGTGTTAAATAACTTAATCGTAAAGTGTGAGCGAATTGTGTGGAAATATGGAATCATACAGTGTGAGCGAATAGTGTGGAATAACTGAATCAAAAAGTGTGAGCGAATAGTGTGAAAATACGGAATCATACAGTGTGAGCGAATAGTGTGGAATAACTGAATCGTAAAGTGTGAGCGAATAGTGTGGAACAACTGAATCATACAGTGTGAGTGAATAACTAAATCATACAGTGTGAGCGAATAGTGTAGAATAATCGAATCGTGAAGTATAAGTGCACCAAGTATAAGTGTATCATGAAGTGGAATCGACAACTGATGAAGTAGAACGTCTAACAAGTATAAGTGACTACAAGTATAAGCGAAATAGAGGCAATAACAGGTATAAGCGTATCAAGAAGTGAAAGCGTTATCAAGTAGGAGTTTTAAATAAGTAAAGCGGAGCAGCAGTAATAAACAAGTACAAGTATACCTCGTAAAAGGGAACTTCGATGAAAACCTTGGAAAAACCTTCATACTCAGGGAAAAATCACATTTGGTATTTTTTGGTAAATTTAGTTTGAAAAACTTTATAAATCCTTGGAACCTTTATAAATCGTTTAAAATGAATTTTAGATAAAACAGTATAAGTAAGAGTTTTGAAACAATTGAAAACCTTTCTGAAAACCATTATAGTATCCTACTCGGCGAAACAGTGTACAGTGTGGTAAAATCTTGTGCATGCGGGTTATCAATCACATTTGATTGATATGATAACTGACATGTTTAACTTGTATCCCCCCTATAAAACATGTAAAAACATTTAAAAGGTTCATTCAGGGGTATGAACTCACCTGGGGTAAGTAGGTCCGACGGAGGTGCCGGTTGGGTGTTCGGTGTCACGTGAAGACTCGAACATACTCAATGAACTATTTAACATATGATAACATATGTTCACATACAATTAGTATATTTAATACTAATTAAACACGTATACGCACTCAAAGGAGCGAAAAACACTTTGGTTAAGTGTTTGGGGTGTCCCGGGTAACATTTAAGGGTGTGTATGGCTTACGAATGGAGTTTACTCTCCGAGAGTAAACTCTCAACACCATGTTTATGGCCCAGGGACTACTCACCATGAGTTTACGACCTTAAACTCATGGTGAGGGGTTCTAGTGTGTTTTAAGGCTTCAATCTTGATAGTGGGGTTTTTCTAGGTCCAATTCCGAAAGGCATGAGTGGGTTTAAGGTCTTTAAGGGCATCTTAATGGAGCTTACGGCCCATGGACAAATCCAAAGGGAGTTTACAGCCGTAAACTCTTATTCCTTGAGTTTTGTGAAGATTCAAGCCTCTAATACCTTGCGATCAATTTATAATGAAGTGTGAGGCCATTTGGGGGGATTAAAACTATCATTTGGGTATGTTTAGGGGTGTTTGCGACCTTGGTACATACCTGGGCTGTAAACTCCTTTTGTCCCTCCATTTTGATGTGTTTAAATGGTTTAAACCCGAAATGATAAGCCCCTAATTTATGTATTAAGTCCAAGGGTGTTTTAGGAGTGTGTTTGGGGCATTTTTACATAATTAAGAGGTGTTTACGGCCTTGGCATGTGCCTGGGCTGTAAACTCTCTTTTAACCCCTAAAATCATGTGATTTAATGTTTAAAAATTCCTAGGCAATTCCATTAATTTATTTCAAAGCCTTTAGGGACATTTTGGGGGTCATTTTGGCCTCATTTTGGGTGTATACGGCCTAAGGAGGAGCTTAGGCCTTGAACTCCTTTTTCATGTCTCAATCTTGTGATTTTGAGGCTAAAAAGACAATGATGCATGCATAGAACAAGTTAGGGTTGATAGTCTTACGTTTAGGAGTCGGAAATCGTGGTTTTGGAGTCGAAAATGAACCTAGAGAGAGAGTATAGAGAGAGAGGGTGGAAAAGTCTCCAAATGGAGTTTACTCCCCCTTATATATGGGTGGGAGTTGGACCTCAGTGATATTCTACCCGATACTGTCGTTTAACGACATAAATAAATGAAATATTTATTTAATTGGCGACCTTTAATTAACGGAACTTTTATACAGTGGAATATTCCGTTAATGGTAACGGGGTAATGTAACGGAATAACTTTGGGTTGTCACATCATCCCCCCGTTAGAAGGAATTTCGTCCGAAATCCAGGTCTAGGCAAGGAAGTAGGTATGAATGGCCAAGTAGACGTAAGGGAGTACTTCCTATACGGTTTGTCCTCGCATTCCCAAGCGAACTCTCGTCTGTGTTTGTCATTCCAACAGACCTTCACGTACGGGATGCAGATTTCGTCTCGTATAGCTAGTGGGTTCCAACTGGTGTATCTATGAGGTTCGAGTTCTCAATGGTTTCTATCAGGATGAGTGAGATACGAAGAGTGACGTCGGGTAATCGCATATCTAGTCTCAGAAGTGGATCGATCGGGCATGAAACTTGTGGAATATCCGAAGGTAGTAGTGGTCTGACGAGGGTTGGACCAATCTCCGTAAAGGATCTCGGGTGGTCCTAAGCTCTCAGAAAGGTAGAGCTTTTCAGTACTTAGGACATAGTATACTTCTATGGCAAGATCATCACTGGCGTGATCGCCATTCCGAAGTCCTAACGTTCTCACTCGTACTGGGTGTGTAGTCCTTCAGGTTGGTTCTTAGGAAGCTCGGGTGGTCTTTGGTCTCGCGGTTCCTGTCAACTGGCTGATAGAGACTTTCTAGATCATCGGATGGGTTGCGTGTATACGGTATCTGTTTGCTGCCGAGTGTCTATCTCAAGCTTGTGCAAAGTGAACCTGCACAACAAATCTTGAGATACGGAAACCCTGAGTGTCAGGGAGATAGGGTTTCACAGGAAGAGCGTTGGACTATCTTGGGAGGTGGTTCTACTATTTCTGCGTGAGATAGTATTCGTGGAACACCTAATAGTCCAATGAATCTCTAAGACTTTGGTTTATTCTAGGGCGGAAAATGCATGCTCCTGCATAACCCCTTGACTAACACCGAGGCTGGTGTCGAGTCTATAATCTCTTTGGGATCTGGGTCATGAGGCTTAACGCAACTACCTTCACACTTTGATCGAGTATTCTTAGCTGCGGAGGCTATCCTGTGGTTCTCGGTATTTTAGTGTTCACTTCGAAGAATGCTGTCTATCGTCTACAGGGCGACGACGATTTCCTCCATGCGAGAGGGCGGAGAATGATAGGCACTACTTGTCTATAACAGGATGGACGAAGTGCCTGAGTAGTGCGAGCTTCTACTGGCACTACTCTTCCGAAGGTTCTGAGTTTTCTCGGTCTAGGTCAAATCTAGTGAGTATAGGTTCTCATCACTCGGAACTTCCATCTTTTCATCCACTCTTCTTAGAGTTTACTTTATCACAGCTCTCGGATTTCCGGGATATTCGCCGCGATGCTTAATTCGGGGAATCAAGCGTGAATGGATGGTCGTAGTCAATGTCCTTGACTCTTACGACTCAGATTTCTTTATCAACCGAGGGTGTTAGCTACTATGTTGGCTTAATTGGAATGACGACAACTTCGGATTTGTGGTCATTATAGTAGCTCATTCTGTAGGGGTTCTCTTGACTCTAGCTCCCGTTCCATGGGATAGGATGAAAGGTCTTTCTAGGGAATCTACTAGGTATGCTTCAGGTGGTTATCGTCTTCTGGAATGCATGCAGTGCCTTTCGCTTCGGTTCTTATCTGTCTAAGGAGGGTTGCTTAACAGCGTGCGGTACCCCTCTCCTGGGTAGTTCGAAAGGTTTGAGATAAGAGGAACGACTGACGGATCGTATTAGGTTTGATTATTTGTGTTAGATTTAGGTTCGGGAGAACCTTTATATTGCCGATATGGCTACGGAGAAAGTTCTTTTTACACAGCACTAGGGATGAACACATGGTTGACCGAAGTCAAACCATGATCGATAGAGTCGTCGAAGTTGGCACACTCCGACATGATATAAAGTGAGGATCGATAGAGTCATGCGCCGAACAGGCACACAAGATCTAGGCATCTCAGGTTTCGTCCTATGTATCACTATCGCGGATACTTGGACCGATAGAGTCGATGCGGAACTATAGAGTGTTCTAAGGGTTTCTGAGTGGAGTACCTTTTCATGAATGGATTCTCACGAGGCATTTCTATAATCGCCTAACATATACTAGTCATGTATGATTAAGGTGGGGAGGACTGTTGACTGAGCGACTCCGCCCTAAATTCACAACCCAACGAGGAACAGGAAATGAGGCGGCATTCACTCACTCTAGGTCTATCCATCTTAACTATACATGGCCATAACGTATATGTTTAGCCATTATAGTTTTACCTGATGAAATTTAAATTTTATAACATTGTTGTGACTTTCGCCTTAATGGGGAAGAAAAGTACATTTGAATTAGCCTTTTATTGTTTTCAGTTTAGTTATCCGAGATCGAGAGACGTACCAAAAGCTACTAGGTTCCTTCGTGCTTCTCCCTAAGCATTAGAGTTAGACTCCTCCTGTGTCTTTGTCTTTCCCTTCGGTTGGGCAGTCCTTTTTGAAGTGTCCCACTTCACCACATAGGTGGCAGATTATACGGGTCGCCACATTGGTGGTTGATGTAATGAACTCAACCGGGGTTTTGCAGATGCGAGCAATATGCCCCAACATGTGGCACCTAGCGCAATAGAGCTCCCGGTAGACACCATGATGATGGTAGCTGCACTTGTTGCAATGGGGAAGATTTCCTAAGTATGGTCTCCTAGGTGTATGGATGGAAGGGTTGGTAGGGAATTTTACCATCTCAGCTCGTTGCCCTTCGGAAGGTCCTTGAGCCGAGGTACTTCCCTCCTCGATCTTGATCTTTCTCTTCAGTGGATTTGAGTGGGGTTCTTCGGTGGCTGGGTATGCAGGGGTTGGTTGTTGCTGTCCATTGCTAGGATCGGAAATCCCGATAGGCACCTTGCTAAAATTGGCGTTGTTAGCATTCAGGTGAGCCATGACAGCTGCTACGCCTGCTGAGACTACAGCTTGGAACGTAGCTTCATCGAATAAGAGTGTAGGTTTCTTGCTTGTGGACTGGTTACACTTCTTTGGAGGTATGGTTTTTCCTGCACGGAATGGAATACAAGATAATGAGAGACGATGGCTAACCCTGAACATTTCTGTCCTGAATGTATTAGGCATAAATTTTTCCCGTGCGTCGGGTACTGGTTGTCTGAGTGTCAACCTACATCCCTATGATGTAGTCCTGGTAATCAAGGTAGGAGTGTGAGTATCGGAAAAAGGCTATAAGATGCGAGTCGTTCCTACTAGGTTACCTTTATACTGGGAAAGGCTTCACTCTCCGGCCTGGAGAGATTTAGAATAGTTCGGAACGAAGCCGCGGAAAGAGAGGCTCATGAAGACTTATGGCTAAACAACCTCAACAGAGGTGCGGGGATTCGCTCTAATCGTGTAATTGGCAACGGGAAACGACGATTTACCTAACACATAGCGTGAGTAGTGTAACCACTAACTCACTAAATTGTATTATTTTATGGGTGTATTAGCGTGACGAACACGAGGAAAAGACACTTCTCGGGTTCCATGTACTGGTTCCCTCTGTCTACCTCGTATCCCTGATCGGGACCGATGTTGGTTTCCTTCGGGTAGTCACCTAGGGTTCTCTTCTCGTATGGATATATTGAATTTCTACTCCGCCTTCCTTTTGATTCCGATTCTGGGTGTCATCACCTCATGATGAATGACTGGAATCTCGGAAGTTTAAGCGAATTTCTTCACTGGTGTCCCTAAAAGATATAGGCACTTGGTGAATTCAATAGTCTCGACCTAGTTCTTTTGTTTCCGAGCTGGAAATCTTCTCAATGAACTTCTTCAGGGTCGGAATCAACTCTACTATCGAGTACTGAAGTGGATAGGGTTTTCTACAGGGTTCGTGCGAGAATGGAAATGTCTAAAGATCCTAAGAGATTATTAACATTTCTCTGAGTGATCCATATCGAGTCCTGCTACGATTACACAGGGTATACAAATCATATATTACTTAGATCCGATAGGCCTTCGAATATGTGATACTACTCTAGAACCACATCCCAATGAGGAAAAGGAAATAGAGCGAAACCACACATTCTTAGCCTATAGGATCCTTATTATATATAACCTTGGGAGTATACTCTCTGTAGTTGTAGGTATATCAATAAGGATCTTTTTAGTTCTTCACACAGGGTTATCTATGTATCCTAAAATACCCCTATGGTATTTTAAATTTCTTGTTTGTTTCTTATCTTCTGATTATGATTCTAGGATTAATATGAGTCTTTTAGTGTTCCAAAATACTCCTATAGTATTTTAACTTTATGTTTGCCTCTAGCATTCCTAGTTGGTAAGTTTCAGACCTGTTGCAACACCACTATCACTCCTAAGCACACGTTTACCGCATCTCGAATAAATGTAGTTGATCAGGTTACATTTATTCCAGCGTACGATTACATAATTGCCCAGGTTTGACTGTAGTGGTCAACATCCGAAGACTTTTATTCTTGTTCTTCTTGTGATACTTGTGTTCGAGTGTTTAGATTCTGGATGATATTATACTTTGGTAAAATATGGTTATATTTTAAAGTAAAATTCTTGGTCAGAGTATTTTATCCCTTTGTATTTATAGGTTGTATATCTTTTATGAATTGATATAATTAGCTCACTATAAACAATGCTCTGATACCAATTTGTCACACCCCTAAACCGAAACGGCGGAAATGTTCTGGGGTGGATGATGTCATGTCAAGTATCACAACATATGTAGGTTAGTAAATCAAAGTACAACAATCATTGCATTAATAGTAATAGTTTTACATGGTTCACATAAGAATATATCAAAGTAATACAAGTAAATGTAATAAGAACAACATGGTTCTAAGCTATTTTCATCAACAGCTCCGGGGATGTACCTGTCTAATGCTGACCTGAGAATACAAGTTATTTGAAAAGCGAGTATCAGCACTTTTACAAATGCTGGTGAGTTCATAAGTAATTAGTGACATTTTATTCAAATGACTTTATAATGTAGTAATTTAAGAGTTTACAGTGTATTAGAGTTCTTTCAAGAAAATCCTATATTTTCTTTAATAAAAGCAGCCTTCTACCAAGACTGGACGGAGTTATGTGGTAAAGTAGTTTTCCCTTAATCGCTATTATTATCAAAATATTGAATTTGATTATTAAAGGAAGCAAGAGAAGTCAGGGAAATAACATATGCCTCAGCAGTGAGGACTGCTGAATAAGGAAAAGGAATTATAGACTCTAGGAGAGTATCGAACGAACGACACGCCTGGTTTCGTCTAACAAATGGAGACATAGACCCCAGAAGGTACCAAATGAAAGGTACATCTGGTAAGGTCTAAAACAGTAAATACAGACCGCAGACAGTATAAAATGGAAGATACATCTTGAAAGGTCAAAACAGAGAATACGGACCGCAGACAGTATCAAATGAAAAATACATCTTTCACGGTCAAAACAGAGAACACAAACTGCAAACAGTATCAAATTAAAGATACATCTTGCAAGGTCAAAACAGTGTGACTCTGAAAATGAATTACCAGCATACAGTGTAAATTGCCGGTGAAATACCGTTACCTTAAGGCCATGAATTATAAGGCAACCTGGGATACTTGTAACCATACTTACCGATACTAGAGTACCAGATGCCCTACAAGCGTCTATAAAATATGACATTGGTCACCCCTTGGCTTGGTGAGCCGTGGACTGCAGCTAGCAGTTAGGGTGCGGGGGTGTCAATCCCGTATAAATTTATACACACAATGTCCGATCTCCCTACAG
Source organism: Lactuca saligna (assembly GCF_052625555.1). Classification (NCBI taxonomy): domain Eukaryota; kingdom Viridiplantae; phylum Streptophyta; class Magnoliopsida; order Asterales; family Asteraceae; genus Lactuca; species Lactuca saligna. The sequence continues at coordinate 171,835,581 of NC_136421.1, forward strand.
GAGACTCTGGTTACCAACTAGATGACGGAGAAGGCTGTGTCCCGAAGATGCATCCCAAATAGTCGGTAGTGGGTTTCATATGTAAGTGCTGAACTAGGGGTAGAGTCTTATAACTAGACTGACTAGAGTAAACATATATGTCTATACTCGCATACATAACAGACAACTAATGAATTAAACGACCTTTGGACGGCCATCCGATCCCACCAGACCACATCTCAATGAAGAAAAGGCAATAGGGCGGACAAGCCTTCCTAAGTCCTTCCATCATTATTTATATGCACCTATACAAGTACAGACATACATCTAACTACGATTGAGCGTGGACTAACTGAATCGTGATGTATAACGTACAGTGTGAGCGAATAGTGTGGAAATACGGAATCATACAGTGTGAGAGAATAGTGTGGAATAACTTAATCGTAAAGTGTGAGCGAATAGTGTGGAAATATGGATCATACAGTGTGAGCGAATAGTGTGCAATAGCTGAATCGTAAAGTGTGAGCGAATAGTGTGGAAATATGGAATCATACAGTGTGAGCGAATAGTGTGGAATAACTGAATCGTAAAGTGTGAGCGAATAGTGTGGAACAACTGAATCATACAGTGTGAGCGAATAGTGTGGAATAATCGAATCGTGAAGTATAAGTGCACCAAGTATAAGTGTATCATGAAGTGGAATCGACAACTGATGAAGTAGAATGTCTAACAAGTATAAGTGACTACAAGTATAAGCGAAATAGAGGAAATAACAGGTATAAGCATATCAAGAATTGAAAGAGTTATCAAGTAGGAGTTTTAAATACGTCGTAAAAGGGAACTTCGATGAAAACCTTGGAAAAACCTTCAAACTCAGGGAAAAACCACATTTCGTATTCTTTGGTAAACTTAGTTTGAAAAAATTTATAAATCCTTGGAACCTTTATAAACCCGTTTAAAATGAATTTTAGATAAAACAGTATAAGTATGAGTTTTGAAACAATTGAAAACCTTTCTGAAAACCATTATAGTATCCTACTCGGCGAAACAGTGTACAATGTGGTAAAATCTCGTGCATGTGGGTTATCAATCACATGTGATTGATATGATAACTAGCATGTTTAACTTGTATTCCCCCCCCCCTATAAAACATGTAAAAACATTTAAAAGGTTCATTCAGCGGTATGAACTCACCTGGGGTAAGTAGGTCCGACGGAGGTGCCGGTTGGGTGTTCGGTGTCACATGAAGACTCGAACACACTCAATGACCTAATTAACATATGATAACATATGTTCACATACAATTAGTATATTTAATACTAATTAAACACGTATACGCACTCAAAGGAGCGGAAAACACTTTGGTTAAGTGTTTGGGGTGTCCCGGGTAACATTTAAGGGTGTGTATGGCTTAGGAATGGAGTTTACTCTCCGAGAGTAAACTCTCAACACCATGTTTACGGCCCAGGGACTACTCACCATGAGTTTATGGCTGTAAACTCATGGTGAGGGGTTCTAGTGTGTTTTAAGGCTTCAATCTTGATAATGGGGTTTTTCTAGGTCCAATGCCAAAAGGCATGAGTGGGTTTAACATCTTTAAGAGCATCTTAATGGAGTTTACGGCCCAAGGACAACTCCTAAGGGAGTTTACGGTCGTAAACCCTCATTCCTTGAGTTTTGTGAAGATTCAAGCCCCTAATACCTTGCTAGCAATTTATAATGAAGTGTGAGGCCATTTGGGGGGATTAAAACTATCATTTGGGTATGTTTAGGGGTGTTTATAGCCTTGGTACATACCCAGGCCGTAAACTCCTTTTGTCCCTCCATTTTGATGTGTTTAAATGGTTTAAACCTGAAATGATAAGCCCCTAATTTATGTATTAAGTCCAAGGGTGTTTTAGGAGTGTGTTTGGGGCATTTTGACATGATTAAGAGGTGTTTACGGCCTTGGCGTGTGCCTGGGCCATAAACTCTCTTTTACCCCCTAAAATCATGTAAGTTAATGTTTAAACACTCCTAGCCAATTCCCTTAATTTATTTCAAAGCCTTTAGGGACATTTTGGGGTCATTTTGGCCTCGTTTTGGGTGTTTACGGCCTAAGGAGGAGCTTAGGCCGTGAACTCCTTTTTCATGTCTCAATCTTGTGATGTTTAGGCTAAAAAGACAATAATGCACGCATAGAATAAGTTAGGGTTGATAGTCTTATGTTTAGGAGTCGGAAATCGCGGTTTTGGAGTCGAAAATGAACCTAGAGAGAGAGTATAGAGACAGAGGGTGGAAAAGTCTCCAAATAGAGTTTACTCCCCCTTATATATGGGTGGGAGTTGGAGCTCAGTGATATTCTACCCGATACTGTCGTTTAACGTGGCGTTTGGTCGCACCCGATTTAGTGGTCGTAATAATAAAACTAACTTTTCCAATTAAATGGAAATGTGTATTATGAATTTTTATTTCTCTTATCATGACTTAACGACATAAATAAATGAAATATTTATTTAATTGGCGACCTCTAATTAATGGAACTTTTATATAGTGGAATATTCCGTTAACGTTAACGGGGTAATGTAACGGAATAACTTTGGGTTGTCACATAATTCTATACAAGATGATACACATGATAGGGAAAAGACTTTCCTATCACTGCTCTATCTTTCACGTCAAGACTAATTAGTTTCTTGTCATCGTCTTCATAACTAGTCTCTGGTTTTTGCTTCAAATGACTAACATGAGTAATGTTGAACATAGGTTGATACATAGGAATGTTAGTACTTTTTTCAACAATTTTAAGAATCTCATTGGCCATGGTTTCAACAACAACCATGGCCTTATTTTTCCACATGGCGAAGTTGTGCTCATCGAAAGGAGGAATCTTCTTGAGACAAAAGGAATTGGATTGTCGCATGTCGACATGATAACATGAGTGTATAAAAAAACCTGCTCTGATACCAATTGAAGGTTCGTATTGACCGTATACACTTAAAGTAAAATAAAAAAAAAAGAACAAAACAATTAGCTAAACAAATAAAGAACATAAAAAGTAAAGAAGATGAGATATTTATAAAGTTGTGTTTCACCAAGAAAGGGTTTGATTTCACCATAAAATTGGGTTGTCACAAAGACAATCACCAAGACTTACATTAGGGTTTCACCCTAATGTTGAATATATATTAAGCTATACTACTATATCCATTCAATCAAGTGATTGTATCTAATATATATGCCTGTATAATTACCTAGTATAAAAATATTAAATTAGATTACTTAATTACATGCTGACTCTGATAAGTCTTGAGGTGTTAACATTGATGCTGATGTTGGTGCTGATGCTGGTGCTGGCAGTCCGCGTATAGAGTGTTTGACTCATCAGATCATAAGGTATGTCCTTACACCTCTCCTGTTTATTTCCAACAAAAAAATCTTCTCCATGATGAATACATTGACACAAAAAGTAAATCAATAGCAGGAAAACAATAGCATCCATGATCTTTCTGTTGGGTTTTTAGCATTCTAACACTCCTAAGTGTACATGCAACCCTAAATACCTTGGATCTATTTTTTCTCTATTATACATACAAATATGAACTTTCCAAGGTATTCATCCTAACTAGCATAATAACATGATTCATATGAATATATCAAGTTAGAATTACATACCTCTTTGATGTAGAAAGTCTTCATGAAGCTTGAGTGCCTAGTGCCCCAAGTGTGACACCTCAAATGGTTCACACAACACCAAATACACTTGGAATAACTTGAGAGAAACTTGAACACTCCTTGAAATCGTTTAGCCCTCACACTCACACATAGTGCATGATTTCTTGAGCCATGTGAATCTTTTATATGGTTGCTATTAGGGTTACACCATGTAACTCATGACTTTACCCATTCCTTATGCTCCATGGATTTTAACCTCCATGGAGTATCCATGGGTCACCCCATGGACTTAGTCCAACATAAGGAATTTTGGATCACAAGCCCACATATATAAAAATGAATGATTTACACAATCAACCCATATATTTAATTAGTCTTCTTTTGATCACTTAATTAATCCCAAATTAATTCTTGATCAATACTAATTAAATAACCTTATTAATATATTAGAACTTATAATATATTAACAAACCTTAAGTGTTATTTCTCTCATTTCAATCTATCCAAATGCATGATGCCATGCAACCCAAATGGAGCATGCTGGGTTGGGTCAAGTCTTACCAATTATAGTTATGGACTTAGACATCAATCCAACAGTCTTCCACTTGGATAAGTCTAAAACTATTATTGCATATGACTTCAAGAACCGACTGGCAATCGTAGCTCTCAAAAGCTTATGTGGAACTCTGACCTTGTAGATGAACTCTGACCTTGTCAATGACTTGTCCATTAGATAAGGGATCATATATTCCTCCATTCTAGATATCATATGGACTGAGACATGGATTATAATCATTCTCTCTATCCATTTGTTGTTTCTCAGTTTCCGATTTATGACGACTGACTAATTGAACAAATCAAATCAGTCCTGGCCCGGCTGAGCACTTCCGTTTTTCATCATCAAATCATCGAGGGGCCCACAGATATCACTTTTATCCCGAAGGTAAAAGGAATGGATAAACTTCGACTCATATGGCTTGTTCTACTACTTGTTGAATCATACACAAAGGCACGTTTTATAACACCGAGTTACCGAATGCGTTTTCGTGCAATCAATGTACAACCAACTCATAGTAACAACTCATATCTCTTTGTTTAAAGAATATAAGATATTATCATCTCATGATCACTCGTGATAAAATCCATGAAGTGATTCCAATGAGTGCGGGTTGAATCCAATACTCAGAACTTATGAGCACTCATGAGTGTTGTAGCCCTTTGTCCAACATCTTAGACCTCTACAATCCAACACATGACAGTCTTAATTCATATCTACTTCCAACATATGACCGACTGTGGATGGTTTGAATAACTTAGTCATCCAGAACAATGACCTAGTTATTCTGGAAGTTAAAACATGCAAAAATGAAACACAATAATAATTGAATCCAATATGGTATCAAAACCTATGAACTTATATAAACACCTTATATTTATCACCATATGATTACACATTATTCATTGTATATTGTTTCAGCTATCAACTTTATTCTTGAATTAAAACACTAGTTGTCCCATGCTCCGAGCATGTACACTATGTTTTCTAAACACTAGTCATGCCACACACCAAGTATGCATACTATGTTTGTTTATGATCTTTACTTTTTGAATAAGATCAATTGAACATAACTCCAATGATCCTCTTTTCATAGTCCCAAATCCTTACTGCAAATGCAAGAATTCCAAATTCATGCCATTTACTAAAATCTGTTAGATTCTAAACCTATATGCATAGATCCTCTTGTAATGATTGTGCATAAAGTCGCAAAGACTTGATAATAAACATTACAGAGCATTCCAAAGGAGATCAACTCCTTGGAAACATCCTTCTTGCATTAAGTTTACTAATCTTACATATATTGAATAATTTCTAACTTTGAAACATTTCCATATTCCATTTTGACTATCACTTCTAAACAAGAGTTTCCTCCTTACAGATTATGTTAATATGGTCCTTCCAGAATTATCATTATACTTCCAACTTTCCTTGAGCAACCAATCTTTGGTAAACCTTAGATTATCCTCGACAATTGTTAAATCCTTTTAGTCATATCAAATTCTAGACCTTTTCCCTTCTTAATGCCCCAGGCATTTGGAAAATTTTAGAACGGATGAATATAGCACATGTAATCGATCCTATATCCGAAGCATATGGGATGTGATTCATGATGTCTCACATAAAGACTAAACCAGTCTTTTGCTATAATATTTCCGTTTCAATTTGCCAAGTTCTCATAATTCAGATTATGAAAAGGGATGCTGTAATCATAATCGAAATTTAGAATGCAAATAATGGACCCATATACAGAATTTCCTTATGTTGAGCCATTCCAACATGAAATTCATATATATTTCCTTGACTAAATACGATTAAAACCTCAATCTAAGCTTTTAGATTTGAGATGAAGTATAATTTCCTCTCCCTTAATTATAGCAAAACAACTCTTTCCCAATTGAAACTTTTGTTTTCTATAAGTAACATTGCTAACTTGCAACTTTTATCATAATTATCATGCTCCCACTAACACTTATGCTCCCCTTAGCTTTGACATGTACTCAGAAATCAGCTGGACTTCTAGAAATCAATACTTTATTGACTTTTTTTTACCAAAGTTCAGATTTCTGATACTAGATTGTTTTGATAAAACTTTATCAAAATCATACACCTCTCTTAGATACCTCATATGTGTGTCTAAACAAATTTAGAACTATGAAAAGGGATGCCGTAATCATAGTCTCAATTGTTTAGACCTTTTCCACTTCTCAAAGTCCATGTTAGTGTGTCGGTAAACCACACACGCTCCACTAACGACTTTGAGAATGCAAATATCACAATTGCTATCTAGCTAAAATCTACTTAGTGAAAGTGTTTCCTCACCATCATTTTCATGAATCGGAGAGAAACCTTATGACACTTAGATTTAATAGTGTATGTGTTCTTATCCATGTGAATTTGCCAACACCATAATCACAAGACAATGTTAGTGACAAATCCAAACTCATTTGGATTAAACTTGTGTAATGTTAAATTCTTGTCATCTGGAAGCTCAAGGGCCTGCCATTGCTTCCAAGTTGTTGTGCAACCAATTGAGAACTCTCAGAACTCCTATGCAAAGCCAACTTGAATAGGCACAAAATTTTCAACATGATAAGTTATAAACCTTAAGTTGTGTGCTAGTGAAGGACTTTAGGTTTTATTCTTGATTAAGTCTTGAAACTTTCAAGAGCATTAAGACTCCCACTGTCCTCTTGACATATCAGACTCACTTGTCAAATATTCAAGAGATAGTGTGGATTCTAATCAAGACAAACACTTCACACAATTGGCCTTATTTGGTCTTGTTTTATCCAAAACATCACAACTTACCAATTTCAAATGTACAGGGGTAGAAAACTTTTACTCTTACATTTGACAAGTGTTTTAAACCTTCTTTAAGACATGTCACTCAAGTTACAATTTTAGAGTATAACTCTAAGACTTTTATTGCAACGAAGTATGGCTCATCTTCTTGATTTAACCACTTTAACAATACTCTTCTTCTTAACTATCAGAATGCACTTAGAGGATGAATTGTGATAAGGTCTCTAATGATTAAGATGATCATATAACATCATACTAAAGTACTCTCACATCTTTTCATACTTGAGAAACTTTTATCTTTTTGCCATACTTTGATTCTTCTTATTCGTTATGTCTTACATTGAAACTTCTCCAATGCTACAGACTTATACTTAAACTTATAAGTATAACCATATTTGCTGAACTTAAGTAAATCATGATGAATAGTCTTCTTGATCTTTTGTGGTGGACTTAACTAGTGCACAAGAATGTGTACTCGATCCCTTATTCCTTTCCTTATTCACATAAGGAATTAGTCTTAATTTTCCAAGCTGAAAGTTCTCATTCATCATACTATACAACTTGCATGATTCCAAGTTTCGATCCAATTGAACCTTGGGTGATGAGAATCTTTCCTTATTTGGTAATATTAGACACTACCACAACCGAAAGATCCATTTTTCCAATATTGTTATCAGTGGAATCTTATAAGCAACAACTTTTCACAAATGTCATTGTAAGGATACTTAAAATAACTAAAATCAAAACCTTTTTCTTTTATTTTAAAACTTTGCGGAAAAACTTATCCTTACAATCCATATGAAACCCTTGTTGTTATCTATTCCTAAGCAATATAAATATCATAACTCTTAAGTAATAGCCCAAAATTATGATCACTGAACCATGCGATTGAAATCCATCTTCGCGAGCATGTACTTAATAGAGTTAGATAATGGACTTTACCTGAAGTAGAGCCAAACTTATTGACTTTAACATCCTTAGGTAAATTTGGCAGCTTCGCAACCAATGCCCCTTCCTTTGGCAATAGTTACCTATGGACCCTTGTTAATGGGACTATCTCAGACTAAGCCTCTCTCTTTACCATTTGGTTAACCGATTTGACTATGGCCGATCCATTTCCATTGGGAAGAGAGAGCTTTACTAGATATCCAATGTCATTATTGTCAATGTCCACAAGTTTTAGGAAGTTGATCTTAGCAAATAGATAAGATCATTAAGGGTCTTGTCATAGTCTGTTTCATAGGAGTCCCAAAGGAACTCACTATGTGACTTTGAAAGTGATTGAACCACCAACTTTCACAAGACTTTGACACCCAACTCTACCGACTTGTCAATATGTGACTACATCTCCAAGATGTGATCACACATAGACCTTCGCTTACCAATAGGGCTTGAGTGACCTTAAACTTTTCAAGAACTTGTGGGTTAGGGAGAATAATTGGAGGAGGTGAAAGAAGTATGATTTCCATGGGACATCATCTTCATTTCGGAAAGCTTGTTTCAAGAGATTTGGGAAGATCAGAAATGTCTAAACTAGACATCTTTTTGGGAGATATTCAAGATAGTTGATTTAAAGTCCTTAATATGACACCCAATATGAAATATTAAGGCTAGGACCCAACACAAATACTTTTATAACTTGGAAGAGGGATGTCGTAATCCAAGCTATAAAATATTTGAAGGTAGATGAATGACGATTCACCAATTTCCACCAAGATTAACTAAATGTATTATTAGGTTTTAATTGGTTTTGAAACTCCTAGATCTTTGAGATTCATTGAACTTTTCAATGGCATGTTTCAATCTCGAGTGTGCCCTTCAGGTTTTGTGACTGGGATGCCGAGGATCACAAAACAAGGTGTGAAGTAACCATGCAAATATACTGGGTACCCTTAATATTTACCCATTAATCGATGTGCCGGTTAACCACACACGCTACCGATACTATGATAAATATTAAGTTACCCTTCTCCTACCTTGTTAAGTCTAGGTTAGTGTGCCAGTTAACCACGCAGGCTCCACTAACCGACTTAAAGAAAGTGCAAAGTGTAATTTCATGGATTAGCACCTTATTCACATTTTCATAAGTAACTAAGATTGGGTATTTATAAAAGGTTTAGTTACTTAGTATTTATCATTAATACTTTTAATGAAGGGAGAACTATAGTCCTTGTCCTACCCGTTCGGCTAACGACCCTCCACCAGTGAAGGAAGCGGTGGGTGAGAGTGGACACCCATTAAACTGCCATTTTATAGGTAGTAACCTTATACCCCCCTTATAGATCGGCTTCGTGAATGAGGCCTACTAACGGTAAGAATGACTTTACTCTTATACATATATATAAATATTATTAACTTATAATATTATAAAGTATAAGGGTTGAATTTTTAACTTTTAAAATTCTAAAGGGCTAACTTGGAATTAAAGTATTCATAAGAGAAAACTTTTTAAATTCCAAAACTTAAGGGCATGTTTTGAAAATATTCAAAACTAATTAATTCAATAACTTATGTGTTTAAAGTAGTTTTAATCCAAAAACTCTTCAAGTTCCATAACTTGAGGACAAGTTATGGAAGACTTTAAACTAATAAAAGAATGTAACTTTTTCTTTATTTGTAACGTATGGAATTAATTAAGGTTACACATTTTAATGATTTAATGAAGTGACTCTTGAACCTCCATAACTTGATGATTTAATGAAGTGACTCTTGAACCTCCATAACTTGAGGACAAGTTATGGAGTCATCAAAGCATTCAATGAAAACAAGACTCTTCATTTTTGTAACCTATGTTAACTTTTATAAGTTTTAAGATTCATAAATGTGACTTTTAAGTTACATAAACATATTTTATGAACTTCTTTTGGATTAATTTGGATTAAAACCAACTATCACATAATTTTTTCATTAATCTAAATTCACTCATAAAACAAGGTAACACAAAAAACTTTTGGTGATCCATAACTTATTCTTAAGTTATGGAATTCTTTAAAACATTAACACCAAATTTTGTAACTCCATAAAAACTTATAATCAATTTTTTTAAAAACCTTTTCATATCCATAACTTATGGAGGTTCCAAAAAATAAAACTCTTTAGATCAAACTTTTAAAACTAATAAAATAATCATATCATTTTATCTTTTACTAAATTTGACCTAGTTCAACTCATATAGCAAATTATTCAAATTTTACAAATAATTAGTTTTTCACAAGAACAAGTAATTATCTTAAAATTTGACAAACGTCATGTTTTTTTTTTCCTTTTTTTTCAACTTTGAAAATAAAATATTTGCATCAATATAACAGAAAACAACCCGTGGCTCTGATACCACTGTTGCGTTTTTAGCATTCTAACACTCCTATGTGTACATGCAACCCTAAATACCTTGGATCTATGTTTTCTCCATTATACATACAAATATGAACTTTCCAAGGTGTTAATCCTAACTAGCATAATAACGTGATTCACATGAATATATCAAGTTAGAATTACATACCTCTTTGATGTAGAAAGTCTTCATGAAGCTTGAGTGCCTAGTGCCCCAAGTGTGACACCTCAAATGGCTCACACAACACCAAATACACTTGGAATAACTTGAGTGAAACTTGAACACTCCTTGAAATCGTTAATCCCTCACACTCACACATAGTGCATGATTTCTTGAGCCATGGGATTCTTTTATATGGTGGCTATTAGGGTTACACCATGTAACTCATGACTTTACCCATTCCTTATGCTCCATGGATTTTAACCTCCATGGAGTATCCATGGGTCACCCCATGGACTTAGTCCAACATAAGGAATCTTGGATCACAAGCCCACATATATAAGAATGAATGACTTACAAAATCAACCCATATATTTAATTAGTCTTCTTTTGATCACTTAATTAATTCCAAATGAATTCTTGACCAATACTAATTAAATAACCTTATTAATATATTAGAACTTATAATATATTAACAAACCTTAAGTGTTATTTCTCTCATTTTAATATATCCAAATGCATGATGCAATGCAACCCAAACGGACCATGCTGGATCGGGTCAAGTCTTACCAATTATAGTTATGGACTTAGACATTAATCCAACACTTTCAACCCGGGATCCTTGAATTTACAGTGGATGATCCTAGAAAATCATTGAGAGATTGCAATCTTAACACATGATACTACTTCAAATTGGGGTGCAATCCCAAATAATCAAGCTCCTGTGACACATGATCCTATGGAAACCTTCACTACTCCTAAACACCAAAATGCTGGTAACTTATTGAATAATAACGTCTACTAACTCTATAGATCTTGATGAATCGATAAGTCTGAAAATGGCTAGGGAACTTCAACAGTTAAGACAAATGATCTCGTACGTCATAGGAGTAGTCCAACCTATACAAGAAGTATCCCAAACAAGCCATATGATCTCGATATTTGCTCTAACGACAACTAATACTAAAGATCCAAAAAAAACTCCAAACTCCCAGCATGAAGCCCTACGATGGAACTACAGATCCTGAAGAAAATGTAGCACGATATAGGGAAAGGATTGCTTTCTTGTAGCAGGACATTTAAAAGGATCACTAGTGATCTTTATCAAGTAGTCCAGGATCCTAAGGAATCCCTAAGAGATTGCATAAGCATGTTTAGGAAGTGCTAAAAATTCCTAATATCGACATGGTCACTACTGTGGAGGCTTTTAAGATGGGCCTCAAGAAAGATTCTCCCTTCTATGAGAATCTTGTAATGACCTATGTAGGAAGATGTATGAAGTAAGGAGTAGACCCTTGAGGTTCATAAGACTAGAAGAAGACAAGGAGATCCAAAAGAGAACCAACATCCTGAGTTCATACGTCAATCATAATGGAAAGTTTTTATCTTTTCTATGCAGGATCTTGGCGAAAAAGCAAGGTGGCTAAGGAAAGGAGGAAAATTGAGTGGCTAAAAATATAAGTCTAAATGGTGTCTATGCCACAATGATTTTGCCCATATCTATGAGTATTTCATAGCATGCAGAGAGGAGATTACCTATCTCCTAAGAAAATCACATCTTACACAGATCGTAGGAAGATGAAAAGAAAGATCAAAGGAAAAGGAGCAAGATCCTATGAATATCATGGAAATACCAGGATCCTTGTTTTAGATGCCGAGGCAATTCATGTTATCTATGAGGGTTATGAAATTTGTGGAACTTCTTACTCTGCAAAAAAAAAAAAAAAAGACATGCTAGGTATCCAAGATGGAAAAAGAAGAAAGAACTTGGAAAAACACATCATTAACAAATAAGAAACAAATCACCTAAAATCAGTAGGATATAGAAAACTTACAGGATCCTCATCGTGATGGATTGGTGATAAATCTTTGCATCGCTAATCGCTTTGTTAGAATGATCCTAGTAGATGGAGGTTCCTCAGTGAACATCATACTCTTAGATGCCCTATCCAAGATTAACATCCCAAAATACAAGATAATTAAAAGATCATCAGTACTAATAGAATTCATAGGTGAAAAAAATCATACTAATAGAGAGATCAAGCTAACTATCTACATCAAAGGGGTAAATTCTATGCAACACATTTATGTTATTGATGCTTTATCTTCCTACAATGTAATATTAGGTAGGCCCTAGATCCATGACATGAAAACGGTTCTATCAACATACCATCTATCTGTCAAGATGCCTACCCCTTGGGGGACAGTAAAGATCATTGGTGATAAACACGAATCCAAAGAATGCTACAAGATATCGATGAAGCCTTACAGAGTACCAAGAAAAGCATAACAATTAAAGCAAACGAAACAAGATGTACTAGAAGCTGAAGAAAAAGATCTAAAAAAAAGTGCCCATAAACCTTGAGGATCCTGATGCAAAAGTACTTGTAGGATCCTGAATATCAAAGGAAATAGAGCAGGACCTAATAAAGTTCCTAAAAGATAGAACAAAGAACTTCACATGGAAACACAAAGATGTGACAGGTCTAAACAAAAAAAATTATAGCTCAGAAACTTGATATAGATCCTTCTTTTAGTTCTATTCATCAAAAGAGAAGAAACTTCACACTCAAAAGGGACCAAATCATCCAAGAGGAAGTTGAAAATCTTCTTAAGACATGAATGGTTAAAGAAGTTAAGTTCCCAAGATCGCTAGCCAATGTGGTGGTAGTAGAAAAGAAGAACGCAAAATGGTCAGTATGTGTGTACTACATTGATCTTATTGAGGGTTGCTCTAAGGATCATTTCCCTTTGCCACACATCGACTCCTTGATAGATGCCACGACATGCCATGAATTACTAAAATTCATGTATGCTTTAAAAACTGTATACGGTTAGGATCATATATTGTGTTTAATTTTCATGCATAAGGCAACCGATTTGGCCTTATTTCCTATTCCTCGTTTGGTTGTGGTACTAGGGTATAGTCTTTTATTTGACAATCTATTTGATCCTGTATTGTGTTTAATTTGCATGCATAAGGCAATCGATGGTGAGAGTGGAAGTTCATAGAATGAGTTGTAGTATTTGAGCATGATTGTTATTTGGTTATTCTATGACTTGGAATGTTGTTGCATGAATGCTGCTTGCTTTGTGCTTTAAGGAACTGTTGGTAATGTGAGATAACTATTAAGTGAATATGTTAAGTCACATGTTGCACAGGTGAAATAATCTTAGAGTCTGTTACCTCAAGGATTATCTAAGATTTGAGGCATGCGATATATATTCGTGAAGTAGTTAAGCTAATATTAGTGGGAGTTCTTCGGCAGTTGATGGAAGAGTGAGGTTGGGAACCTAGGAGATCCTAGTAAGTGCTTGTAGAGGGTTGGTTACAATGTGTAGCGAGTACCTAGTGTACTAGTTTGAGAGGGTGACTTAGAGGATTCAAAATGATTCTTGAGGAAAGTATGGATAGGTGTGGAAGGTAGTATCGGACTCGTACTACTGAAAGCACTCGATCCATTCTCGAATCAAGGAGAATCATGGAAAGTCTAGGAATATTTTTATATTAGGGTTATTGGGTATGTTTTGATCATTTGTATGATTGTTTTTAGAATGGTGTTGAGCACGCAGGGAGAAAGTTCAGGTCTTGGTTTAGGCTCGTGTTATGAGCCATTGGTGGGAGGAGTGCTAGGATTCTAAGTTCATGTTGGAATGAGGAGACATAAGGTGTCTTCCAAACTAGTCCTAATCCCATAGAAGTCAAGGTTCGGTTTGTCTTGGATCTGTTTCATCATGCAACAAGGAATTGTTGGGAATTGGTTACACAATAGATTATCCTTACTAAGTTGGAGACTATTTTGTGGGAGGAGTTCACGACCCGGTTTAAGGAAGAGTTTGAGCCATCTATCGTGATGCAATAGTTGGTGATGGATTTTGTAGGAATGTCAAGGTGCAAGACCTGAATGAGGTGATTTTTAGAGCCCGTGAACAGTACATGGATCTGGAGCACCTCATGTAGAGGAAGACTAAGCAGGTTCTGACTGTAGTGGGCTAGGAAATGAGGCCTTGGACTCATGATTCACTCTTGGGAGACCATCTGGATCGGGGCTATTGTGTTAATTGTGGGAGGAACCATGAGGGAGGATGTTGGGAGACAGGTCGAGGATGTTTAAGTTATGGGCAGATGACTCATTTCATTAGGGATTGCCCTCGAGAATTCATTTCGATATGTTTTTACTGCAACAAAGTGGGTCACAAGAAGGCCGATTATCCATAGTTGATAAGGGGAGCAATGAGGACACCTGCTCTAGCTACTCTGAAGATTACTAATGGTCGTGAGGACATGGTGGAGGCTCCTGTGGTGAGAAGTTGAGCATTGCATCCCCAAATCAAGTGGATTTGAGTTCCATCAGTTGACATCGCAGGTATATGTTGTATTAACTTCCTCCATGCTCTTTTAAATAGTGCTTATGATTATATGTTTGTGTGTGAGATGCTATATGAATGTATCTAAGTTTCCACCTGGGATATAGTTTTCTTCATGATGGTCTACACTTTTTTTATCTTGAGAATCTTCATATGCCATTTTGCACACCAAAAGCCGTGTTTATGGGATGTGTGGGTGAGTAACATATGCCATTTTGCATACCGAAAGCTCAACAACTGATTCAATATTTGGTAGTTTCAGCAAGGATTCGAGAGATTCGCGAGGTGGACATATCAGGTTCGAATGTAGGGTGTGTAGGGGTTCCTCATGGTTTCGACGCATTAAGGAATGGGTTGATCGTGGGTGTAAGATCAGTGGGTACCAAGTTCATACCTTTATATCGTGATCAATTATAGGTTCACATGGGAATATGTCTAGTGAAAATAGGTCATGAAATCAGTTTGGTGCCCGCTTGGATATTTGTGATGTTGTTCTTCGTCATCGGATAAGTCACTGAGGACTTGTAGTGGACTCGGTGGAAAGTGCTTGGGCTTATTGAGCTTGTAGAGGTTCGGAAAGTTTTCTTCTGGTTTTAGAATGTGTGTAATCCCTAAGGTGGTCTAGTAATGGAGTGCTAATTTTTGTAAGCCCTGTTTGTTGACAAGTTTGAATTGTAAGACTGCAAGATTGATTGGGAATCCATCAACTTTTGGTGAATTGGAAAAGCACAATCAAATCCAAGTGGAGGAGAATCATCGGTATAAAGGTTGTAAAAGAAGGGATGTTCAA
Organism: Lactuca saligna; assembly: GCF_052625555.1. Lineage (NCBI taxonomy): Eukaryota > Viridiplantae > Streptophyta > Magnoliopsida > Asterales > Asteraceae > Lactuca > Lactuca saligna. The sequence goes on from NC_136421.1 coordinate 171,851,223, forward strand.
GTTTTATTGTGCATCAGTAGTGATGTTTGGTGGATATTAATAAGGAACAAGTTGAGGGTTGTGTTAGAGCCTCTCTGCCTATTCTTGTCTGATGAAGGTTTTGGGGTTCGCAGCATAACCCAAAAACCTAGTTGGGGGTATGGTCCAATACAGGTTCAACTCAGGTTAGTTATAGCTATATTGGTAGATAGTATATGGGAGTGATGTAAGACTGCAGGGTGGCTGTAGCATTCACTAGATTGGAAACTAGTATAGGAGTGTTGTAAAATTATGGGGTGGCCGTAGCATTCACTAGGTTGGCAGGTAGTGTGGTAGTGCTATAAGACTGTGGGGTGGCCCATAGCATTTACTTGGTTCTTGAGCAGCTGTGAGGGTTTGGTATGTTTATGTTTGGCCCATGGCTCCTCTAGGTAGGATTAGACCATGGTAGGCCAAGTCGTGAGACTGTAGAGAGGTCACAACATTCATGGAATTAAGGAATGTTGTGGGCCGTATGAGGTCGTTTGTGATATAAGACTATAGTTGGGCATGTAGCATTCATTGTTAGCAGGAAGATTTGGGTTGCATCAGGTTTGATGGTTGGATATATTCGTTAGGTCTGGAGGGTTGTTGGGACCATAATGACAAATAAGCTAGGAAATCTCTTGCCATGAAAGACCCTCGTTCGAAAGTCGTATTGTACTATTGTGTGAGGCTATAGGCCTCAACAACCGATTGGAAATATAGTAAATCAGTCATTTAGAAGGTAAGTAGGATACCAGGGAGGCCTTTGCTGCAGCAGAAATGTAATTATAGGACAACAAGATGTACCTGAGGTGGTGCTATAGTTTAGGACTCATGTTAGGATTCGCCTTGTGATTAAGTGGATATGTTAAGTCACTTGCTGCATGGGTTAACTAATTTAAGAGTAATTGAATTGTCCATGCTAGACAGATCTCATTTGAGTCTAACCATTGCATGGGATGAGTCTTTTACTCGAAGGATTATCTAAGCATTATATCATGTGAAAAGTTTTCGGCAACCAATGAATAGTCAATGACCCTGTTTCTGGTGGAAGCAATAAGATAATCAAGGGTTGGAAATATTATGAATGGTTTGGAATGTGAAGTAGTGTTGTTCTGTTAGTGTTTCAGAGTGGGAGGTATGTCAGGAAGTCAGAGAGGGTCTTTGAATTTCAAACTTCAGGCAAGTAGTAATCGTTTTCTTCAAGGATTAGCTTTAGTGAGTTAAAGACTCGTCCTTCGTAAGGAATTGAGAGCCCTGCTAAGGCCAGGTTCGGTTAGAATTTAGGGATGTTGTTGTAGGTACGAGGGTTCTCTCATCCAATCTCAGAATTGTGGCTTGGATTGTTCAAAGTTGTATGGTGTAGCTAGATGATAGTAAGAAGTGATTTCAAGGACAAAATCTATTTTAAGTAGGGGAGAGTTGTAACACCCGATAATGAATAGTTTCATAATTCGAGGCTGTAACCCGAACATCAATTACCATAAGGCTTCAAGCCTTGAGGAAAAAGAGATTTAGACCCTTTTTGGATGAGGGTACTATAGATTAGGTTATCCGAAAGTGTGGTTCACGTTGTGGAGCACAAGGGTATATCGGTAATGTGTCAATTCGGGCCTTTATGAATTTTGGATTGTAATTTGAAAGCCTTAAGGAAAGGGTGAGTTGATATAAGTGTAGATCTCCTTATTACATTTCCATGGATATAAAGAACATTAAATTTAGACTTAGAACGAAGGATTTATGACCGACTGAAGTTAGGGGTGTTTTGGATGTTAGGCTAGTACGCATGGAATACTATTTGAGTACGTATCGAGTAGTGTTGAGTTTGATCGCGGGTGACCTTCGAGTATGCCAAGCATACTCCAAACAACTAGAAACCGTAATATTTAGGGGTTTACCCCTAATTTAGCTCGTTATGTCCCTTGAGCCTTGCCTCTTATCAGCCTCAATACCTCCTAACCCTAATCTCAACCGCTTAGTCACCTTCTTAGTGTTATTGATCTCTTGGGCGGAATCTTAGTGTTTTCTTGTGCACTTTGAAGAGATTAAAGGTTATTGAAGATTCATCACTTGTAGTGAATCTTAGAGATCAAGAATTGTCACCTCTTTTGCAATCTATTGAAGGTTAGCTCTTGCCTTGACATCTCTTTGAGTAGATCTAGTTTGGAGTGCTTTATGGCATATTTTGGGGTCTTTTTGGTTGTCCTTATGAGAAAGAGTTACTTCAAGAACTTGGTCCCTAGATCAAGACGTATTAGGGTCCTAAATGCATAAAAATGTTATCTTGATGGTTTTTATCCATCCATGCATGTGTATTTAGGTCCTTTGTTGAAGTTGTGAAGCTAGGGATTCAATTTGGGACCCATTGAGCAATGCAAAAGCTTAAAGTTAATGAATTTATTGGTTAAGGTATGTTTTGGAACTAGTTTTAAGCTTTGGACATTTTGGCTAAAAGGATTCAGACCTTTTTAAGTGGATTATGAGTAGGGAGCATATGTGGGGCGTACCTCTTGGTAACCATCACGTATCGGGTCAGCACCCCCATGAGTTGGTTAGAAGTTGGAGTATGTTGGGCATACTAACTGAGTATGCAAGGCGTACTCAGTTAGTGTGGACCTCCTTGATGTCTTGACTTTTTGACCTTTGACCATTGACCATAAGTTTGACTAGAGTTTACTGATGGGTATTTTTGGGGCCTTTTATGAAATTAGGCCTTCTTGGATAAGGCCCATGATAGGTTTTGCGCCCAATTTGGATATTAGGCCTTAATGAGCTTCTGTTTCTATTAGTTTGGGCTTCAAATTTTAGGCCAAGTGAGGAAAGGGTAAAATGGAATTTTACCCTGAGTATTGGATAATCGGGATAGGATTCCAGCTATGGGTTGTGAGCCAATTATTTATTTGGAATTATTTGATGTTGCTAGCACGTGGATCTTCCAGATCGATAATTCAATCTTTTATATGTGATAATCAACAACTTTAGGTGACTTTTCTCTGTGTATCATAGGGTCAAAGGAACCAAGGCCAGCCCATTATTTGTGATATAGGATATTAGCTATATTTGAGATATGTGTATGAATGACCAGGATTTGGCCCCAGACAATTGTATGAAAGACCAGGATCTGCCCTTGACAATTATATGAAAGACCAGGATCTGACCCCTGACAATTATATGAAAGACCAGGATCTGGCCCTGGCAACTGTGTGTAAGACCGAGATTTGGCCCTCGGCAAGAAATTATTTGTAAGACTATGATTTGGCCTGTAGCACAATCTTATTTATGTTTGGTATGTAGTAGTTGGGGGAACTCACTAAGCTTCGTGCTTACTTGGGAACTGTAACACTCGAGTTTCTAGGCTAGGCATTAATGTTGATGTAATAGTCTAGGTCAACCTTTTTAATTTGTTTTGAAGTAATAAAGATGAATTATTTGAGAATTATGTGCTTACACTTAATTATTATGATTTAATAAATTAAGGATAAAAATTAGCATCGAAAATAAATGTTAGATAAACCCGATATCTATGACAAAAGTTGTAGTGGTTGAAAAAAGGATTTCGGAGATATAAAGAATACCGAAATCAGAGTTATAACGAAGAAGTTATAACCTGTCGAAGTTTCGCAACAGAATTGACACAACGTTGTGTGACGTAAAACATGAGTTTATGATAAAGTGATTTTTAGCCTTAGCGATCTAGAAAGTTGTAGTACTCTTTAAACCAAGAGCGTGCATAAAAATAATATCAAAATCTGACTTTGTATGAGGAAGTTATGAATTTTCTAAGATTTGGTATAACAGTATGCAGCCCGAAACTCGAATTTTAGATCGATCGACTTTTAGCCGACACAACCTAAATGAGAATCGAAGATCTTGTTGATTGTAGTTTAACAGTAAAGAGACAGACATAAACGGATGTCAGATGAAGAAGTTATGAATTTTTAATGGACTTTTCCTGTCCAAGCCTGTTAAAATATAACTTTAAAAATCAATCAAAACTAGCCAACAGAGTCTGAACGAAAGTTGTAGAGTATAATTTCACCTACACATGGATATAAAGAACGTAAAAAAATGGAGCCTATATGCAAAAAATATGAATTCTTTAAGTTTCAGACACAAACTTCGAAGTTGGAAGAACGCCCAACGTACCAAGAGGTACGCTTAGCGTATATATATGTACGCCCAACGTACTATTGTGTTTACGGTCTACAATTAGCCATGTAGCCCTACTCCATTGCATCGTGCACACGTGTTCGTAGCCTTGATGCGTCCGAGATGATCCCTTCATACGCCCAACATAATGGTTGGTGAAGCAGTACGCCCCGCGTACCATAAAGTTACGCCCAATGTAACTCGAGGCATCAGCCACTATATATAGAGATCAAAGCCATCCGATTTTTGTTTACAAAATTTACTTTTTTTACCCTCTGGTTTCTTGTATGTTACACAAATACCCCTAAACCTAAAATATCATCCTAGCATCATAAGAAACCCCTGAAGACCCCGAGAAAAAGAGATTTTGAGTCGAAACTCTGCCCATGTGACGCCCGGTTTTTGAGAAAAAACATACCGACTTTATCAAAAGAGATTGTTTTAAAGGACAAAGTGTTGCCCAATCATCGTTAAATCAAGTGAGTGTGTAGTCAGTTTCATTTTACACATAGATATGAAATATTTTCTATAAAATACATGCTATGTGTATAAATATTGTTTCATTATTTGAGATGGATGTTGAACGAAGTTTTTATACATGTTTAGAATGATTTAAATTGTATATATATTTTTATCTACAAATATGTTGGGTATAACATGGGTAGATGAAATAGTTGATGTGTGATAAAATGATGAGAGGCATTGATGTTGTTGTTCCAGTCATCTACTGGAGTATAGATGATGACCACAGACCTTTCTAGAAAGTCTAGTGGAATGCTGATAGGCTCGCAACCTGTATGTTTTTTTTTGAAATGAGTGTTCACCAGACGCACTCCATGCCCTTGATGGTTGCCTTACAGATATATATGGTTGAGGAATCTCCTTAGCAGTAAAGTCCATCCCGATGATGATCCTTAGGCTAGGTCCCTTGTGATAGGTGTTTAGGGACGTAAAGTGAGGATAACGGGAACGGGTAATCAGGATTATCGTTGGTTGATGAAATTTATAAATTTATTTCTGGTTGATGAAATTAATAAATTTATTATATGTGGGTTGAAAACCATATATGCTTACCAGGATCCCAAGCCCAACACACTCAACTTACTATATTACAGGTAGTGGACCCAGAGCATAACTGAATGATGACGAGAGATTTTTGGATTATAGGCAAGTAGATGTAAATAATTGTTGTAATGCCTATAATGTACTGTTTATGCTTTTGGTCTGTATCGATGTGGACATACTGAGTTTTGTAATGAAAATACATTTCTTTACGAAATTTGATAAATATATTTTTTATTTTTTTTATCATATTTTGTTTTGGGGACAAATTCTACATATTTTAGTTGAGAGATTACCCTGATTTTATTTTTAAAAGCATAAACAAAATCGGTCTTTTTCTGGACGAGAAATTTGGGGATGTCACAAGAACTCACTAAGCTTCATACGGTTTCTAGTTTTTGTTTAAGGTATTTTCAATTCGAGAAAGAAGGGCCCGACTTGATCGCAGCTCATTCATCCATGTTTCCACAACATGATGATTTTGGGATTGTACTCTAATAACTGTTTTATTATGAAATACGTTAAACGTTTTGGAAAGATAATTGGTGTTTTGATTCAATTGAAAAAAATGAAAATTTTACCTCTTAAATTTTGGGACGTTACGTAGGGAACTTTCCTTATCTACATTTCGTGAGGTGTTTCTGTAACCTTTTTTTAATAGGGATAAGATTGAGGATATGGGCAACTGTCTCTAAGGCATACCCCTGGAAGGAAATGGGAAGAGTGGCTCGACTCATCATGGAACAAACCATGTCCAATAGGGTTCGATGGCGCCTCTTAGCCACATGATTAAGTTGTAGTGTCCTTGGAGGAGTCAATTGTGAAACTATTCTGCATTTCTTGAGGTAGTCGTGGAACTCGATACTAAGATACTCTCCTCATCTATCAGAATGAAGCATCTTTATCTTCCTATCTAATTGATTCTCGACTTCATGTTTAAACTCTTTGAACTTTTTAAAGGTTTCTAATTTATATTTGATCATGTAGATGTAACCATATATAATATAATCATCCGTAAACGTTATATAAAACCGATTATCATCTCTCGTGTTAGATTTGAAGGGTCCACACACAACTGTGTGTATGAAGTCCACCAAACCTTCACCTCTTTCACGAGACCCAGTGAAAGGTGATTTTTTCATCATGCCTAAAAGACAATATTTGCATTCATCATCTGGCCCTAGGTCAAATGATTCCAGCACTCCATCCTTTTGGAGTTGGGCGACATGTTTCTTGTTAATGTGCCTAAGACGACAATGCAACAAGCATGCCTTGTCTAAAGTATTAGATTAATCAATGTGAAATACACTATTACCTAAGCTATTAACACAAGTCACTATTTCATACACATCATTACAAGGTAGGGCTTCAAATGTAAAAATGCCATTTTTATTAACCAAAATTGAACCAGTCAAATCATTAAATGAGTAACAAAAACCTTATCTAAACAATGCATGCAATGAAATAATGTTTCGTGTCATTTCTGACGAATAACAACACTCTATCTAATATAAACTAACATCACCACTAAGAACTTGATGACAAGTCCTAATCTTGGTTATAGGAGAAGATCTCATATTTCCCATGATCAGATTCATCCTCCCATGCTCCATCTCCCCACTTTCTTTTAGCCCTTACAAATTAGAACAAATTTGAAAACCACATCCTGTATCAAGGACCCAAGAACGAGTAGATTGTGAGTTATTAGTTTGAATAATGTATGTACGTACTGATGATGGCTTCACCTTTCTATCCTTGATGTTTTGAAAGTACTTAGGGCATCTCCTCTTCCAATGGATTTTGTCATTCCAATAGTAACAAGTGTCCTCTTTGGGGTCACTAACAGATTGAATGTCTGAGTGGGGCCATGCCTGCGGTCCATTGCCAGATCCCTGCATGGGTTTTATTCTTCATGTTAGCTTTGGGAGCAACCTTTTTCTTCTTCCCTCTGCTTTGCTGAATGGCAAGAATGGGAGCACTAGAAGTAGTAGTAGGGACTAGATTATTTCCCTTCATTCCCAACTTAGTAGTTTGTAGCAAGTTATGGAGTTCGGCTAATATGATTTCTATGTTGTTCAAAGGATAGGCTAGAATGAATTGATCATAACAACTTGGCATGGAATTCAAGACCATACCAACAACCAACTCCTCGTCGAACTACACATTAAGCCTAACAAGGTGCTCCACGTACCATTGCATTCTCTACACGTGGTTGCACACAGAATCTTCCTCTTCATCTTGCAAGCCATAAGAGCTTTGACCACTTCCTATTTCTCTTGACGAGCTCGTTTTTTGTACTTTTCCCCAAGGTTATTGTTCATCTCATATGACCAATAGTCCTCATAGAACCTCTAAAATCCGAGGATCATTGTAGCGACCTTGATACAAGCAACTTTTGTTGCATCATTGTAGTGTTTCTTGTAGGAGGCTAGTTATTTTGGAGTAGCAGTGGCTTCATCGATTTCAACAAGTTTTTCTTTAAGGACATACTCTTTGCCCTCAAATCGAAGAGCCATATTGATGTTGCACATCCAATCATTGTAGTTGGTGCCATCAAAGGTCACCATGGACACGATAGAGAGTAGGGAGAAACTGGAGTGGTAGGTAGACAACGATGGAGCAAAAGCATCACCAGGAGTAGACATATGTAGAGAAAAAAATAGTTTTAGTTAGATAACAATTATCCTTAATGTTTTAACCCATAACTAAGAAGATGGATGCCGTAATCTTATTGCGCATTTATGAAGATAGGTAAAAGCAATTTAGCAATTTTGATGAAATTCCTAGATCTTTTGAGATTCATTGAATCTATCAATGACATGTTTAATCTTATATTATGCTCTTTTATTTTTAACTAGGATACCGAGGATTACAAACAATATGTGAATAACGATACAAATATGCTAGGCACTCTCGATATCATTTATCATCTCATATTAATGTGTCGGTTAACCACATACGCTCTTAAATCAATGATAATTTTCAAGATGCCCATTATTATTATTATTTATAGTCACTGTTAGTATGTTGGTTAACCACACACGCTTCATTAACTACTATAAAATATAATGTGCAATTTTAGCATACTCTTTATATTTTTTCCAAAAGTAAGTAAGAGTGAGATTTTATAAAAGGTGTTTTAGTTATTTTAATCCTATCAGAATTATTCTGCTAACGATCATCCACTAAAAAGGGAAGCGGTGAGTGACGGTGGACACCAATTAAGTATCATTTTATAGATAGTTTTCTTATACCCCTTATAGTTCAACTTCGTGAATAAGACATATTAGAGATCCGACTGATTTTGTCTAGAAATAGTATAAGTAAAGGGGAGTTAAAGAAAAGTTAATTTTTTGTAATGTTTATCCTATTGTTCTTGTTTCTCATATAAAATAATGACATGTGCGATTTATTAAAGTTTTTAATCTTTTTTTTTCAATTTTATTTTAATATTTTGTGTTGATGATTGAGTAGAAGAATTGAAAGAAAAACAAATAAAATGATATTTGATAGGTATAAATTGTCAAATCATACATTCACCCACTTACATAGGAGATATACGAAACAATTGGGATACATATTGAATTAGCCAATTTGATTTCTCTATTAAATACTGTATTTAAAAGACACATTCTTGTCTCATTCTGTCAATTTGATTTCTCTATTAAATACTGTATTTAAAATACACATTCTTGTCTCATTCTGTCATACCTCACATTCCCATTGCAAACATATATATATTTTGTGGCAACCCCTATGAAAAATCTTATTGATAATTTCTGGGCGAAAATACCTTTTTCGAGGGAAACAACTCAGAAAAAATCAAAAAGAAAAACTTTCTATTACCATTGACCAGTGGCAAAAAAAGTAAATTACAAAGAAAAGGAAAAAGAATATATGGAGTGGGAGGGACACACTAAGGTTTATTCGTTTACATGATTGTTCTTTATTTTCTATAAAGTAAGAGGCTTTAGTGTATTTTTTCTACCAAAAAACATGCGTGTGGCCCATTTCACTTGAAGAAAGCTTACAAAATCAAAAGAAAATACACATAAAATGATAACACTAGGTGCTCATTGAACTTAGAGGGTCATTTAGCGCACAAAGGGCTGTGTGAATTTGTAACTTCATAACGTCTATTTCTTCTTCATCCGCCTGTAAAACAAAAAACAATATAATTATTATTATAATATGATAAATAATGGCATTTGATCAAGTGTAAATTAAAGTATATATAATGGGAACGTGTATGCATACTTATATAAATAAAACATATAAATATAATGATGAAAAGAAAACTATGATATATATAACTTGTAAATTTAAACTGTTTTGGAGAGTCTTATATGATGCATTTTCTTATAAAAAAATGACGACTTAACCACCCAACAACTCATTTATAATATGAAGACTTTTGATATATATATATATATATATATATATATATATATATATATATATATATATATATATATATATATATATATATATATATATATATATATATATATATACATATATATATATATATATATATATATATATATATATCCTTATTTAAATTATTTTTTCGCAAAATATGAAGATAATGTTTTTTTTTTTTTTTTTTTTTTTTTAAATTAAGCAGCTGAGTCCCATTTGGATTTTACTTGTCGTATTTGAGATTGAGAACCGTTTATTTTACAATATCTTAAGACCTGAAAATCTATATGACACGTTCTTAATGCTTTAATTGATAATAATATCCATGGAAAAAAAATTAAATTGAGGATATGTGAATTAGTTTGCACAGGTTTCAACTATTTTAAAAGCCTAATTACTTTGTTTTTTATTTATTTATTTATTTATAAACAAATACCATTATGTCACAATTAATATTGCCTAAATTATCACTAAAACCACAAAATAACATAAAATAATAATAAACTTCATCATACACATTAATAAATGTTCACTAAATATTAAACACGTGAATTACGTCCCTGTAATCAAACATAAAACTTTAAAAAAAAAATGGAACCCTTTATGTTTTCATATTCCAATTTTTCTTGCTTATGTATCTTTGTCAAGTTTTTTGACTGTTTTGTCTGCTGCTTTCAGTAAAATCTTCAAATATATCACCATCACATTTTTTGAAGCAACATAATCTATCATGCCCCAGTTATTTCGTCAACACAATCTAGATATTTTAGACTTCAATTATTGCCCATACTTTCTTACCTATTTTCATAACAAACCTGAATATATATATATATATATATATATATATATATATATATATATATATATATATATATATATAGAGAGAGAGAGAGAGAGAGAGAGAGAGAGAGAGAGAGAGAGACCTGAATGAAGAGTGTCTTAAAAAGGGTGTCAGGAAAAGCAGTGATGTTGGCAGTGAAAACATTGAGCTTCAAAGATTCAAAAACCTCACAAATCTTGACCATCGTGTCTCTTCTTTTCCTGCATTTCAAGCTCACCAATGCCGTGTTCTCTCCCACGTATGACACTTTCAACTGTTAATTAACACAATCATCAATTTGAGATAAAATCATGAGAGTACGTGAAAAAAGTTCAAGACTTTGACTTACTTCAATAATTTCAATCGGAAAGGCCTTTGAATCACTTGAATCTACATATTGCTGAATCCTTTTTTTCTTTGATTTTTCCGATGACATGAGCACTGTGTCCTGATCAAAATCGTAAATCCCATATTCTGATTTTTGTGACTCGAGTTTCGTTATTTCCTCTTGAATAATCCTCTCTTGTTCATGCAAATGTTGGATGTAATCAATTGCATCTTTAATTATGGACGCTTTATCCATCTAAAATAATATCATAATCCATAAATCAAAAACAAATTATATTTAATGTAAAAACAATTGAATTGTGGGTGGCGAAAAGGGTGTATGACCCGAAAGAGATAAATAAAGGAAGTGAGGTGGCAGTGCACTTATTATATGTACGAGTTTTAATCAAGTGTGAAGGGCCACACCTTGCTTATGTTAGGGACCACTGCTCTAAGTGCAAAGAGCCTATCATTGAGCTTTTTCCTCCTGTTTCTCTCTGAAACGATGTTTTTGGAAGCCGCCGATGACTGAGTTCCGTCCGGCGAACTTGAATCATAGTAGCCGGAAAATGTTTCCTCCAATCCACCCCAACTGTATTTCAGAATTTGTAGAAGAAAACGATGGATTCAGGTTTAAACGACAAAGAGAAAAGGAAAAGATCATATGATTAGTTAGTTAGTATGATTACCTATCGAATTCTTCAGTTTGGAGAAACATATTGGTTTCCCAATAGTTTTTATACTCATCGCCAATGTTCTTGTATTCATCACCGATATCTTCCATGGATTTGCGTAGGGAAGAAGATGATATGGTGATTGAGATTTTAGGAGAAAAGGGTGTTTTTGTATTGTTATTGGTATACGATTTTTATTTCTTCAAGTCGCATGGTCTTTTTATAGGGGTTCTTTTGGGGGGTAATTGCCCATGGGGTGGGGGGTTGAGGATGAGGTAAACGATCTTACGTCCCATGATTACTTAATAAAGTAAAGAGACAATTTATCTATGTGGTTCGGATAAATTACATGTTGGTTTTTAATTGTTTCTTTTTCTTTAGAATGGTTATTATGGTTTAGATTTGTTTTAAAAGTGGTCCTTGGTCGATATAAAATAACTAATTACCGTATCAGAGTCATTTTGCGCACACACACTATACCATATATACTATTGAAACATTATATTTTTCTTTTTGTCTTTACCTCTTATATACTCGCGTAGGGTGACAATTGTTGACACGATACGACAAAAATACATGAAACAAAACGAAATTGGGACGAAACTGAAATTCGAATTCATGTTTGTGTCAAGTGTAAAAAACACGATGTCGTGTCGTGTCGTGTTCGTGTTCAAAATTCGACACGATATTGAAACGATTTAGCATTTATTTGTCGTGTTTTTCGTATTTCTCGTGTTATATTTGATTAAATATTAATTAAATACACTAATTGTTATATTATGTTATTTTTGTCATGTCGTGTTTGCCGTTTATTAATGGGTTCGTTTTCGTGTTAGTTAGAAAAAACACGACATCGTGTCGTATCGTGTTCGTGTTGCATAAAACATTGTCGTGTCAGGTCGTGTCAGACAAAAACACAACACGATGACCCGATTTGCCACCCTATACTTGCGTTTCTATTTAAGAGCCCTAACCATTAAAAATGGAGATACGATAGGGGTATCATTGACCACTAAATTGTTACTCATCTTCGTTTCACCTCTGTTGGCAACCATTGTGTGTGACACCCCCAGCGGACAGTTGAAATGTTGGATTATGCGACGTCGTCATGGATCACAATCATTTGCATACATAGAACAATACACCATCATAACATAATGTATATATTTTTATTAATGAAAAAGGGAAATTACAAGATCCTTATTCTAGGAGTACATGTAGGGATAGCAAAAAAAAACCCGAACCCGACGGGAAAACCCGAAACCTGATTATTTTGGGTCGGATAACGGGTCGTTTTCTGGTTCGGGGTAGGGAGCTGAGTGAGTTATCCTCGCCCCGTCCCGACCCGCTCCGATTATATATATATATATATATATATATATATATATATATATATATATATATATATATATATATATATATATATGTGGAAAAGTTCAATAGAGAACCATAATTATTAGTTATTTAAGGAACCAAATCTTTTTTTTTTTTTTTAATTTCTAGAGCTTATTCTTTATTGAAAAAAATCTAAAAATATCTACATTCATATATTAACATTGTGAATGTGAAAAATATTTTTCGAATTCACCGTGTGAATCCGGATTCACGTTGTGAATTTTAAAAAATTCACATTGTGAATTTGATGTTAAAAAAATCGAATTTGATATCATTGGAAAAAGGATAAAAAGTTACGAATTTCTGTATTTTTAGTTTTTGTTTTTTTGATAAAAAATAAGTTCTAAAAGTTGAAAAAAAGTTTGGTTCTTTGGTTAATTATGGTTATCTATTGAACCTAATCCTATATATATATATATATATATATATATATATATATATATATATATATATATATATATATATATATATATATATTAATTGCACGCATTTAAAGATAAAAGAACTACTTTGGACAATGTTTTTAGTTATTAACAATCTGGTGTGAATAATCATGTTTTATGTTTTGACGTATTACACTAAAATTAAATTAAATAATTTTTATATAACGTTGAGTTAATTTTATTAAAGTGATTCATCATATTTTTAATTTAAAAGGGAGGCTAGAACATGTATATTTTATAAGACATCGGGGTACCCTAAAACGAAATAAAGATTTCGTTATCAATTGTTGTAAACCCGATATGATACCCGAAAACCTGATAGGGCGCCCCGATAAAATACCCGAAAGATATCGGAGCGGGTTTGGGAAACCATGCCCCACCCCGAACCCGCCCCATTGCCATTTCTAAGTACATGATAAACTGAAATACTAAGTATGCATTAACAATTATGCAATGATAAAATAGAAGGAGACAATAGGTAAATTGTAATCCCATTATTTGTTTCCTGCATAAAACTTCCAACTTCTTAGTTTCCCGAGAATATATGTATTTTGAAAGTGAGATGACTTGTACATAACAAATTTTTTCCATACACAACAATTGATGCTTTAAAAAGTTGTATTGTACAACTCTATAATGCATAAATTATTGTGTATGGTAAAAAACTGTTGTGTACGAATCGGTTTCCATTTTGAAAGTACATAAACATAATGTTCGTGAATTCACATGTTTGACTTAAAGTACTTTACACTAAAGAATGTTTTTACTATATATAATTGTCAAATTATATAAAATTGTACATTTTAAATAAAAAAGTATGTGTTAACTGTATATAACTTCCTTCCCAACTTATATATAAATGTATTTTTTGAGTTAAAAAACTATATTTGTTGAATGTGTACTTTTATACCAAAAATACGTTTAACGTTTATTTTTATACCAAAACTATGTTTACCCAACATGTACTTTTATAACAAAAGTATTTTTACTAAACGTGTACTTTATACCCAAAATATGTTTACCGAATATCTACTTTTATACCAAAATTGTGTTTACTGAACGGGTACATTTATACTAAAAGTATGTTTATTGAACGAGTACTTTTATGAAACACATAATATTCACACAATTCTTCTTTATCCTAGATAATCTTCTATAAAAAAGAATCTTTTTTAACGCTTATTATATCTTAATTGACTAGCCTGAATATGTAAGTGTTACAACAGTGGTACATGCACGACTAGAATTCAGTCTTCTAAATTCCTTAATTTCTACATATGAGTAACATTTTTGACGATTCTCATATCCATGTGTTGGTCACGAAGTATACTACAACTTTTTTTTTTTTGGGTGTATTGATAAATTTGAACTTTTATTTTTAACATATATTTTATTGATGCCAAGCATCATAACTCTCTCGTACAGGCTCTGTTTAGGTGTTCTTTGTCTCGATATTCCTACTTCGATAAGTACTACGATTCTTATTTTGGTGACTTTAGCTATAAGTCAACCATTCTCTTTGTAGTTTTTGATGTTGTAACTTTTTATGTGCGATAGATTTCTATTCAGCATAAATGTCACATCTCTTCCATACTAAGTTTGATTTTCACAAAGTTTGTATTTTCGGGACTCATGTTGTTAGATATTTTGCTAAATACGTTAACCTACTGTTGAAAAGACCCTATTTTTCAGGCATTTATTTATGCGTATTTTCGTTGTAATGTGTCACAACTAGCATTTGTGCGCTCGGAAATTTTGTCTGCGTGTAATCCACTCTTGCTATATCTTGTAACTCCAAGTTTGACGTTATACATAATACTTATTTAAAAACAACTATTCAAATCAAAACTCTCTCATCAAGCCGTAAACCTAATTCAATATACTACATTCACTCGACTTTAAGTTTGTAACCCTAACTTCCATGTTCAAAACTATTATTGGGCCATGAATCATTAATTGGGCCTAATGGGCCAACAAACTCTCAATTGAATTATTTTGAGCTAAGAATCCTCATTTGGGGCCTATATGGACCCACATTCATTAAGCTATAATATTTTGGGCCATATGGGGCCTAAAATGTCTCACCTTGTCTACATGCGCCTTAATAGCCATAAATGTTTTCTTGAACCTCATTGGGCCGAAAACCCATTGTTTATACCATCTTGGGCCGTAAACACCTATGTGGACCCACATGGATCAAAACTCCTATAACATCCAGCAAATTTACACCAAATTTAAACTTTTAAATTTAAACAAAAGAAATAAATAGTAATCGTTTTTACAAAACATTTCCAAATCATTTATCATCAGAGAGTCCCAAAAAGAGATCATAAGGATGAGGAGCGGTACGGTCACACCTTCTCCTTCCCTCGTTCTCCTGAAGTACCTGAAACAATAAACTAAAAACTGTAAGCCCGAGGGCTTAGTGAGCTACCCCCAAAATACCAAAACCGAACCGACAGAAACCATGTCAATAATGAGCAATCGATCAACATGCATACTGGGCCATCGGCCTGACTGGTCCGCCCTACTGGGCCTACAGTCGATCTAAATCTATCCCGAGCCTTCAGCATGACTGGTCCGCCACGTGGCCTACAGTCTCCCAGACCGCTCATAAGGTATGTTAGCCTTCACCAGAAAGTAGGAATGCCTCAACCCAACCCACAAGCAAATAACCATGTGTGCATACTATCTTAAATAGGCATATACAAACATAAGGCATATCTATCTCACTGATCATTAATCATATAATTCTCTCATAACTAGAGCACCGACCTAGCAGGTCACTAACATACCAATCCCTACGGATCATAAAGCACAACATACTGTCTCCCCTAATTCTAACCAAACAGATCATATTACATGTAGCATATTGTAACAATAACAACTAAAGGGTTAGCCTTGGTGCCGCAGACCATATCAATATAGTGAGGATAACTCACCTCGCAGATGTCGACTTGGAAGGTAGCTCCAACTATCAGATCACTCGTCACAGGCTCCACCACCTATAACCATGGAACAATATACTCATAAGTCCTTAGCCCTATAAGGCACTCCATATCCCACTAGTAAAATCCTGATCAAGGTCAAAGTCCTCGGTCAAGGTCAACAGTCGATGTTGACCTCAACTCGCTGAGTACACCTGGCTACTCGTCGAGTCCTTGAAGAACATTCCAACTCGCCGAGTCATCAGGGTGACTCGTCGAGTTCCTTCGAATCCCAATTAAACCTTAAGGCCACACGTCGAGTTTCCTCCTTGCAACTTAACGGGTATACACGCAAACATATCCTTGGCTAAAACTCATATGACTCACCGAGTTGTTCTTCAACTCGCTGATTTTCATGACCATCTTCATCCAACTCGCCGAGTTGTTCAATCAACTTGTCGAGTTCACGACTTCCTTCATCCGACTCATCGAGTTGTTCATCCAACTCGTCGAGTTTAATGCACATCTTCATATGACTCGCTGAGCCGGCTTCGCGACTCGCCGAGTTCCTTCAGTCATTTTAACATGCAGACGTCTTTAAGCCATGACAAGGCCCCAAATGGTAGATATAACTTCCTTAACCCTGCATATTACGTAAAGTTGCAAACTTTATGTGCATGCATTTCTTTACAAGCTCTTAATGTCAAAACCAAACTTTTAATGGGTGTTCATGGACCAAGGGAACCTTAATCTTAACTTAAGCTGGAACTTTATGCTTGAATAATTCAAAGAGGGTGCAGATCTGAAGTTACAACTTCAGATCTAGTCCATGGATTGCCATACCATCTTGATACCCTTATAAAACCCTAAAAATCATTCAAAGATGAGGTCTTAAACTGAAATAACTAAGGGTAATGGTTAAATACCTTCCCAAGAGATGTCTACAGAAGTAGAACTCGGATCTCCTCTCAGCTCCTTGCCTCAATCACTTGTTTTCTCCAACCTCTTACACCAAAATTATTCTCTTAAAGCTTCAACACACAATGGCACACACACACGAGTTAGAGATGCAAAGGGGCTGCAAAGGAACTAAGAGAGGCTTGAGCTTCTTTAAATAGGGGTGCAAACCCCGGGAATGAGGGTTTTACTTTACAGCTCCTACTCGCCGAGTCCCACAAAGGACTCGCCGAGTACATCACTTAATTTTCGATCCAAACCGCTGCTACTCGGCGAGTAGGGCAACCAACTCGTCGAGTAGCGCCAAAATCTAAAAATACTTTATTTAAAGTATTAGCTGAGAGTCGGGGTGTTATAACTCTCCCCCACTGGAACTAGACTTCGTCCTTGAAGTCCGCTAGGGTAAACAATGCTGGATAATGCTCACGCATCTCCACCTCCAGATCCCACGTCCACTCGGATTCCTTCTGTTGTTCCCGTTGCACCTTTACCAAGAGTATTTCCTTGTTCCGCAGAATCTTCTTCTTCCTTTCCAAAATCACCACAGGCCTTTCCACATAGTTCAAGCGCTCATCGACCTGAATGTCATCCAACGACACTATTGCCTCCTGGTCCATCATGCACTTTCACAATTGCGAAACATGAAACGTGTCGTGGATCCGGTTAAGCTCTTCCGGGAGCTCTAGCCTATAAGCCACCTTGCCCACCCTAGTAACAACCCAATATAGCGGGGACCTAACTTTATCCTCTTCCTGAAACGGATCACACCCTTCCAGGGTGAGACCTTCAGGAGAACCATGTCACCCTCCTGAAATTCCAGCTTAGATTGGTGCCGGTCCGCATAACTTTTCTTCCGGCTCTGAGCGCTCTACAATCGTTGTCTAATATGATGTATGATCTCGGTAGTTTGCAGAACTACCTCTGTCCGATCCATCACCCTATGCCTAACCTCGCCCCAACAGAATGGTGTCCTACACTTCCGCCCATACAACAGCTCGAAAGGCGGGGCGCCAATACTGGAATGGTAGTTGTTGTTGTAGGCGAACTCCACAAGCGGTAGGTGGGAATCCCAACTCCCACCGAAATCAATGACACATGCCCTCAACATATCCGCGAGGGTCTGTATGGTCCGCTCACTCTGCCCAACCATCTGCAGATGGAACGCCGTACTAAAATGCAGCCTCGTACCTAGTTCCTCATGAATCATCTGCCAAAATCGTGAAGTAAACCTAACATCCCGATCCGAAACAATGGTAACCGGGACTCTGTGACGAGAGACAATCTCGCGGACGTACAGGTTGGCCAACTTCTCTGCTGACGAACTCTCCTGTATGGCTAGGAAGTGAGAACTTTTGGTCAATCGATCAACGGTGACCCATATAGCGTCGAATCCTTTTTCCATCCTTGGCAACTTCGTGACGAAATCCATCGCGATCCATTCCCATTTCCACATGTGAATCTCTAGAGGCTGCAGCTTACCGTGCGGCCTCTGGTGCTCGGCTTTGACCATCCTACTGGTCAAGCACTCCTCAATGTACCAAGTGATATCTCGCTTCATACCAGGCCACTAATAACTCAAACTCAAATTACGGTACATCTTGGTGGCCCCCGGGTGAATAAAAAAATGAGACTTATAAGCCTCCTCCATTACTGTCTGCCTAACTCCTCCGGTCATCGAAACCAAACCCGACCATGTCGGGTCAATAGCCTGCGACTATCCTGAACAAACTGGGCGCTTTCTCCCTTAATCCTCTCCAACTTCCAGTTCTCCAGTTTCATACCCTCGATCTGAGCATCTTTGACCAAACCTACCAGTGGGGAATCCACCGCTATCCTCATACATCTGGCTGGGGCAGAAGACCCCGCAGACTTGCGGCTCAAAACATCTGCAACCACGTTCGATTTACCAGGATGGTAAAGGATCTCACAATCATAGTCCTTGACCATATCCAGCCACCTACGTTGTCTCATGTTCAGGTTTGGCTGGTCCATGATGTGCCTCAAACTCTTTTGATCCGTGTATACTGTACAATGGACTCCGTATAGATAGTGCCTCCAAGTCTTGAGAGCGAAGACCACCGCTCCCAACTAAAGATCGTGTGTGGGGTATCTCGTCTCATTTGGCTTCAATTGCCTTGATGCATAAGCTATCACTTGTCCCCCCCTGCATGAGGATTTCCCCCAATTATGTGATGGACGCATCACAAAATACCACAAAATCCTCAACTCCCTTAGGAAGTGTCAACACTAGCCCCTCGCATAAACACTGCCGCAGGGTCTCAAACTCCCTCTACTGCTCCGGGCCCCACAAGAAATCCACCCTTTTCCTTGTTAGACGAGTGAGGGGTACGACAATCATGGAGAAATCACGAATGAATCTCCAGTAATACCCTACTAAACCCATGAAACTCCTGATGTCTGAGGGACATTTCGGAACCTCCCACTGCATAACCGCCTCTACTTTGGCCGGATCGACCAAAATCCCCTCCTAGTTAACGAGATGTCTGAGGAACTAGACCTCTCGTAACCAAAACTCTCATTTCGAGAACTTGGCGTACAGCTGTTCTCACCTCAAAACCTCCAGCAGCTCTCTGAAATGCTCCTCATGCTGCTCTCGGGTCTTGGAATATACCAAGATGTCATCTATGAATTTGATGACCGAGCGATCGAGCATCGGTCTGCAGACTCGGTTCATTAAATCCATGAACACTATCGGTGCGTTGGTGAGCCTAAACAACATCAGCACGAACTCGTAATGACCATAACAAGTTCGAAACACGGTCTTCCCCACGTCTTCCTCCCTCACCCTGACCTGGTGATATCCTGATCTCAAGTCAATCTTGGAAAACCAAGATGCACCTTGCAGCTGATCTAACAGATCGTCTATCCTCGGGAGTGGATAACGGTTCTTCACCATTAACTTGTTCAGCTCCCTATAGTCAATGCACATCCTGTGCGAACCGTCCTTCTTCCTGACGAAAAGGATCGGCGCTTCCCAGGGCGAACTACTCCGACGAATAAACTGCTTACCCAGCAGTTCCTGCAACTAAGATGACAACTCCTACATCTCAGGCGGTGCTAAACGGTATGGCGCCTTGGCGATAGGGGCCGCACCTGGCACTAGATCAATCCTAAACTCAACCTGCCTCTCCGAAGGCACTCCAGGTAACTCTTCTGGAAACACATCAGTAAACTCTCTAACCACCGGGACCTCTGAAACTTAGAGCTGCTCCCTTTCCCGCGTATCTCTCACATATGCCAAATAACCGGCATACCCGTGCTGAATATACTGTCGGTCCCTGGCTGCCAAACGAAACCTTGATCCCAACTTGGCGCCCTTTCCATACACTACAAGTTCTCCCCCACTTGGGGTTCGAACTACCACCCGCTGCCTCTCAAAGTCAATCATGGCGCCAAAACGGCGGAGCCAATCCATCCCTATAATCACACATACATCCCCCATGGAAATATGAATCAAATCTATCGGGAAGGACACCCCGAAAATCTCCAACTTGCATCCCCGGTAGACCGAAGAAGCGGAAACTCCGTGCTCGTTGGTTACCGAGACCCGCAATGGGCACTCGAGATCATCCATCGGCACCCTGAACCCTCTACTAAAAGTCTGAGATACGAACGACCAACTCGCCACCGAGTCAAATAGAACCAAAGTAGGAAAATAATTTACTAACAACGTACCGAATCGCAGGTACAATGAATAAGCATAACACAATACAATAATTGAGGCAGAGAATAGAAACGTACCAGCAACCACATCTAGTGCGGTCTTAGCCTGCTCGGCCTTAAACTAATAAATTTTAACAAAAGAAACAAATAGTAATCATTTTTACAAAACATCTCCAAATCATTTATCATCAGAGTGTCCCGAAAATAGATCCTATGGATGAGCGGTACGGTCACGCCTTCACCTTCCCGCGATTTGCTGAAGTACCTGAAACAATGAACTGAAAACTGTAAGCCCGAGGGCTTAGTGAGCTACCCTCAAAATACCAAAACCGAACTGATAGAAACCACGTCAATAATGATCAATCGATCAACATGCATACTAGGCCATCGGCCTGACTGGTCCGCCATACTGAGCCTACAGTCTATATGAATCTATCCCGAGCCTTCGGCATGACTGGTCCGCCACGTGGCCTATAGTCTCCCGGACCGCTCATAGGGTATGTTGGCCTTCAGCACAAAGCAGGACCGCCTCAACCCAACCCACAAGCAAATAACCATGTGCGCATAATATCTTAAACAGGCATATACAAACATCAAGCATATCTATCTCACTGATCATCAATCATAGAATTCTCTCGGAACTAGGGCATCGACCTAGCAGGTCACTAACATACCAATCCCTACGGATCATAAAGGAATAACATACTATCTCCCATAATTCCAATCAAATAGATCATATCACATGTAGCATATTGTAACAATAACAACTAAAGGGCCGGCCTTGGTGCCGCAGACCCAATCGATATAGTAAGGATAACTCACCTCGCAGATGTTAACTCAGAAGGTAGCCCCAACTATCAGATCACTCGTCACAGGCTCCACCACCTATAACCATGGCACAATATACTCATAATTCCTTAGCTCTATTAGTCACTCCATATCCCACTAGTTAAATCCTGATCAAGGTCAAAGTCCTCGGTTAAGGTCAGCAGTCCATGTTGACCTCAACTCGCCGAGTACACCCGGCTTCTCACCGAGTCCTTGAAGCACATTCCAACTCGCCGAGTCATCGGGGTGACTCGTCGAGTTCCTGCGAATCCCGATCAAACCTTAAGGCCACCCGTCGAGTTTCCTCCTTGCAACTCGACGGGTATACACGCAAACATATCCTTGGCTAAAACTCATATAACTCGCCGAGTTGTTCTTCAACTCGCTGAGTTTCCTAACTATCTTCATCCAACTCTCCGAGTTGTTCAATCAACTTGTCGAGTTCACGACTTCCTTCATCTGACTCACCGAGTTGTTCATCCAACTCGTCGTGTTTAATGCACATCTTCATATGACTCGCCGAGCCGGCTTCGCGACTCGTCGAGTCCCTTCAGTAATTTTAACATGCAGACGTCTTTAAGCCATGACAAGGGCCCAAATGGTAGATCTAACTTCCTTAAGCCTGCTTATCATGTAAAGTTGCAAACTTTACATGCATGCATTGCTTTACAAGCTCTTCATGTCAAAACCAAACTTTTAATGGGTGTTCATGGACCAAGGGAACCTTAATCTTAACTTAAGCTGGAACTTTATGCCTGAATAATCAAAGAGGGTCCAGATCTGAAGTTACAACTTCAGATCTAGTCCATGGATTGCCATACCATCTTGATACTCTTATAAAAGGCTAAAACTCATTAAAAGATTGGGTCTTAAACTGAAATAACTAAGGGTAATGGTTAAATACCTTCCCAAGAGATGTCCACAGAAGTAGAACTCGGATCTCCTCTCAGCTCCTTACCTCAGTTACTTGTTTTCCCCAACCTCTTACACCAAAATTCTTCTCTCAATGTTTCAACACACAATGACACACACAAATGAGTTAGAGATGCAAAGGGGCTGCAAAGGAACTAAGAGAGGCTTGAGCTTCTTTAAATAGGGGTGTAAACCCTGGGAATGAGGGTTTTACTTTCCAGCTCCTACTCGCCGAGTCCCACAAAGGACTCACCAAGTAAATCACTTAATTTGCGATCCAAACCGTTTCTACTCGACGAGTGGGGCAACCAACTCGTCGAGTAGGGCCAAAATCCAAAAATACTTTATTTAAAGTATTACCTGAGAGTCGGGGTGTTACAACTCTCCTCCACTTGAACTAGACTTCGTCCTCGAAGTCCGCTAGGGTAAACAATGCTGGATAATGCTCACGCATCTCCACCTCCGGCTCCCACGTCCACTCGGATTCCTTCTGATGTTCCCGTTGCACCTTTACCAAGAGTATTTCCTTGTTCCGCAGAATCTTCTTCTTCCTTTCCAAAATCACCACAGGCCTTTCCACATAGTTCAAGCGCTCATCGACCTGAATGTCATCCAATGACACTATTGCCTCCTGGTCCATTACGCACTTTCACAATTACGAAACATGAAACGTGTCGTGGATCCGGTTATGCTCTTCCGGGAGCTCTAGCCTATAAGCCACCTTGCCCACCCTAGTAACAACCCAATATAGCGGGGACCTAACTTTATCCTCTTCCTGAAACGGATCACACCCTTCCAGGGTGAGACCTTCAGGAGAACCATGTCACCCTCCTGAAATTCTAGCTTAGATTGGTGCCGGTCCGCATAACTTTTCTTCCGGCTCTGAGCGCTCTACAATCGCTGTCTAATATGCTGTATGATCTCGGTAGTTTGCAGAACTATCTCTGTCCAACCCATCACCCTGTGCCTAACCTCGCCCCAACAGAATGATGTCCTACACTTCCGCCCATACAACAGCTCGAAAGGCGGGGCGCCAATACTGGAATGGTAGCTATTGTTGTAGGCGAACTCCACAAGCGGTAGGTGGGAATCCCAACTCCCACCGAAATCAATGACATATGCCCTCAACATATCCGCGAGGGTCTGGATGGTCCGCTCACTCTGCCCATCTGTCTGCGGATGGAACGCCGTACGGAAATGCAGCCTAGTACCTAGTTCCTCGTGAAACATCTGCCAAAATTGTGAAGTAAACCTAACATCCCGATCTGAAACAATGGAAATCGGGACTCTGTGACGAGAGACAATCTCGCGGACGTATAGGTCAGCCAACTTCTCTGCCGACGAACTCTCCCGTATGGCTAGGAAGTGAGCACTTTTAGTCAATCGATCCACGATGACCCATATAGCGTCGAATCCTTTTGCCATCCTTGGCAACTTGGTGACGAAATCCATCGCGATCCATTCCCATTTCCACATGGGAATCTATAAAGGCTGCCGCTTACCATGCGGCCTCTGGTGCTCGACCTTGACCATCCTGTAGGTCAAACACTCCTCAATGTACCAAGCGATATCTCGCTTCATACCAGGCCACCAATAACTCGAACTCGAATCACGGTTCATCTTGGTGGCCCCCTGGTGAATAGAAAAACGAGACTTATGAACCTCCTCCATTACTGTCTGCCTAACTCCTCCGGTCATCAGAACCCAAACCCGACCATGTCGGGTCAATAGCCTGCTGTTATCCTGAACAAACTAGGCGCTTTCTCCCTTAATCCTCTCCAACTTCCAGTTCTCCGGTTTGATACCCTCGATCTGAGTATCTCAGACCAAACCTACCAGCGGGGAATCCACCGCTATCCTCATACATTTGGTTGGGGCAGAAGACCCCGCAGACTTGTAGCTCAAAGCATCAACAACCACGTTCGCTTTACCAGGATGGTAAAGGATCTCACAATCATAGTCCTTGACCATGTCCAGCTACCTACGTTGTCTCATGTTCAGGTTTGGCTGGTCGATGATGTGCCTCAAACTCTTTTGATACGTGTATACCATACAATGGACTCTGTACAGATAGTGCCACCAAGTCTTGAGAGCGAAGACCACCGCTCCCAACACAAGATCGTGTGTGGGACATCTCATCTCATGTGGCTTCAATTTCCTTGATGCATAAGCTATCACTCGTCCCCCCTACATGAGGACTGCCCCCAATCCTGTGATGGACGCATCACAAAATACCACAAAATCCTCAACTCCCTCGGGAAGTGTCAACACTAGCGCCTTGGATAAACACTACCGCACAGTCTCAAACGCCCTCTGCTGTTCCGAGCTCCACCAGAAATCCACCCCCTTCCTCGTTAGACGAGTGAGGGGTATGGCAATCTTGGAGAAATCATGAATGAATCTCCGGTAAGACCCTACTAAACCCAAGAAACTCCTGATGTCTGAGGGAGATTTCGGAACTTCCCGCTGCATAACCACCTCTACTTTGGTCAGATCGACCAAAATCCCCTCCTGGTTAACGAGATGTCCGAGGAACTAGACCTCTCGTATCCAAAACTCTCATTTCGAGAACTTGGCGTACAGCCGTTCTCACCTCAAAACCTCCAGCAGCTCTCTGAGATGCTCCTCATGCTGCTCCCGGGTCTTGGAATATACCAAGATGTCATCTATGAATTTGATGACCGAGCATCGAGCATCAGTCTGCAGACTCGGTTCATTAAATCCATGAACACTGCCGGTGCGTTGGTGAGCCCAAACGGCATCACCACGAACTCATAATGACCATAACGATTTCGAAACGCGGTCTTCTCCGCGTCTTCCTCCCTCACCCTGACCTGGTGATATCCTGATCTCAAGTCAATCTTGGAAAACCAAGATGCACCTTGCAGCTGATCAAACAAATCGTCCATCCTCGGGAGCGGATAACGGTTGTTCACCATTAACTTGTTCAGCTCCCTATAGTCAATGAACATCATGTGCAAACCGTCCTTTTTCCTGACGAAAAGGATCGATGTTCCCCAGGGCGAACTACTCGGACGAATAAACTGCTTACCCAGCAGTTCCTACAACTGAGATGACGGCTCCTGCATCTCAGGCGGTGCCAAACGATACGGTGCCTTGGCGATAGGGGCCGCACCTGGCACTAGATCAATCCTAAACTCAACCTGCCTCTCCGGAGGCACTCTGGGTAGCTCTTCCGGAAACACATCAGCAAACTCTCTCACCATTGGGACCTCTGAAACATAGAGCTGCTCCCTTTCCCGTGTATCTTTCACATATGCCAAATAACCAACATACCTATGCTGAATATACTTTCGGGCCCTGGCTGCCGAACAGAACCTTGATCCAAACCTGGTGCCCTCTCCATACACTACAAGTTCTCCCCCACTTAGGGTTTGAACTATCACCCGCTGCCTCTCACATTCAATCATGGCGCCAAAACGGCTGAGCCAATCCATCCCTATAATCACGCATACATCCCCCATGGGAATAGGAATCAAATCTATCAGGAAGGACACCCCGAAAATCTCCAACTCGCATCCCTGGTAGACCGAAGAAGTGGAAACTCCATGCTCGTTGGCGATCGAGACCCGCAACGGGCACTCGAGATCATCCATCGCCACCCTGAACCCTCTACTAAAAGTCTGAGATACGAACAATCGACTCACCCCCGAGTCAAATAGAACCAAAGCAGGCAATGAATTTACTTACAACGTACCTAATCACAAGTACAATCAAGAAGCATAACACAATACAATAATTGAGGCAGAGAATTGAAATGTACCAGCAACCACATCCGGTGCGGTCTTGGCCTCCTTGGCCTTAAACTTTTAAATTTTAACAAAAGAAACAAATATTAATCCTTTTTACAAAACATTTCCAATTCATTTATCAGAGTGTCCCAAAAACAGATCATAAGTATAAGGAGTGGTATGGTCAAGCTTTCACCTTCCCTCGATCTCCTGAAGTACCTGAAACAATGAAATGAAAACTGTAAGCCCGAGGGCTTAGTGAGCTACCCCCAAAATACCAAAATCGAACTGACGGAAACCATGTCAATAATGATCAATCGATCAACATGCATACTAGGCCATCGGCCTGACTGGTCCGCCCAACTAGGCCTATAGTGTATATGAATCTATCCCGAGCCTTCGGCATGACTGGTTCGCCACGTGGCCTATAGTCTCCCGGATCGCTCATAGGGTATGTTGGCCTTCCACACAAAGCAGGACCACCTCAACCCAACCCACTAGCAAATAACCATGTGCACATACTATCTTAAACAGGCATATACAAACATCAAACATATCTATCTCACTGATCATCAATCATAGAATTCTCTCATAACTAGAGCATCGACCTAGCAGGTCACTAACACACCAATCCCTACGGATCATAAAGGCATAACATACTATCTCCCCTAATTCCAATCAAACAGATCATATCACATGTAGCATACGCTATCGATATAGTGAGGATAACTCACCTCGCAGATGTTGACACGGAAGGTAGCTCCAACTATCGGATCACTTGTCACAGGCTCCACCACCTATAACCATGGAACAATATACTCATAAGTCCTTAGCCCTATTAGTCACACCATATCCCACTATTCAAATCCTGATCAAGGTCAAAGTCCTCGGTTAAGGTCAGCAGTCGATGTTGACCTCAACTCGCCGAGTACACCCGACTACTTGTCGAGTCCTTGAAGCACATTACAACTCGCCGAGTCATCGGGGTGACTCGTCGAGTTCCTTTGAATTACAATCAAACCTTAAGGCCACCCATCGAGTTTCCTCCTTGCAACTCGACAGGTATACACACAAACATATCCTAGGCTAAAACACATATGACTTGTCGAGTTGTTCTTCAACTCGTCAAGTTTCATGACCATCTTCATCTAACTCGCCGAGTTGTTCAATCAACTTGTCGAGTTCACGACTTCCTTCATCTGACTCACCGAGTTGTTCATCCAACTCATCGTGTTTAATGCACATCTTCATATGACTCGCCGAGCCGGCTTCATGACTCGTCGAGTCCCTTCAGTAATTTTAACATGCAGACGTCTTTAAGCCATGACAAGGCCCCAAATGGTAGATCTAACTTCCTTAAGCCAAGGGAACCTTAATCTTAACTTAAGCTAGAACTTTATGCTTAAATAATTCAAAGAGGGTCCAAATCTGAAGTTACAACTTCAGATCTAGTTCATGGATTCCATACCAACTTGATACAATTATAAAACCCTAAAAGTCATTCAAAGATGAGGTCTTAAACTGAAATAACTGAGGGTAATGGTTAAATACCTTCCAAAGAGATGTCCACAGAAGTAGAATTCGGAGCTCCTCTCAGCTCCTTGGCTCAATCAATTGTTTTCACAAACTCTTACACCAAAATTCTTATCTCAAAGCTTCAACACACAATAACACACACACACACATACACACGAGTTAGAGATGCAAAGGGGCTGCAAAGGAACTAAGAGAGGCTTGAGCTTCTTTAAATAGGGGTGCAAACCCCAGGAATTAGGGTTTTACTTTCCAGCTTCTACTCATCGAGTCTCACAAAGGACTTGCCGAGAAGATCACTTAATTTGCGATCCACCCCACTATTACTCGACGAGTAGGGCAACCAACTCGTCAAGTAGGACCAAAATTCAAAAATACTTTATTTAAAGTATTACCTGAGTGTCGGGGCGTTACAACTCAATAATGGGCCAATTGCAAGAACAAGCCCACGGCCCATAATTTCCTTTTCCTCTCTGATTTCCCAATATATATATATATATATATATATATATATATATAAAGGGAAAAGATTGGGGATATATATATATATATATATATATATATATATATATATATATATATATATATAAAGGGAAAAGATTGGGGATATATATATATATATATATATATATATATATATATATATATATATATATAAAGGGAAAAGATTAGGGAATGAACACCTTGACACTTCACCTTTTCATGGTGAATATCCATGCATAATACTCCCCATATAACAATGAATTCTCATGCTTCTAGGCAAGTCTTATCACTCTTCCCCCGTTCCCTTCTTATCCTCGGCCAGGAAGCAAAGCCCCACCACCACCTTCATTTCACTCTCAAACTCACCCAAAAATCCTCTCTAGAACTCCCAAGAGAATCCCATTTCCATCTCCAAATTTTTATGAGCTTGTGTGTAAGTCCAAGGATACTTCATCAAAATCCATCCATTCTTGGTAAGCTACTTGTCATCAAGGTGTTTCACTTCATGTTCATGATAAACTTACTTTTCTTAGCACTCCATTTCATGATCCCTGTTCCTTAGAAACCCCATAAGTTCAAGATCTACTCAAGGGAGGTTGCTAGGGACGAAATCTCTCACATTTCTTCACCAAAAACTTGTGTTAGATCTATGTGTTTAAGCATGTATATGTGTGTTTTATGTTATGTGATGTGATGTTTACTATGAAACTTGTTGAAACGTCACAAAACATGAAATATTCACTAAACATGGTGATATTTGCAAACTAAAAGTAGTACATATGACATATCATGAAGTGAAATGAGAAAACATGTTGAAGAACACTAGAAAACTAAATAAAATCATGTAAAGGGCCATTTATGACAAAACAAACAAAAGGTGAGATCCTTATGTAACTCACGGCTTTGAGAAGAACCAAAATGGGTAATTTTTAAATAATATGGATTGTTATGATGTTCATAGTTTTGAAAGGGCCAAAATTGTAAATTTTTACAAAATGAGCCTCAAATTTGGTGTTCACGGTTTCATGGGATAAAGTTGTAAAATTTGACTTTTGTGGACTTAATTACCATTTTAAACAAATTTGAGGCAAAAATGTTACTTTTCGGATTAAATGGGCTGAAAATGAAAATTTTATTAAACGTGGGCCGAAATGGGTAACTTCTATGCGTTTGGGCCGAAAATGTAAATTTTCATACAATTAGACTAAGAATGTCAATTTTCAGAAAATTGGGCCGAAAATGATAATCCTAACAAAAGTGGGCTAAAAATGTTATTTTATTTAAAGCGAGCCTTAAAATGTAAACTTCTAGTCTTAAGGGACCTAAAGTGTCATTTTTACTAAAAATGTGCCTTAATTGTAAATTTCGGTTTTACGGACTAAAAATGTCTTTTTACAAAAAATAGGTCTTTTATCTCATTTGGTGAACAATTGAGCTTAATTTTTCAAAATAATAACAAATAGGACAAATACCGAAATACGTCATTCACACTTTTAATTGGGCCTGAATACACCTTACTTGCTTATTGGGCCTTAGTGGCCCATTTGCATGTTTAAGTGGGCCTGGAATATACACTACATGTATATTGGGCCTTTGTGGCCTAATTACATGCTTATTGAGCCTGGAATATATGTTACATGTTATTTGGTCCTTTGTAGCCCATTTACATGCTAGTTGGGCCTAATAAACTAAAAACATACACGTAAACAATATACACTATGCAGTTCAATATTTGCGTAAATTCAGTTAAGACTCTTAAGAGACATTTCGTTTGTTCACACTTATCTAGTATACAACTGTAGTTTGTAGTAATGACTACAGTCTCCTGGAGGGAGAGCGAGAGTTTGTGTATAGATCTATACGGGGGTGACCCCCCACACCTGAGTTGTTCGCTATAGTTAGACAAGGCCAGTCTAGGGTGACAAACCTTGCCTTAAACAAGTTGGTGTCTTAAAAACATCATGATAGACGAATCAATCATCATCAAATATGGTTATAACGAATCACATGGAGATTAACTCCATTGTAAAATTTACGGAATACTCATATAGATTGATTATACGAAAACATACATACAAATACTAGTTACCGGTCATAGGGTTTAAGGCCACAACATTTCATACAAGCTGAAAATATCAGATTTTCTAGGAAATTCATACAATTATACAATATCTTATACTAAAAAAGAAACTGTTGGATTTGCTGGAATACTCGTTTTATTCATTTTCAAAACAGGAAACATGCATGCATTAATACATGATTTGACACAGTACTTTCAACCATTTTACAGAAAATATCGTTAAGCAGGTGGGAATCAAGAATATGTGGAAATTTGTTGCATTTTGTTGCTATTATAAACATTTGTATTTTGGGATGTAACTCTTGTAAACAATTACAATGATGTAAAATCAGTATTGTTGTATTATTGTACATATGATGATGATGCTTTCCTTGTTTCTATTATATTCACAGTGATGATATTACAAGATGAAGTAACCCATCCCCCGGACGTTTCCTCCGTCTGGTTCGGGGGTATGACAGGTTGGTATCAGAGCATTGTTTATAGTGAACTGACTTATCTACTCATACAAGATATGCAACTATAAATACAATGGGACTAAACTACTCTCAACAAATTAATTAAAATACATAACTATGAGTGCACGATTACAATATCAATAAGAGTCTTTGGAGGAATTGAGCATCATGGTCAAATTCAGATAGTTATGTAGTCGTATTGGGGATAAATGGAGCCTAATGAACTATATTTATTCCAAATACAACCAACATGTGTTTGGGAGTGATCATGGTTGCCAATGAATCCTGAAACTGACATCGTATCCAAAAAGTTTTAAGGAATAAAACTAAAACAATTAAAATGTTATAGGAGTATTTTAGAATGATATCTATACACACCCCTACAGGTTTCTCACATCTCCCTTTTCGCGTAGACATCATGGCCGAGCACCAGCATGGTGGCCTTTACTGTCAGGCCCTGGTGGCCCATGGCTTGATCGAGGAGGAGACTGAAGGGGTAGAGGGCGTTGAAGAAGTCCCTAGTGAATCCCACCCTTTATAGATGATATCAGATCCACACATAGCACCAAAAGGACCCCACAGATCAAACGCGCTACTTGGAGGAGGAAGTTTCTATTCTCAGGCAATGACTTTTTGCAGCTAAAGCAAGAGTAGTTAGGGAGGAGCAGGAGACAAAAGAACTCACTCGGGAGATGGGTGAGTTAAATGACCGTTTGGTGCGCTTTTTCTGCATCTGACACTGCCTGTCGCGACTAGGAACAACTCCACCCCTAATCACTATTGTTATGTTTCTCTTTTATGTACTATTATATCTACTATCGAATTTATGATTTAGTAACTACACTACTCATAAAGCCGTTATGTTGTCAGATCATATATGTCTCAATGTAATGTACACCTTCCAAGAAAAATTTTCATTCATTGTACTACAAAGTTTGATTTTAATGAAAAAGTTCTATGTTTTATTTGTGACATTTTTATCTGTTATGTGTTTTCATTTTTCTGTTTCATG
Source organism: Lactuca saligna (assembly GCF_052625555.1). Lineage (NCBI taxonomy): Eukaryota > Viridiplantae > Streptophyta > Magnoliopsida > Asterales > Asteraceae > Lactuca > Lactuca saligna. The sequence continues at coordinate 171,883,144 of NC_136421.1, forward strand.
ATAATGCATGAATTCACTTATATGCACAATCAAACCATTGAAACCGCTAGATGATGAAGGAACTTGAAACCGAGAACTACTATTTACTCACCATCTTTCTATTCTATGATAAAAGATTCCTCAAAGACCGAATCGCGGAAACAAAACGGCACCACCACCACCGCCTCCACCAGAGGTAGTCTCTGTTACATTCCAAGCAACAGTATCAGCTTTGGTCACCGCAACATTCGAACATATTTATAATGGAAACAACGGTGGCGGTAATGGTCAAGGGACTAGAAGCTCGAACCAAGGAACGAACCAAGGTCCTTCGAAAGTCTACACCTACAAGGACTTTTCAAATGCCAAACCCTGAACATTTAATGGAGCGGGAGGCATGATAACTTTAAAAAAATGGATGGAAAAGATAGAGTTAGTTTTTGAGATCTGCAGATGCACTGAAGAATTCTAGGTGAAGTTCGCAGCTTGCATGTTTGTCGACCAAGTGCTCTCGTGGTGGAATGATCATGTGCAGCTTTGACACTCCCAGTGTAAAATATGATGCCATGGGAGGAGCTCAAGGAAATGGTGATGGCGGAGTATTGTCCCCATGGGGAGATACATAAATTGGAGCAGGAGTTATAGAACCTTACAGTACAAAATTCAGATATCGAGGCATACATCTCAAGGTTCAGTGAACTAGCCCATCTGTGCCGAGGGATGATTACATTAGAAGGGAAGAAGATTGAGCAGTTCGTTTGGGGATTAACTTCTCCAATCCAAGGAAACATGATTGTGGAAAATCCAGATACATTTGACAGTGGAAAAAGGCTAGCTCAGAAGCTTTACGACCATGACAACAAGAAAGGGGTCAAAACCGCAGATACCGAGACCAAGAAGGATGGGGATAACAAGAAAAACAAGGTCAATAAATGAAAGGCACCACAGAATCATGGATCATCCAAAAAGCAATAAGTTGTAGCAGTCCAGGCTGCTACAACTCAAGTTTCCCTAGCACCAACTGCTCCAGCCTCAACGACGCAAACCACTACCAGGAAATACTCAGGAACTTTACCAAAATGTAACAAATACATCTACCACCACCACGACGAGTGCATAGAATTGCAATGTACCAACTGCAACTGCAAGGGGCACACCACCCGATACTACAGATCTCAACACTAATAGAACCAACAGCCAAACAACAACAACAACAACAACAACAACAACAACAACAATAACAACAACAACAACAACAAAAACAACAACAGCAGCAACAACAACAACAACAACACCGGGTCCAGCCATACTTGTTATGGATGTTGATGAACTGGTCATTTAAGACGCAATTTACCCAAAGCCAACAACCAATGGGTAGGAGTATCGGGCATGGTCCTATCCTTGGGTCAAGGAGAGGTAGTTCAAGACCCAATGGTAGTCACCGGTTTGTTCCTCCTCAACAACACTTACGCATGCATTCTATTTGACAGTGGAGTTGAGCGGAGTTTTGTGAGTAATAAATTCAAAAACTTACTAAACCAACAAGCCCAGAAGCTAAGAAAATCCTTCACGGTGGAGATGGCTAATGGGAAAACTGAAACAACCAACGACGTTTATGTAGGGTGCACCTTAACATTAAACAAGCATTCATTTCAAATAAATTTGATGCCAGTAAATATTAGGAGTTTTGATGTGATAATAGGGATGGATTGGTTAAGCCCACACCATGATGATATTATGTACCACGAGAAGGCCGTTCGCCTTCACCTCCCCAACCACGAAACCCTAATAATCTATGGTGATAAACCTGGCACCAATCTCAGACTTATCTTGTGCATCAAGGCACAAAAGTGCCTATAAAAGAAAAATTATTCCTTCCTCGCTCACGTTATCAATAAAGCAAAAGAGAAAGTAAACATTAATGACATCCCAGTGGCATGCGACTTCGCGGACTTATTTTCTGAAGATCTTTCGGGAATACCCCCAAAAAGACAGGTTGAATTTCAAATCGACCTAATACCGGGAGCCACATCAATTGGAAAATCACCCTACATGTTAGCTCCCACCGAAATGTAGGAGTTATCCAGTCAATTAAGCGAACTTCTGAATAAAGGGTTCATCAGGCCAAGCTTCTCACCCTGGGGAGGGCCGGTCTAGTTTGTCAAGAAAAAGGACAGATCCTTCAGAATGTGCATTGACTATCGAGAGTTGAACAAACTCACTATAAAAAACTGATACCCACTTCCACAAATTGATGATCTATTTGACCAACTTCAAGGAGCTATTTATTTCTTAAAAATAGATCTAAGATTCGGTTATGATCAACTTAGAGTCCGGAAAGAGGATATTCCAAAAACTGTTTTCTGAACCTGATACGGTCATTACAAATTTGTTGTTATTGCCTTCGATATGACGAATGCCCCTGCATCATTTATGGACCTCATGAATCGAGTCCACCGCCCATTCCTTGATAATTTTGTAATTGTCTTCATTGGTGATATACCCATATACTCTCGAAGAAATGAGGAGCACAGTCAACACCTACGCTAGATCTTGGAAACTATGAGAGCCGATAAGCTGTATCCAAAACTCTCCAAATGCAAGTTCTGGATTCGCAATGTAAACTTCTTGGGTCACGTAGTTAGTGAAGAGGGAATCCATGTGGATCCTTCCAAAATCAAGGCTATTGAAGGATGGACGATTCCGAAGACACCAATAGAAATCTTGAAATTCTTGGGTCTTGCGGGCTACTACCGAAGGTTTATCTAGAACTTCTCCAAGATAGCCAAGCTCCTCAGCACCCTAACACAAAAATTCATACCCTTCAACTGGATAGAAAAAGAAGAAGTTTCTTTCCAAACCCTGAAGCATTCGCTCTGTAGTGCTTCGGTGTTGTCCTTTCCAGAGGGAACATAAGAGTTCGTGGTGTATTGTGATGCCTCGAACCAAGGTCTACGTTCTGTGTTGATGTAGCACAGAAAAGTGGCTGCATATGCATCTAGAAAAGTAAAGACCCATGAGGTAAATTACACTACCCATGATCTCGATCTGGGATCAGTGGTCTTCGCTCTAAAGATTTGGAGGCACTACCTCTATGGTACAAAGTGAGTGCACCATCTTCACGGACCACAAAAGCCTACAGCACATTCTAAATCAAAAGGAGCTGAACATGGGGCAGTGAAGGTGGGTTGAACTACTAAATGATTATGAATACGAGATCACCAGGCAAGGATAACGTGGTAGTCGATGTCCTGATCAGGAAGGAATACTCGGGTCGCTGGGTGAAAACATTATTGATAACCATCCACTCTCATCTAACTTTACAAATCAAAGAAGCACCATTGGAAGAATTAAAGCCGGAAAATGACACTAATGAAGCACTACGTGGGATGGATAATAATTTGGAAGTAATGCGAGACGGAGCTTACTACCTCATGCAACGTATCTGGATCCCAAAATTTAGAGGATTCAGGGATATGGTCATGAATGAAGCGCATAGAACACGATACTCCATCCATCCAGTTCCGATAAGATGTATCTAGATATTAAACAACATTATTAGTGGCCCAACATGAAAGTAGAAATTGCCACTTACGTGGGCAAGTGTCTCACTTGTGCTAAGGTTAAAATGGAATATGAGAAGCCCTTGGGATTGTTACAACAACCAGTAATACCTTAGTGGAAATGGGAAAGGATCACTATGGATTTCATAACCAAATTACCTAAAACAAAGAACATATTGGATGCTATCTGGGTGATTTTCGATAGGCTGATAAAATCCGCCAATTTCCTACCAATAAGGGAGACATACAAAATGGAGAGGCTAACACAAATCTATATAAAAGAAATTGTGAGACTCCATGGAGTGCTGATATCTATTATCTGAGATTGAGATAGTATATTTACTTCATAACGGTGGCAGACGCTTCAGAAGGCAATGGGAACACAACTGGACATGAGCACTGCCTACCACCCTCAAACCGACGGCCAAAGTGAGTTGTGACGCCCGTTGATTCGGACTTGTCAATTTAGAGGCAATAAGTGTCGAAATGAATTTTTGGCAAAATATTATTTAGTAGATGTTACAGTGTTTTCGTACATATAAAGTTTGCCGAAATCCGAGTTATAATGAAAAAGTTATGACCCATCGAAGTTTCGCGACGGAACCGACACAATATCGGGAAGCGTAAATAGTGAATTTATGATAGAGCGAGTTTTAGCCTTAGCGACCTAAACGAAAGTCGTAGAATACATTAAACCGAGAACGTCCATAAAAAAGAATGCCCAAATTTGACTTCGTATGAGGAAGTTATGATTTTTCGAAGTTTCGGCTTAGTAGTATACAACCTGAAATTCGAATAGTAGATCGAGTGGTTTTTATCTAACAACCTAAACGAGAATCAAAGATATCATTAATAGTAGCGTAACGAGAAAAAGATGGGTGAAAACGGACGTTGGATGAAGAAGTTATGAGAATTTAACGGACCAATCCTATCCCGACCAGTTAATAATATAAATTTTAAAATAAATTCAAAATTAGCTGACGGAGTCTAAATGAAATTTGTAGAGTACGTTCCCGACATTGCGTGGATATAAAGAACGTCGAAAACGGAGTTCATATGCGAAAATTATGATTTTTAGAAGTCGAGAAGGAAAATTGCAAAACTGAGATGACATGGCAACATCCGGACCGTCCATCGCTGATTAGACCTCGCTTCGGATCATGCGACGTAGTCCCTCGCATTACGCCCCGTGTACGAAGTCCGGTACGCCCCGCGTACCTTCGCTTCTTATCCACCCGGGTCTGATGTGCGAGCCAGCTGGTGCGAAGCTGGCACCCTTATCCGAGCACTACACCCAACGTAGCTGAGTCCGAACGCCCAGCGTAACCGAAGCTGAGCGCTTATAAAAGGTTGCGAAGGCAGCCACTCTCTTCACACCTTTCTTCACACTCTCTCTAATTTCTTTCTCTATCTAGCTCCCCTAAGCCCCTCTAAATCCTAGGTAAAACCCCTACCACCTGAGGGAAGCCCCAAGGCTCCCAAAGTCCCGAGAAAAAGGGTCTTTTGGTTCGGAAACGCTGCTCCGAGAAAAGCCCTGTTTTCTTTAAAACTCGATGTAATTGAGCTATGCTTACGCAACTTTTAATATAGCTTTTAAATAATTATAGTAACGTTATTAGGGTCTTATATTGAGTATTTGGCTATTATTGTGAATTATATAAGGATTGTTTAATGCTTATATAATAGTAATAATAGCTAGACTGTTAATTAGTATCGGTAAACATTAGACTAAACTCTAGTGGTAATGATACTAGGTTTTGTCAAAGGAAAAATTGTGATAAGAGTAACGAAGTGCTGTCCGAGTGCCGAGTCACCACCTTTTCAAGTGAGTGCACGGTCCCCTTAATCTTATACATAAATATGAAGTATTTTATATAAACTACATGCTATGTGTGCATATTATTTGTATACTTGCTATCTATGTTGTATGAACGATTTTATAAAAGTTTTATATGATTTAAACTGTATATATATATATATATATATATATATTTATATCTACATAATATGTTGGGTAAAACATTGGTAGATGAAATATGAGTTGGATGATGAGTTGAGTGCTGATATAGACCATGAGGTAAGGGTGAGAGGTGGATGATATGAGAAGCCTTGTTCCCAAATGTTGGCCCCGTCATCTAGCAGAGTATGGATGACAACCACAGATATTCTAGACAATCCAGTTGAACACTAGCTGGCTCGCAACCTGTAGGTGTTGTGAATGATGTGTTCACCGGTGTACTCTAAAAACCCATTGACATGTATTGCGAGTGCACTCTCGAAAACGATATTGTCAATAAACGAGATACCACTAGCAGCTATGCTCGAAGGACAATACTGGCAGTTGCGCCTCACATAGAATGTCACAATTCTGGCAGCTGCACCTAAGTGATAGAACTAGCAGCTATGCTTGATAGCTGTGTCATTGACAACGATGGACTTCGTACCTATTCCATAGGATAATCCTTAGGAATGAATGAATGAGAGATAGTTGATTCTTAGGGTATATCCTTAAGAGTAAACAAGATAATGGGGATGGGTAATTGGGTTAACTATTTGATGATCATTATAATTATATTATTGTGGGTTGAAAACCCTATGTACTCACCTGGTTTCCCAACCTGACACACTCAGTTTATTTAAATCACTAGTGATAATGAATTTAAGTTCTGTTTATGCTTATGTTCCTGTATTAACGATGACATCCCAAATGTTTTAAAATGAACAAAAATACTTTTCTTTGGAAATCATTTGATAACGTATTTATCATGTTTTACGGGGAACAAATTCCGCAACATTTTTATTAAAAGAAGTACTCTGATTTTTATAAAGCATAAACAAAATCGGTCTTTTCTGGCCGTAAAAATAGGGATGTCACATGAGCAAACCATCCAAATGATTGAAGATATGCTCTGAGACTGTGTGATTGATTTTGGCAAGACATGGGATACCTACTTGCCCTTGATTGAGTTCTCGTATAATAACAGTTATCATACGAGCATTAAGGTTGCTCCTTTTGAGGCTTTATACGGTCGTAGATGTAAATCGCCTCTTTGTTGGGCTGATGTGGGAGACACCCAGTTGGAAAGGGGACAAACACCAAATAGCACTTTGACAGGACCCGAGATAATTCGGGAAACGATGGAGAAAATAATTCAAATCAAGGTACGACTCCAAGCATCCTGGGACCGACAAAAGAGCTATGCCGATAAAAGACGAAAGCCTCTGAATTTCAAGTTGAAGATCGGGTGCTATTCAAGGTCTCTCCCTGGAAGGTGATGATCCATTTTAGGATGAAAGGAAAGCTAAATCCGCGATACATCGGGCCATTTGACATGCTTGCACGGATTGGTCCGGTGGTTTATAGGCTCAAGTTACCTACGGAGCTTAGCAACGTACACCCCGTGTTCCAGGTGTCGAATCTGAAAAATGCTTATCAGATGAAACCTTCGTTGTTCCCTGGATGAGTTTGATGTAAACGAGAATCACCTGTTCGTCAAAGAGTTGGTTGAGATAATGGACATAGAAGTGAAACGTACAAAACAAAGCCGCATTCGGATTGTGAAGGTTCAATGGAATGCTAAGCGTGGATCAGAATACACATGGGAACGCGAAAACCAAATCAATCAAAAGTACCCTCACCTTTTCTCTAGTTCCTAAGAAAAACTTTCAAAAGAATTTCGGGATGAAATTCCCTCTAACGGTGGGATGATGTCACAACTAGCATTTGTGGGTTAGGAAGTTATGTCTGCGTGTAATCCACTCTTGTTGTATCTTGTAACTCCAAGTTTCACGTTATACATAATACTTATTCAAAAACAACTATTCAAATCAAAACTCTCTTATGAAGCGCTAAACCTAATTCATTATATTGCATTCACTCGACTTTGGGTTTGTAGCCCTAACTTCCCAATTCACATCTATTATTGCGCCAGGAACCATTTATCGGACCTCATGAGCCAATAAACTCTCAATTGAACTATTTTAGGCTAAGGATCTTCATTTCAGGCCTAAACAGACCCACATTCATTAAGCTAAAACATTTTTGGCCATATTGGGCCTAAAATTCCTCACTTTGTCTACATGGGCCATAAATGTTTTCTTGAACCTCATTGGGCTCGAAACCCATTGCTTATACCATCTTCGGCCGTAAACACCTTTGTGGGCCCACATAGATAAAAACTCCCTATTAGGACAATTGTAAGAACAAGCCTAAGGTCCATATTTTCCTTTTTCCCTCTCATTCTGGAAATATATATATATATGTATATATATATATATATATATATATATATATATATATATATATATATATATATATATATATATTAAGGGAAAAGATTGGGGAATGAACACCTTGATACCTCATCATTTCATGGTGAATATCCATGCATATATATATATATATATATATATATATATATATATATATATATATATATATATATATAAGGGAAAATATTGGGGAATGAACACCTTGACACCTCACTTTTTCATGGTGAATATCCATGCATAATACTCCCCATATAAGAATGAATTCACATGCTTCTAGGCAAGTCTTATCACTCATCCCCGCTTCCCTTCTTATCCTCGGCCAAGGAGCAATGCCCCACCACCACCTTTATTTCACTCTCAAACTGACCCAAAAATCCTCTCTAGAACTCTCACGAGAATCCTATTTCCATCTCCAAATTTGTGAGAGCTTGTGTGTAAGTCCAAGGATACTTCATCAAAATCCATCCATTCTTGGTAAGCTACTTCTCATCAAGGTGTTTCACTTCATGTTCATGATAAACTTACTTCTCTTAGCACTCCATTTCATGATCCATGTTACTTAGAAACCCCACAAGTTCAAGATCTACTCAAGGGAGTTTGCTAGGGCCGAAATCTCTCTTATTTTTTCACCAAAAACCGAATCCATCAACCTAAAGTGAGTTCATACCCCTATTTTCAGTTTTATATTGTTTTTGGGGGAGGATACAAGTTGCCTTGTGTTAGATCTATGTTTTTATGCATGTATATGTGTGTTTCATGTTAGGTGATGTGATTTTTACTATGAAACTTGTTGAAACATCACAAAACTCGAAATATTCACTAAAAATGGTGATATTTTCAAACTAAAAGTATTACATATAACATATCATGAAGTGAAATGAGAAAACATGTTGAAGAATACTAGAAAACTAAATAAAATCATGTAGAGGGCCATTTATGACAAAACAAACAAAAGGTGAGATCCTTATGTAAGTCACGGTTTTGAGAAGAACCAAAATGGTTCATTTTTAAATAATATGGATTGTTCTGATGTTCATAGTTTTGAAAGGGCCAAAATTGTAAACTTTTACAAAATCGGCCTCAAATTGGGCCTTCACAGTTTCATGGGCTGAAGTTGTAAAATTTGACTTTTGTGGACTTAATTGTCATTTTAAACAAATTTGAGTCAAAAATGTTACTTTTCGGATTAAATGGGTTGAAAATGAAAATTTTGTTAAACTTGGGGCGAAATGGGTAACTTCTATGTATATGGGCCGAAAATGTAAATTTTCATACAATTAGACTGAGCATGACAATTTTCATAAAATTGGGCCGAAAATGAAAATCATAACAAAAGTGGGCTAAAAATGTTATTTTATTTAAAACGAGCCATAAAATGTAAACTTCTAGTCTTAAGGGACCTAAAGTGTCATTTTTACTAAAAATGTGCCTTAATGGTAAATTTTCGGTTTTATGGACCAAAAATGTCTTTTTACAAAAAGTGGCTTTTATGTCATTTTGATGAACAATTGAGCTTAATTTTTCAAAATAATAACAAATGGGACAAATATGTCACTCACACTTTTAATTGGGCCAAAAAACACCTTACTTGCTTATTGGGCCATAGTGACCCATTTGCAAGTTTAAGTGTGCTCGGAATACACACTACATGTCTATTGGGCCTTTGTGGCCCAATTACATACTTACTGGGCCTAGAATATATACATTACATGTTATTTGGGCATCTACAACTCATTTACATGCTTGTTGGGCCTAATAAACTAAAAACATACACGGAAACAATATACACTGTGCAATTCAATATTCGTGTAAATTCAGTTATTACTCTTGTGAGACATTTCGTTAGTTCACACCTATCTAGTGTACAACCTTAGTCTGTAGTTATAACTAGAGTCTTCTGAAGGAAGAGTGAGAGTTTGTGTATAGATCTATACAGGGGTGACACCGCACACTTGAGCTGTTCACTACAATTAGACAAGGCCAATTTAGGGTGACAAATCTTACCTTAAACAAGTCGGCGTCTGAAAAACGTCATGACAGGAAGATCAGTTATCATAAGTATGGTTATAACGACTCACATAGAGATTAACTCCACTATAAAATTTACGAAATACACATACAGATTGATTATACGAAAATATACATGCATACACTGGTTACCGGTCTTAGGGTTTCAGGAGACAACATTTCATACAAGCAGAAAATATCGGATTTTCTTGGAAATCATACAATTATACAATATCTTCTACTACAACAGAAACTATCAGATTTGCTGGAATACTCGTTTTATGCATTTTCAAAACAGGAAATATACAAGCGTTAATACATGATTTGACACAATACTTTCAACCAATTTACATAAAATATCAGATTTTCTGGTGTTTACAAATTTATGCAAAACTTTTCATATAAACATGCTTATGAACGCACCAACATTATAGTTGGCATTTTCAAATAACTTGTTTTCTGAGGAAATCGTTAAGCAGATGGGCATCAAGAATATGTGGAAATTTGTTACATTTTGTTGCTATTATAAACATTTGTATTTTGGGATGTAACTCTTGTAAACAATTACAATGATGTAACCTCAATATTGTTGTATTATTGTACATGTGATGATGATGCTTGCCTTGTTTCTATTATATTCATTATGATGATATTACAAAATGAAGTCACCCAACCCCCAGACGTTTTCGTCGTCTGGTTCCGGGGTGTGACATAATGCTAACCTTTCGCAATTTAATATATTTCTTCATTTTATTATTAGTCTATTACTTATGTTTGTTTGTATTAGCTTCTAAGGATGGTAGACAAACACTTTTGTCTTGGTTGTCACATTCTCCCTCTGTTGAATGAAATTTTGTCCCAAAATTTAGATCGTAATGTAAATTACTGGAAATTTGGATTTAGATCGTAATGTGAATTACTGGAAATTTAGATGTTCCTGATTCCTTTCTTGGTACTTTTATGTGACCTGTGAGAATCGATATTTTTCTCCCTTAGGGGTACAAACTAATCATTACTTTGGCTTCCTACGTCTAATTCATCACTTTGTCACATGGTGGTAATAATTTTGTTTGTTTCGGGTTTCCATTTGTCATGTTGGGTCTATTTGTATTTTTGTTTTACGCCAAGAAGGAACCCAAATGTTGTACTTGGATCCCCTTCATAAGGTTCTTTTAGATGACCATTGTCCTCTTTCTTTAAGATCTAGTGGGTTTTGATGTGGTTGGGTCCTTGGTTGAAGTAATTAGTTATTTGCTAAGTGTGTTACTTTAGCGAACACGAGTTCATTTATTTAGAGGTTTAAAAATAGTTCAAAGGAGTATAATTATGGACATTAAGCATTTTATGACTCTTATGAGTGGTTTGAAGGGGCGACACGCTGTTTACTGAGTATGCTACTTTTTATTCTCAATAGGGAAGTCCGTATAATTAGATTTTGACATTATCTGTGTCGTTTATAAGTCGATTTAACTAATGTGTTTTTCTTACTGATTTTCATTGAATTCTCAAGGTAGTCTCTCCATATTTTATATTTGTTGTGAATTGGATTTTTCTTTCTGGTCCTTGGGATGGGTTATGTTTTTGCAAGGCCTAATGGCATGACCTTTCCTTTTCACCATTCTTGTAGTATAGTTCTCTATAACCTTTTATGTGTTGGTATGGACATTTAATTATTATATAGATCTCGGTATAAAGTTTAGGTGTATTAGCGTGGGTTTTCTTGATAACCTACTTTCCTTCCGCAGATTTACTATTTTTTTCTTGGTGTGTTTCCATGGCTCGCTCATCCTATTAGGCTACAGGTCCAGTCTCTAGTTTTTGGGTATTCGTTAGTTCAGGTGTTAATTATTATTATTTAATGTGATGGAGCTTTGTATTCTTGACACATTTCCTGAACTTCCAACCCTCATAATTCATAAATTTCAGATGTACGATGGTCAGGTCCTTTACATGCTTGGTAGATTTTTTTACCTATGTAGTTAAATCACAAGTTTCTTAGTCCATTCCTTATCTTTTTTCCTAGGGGATTTTGTAGGCTGCATCGATTCGTAGGTTTTTTAGTGTTAGTATTTCGATCATCTGAGAGCTGCATTTCTGAATGTGTTGGTGGTGAATTTTAACCCAACTATTTTTGACATAGTCATGGCCTTATAGGATTATTTTGCATTTTCAATTTTTTAGTGTTACAACAGCTACTCCATTGTTTCAATAAAAGGATTAGGGCGTTGGAAATTTGTGGCTCTAATATTGTTTCATTGGTATTTTTAGCTTTACTGAGGTTAGCCCTTGTGTTCATGTGGGTTCATTGTATATTAGTTTTGTATTTGATAAGACTCACTATAACGTTTGAGAGGCTTTTATGGATTTAATGTTACATTAAATTCATAATAGTGGAAGTTTTAGTGTTTTCTTTATTCGGAAATGAGTTGTACTTAACTGGTTAGTTCTTCTTCGCAATCTGTCTTCTTATCGGTTATTTTATGATGAATTCTGTTTTCTTAAGGATATTTTCCTTCGTGTGTCTTTACGTGTGTTGCCCTTAGGTTTATCGTGAACTTATTGCATTTATTTGAAAATTTTTGTGAATTTGATTTCGATAGGGTTCTTCTTTTATGGGGGTGGTCTGAGGTGTGAGGAGGGTAAACATAGGTCTTGGGGGTTTAAAAATGTCAAGATGATGGGATTTTTGCAAACTCGTATCGTGTGTGTCGATGACACCTTGCACGCTTTGGGCATCTTTCTCTGTTTCTGTGTGTATGTGTGTGTGTATATATATATATATATATATATATATATATATATATATGTGTGTGTGTGTGTGTGTGTGTAGGGGGGGTGCATTTTGATGCCCCGTGCTTTCAAAGAGTCCCTTTCTCTCTGGATTGTTCTTTGCATGCAGTAAACACACAACGCTTTTGGGGTTTTCTTCTCTATATCTTTGATTTCCTTCTCCTAAGGTAAGCAATATCCTTCTTTTATTGTACTTTATTGTTAAAATCTCCCGAAATTTCCCCAAATTAGCGATTTTTGATGTTTTTTGGGGTTTGTTGATTTAGCTAGAAATGCTTGATGTTAACTAGTTAATCGATCCTTACATAGTTTGATTAGTAGATATTTTCTTTCAATTTCGGTTTAAAGCTACTTGATTTGCTTTAATTTGATATTCTTACGGTATTAATTGAATGTTAGGGTTTATGTTGAAATCTATCAATTTGTTGTTTGTTTGGTGAAATTGTTCAGTTAGATGCCCCATACGTCTTCCAATTAGAAAAGTTAACTATTTTAATTTAAAAATGGACCGGATTTGGCCTGGAAGACGAACATTTCGTCACTGTTCATGGCGCATGCAACACATTGTTGTGTTCACGTAACACATCTTTAAGTTGCGCTTGGAGCCTCTCCACGGCGCGCACGTAGTATTTGCTTTTCAAAATTTTTGTTTTATTGAGTGTTGTGTTTGAATCATTTACTTTGTCTCTTTTTCAAATATCATGTATTGTCGTAGCCCCAAACCGCAACCTCGTTAGTTTACGGCCAACTAGCCGACACATCCCTTCCTTTAGTTCTCAGATATCATTGACCGGAATGCTTATGTTTGATGGATGATTAAGCGGCTACCTAAGAAAATTTACGTTCCTTGGGCGCTTCATTGACAGATTGCGGTCTTGTTAGGGTTGATGGATCGGTAGGACCCGTACCTCACACGGGTGTTTGATGACGGATGATTTACCCGTGAGGGATGGCAACATTTTGTTGGGATACGCGAGAGGATCTACCGAGAGTTGTACATTGAGTTCTTTTTAAACGTATTTTTTGACAAGGACGTTGAGGACTGGCATGATCAGTTGACCCTAACTTTTAGATTGGGAGGGTGGCCCGATCATGTAGTGTAGTAGAGTTGGGGAGACGATTGGAGATCTATTCTCGTGTTGAGGTGGAGAGTTCTCATTTTGTGCCTTACTTAGATAGTTGAGTTCTCTCGCAACCCTAGGGGTATAGGCATCTAACTATTTGGGCGCTTTACCAGGGTGATTATGTGGCCATGGAGGCCAAGGAGAGTAGTTTCAGATCTCTTGTTATGCGCTTGATTCACCTTCTTGTTGCATCCACCATTTGTCACTATCTTGAGAGTTACAAGGTCCATTTTGTAGACATTTTCAATATGTGGTTTCTTATCCATACCAAGGTTTTACTCAACATTCCTTTCACTCTTGCCTTTATCTTTTTCGCTTGGCTGTGGACTCTATGCCATATAGTAGGTTTTGTAGAGGCCACTATGTTACTCGTTTGGCTCGTTCTTATGACATCTCTACTTAGGGGATGATTTAGTATGAGCCTATGGATATGGATGACATGAATTTGGGTCAGATGCATGTTGGTGAGTGTGGTGCTGATGGGATTTTTATGATCCTTGTTAAGTAGATCGTGGAGCCTATCCACCAGAGGGATCCAAATCAGGGTGTCAAGCAAGAGTTTGAGCCTAATCCTATTCCTTGTAGGTAACATGCTCGATGTTTTCCTCCTACTACTTAGTAGTTTCCTAAGCCATATATCGATCTTCACTATTTGTCTCGTCGTGTGTATGAGTTGAGTAAAGAGCAACATGATTTTTGGTAAGAGGTTCACCAAAATCGTCAATAGATTATTGGAGATCTGAAAGGCTTCTTCTCTCAGTAGGGTTTTAATTATACACCTCCTCAACGGTCGACCGACGGAGATGTTCTTTCCAGGACACATGATGATGAAGATGGTGATGATGAGTCAAGGGATGAGGATCTCGAGGATTATGATGTTTTGGGTTGATTTTGTTGTTTATATGTATTTACACTTGTTCTTGCATAATTGGTATGATGGATGTTGTAGGATTTCATATTTTTTTTTAACTATTTGTCTTAGGGAGCCTATTTTTTATTTTTTATTATTTTTTATTTTTTATTTTTTTATCAATTACCAAATTTAAACCATGTTTGTGCATTAGTCCAACTAAGGTTACATATAGGTGATCAATCTATGTCTAGCCGTGACTTGACCCATGTACAATAGATTTAGCTAGGATGATTTTTTCATGCGAGTTTGGAAGGTAAACATAATGTTAGTGAGTTCACAAGTTTTGATAAAGTATAAAGTAAGTTAGCGTTTTTGAGAATATAGTGATCCATGTTCTTATTGTTTTTAAGAAATTTGTACACTATAACTCCTTTTTTTTTGGACAATCATATTGAATACTAAGGCTGATGGATGTTAATATCCTAAGTATATTCTCAATTTCTAGGTTTGAATCTTTCTAGCATCTCCTTGTTCGTGTTATTATGTTGTATCTTCTTGGCGTTTTTGTACCATTGGATTTCTTGACTTTTATTCATGAGTTTGTGTATGTATTAAGTATTATAGTATTTATAGTTTTATAATTACTATTGATGGTCTTAACTCGCATCCTTGAGTATGTATAGTATTTATAGTTTTATAAATAGTATTTGTGGTCTTGAATCATACCATTGAGTCGATATATGTTATTTCTACGTCTTTGAGGTATCCCTTCAGAAGTATAGTTGAACAATGTTACTGTAATTTCCTATAATCGAGCTCATGATTGTTGTATTCCCTGAGAAGACACTTTATTTGATGTCACCAAATTTTAGAAAATTATGTCGGCTTTGACTTAACTATCAGGTTGTAACTAGAAACTGCAGGTGGGGTGTCAACCTTGTATTGATCTATATATATCTTTCCCACTCACTTAGGATTTAACTATTATAGGTCGAGGCTAGCTAAAGGCCATTTAGCTAAGGATGAATAGTGTCTCATCTAACCAGTGTGTTGTCATAATGTGTTGATTTCATACCGTGTGTTGTTCTGTCACACACCGGATGAGGTGGCGAGACATGTTAGGCTGTGCGACTAAGTTCATGGATCACAGGTAAAATGAATATATAGCACAAATACAACAATAAATAACACAACATTTGTATTCTTTCTTTATGTTTGAATACAAGGTTCTTACAGATAATAATAGTATATGAATTGCCTTAACAGATTGGCTGATAATACAACAACTAGTAAACTAGGTCACTTCTAATCCAATCCGTCTTGACTTTCTTTTTAGTGATTTCTAGACAAATACATGTAGTTTTGAGGGGCAACACAAGGTTGGTGAGAGTTATAGGTTTTCTTCTAACATCAATAATACTTTGTAAAAAGACTAAAAAGTATTTTCTTTGTAAATATAGCAATAGTTAAAACTATGTTTGTAATGAGTCTTTAAAAGCCAAAATGTATATTTGTCAAACTATGTTTGTAAAGAATCCTTGAATACCTAAAAACTATTTTCTTTGTAAGTATAACAATAGTTAAAACTGTGTGAGTAAAGAGTCTTTAAAAGCCAAAATGTATATTTGTAAAACTATGTTTGTAAAGAATCCTTGAATATAGTTGAAAATCTAAACTATACTGTGGCACAAAGAAATCCATATTTAAAACAGTTTTGAAAGCAACTAAGCCCATACTTTGTGGTGAGAGAAGGAGGGGGGAGAGAGAGAGAGAGATAGATATTCTAATTAATGTTTATAGTGAGTCCTATAACCGAGCTATGTGTCCGAATGTAATGTTTCATTGAACGTCGTAGTAACAATAGTAGACACTTATCACCCGCTTCGATTAATCGGTCAAGGTTGTAGCTAGCAACCGTGGGTGGGGATGTAAACCATGTAAAGATTTATACCCGTGTATCTCACTTAGAAGATTAACGATTATAGTAGTGTGGGTATGCTAAGTGTTTAGGCTTAGCTAATGAATATAGTCTCACTAAAAAACCTTTAACTAAAGTATGTTAATAGCTCTTAGCCCTAAGTTAATTGTGGATAAGTCACTAGGCATAATGAATTTTATTGTATAAATTCTATAAAAGCCGAGTATGCTTGGTATGTATGTAGAACTGTAACGTACTTGCTTTTATAAATATGTACGTTCCAATGTAATGAACATATGTACAAATATAAACTTTATGTATTTAAACACTTAAATATACATACATAGTAATAGCTTGAGTCCTTGAAATACTATAAAGTTTTATGACTGCTTTTTATGAAATACAATCACATAAAATCATATATTTTGTATCATGGAGCATTGGTTGTGTGGACTAGTTATTTCACGATAAAATAACTATAACATGCATATGAAAAGTTTATAGTAGTTTATTTGTTACAATATGTTACATTTTTAAATAATATTTTTATAAACTAGACTTATTATATTTTTGCATAAAACGATAATTTATTTGCATAAACAAAGTATATAGGCACATGTAAACCCTAAAATAATTAGAAATATTAAAAAGAGGCCATAAGCTCTCACGCTTGAAGCATGATTTTGATTTGTATAGAATCGGTTTATTTTGAGAAACTTTTTGTGAAAAACCGCAAAGCCATGGTTCTTGAACTTTGAAATACTTCCAGGACCATTTTGTAATAAATTTACACTATAGGGGTTGTTTTGTAGTTTCACTGAACTATAAGGGTTGTTTGGTAAGTTAACTAACCAATGTAGGACTACCCTATTTAAAATAAATCAAGGGAGGTATTGAAATGGTTTACTTGGAATTAAAGTTTGGGAATTGGACTGATCTTGTTAAGAAATCTCCATATGGGGGAATGTTTTGTTTAAAATACACCAAAGTTTGGGGGAATTAACTCATTTTGTATAAATGGTTCAACTGAGGGTTTATTTTGTTCATTTTATAAAAGATAAAAGGATTTTAGGGCTTTTATGCCCTCCATCGTCATTTGACTGATCGATTAAAAGGAAGGAGAAACACAAACGAATGACAGCCGGCAAGAAATCACTAAGGCTCGCAGGCAGTTAATCCGATGTTATGTCGACTGATCGCGAGAAGGGAGCGTCTCTGGGGGTCGACGAGAACGAAGAAAGGAAGGGAAGAAGAAACGAGGCTTCTCTCTACCTGTTCCGATAGCGAGGTGCGAAGGGGGAAAGGAGAATCGGTCCAATTGAAACGACGAGAGCAGCAACAGCATTGCAAGCGAGGCTTCGGCGACTGTTGTTTGATAGGAGGAATGCGATGCGAAGAAAATGGTCCGGTAGAGTGAAAAAGAGATACGAATCAATAAAAACAAAATAAAAAGTGCCTTCGGTGCTCGACGGGACCGGGAAGGGAAGGGGAACAGAAGCAGTGGGGCTGTTGGTGGTCTCGGTGGGTGCAGCGAGGGGCTGCTCAAGCAGCTTCTCGGCTGCTTGCTTCAGCTCCGGTAATCTTCTTGCTTCATCTTCTTTCTGATTTGATAGGAACAATGAAAAAAAACAAAGCAGAAGGAAATGGCAATCCATTGGGGTGTTTGTTTGATTTTTGACAGGAAAAGGAGAAGGAAGAACGACGGGGAAGCTGTTGTTCTTCCGGTTTGCTGGAAAACACAAACATCACTAATTCTTCATATTTCAGATGGGTGTTTGTGTATTGCTTATTTGACTTCAGAGAAGGAAGAAATAAGGTAGGAGTGTAGGAAGTTCGTGTGAAGTCTGTCTTGCACTTCATAAAAATTGAAATGTGACTTACACTTCATATAAATTGAAATATTGAAATGTGGAAGGAAGCTATTACTTTTGGCTGTCAAGGTGTAATTTGGGTTATTCATGTAAGCATTATATTCGTCAATAAGTATGTAATTTGTGTGTATTGATATATTGATTTAATTGGGTATGTATTTGTGTGTATTGGTATATATTTCTACTAGATTTAATGTATACTTTTAGGTTTAATAATATTGTATGCATGTGGGTATTTTTTTTGAGACATTTGAAGGCAATAATGCATACACAATATTTATACATTCTCCTATTAAAGGTTTACTAGGGTTTACTATGTATGTTTGTAAGATATAAAGATTTAGAAATTTATATAAAATAAGTGTTCAAATTGTCATATGCTAGTAAATGGTATTTGGAAATAATATATATATATATATATATATATATATATATATATATATATATATATATATATATATATATATATATATATATATATATCGTTGCTATATAATATTAATCATATAACATATATACATTGTGATTACATGATTGACTATGATTCTTTCGGATTCCTGAATAGCTTATGTATACAAACATTTGAATAGATTTCAAACCATTTAAGAATTAATTATTTCGTACTTTTATAAATATTTTCTAACTTTCTCAATTTGTATGATATCGATCTTGATATCAAACCATTTTTCTGAAAAGGTAGAATAATGGTCTCGGTTACAAGGATTCCAAAAACTCACACGAATTAATTTTTCGACCTGCAGAACTCCGTGAAATCGTGTTTAAGGATTTACGTTTAATTGCACCCGGAACTTCCGATTTATTTGACTTTTGCAAAAAAAAATCGATTATAAAATTTAATTTTTAGATCATAGTCCGAGTCTATAAAGGCTCTCAAAATTTCCATTTGAGGTGTGCAAGTTCCTCGACAGATCGATTCGATTTTAGCAGTTTTAAGTAAATCAGTATTATATTGGTTTGATTTCTTATAACGGTCGTATCTTTTGCATACGAACTCCGTTTTGGACGTTCTTTACATTTTCGGAAACTAAGGAGCATCTACTACAATATTAGAGTGCTTGCTTAACTCATGACTGCTTAATACAAAATTTCAGTTTTTCAAACGCATTAACAAGGGCTACAGTTTGAGCAGTTTGATTTGTTTGCCAGATTACACATTTAGAAGGATACCATTTGGTATCCTATAATAGTTATAATGAACTGATTTATTTTGCAAAAGATGCACTAAAGTACAATGAGTCAAAGTACAAAGTGATTTACTATGAATTGACCGTTCATGGGCTTTTACCTAAATTTCAGGATGTCACATGTTCTTATGTTATTCTTTATAATTGTTATATATATATATATATATATATATATATATATATATATATATATATATATATATATATAAAGGTCAGCTCAAATGTTTATCTCATGTATTGTGTGCTAGAATGCACCAATAATAATTTAATAAAATTGAACTATTATTTAATCAAATAAATGTAAATATTAAATGATTTCCATAATTATATGGATATTAAATGATATCAATAATTATAATATCTTTTTTTATGGAAACTAATTAAATTTGTCATTAATGTCAGTAATAATATTCTTTCAGAACGAATTCATATGTAAAAGAATAAAAGTGTATGGTAGTAGAATGAGCGTGTATTATTGTAGAATACACTCTCATTCTTAATATTCCATACAACTTTATTGTATTTTAAGTTAGTGAGTTTTGAAAAAAAAAATACGAACCCATACATAAAAACTGAGATGCGAATTTATTCTGAAAAAATGTTTTTGCTGATATTAATGACGAATTTAATTAGTTTCTATAAAAAGAAAATTATAATTATGGATATCATTTAATATACATACAATTATGGAAATCATTTAATATCTATTTTTATTTAATTAAGTAATTATTTAATTTTGCTAAATTCCTATTCGTACATTCTAAAACACATTAACTTAGCCGTGTGTGTGTGTGTATATATATATATATATATATATATATATATATATATATATCGACACACACACGCACACACACACAGACACACACACACACACACACACACATATATATATATATATATATATATATATATATATATATATATACTAAGTTAAGAATGTTTGTTTTGGTTTGGATATATTAATCGTGGAACGGTGAGAAACTTATCATAGTGTGGTGGCCGAGGCAGTGATTTGGTGCATTTCTATCGTGAGTTGTAGGCAAAATACTTTTCATAACGGTGTAAAATATGGTTGTTGAGGCATGCTGGCAAAAGTAGGTTGCTATGGAGAAAAGGTCACCACGGCTTGGATAAGGAAAAACCGCAAGTTCATTTAAGTTACCGTGTTACAGTTTCGAGGCATATTAAATATGTGTTTTGGATTCATTTTCTCTTAAAAATCATACCCAAAAGTCTCAAGGGAATTCCTCCGACGATTTTGAGCTTACGAAAGGATCAAGTGGTGATTAAGCTTGCTAGAGGCTAGGATTCAACATCAAAAGCATCTAAGATGATTATCTTCTCCATTTTTAAAGATTTAAGGGCTTTAATAGTTATTTATGAGTTTGAGAGCTTAATACTTGGTTTTTTATGGAGATTTATTGGTTAAAATCTTGTTTTAATTATCCTAGTTTAAAACCCTACAATTGGAAAATGGGGATATGGTGTTTTATATTACGATCTTATTAGATTTAGTATATAAAAGCTTTATCGGAGTAGTTTAGTAAGTATTTAGACAAAAGATTGTCAAGTTTGAGTTATTGTCACACCCCCAAACCGGAATGACAGAAATGTTCGTCGGTGGAGGACGTCATGTACATTATCACAACAATTATATCATAGTAATGAAAGTAAACACAACGATTATATTGAATAAATAAGGTATTTACATATGTTCGATACGTAATTTGTATAACATCAAAATGTATAACAAAAGTATAAAAGATGCAACTCTAAAAGCTCCTTCTTCTGAAAACCAACAGGTGTATCTATCTACTGGCTCCCTGAGAATACAAGTGGTTTTGAAAGTGTGTCAACATTTAAGTTGGTGAGTTCATAAGAATGTTTTTGTAATGAAATATGTCTTTGATTCTTTGAAAATGTTCATATGATTCTCAAGAAAATCCAATATTTTCTTTGGTAATGAAAAGTAGTCATAGCCCTTAAGACCAAAATGTATGCTTGTTACTATATTTTGTAATTGTATATCGTAGTAGTGTTTGATAAGAACCCATGTTTGAATTTCTTTGTATGTATGGATGGACACCACCAGTTTTATTGTGTAATATTTTTTTTGTATAAAATCCCTGGATGCCACCAGTAATGTATAATATTGCTATGTTTGAAAACCTTTGTATGAAATCCTTGTATACCACCAGTAATGTATAGTATTTTTTTTGTTTGAAAACCTTTGTATGAAATCCCTGGATACCACCAGTAATGTATAGTATTGTTTTGTATGAAAACCATTATACGAAATCCTTGGATACCACCAGTAATGTATAGTATTGTTCTTTATGAAAACATTTGTATGAACTCCCTGGATACCACCAGTAATGTATAGTAGTTTTATTACTTAAAATAAAGCCAAGTGTTTGTATTCCCTAGAATCCTCTACTTGTATTGTATAGTAGTTCTATTAATTAAAATAAAACCATTTGAAGATTGAAATCATGTAAACAAATAGTTAGTTTATACTGTTGTGAGTTTGGTATAACCATGCTTGATGTGACCTAGTGACCTCTATGACGTTCTTCAGGTGTCAGAATGTTATGATGTTTGTCACCCCAAGCCTACCGGGCTAACTGTAGCTAATAGTTCAGGTGTGGGATTGTCAGTCCTGTATAGATCTATACACAAATCTCATGCTCTCGCTCCAGGGGACTCTGGTTATACTATATAGGATTTAGTTTCGTACCCTAGTGGATACAATTCAAGTAGTGTCTCAAAACCGTGTATTAACTAGTTTGTGTGTAGTGTTGTAGTGTTCTCTTGTACTTGGAAACTGTATGTATATACTTGTAGAGTAAAATAATTATAATTAAATAATTATTTACTATTGCACTCTTGTATTTAGAAAATAGTATTGTATATCATTAACTACATCTACCATAGTTTAGATGTTCATTTCTATATATTGTTCCTGAAATGCTAAAATAGTGTATTGAATCCCAAACTATACCTATTATTGTTTGTGAGTATGTTCTCATTTCATGTATCGAAATCTGTAATAGTAGTGTAATGTTCCCAAACTATATCAACTATAGTTTTCATGTAAAGCATGTACTATGCTGAAAACTTTGCAATTTTAAATATATGTTGGAAAAACTACCCTTATGCTCGACATGCTACAAAAGCTTTAAAAATATCTGAATATTTTTATAAAATGTAGTGATTTGTTGGTTTGTATCAATTGCAAAAGTTTTTAATCTATTTGAAATCGTTTGCATAAAAACACATAAGTCCTTAGGGATGAGCATATGGACTGGGGAACCAGATGGAATCGGCCCCAGAACCGGAACCCGATGGAACCGGTTAGGCCGGAACCGATACTATAATTTCGTTAATTTTTTGAACCGGACCTGGTAAGAACCAGTCGTTGGAACTAGCCCAAAATCGGGAAACGGACTGGATAAATCAATCAAAATGTGAAAGTTGCATAACTCACTCAATTTAACTTTTTTTATCTGTATCTTTTTACTACATGTAGATTATGATTTGTAGTTAAGTTTAGACTATAAAAATGCTTGATTTGGTTAAAAGTTGAATGATTTACAAGCCCCACAAGGAAGGGTGTCAAATCAGATTTTTTTTATGTTTGGACAATTAAATGTAATCTGACTTTGTTGTTTAAATGTGCATAACTCACTCAATTTAATTTTTTTTACCCAAATCGTTTTTTATACATGTAGATTAGGATTTGTAGTTAGGTTTAGACTATAAAAACGTTTGATTTGGTTAAAATTTGAATGAGTTACAATCCTCGCAAGGAAGGGTGTCAAATCAAAAAAATTTATATTACAACAATTGAACGTGATCTGACTTTGTTGTTCAATTGCGCATAACTCACTCAATTTAAGTTTTTTTTACCTGAATCTTTTGTCCAACACATAGTTTAGGGTTTGTATTTAAGTTTAGACTATAAAAACGTTTGATTTGGTTAAAAATTGAATGGGTTACAAGCCCAACAAGGAAGGGTGTCAAATCAAAAAAAAATTATGTTACATCAATTAAAGGTAATCTGACTTTGTTGTTCGAATGTGCATAACTCACTCAATTTAAGCTTTTTGACCTGAATCTTTTTCCTACACGTAGTTTAAGTTTTGTAGTTAAGTTTAGACTATAAAAACTCTTGATTTGGTAAAAAAATTGAATGAGTTACAAATACCGCAACGAAGGGTGTCAAATCAGATTTTTTTTGTTACAACAATTAAACGTAATCCGAGTTTGTTGTTCAAATGTGCATAACTCGCTCAATTTAAGTTTTTTTCGACCTGAATCCTTTTCCTACACGTAGTTTAGGTTTAGTAGGTAAGTTTAGACTATAAAAATGCTTGATTTTGTTAAAAATTTAATGAGTTACAATCCCCTACAAAGAAGTGTGTCAAACCAGGCCGGTTCCAAAATCGAAAACCCAGCAAAAATCGGAACCGGTAGAACCGCTAGGCTGATTTGGTTTTTGATTTTGGCCGAAGTCGGTTCCTGGGTCGGATTTTGGTTGGGCCGGTTCCAGCTGGTTTGGTCCGTTTGCTCATGCATACAAGTCCTTGTGTTTTACTTGTATCCCCCCTGAAAACATTAAAAACAGTTGAAAATGAAAGGGTATGAACTCATAGTTGTTTATGTGTACATGCTGGACAACGAGACTAGAAAGATGACCCTCGAGTTGACATACGCGGAATTAACAGTATCCTAATAATAGTTAAACACATAACTGTATTTAAATTAGCAAAACCATTAATTAAAGTGTTGGAAAACACTTGTTTTTTGGGTTGATAGTGATTACCGAAAATTGTTTGAAGGAAATGGGATGATTATTGGTCAAATCTCAATCGAGAATCAGGTTCTCGGTGCTGATGTGTTTTCGGTCGGAACAGGTTTTCTTCCGAACACCGGTTCTCAGCCGAACACGGGTTCTTGGTTATGATGTTGTTATCGGTCACTTGAAGATTTGAAGGATGTTATTATTGTTCTTGGTGAAAATATGAAGATTCAAAGGTTTCCATTTGAAGATATGAATGTTCATAGATGATCCTTGGGAGCAAAATGAGAGTCTTTTCGGGCAAAATGAGTGAGAAATGATCAAGTTTTTGAGGTAAAACCTTTATATTGGTTGGATTTTCGGCCGGAAAAGACTTCTCGGCTGAAATCTGTTGTCAGTCTGAAGGTTTTCGGTTGAAAACAGTTGGCTGAAACGAGTTTTGCTTATTCGAAGGAAAAATTTGGGTTTTTCGAGTGTGTTTTATTCTGAAAACTTATATAAACATCATTTGTATAAATCAATTTATTTGCTAGGCTTTATGAACATAACGACATGAATAAAATTCAAAATTTTAGTTAATAGGTTTGACTTTTTTTGACTTGGAAAGTATCAGGTTGTCACATTATCCCCCCGTTAGAGGGAATTTTGTCCCGAAATTCTTTCTATAGAGTACAATTATAGACCAGGAAAAAGATGCGGGTACTTCTGCTGCATCTAATCTTCTCGCTCCTAAGTGAATTGAGGTCAGCACTTGGCATTCCAGTGAACCTTTACTATTAGTATGCGAATTTGTTTTGTTCGTTTGACTTCCCTATCCATGATTTCTACTGGTGCTTCCCCGAAGTTAAGACTCTTGTTTATCTTAATTTTATCGAGTGGAATTACAAGAGTTTTATCGGATAGATACTTCTTAAGATTTGACATGTGGAACACTGAGTGTATGTTACTAAGCTCTTGAGGTAGACAGAGTTTGTAAGCTACGAGGCCGATTCTAGCTAGGGTCTCGAATGGCCCAATATTTCATGGATTTAGCTTTCCACGCTTTTCGAAGGGTATCATGCCCTTCTAGGGTAAGACCTTCAACAGAACGCGGTCATTAACCTGGAATTCCAAGGGTTTTTGTCTCTTATCTGCATAGCTCTTTTGTCGCTTTCTCGAGGCTTTTAGTTGTTCTCGGATTTGGACAATCTTTTATGTGGTTTCTCAAATGATCATCGGGCTAGTGAGAGTGCTATCAAGGACTCGTCCCTTATCCAGTTGTGTGTCACCCACCTCAGCCCAGCATAGAGGGGATCTGCACTTACGGCCATAGATGGCTTCAAATAGAGCAGCTGTGATGCTAGTGTGATAGTTGCTGTTATATGTGTGACAATCTAAAAACTTTCCGTCAGTTTAACCCGTTTCTATCAATTAAACCGTCGTATTCCAATATTTCTGTTAACTTCGGATTAGGTTAATTAATTGAGACTTTCATTATGACTTCATGAGTGTCCAAACACATTAAAAACACGTAAAAACACCCTCAATGTTCATTTGGATGATTTTTAGTTACAACCACGTTGGCTACGACAACTTAATCGGGTACGATCAAAAGCCCCGTTTAACATCGGTATCGGGTAGATTTCCATCGGCCCTCAAACTCAAACCCTATATAAGGGTGAGTAGACTTCATTTGAAGCTTTTTCACTCTCTCTTACTACTCTCTCTCTACAATCCAAGTTTTGATCCTAAATCGCCCATTTCAAGCTTCAAATTGGTAAGTAATCTATCCTAGCTGATAGTGTAGCTTGATTAACATTCGAATCTGTGTCTAAATCATCCAAAAGGGCCAAAGATATGTGTTTACAACCCAGGAACAATCCCAAACCGCAAACACCTATAAATGGAGTTTTAATGCCCCAAAACCCTCCCAAGCACTTTCTAGTGCTTAGCTATGACTTAGGGGCTTACATGAATGGACTTAGAACACCAAAATCTTGATGTTTGGGGAGTAAACATGAGTTTACAGCCAAAGATCATGCTTGGATCATAAACACCCCTTCAAGGGTCGTAAACACCATTTAAGGTGTTAAAATGCCACTTAAACACCACCTATGCCTTGGAATAATGTCTAGAACCAACCACCATTGTGTTAGGGACCTTAAACATGAAAGAAACCACCTCCTTAGGAGATTACGACTGTAAACCCCCCAAGGAATGGTTCATGGGCCGTAAACTCCTCTAAAGTGGTCAAATGGTGCCCTAACTTCCTTCCATGGCTTGTACATTGGACCAGAATCACTTGTGCTTAACCTAAGATCACCAAAACACAAAAGGAAAGTGCATGTGAGAGTTTACGGCTGTAAATTCCTAGTACAACCGTAAACTCCTTAAAATGGTCCCTTTGA
This sequence comes from Lactuca saligna, assembly GCF_052625555.1. Taxonomy (NCBI): domain Eukaryota; kingdom Viridiplantae; phylum Streptophyta; class Magnoliopsida; order Asterales; family Asteraceae; genus Lactuca; species Lactuca saligna. Next base: position 171,909,917 of record NC_136421.1, read on the forward strand.
TGGTTTAATCACTTCCTATGCCTTAGATCTGAACCTAGCCTAATTCGACAAGTGTTGTAAGACCATTAAACATCCAAGAACACACCACCCATGAGTTTATGGCCGTAAAATCATGAGGATATGGTCATTGGGCTGAAAACTCCCTTAGGAGTTTACTCTTGAAGAGCAAACTCCATATCTAGGCCTTACACCTCTTTAGATGCAACCCCGATCACTCCTAACACTTGAAATAAAGTGTTTTCACTTCTCGGAGTGTATTATGTCACTTAATTAGTAGTTCAAAGTCTAATTAGATACAATTATATATCTCTTCATATTACATAGGAACCTCGTGTGTATTCAAGCCCCGAACTGACACTTAGCATCCTAACCGACACATTTCTCGTCTGGTGAGTTCATACCCTTACACCTTTTTCCGTGTTTTCAATGTTTTCAGAGGGGGAATACAAGCAAAAGTACAAGGAAATACTATACTCAAACTTATTATTTCAATTGAAATATTTCATATTCCGTATGCTTTTAACACTAGAAACCGTATTAACCAACCGTTTGACTTGCAGAGTTAGTTTTCAAACTAATTGTGAAACTCATTATAAAATGTTATAATTTATGATATATTTTATAATTTATGAAGGAATCATGCTAATCCTAAAACAGGAATATTGCTAACATTATACGCCTTTGGATGTCGCCAGAGCTTCGAAAATACAGCTAAAGTACTTCTTTGAGTGTCACCAGAGCTTCAAAAAATACGTGTAATATACGCCTTTGGATGTCACTAGAGCTTCGAAAATACAGCTAAAGTACTTCTTTGAGTGTCACCAGAGCTTTGAAAAATACGTGTAATATACGCCTTTGGATGTCACCAGAGCTTCGAAAATACAACTAAAGTACTTCTTTGAGTGTCACCAGAGCCTCGAAAAATACATCTAATATACGGCTTTGGATGTCACTAGAGCTTCGAAAATATAGCTAATGTACTTCTTTGAGTGTCACCAGAGCTTCAAAATTTCATCTAATATCCTCCTCTGAGTAAAAATCAAAGTTTCGAAAATATGTCTATTAATATACTCCTCTGAGCGAAATTAGAGTTTCGAAAATAAAAATTCTTGTTAAGTATAGTAGATATTCGCGTATGGATAATAAATCACAAACTTTTAAGAAAAATAAGGGTTTTCCTGGGATAACTGAACTGTTCTTAACCAAATTGTGTAACAAATGGATAACTAAACTTTTCTTATAAGAAGTTATGGGAATTTCTTGGATAACAACTTTTTCGGAAAACCAAAGGAAACTTGTTCTTTTATAGAAATAAACCGCTTATGAACTCACCAGCTTTATCCTGATTTTTGAAAACTGCTTGTATTCTCAGGTCAATGTTAGACAGGTATCCCACGATCTTTTGGAGAAGATGGAGCATTTTAGCAATCTCGTCTTTACTTTTGTTATACTGATTTATAAGTAAAACATGTATTACTTTGCTTTCAAACAAATGTAAATATTCCTATGTAATGTAATGTTTTGCGTTTACTATGCTTACTATGTACATTGGTTATGATACTTTACATAACGTCCTCCGCCCCGGAACGTTTCCGCCATCGGTTTCGGGGTGTGACAGATTGGTATCAGAGCCCTTGTTTATAGTGAACTAAGTATACAGAACCTTACATGGTATAAGACTATAAACACTAAGGGGCCAAAGTGCTCTGAGCTAAAAGTATACTTTAAAATATAAGTATTTTTCAAAAGTATACAAGAATACCTAAATGTAAGAAACCGTAACTACGAGTAGAACAAAATATAAGTAATTGGGTGTTGTGTACTGCTGTTAAACCTGGGCAATTATGTAGTTGTGTCTAGGGTCAATATAGTCTGATCAACGATATTCATTCGAGACACAACCAACATGTGCTTGGGAGTGACTGTGGTGTGCGACATGCCTAAAACTTACCAAACATCCAAACAACGAGTCATCATCGCAGCAAATCATAAAATACTATAGGAGTATTTTAGCCAAGTCCAATACTTTGTAGAAATTCATTCCGAGTGTTGCTACTTATTCCTTTCCTTAGCGATAGTTTACCTGCTTTGATAGCTCTTTCCTGTTTGATCGCTTAAGTAGAACTCTATATCTGCTATAATGAGATATATCTTGTTTCATATCTCTTGATTCCATTTAGAGGACTTACCATCCTCTCCTTCCTAATCATTTTAGATCAAGATGCCTCTAAGGAAAAGACCCAGCTCAAAGAACAACAATCCTCCTCCACCACCACCTCCCTCTCCATTTGATCCCACCATGTTCCAAGCAACCATTACTACTGCTGTGGCTGCCGCTATGTCACAAATGAACCCTGGTGGTTTAGGCAGGCTAGGAGATGGTAATTAGCCTCAAAACCAGGAAGGTAGTCAGGGACACCGGAAGGAGTGTTCCTACAAAGACCTTATGAACGCGAAACCCACATCATTCAATGGCACTGGAGGTGTCATTGCCCTAAATTGATGGTTCAAGAAAATCGAATCTATTTTCGAAATCTGTGCCAGTTCAAAAATTGATAAGGTGAAGTTTGCCGCCTGCACGTTCACCGATAAAGCCCTGACTTGGTGGAATGGCCGAGTCAAATCCTTAACCCTACATGTAGCCAATGCTATGGGTTGGGAGATCATGAAGGAACTTTTGCTTGCAGACCCAGCCAACCAAGGGTAATGTCTTGGTTGCGAAGCCAAACACCTACGATAGCGCCAAACGCCTAGCACAAACTCTAATCGACCACGGAGAGGATATTGAGGAAGCGGCCACCACTCCTGAACCAAAAAAAAGGAGTGGTGAGAAAAGAAAATTTTGGAAGCAAAAGAAGAGTCATTCTTTGCAGGAGTCCTCGAAGAAGCAGCAAACTGTGGCAGTCCACGCTGCTACTTCCCCTGCTGCTGTTGCTGCCTTCGGTTCCACAGCTCAAGCACCTACCAGTGGATATATTGGTACCTTCCCGTGGTGCAATAGGTGCAGTTACCACCATTGCATCCCTATCCCATGTCATGAAATGTTTTGCAAAAACTGTGATAAGAAGGGTCACCTTGTGCGAAACTGCAGAACACCAACCCAATCAACCAATCAAGCTTCCGGATGTGACAACCATCAAATTCTGGGCAAGTCAAAGTCAAATAAAGTCAACAAGTCAGACCGGTCAACCCAACTAACCCTTGTGTACTAGGGCTCATGTTAGGTAAATACTATACAACTCGCTATTCTAATGAGAAGTCAAAAATTGAAAAGTTCGTACATCTAGATTTCTTTAACCTAAAATTGTGGTAAGTAACGAACAAAACCGATAAAACAATGTTGCATACTCATTGGGAGTGTGTAAGGTCCTTAAACATGGCTTAAAGGGGTTGACAGACCTTGCATTTCGAAGCCGGACACTCACAAATGTCACACACGAAACCTCTCTCAATCTTTTCACTCTATCTCTCTTTATCTAGAATCTCTCCCAAATCTCTCCAAGCATGTCAAATCTCTCCCAAACCTCTCTTTGTATGAGAAAACTCTCCAAGAATGTGAAATCTCTCCCAAATCTCTCTCAAAAGTTCCTTAAACTTTTTATAGTCTTTCGGGCCATCCCGACCATTAACCGGGTCAAAAACGGCTTAAAATGGAGTAAAAACGAATAAAATAGGCTTAAGGACCCGAAACCCCTCTTAAGGAGCCGAACCCTCTTAAGGAGCCAAACCCTCTCAAGGAGCCGAACTTGTCAGAAGCGAACCTCCTTTCGGACCCGAACCTCACACAAGACCCGAACCTCGCCTCTCGGTCCATTTCGCCTCTCAGTCCATTTCGCTTCTTACTGTTTCGCTTCATCTCGCCTCTCGCCCAGCCTCAGGAGGACCGAACCTCCGGCCAGGACCGAGAGGTCTCGCTGGAAGTTCGTTTCTTTCCGGTTTTCGACTACGACTTCATTTTAGCTTCGTTTTTCATCGTTTTAACGCGGGATTTTCACCCAAAACTTTATTTTAACATATAAGGCCCAATATTTACTAATTAACCACGTTTTTGGGGATAAACTTATCCAAGAAGTGTGGGTGAAATACAAGAGGTGGAGTGTTGACTTTGCTTTAATCTATGACACAAGCAACCTCCTACACCCACTCCATGTCACTATTCCCCATCAACCCATACCTAGTCACTTCATTATATTTTTCCCACCTTTTTCCAACCCCACAATTGGTTAAAGGCTAGAAAACTCTCCTCTCTCCTCACACTTCTCTCATTTTCTCATTCTTCCATCAAAGATCAAACACATTTTCTCTCTCACTTCCTCTCTCTAAAAATTCGAGATTCAAGGGTTGATCTTAGATTTTTCCTCCATATTTGGTAAGTATCTTCCTCCTACACTTAGATAATCTACTATCCTTCATCCAAATCATAGATTGCTTACACAAATATCGTCATATTTGTTGTTAGATCCTCAAATCTTCAAGCACCTCCCAAGTGTTCTCGAGTAGAACACTTCTTTTCTCCATCATACATCCATTGAAATCACTCAAGGTGAGTTCATACCCCTGTATTTTCATGTTTTCTTAAGTTTTAAGGGGGGGGGGGGGAATAGAAGTTGAAACACCAAGAACATAACTAAACTTTTCTATCAGGCTTCATCAGAAAAGTTGAACTCCATCCACAGACTTTTTTGGGCAACTTAAGCATTTTTGGTTTCAAAACTGTTTTAGGTGTAGGTAGTTCCAGGTCTTAGATTTAAAATGACTACTTGCAAAACTCCATACGATTTTTCTACAATTTATGGTGATTTTTACAAAACTGCGTATCTTTTCAAACACCAATCTGGACCGGTCTATGATTATGGACTTTTTCACCCACGTTGGAGGTCATTAAAAATCCTGATAAAAATGATGAGTAAACTAGATACATTTTGGGAACTCTCAGAATTTACAGATTTAGTTTTTGACTTCGGATGATTTTTCTATGACACTTCTAAAACAGCGTAGAAAGATTAAAATTAGTTAACAACATATAACTTTCATAACACTTTGTATTATGTTGAGCACATTGTATAACAATAAGTTCTATATATTGAATGTGTTTCCTTGTTAGTTTATCATCATAAACTGAAACTTATTCATTCATAATAAGATTATTCATTCATTTAGAACACGAATATGAAGTTATAATAAGCATAGTTTATGGATTCATAACACTGATGCATCTTCATAAAAGAGTTCTTATACATTACAAACGTTTTGGATAAACTATAATAGGTATAGTTTATGTATAATTTACTTATCAAACTTATTTACCAAAGGTTTTCAGTTTAGTTCACGTAAATCTATTAATGAATAAATTTGTGAGTCATTCGATTCGGGTTACTTCTAAAGTAACCAATTCAAAAAGTCTTGTAAATTGTAAACAGAGTGTATTGTAGGGAGAACGTGATAGTTGTGTATAGATCTATATTGGGTTTGAAAAACCCACACCATAGCTGCTTGCAACAGCTAGACCGGCAGGTCTGTGGTGACAAGTGTCATTTAACGGCGACGCCTGAAGAACGTCGGATTACGAGGCCGTCTAAGTCAAGTATGGTTATGATAGCTCACATGTGGTATTGACAAATCAAAAGATTTATGGGTTCTAACTTTAATTTAGCGAGTTATGTCGATTTAGCTCAATGAAATTACTTTAAGTATGAAAAAATACTTGTACGTCTTCATATCAAAAAGGGTTTTATGTCGATTTAAAATCACTTTTCATATCAATAACTACAGATATTGTTGTATATTTTCAGTCTTGGTATTTAAGACTACACACCATTTATTACGGGAGTTTTCTCAAATCAGAAAGAGTTTTTACGCCAATTTGAAACCACTTTTATATCTTTAAGTATGACAAATACTTGTTCGTTTTCGGTCCTGGTATTTAGGACCACCTAACTTTTATAAGGAAAATATGTGCCAATCGCTCCCTCTCCACCTGGGGAACGTACTCATCTCGGAACATAGCATTGAACCTTTCCCAGGTTACTGCAACAAGCTCAGCAGGGGTGTAGTGTGCCGTCACAAACTTCCACCAGTTCTTCGCTCCCAAGCGAAGCTAGTTCAGCGCGAACCAAACTCTAAGATGCTTCGGACAGGAACATGTGTAGAAGCACCCTTCTATGTCAGAAACCTACCTCATCGCAGCTATCGGATCCTGAGTTCTTTCAAATTCTGGTGGCTTCGTGTTGCTGAACTCCCAATACAACAACGAGTCATCCCCTTGCGGCCTGGCAGCAACAATAGCCGCAGTGGCTGCAGCAACAACAACATCAGAAAGAGCAGCATACCGCTCATCGAAAGTCTCAATCAAAGTGGTCTTAATAGACCCGAACATCTCTATAATCTCAGCCCTAATGGCCGCAGGCACCTCCTCGTGGATGATCCTACGGATCTCCTCATCACTCATCCTGTTGACCTCTGGTGTGTGGTGCGTCCCAACCATGATCTCCCTCTGAAATGCAACATAAGAATATTAGGGACCCACTCGAGTATAATCACACTCGATAACTCCACCCCACTGGTTCCTTAGTGCCAAAAGGATTCTTACTTGGACTTCGCACCAACCCGGTATCTTCAATAGCATGGGCCCAATACGACCGTCCATACCGCATCGACATTCATCCCAAGTCCTCCTCCTTGAGTCCCAATCCCAAGTGCCTACTCTTACTATCATGTGCTACCCGCTAGCAATTCTCCCATAAGCACCTCACTGCTACCTAAACACTCTTAAGCATTTCTAGCAGCAAAACCCTTAGACTAAGGCATCATATATCAGGCCACTCTAGTCCTAATAAGAATACCTAGTCTACTCTAGCATGCATATCGTAATACATCATATAGCATAACATAACATATCTGATAACATTTATAATGAGAGTATTTTGGGAAATCACCGTTCGGACGCTGGCTGATCATACACACGGCTCTGCTCCGTTCGTCTCAAAACCCTTTTTCTCTTTTTCAAAAATTTTACTTTATTATTAAAAAAATTTCCTCAAGTCCCCAGTTTGAGTTCAGATACGCCCGAAGATGTATTTGAATCCCTCAAACCAAGGCTCTGATACCAACTTGTAACACCGCAAAAATTTGAACAATTTTTCACTTTTGAAAAACCATGAAATATAGTTTTCATTCATAAATAATAACATTGTATCAACATTATATCAGTACAAAACCCTAAGATCAAAATATTTAAACTCCAGTGTGCATGTGTATGAGTCATGTCGGCGCCTTCCCGCGATCATCGCTAGTACTTGAAACACATGACACATAGCACTGTAAGCATAAATGCTTAGTGAGTTCCCCAAAATACCACATATATCACATACGCCTTTCCAGGCCATAGGACCTTCCGATCCAAGTGTCTTAGGGGATTTCCATCCCAGACTCGGTTGACCTTTCGGTCCGTATCATCTTGACCTTCCGGCCCACATCATGCTCACATCACATATCATATCACATATAACTTACATCGCATATACATCATACATACAATACCCTTCGGTCACATACAATTACCCTATCGGGTAAGGCATAATGAGAAGACTCACCTCAGATGTCTCGTAAATCTCTGACTCGGTAGAAGTATTGCCTAGCCTCCGCCTATTCATACAAAGTAAATACCTTGATAAACATAACACTCGAGGCTAGACTCGACCCTCTATTGTCATCCTCAGAAGAGTAAAAGACTATTTTACTCCCCTCTTGACTCAAGGACCCCATTGTTGACAAAAAATCCTAATAGTCAACTATTATGTAAATGGTCAACTTTGACCCAACTTGCCGAGTGCACTCCGTTGACTCGGCGAGTACACACATGTTCACTAACTCTCTGTCCCGCTTGGTACGTCGAGTCCTATCCTATGCTCGACGAGTCAAACCTGGCATGAATCGCAGGGCTACCGCGACTCAACTCGTCGAGTCTCAAGAACAGCTCGGTGAGTACCGCCTTGAACTCCAGTCTTTTAACTCCCTTCTGACTCACTGAGTTATCCCTAACTCGACAAGTCTATTCACTGAGTGATCTGCATGGACCTTAACCCTACTCGCTGAGTCCCACGAACAACTCGGCGAGTTCATGCCATGCCCAAACTCTATTGATCTCCTGTGGTCAGATCTGTGCCCGTAATCCATAGATCTGGCCTTCCCAAGCATAAATGTGACGTAAAGTCTGAATCTTGATGCTTATAACTCAACCAATAAGCATCAAATGATGATTTTGTCCCAAATACCTTAACCCAAGGTCATGACCTCCATTGTTCTCCATAATGCTTGAAGAATAAGGCTCTCTGGACCTCTTGGGTCCAGGTACAAAGCCTCATCTCCAGAAGGGACTATTTGGACCCCAAATCAACTTAGTCAAGGGTACAAGAAACCCTAAAACCACATATCCTTCCCAAAACAGAAGAAGAGACAAATAATACCTCAAAAGAATGATTGTAGCTTTTAGTCCTTAGAATAGCAACCTCCTTTGCTTTTCCTTGGCTAGAACCTCCTTCTTCTTATTAAATGACACCACAAAGATCAACAATGGTCACTCCTTGCTTCTCAAACGATCTGAGACTCTCTCTCTGGGGGTAGTAGCCACAATGAACGGCCATAAGGGCCTTTAAATAGGTCCCAAGCCCTGGAAATTAGGGCTTCATGAAACATCATGGACTCGCTGAGTCCACGAATGGACTCGCCAAGTCCGGTCATGAAATAGAATGAAAATACACGTCCCTACTTGGCGAGTCTTGGCTCCAACTCGTCGAGTTCCTCCACAAATTCCAAAAATAAATAAATGAATAATGATATACCTGGGAATCCGGATGTTACAATAAGATTCGTTTGTACTCAAGTCCGCAATTGACACTCAACATCCTAAACCGACCTTACAGTCACATCACTCACTACAGGTGACTTCGTACCCCTTAATCAACCTTTTAAATGATTTTAAATTCTTTTATGGGTGGGGGGAATACAATTTGAATATCATAGTTAATATATCAATCTCATGTGATTAATAACTATCAAACATTTGGATTTACTATAGTTTCAAACTGTTTTACTAAATAAATGACTTCAAACTGCTTATCAAACTCTTTCACATGTTAAACTCTTTACTAAACTCACTTTTATTACCAAACCTTTTCTATTACATCTTTCAAACTTATATTTTGTTAAAAGCATGTCTATTACATATATAGTTATATAAGTAAGGATTGGAGGACTCAGTACTACCAACTCACTTTATTTCCTGTTCCTTGATTGGTTGTGGACTTAGAGTACCCTGTTGTTTGTCCGAGTGTCGTTGGATCCTTAGTTATATATTATGTATATATGTATATATATAAAGACTTTTATCTCAGTTCAACACATTCAGTAATACAAACGATTCTACTAGTAACTATAATATGTATAGTTAGGGATATACTACTCATTACTTCTAGTTCAATGAAGCATACAAAGAGTCAGTTAATTCATGAGTCAATATATACTATTATAAGAAACTATACAACTATACTATGATGAGAAACTATACAACTATACTATGATGAGAAACTATACAACGATGCTATTATGAGAAACTATACAACTATACTATGATGAGAAACTATACAATGATATTGTGATGAGAAGCAATACATTCACTACACTAGTACATACCTTACATATACAAGTATACTATAACATAAATGTGAACCACTGTTTCGGGGCATGTCTTCCTTAACATGGTCCGATTTGTAACCAGAATCTCATGGAGGAAGAGCATGAGTTTGCGTATAGATCTATAATGGATTGACTATCCTACACCTTTCTACTAGCTACAGTGGGACCTGAAGGTCTGCAGGTGCCAATCGCCATTACTTCAGAAGTCTTACATCTTCGTGTTCATAGTCAATAGTGATGGGTTTTAGCCATAAGAACTTTCCTATGTGCGCATGCAAAACCCTAATGCTTGGATCTAGGCTTTCCTATCAAACATGCTTTGAATCCTAGACTTCTAATGACTATTTAGGTGTCATAAGAATTCCTTGTTGATCTTGTTGTCTTGGAGCTTCTAGAGTCACAATTGTCACTCCTCTAATGGCTTACAAACACCAACTAGCAAGGAGGATGATTTAACAGAGAGGAGAGGGAAGGAATTTGGCCAGAGTATCTTTACTTTAGATGGGTACCGAATTCTCTATCCCATAGGGTCTATTTATACTTGTAGACCCCTTAAGGGTTACAACTTAAACCCTAATTGGATAACTTAGACTCTAAGTGATCCTAATCCTTACTTTGATAACCCTTGGATGAATTTGAGGCTATCCCGAGCCCTAGAATTCATCCATACTCTATCCAATAAGGATTTACAGTCAAAAGTGTAACTATCAAACAATTGATAGTTTATACCCTCTTATTTAATTAATATCCTTAAGTCACCAAATTAATACTAATTAATCTATGACTTATATTAATTAAATAACTATATATTATTCTCATAATATACTAATAATATTTACTCTCTATCAATAAATCATCCTATCAAGTTGCTATGGTGAAGGCAACCCAAAAGGACCATGCACAATCGGGTCAAATACTTGCCTAAGATAGTTGCAGCCTTAGACACTATTCCAACAGTCTCCCACTTGGATAAGTCTAGTAACTATATACGCAGGTACATTCCGATTTGCAATCGTAGCTCTCAAAGACGCTGTCAAACTCTGATCTAATCAATCTTGTTCTTTAGATAAGGGATCGTATAGTCCTCTGTTAGATATCATGTCGACAATACTATGGAATAGTTAGTCTAGCATTTGGTTTCTCGATCTCCGATTTATTTGACATAGAACTTAATCGAACACATCAATTCAGTTCTGACCGGGCCCAGCACATAAGTCAAATCAAATCATCGAGCGGCCGAGATATCGCTTTTTCCTTCTTAGGATAAAAGTTACAGATAAACTTCGACTTATACGCATTTACTTATTCATTAACCAACTACACACAACAATGCGCTTTATAACATCGAGTTATCAATGCGTTTTCACAACAATGCGCTTTATAAAAGTTACAGATAAACTTCGACTTATATGCGTTTTCGCGATCACCCTTTTTATATCACATTCCATAAGATGATTCCAGCAAGCGCGGGTTTGTTCCAATGCTCAAACCTAGTTCATAAGCACTCATGAACGTTGCAGCAATCTTTTGCTATGTCTAACACCATTTAGACACTCTACACACCTATTCATGACAATCTTCATTCATATCTACCTCCAACATATGAATGATTGTGGACTATTTGAACAACTCGATTATTCTTAATAAACTCAATTATTCTGGAAGTCAAAACATGCAAAGTGAAACAATAGTTAAACAATTAACATAAGACAGTAACATTACTTATAAATAAAACTCATTTATTTTATCATAAAATGTTAATTACATTTATCTATTACATGTTTCTAATACTATCTAATCCATGCTAATATCATCTTTCAGCCCAATACTCCTAGCATACTGCAAATGCTTAACCCTACTCAGTCCCTTCGTAAGCGCATCTGCTGGGTTATCTTTCGATGATATTCTCTTCACTATGAGTTGTCCTTCTTCTACACGATGTCTAATAAAGTGATATTTTCTGTCGATATGTCGTGATCTACCATGATCTCTCGGTTCCTTGGTCAAGGCAACCGCTCCCTCATTATCACAGAAAATCTCCATGGGCTCCTTTATGGCAAGTACAACTCCAAGATCTCCAATGAAGTTCTTTAGCCATATTGCCTCCTTTGATGCTTCACTCGCTGCGATGTACTCTGATTCGCACGTTGAATTAGCTATGGTTTCCTGCTTGGAACTCTTCCAAGTTACTGCTCCTCCATTCAGGGTAAAGACCCAGCCCGACTGCGAACGGTAGTTGTCCCTGTTGGTCTGAAAACTGGTGTCACTATACCCTCGCACCTTCAAGTCATCACTCCCTCCAAGGACTAAGAGCCATTCATTCGTCCTCCGAAGGTACTTAAGGATATTATTCACCGCAACCCAATGGGATTTGCCTGGATTCCCTTGATATCTACTAACCATGCTCAAAGCAAAGGCTACATCAAGGCGATTACAAGTCATAGCGTACATGATTGAGCCAACTGCGGAAGCGTATGTAACTTGGCTCATTTAAGCTATCTCGGCTTCGGTACTCGGACTTTGAGTCTTACTCAACTTGGCATTGCTTTGTATCGGTAATTCTCCCTTTTTCGAATTTTCCATACTAAAACGTTTTAGTACCTTCTCTAAGTAGGTGTTCCGACTAAGTCCTATTAGTCTCTTACTTCTTTCTCTTACTATCCTTATTCCCAAAATATAGGAAGCCTCTCCGAGGTCCTTCATAGCGAAGCACTTCCCGAGCCAGGACTTAACTTCTTGCAGAGTCGGGATGTCGTTTCCTATGAGTAATATGTCATCGACATATAGAACGAGAAAGCTTACTACACTCCCACTAGCTTTGACATATACACATGACTCATCTTCGCTTCGTACAAATCCAAACTCTTTGACTTTCTCATCGAAGCAAAGATTCCATCTGCGAGATGCTTGCTTTAGTCCATAAATGGACTTCTCAAGCTTACACACTCTATTCGGATGCTTCGGATCCATAAACCCCTCTGGCTAAGCCATGTAAACATCCTTAGCAAACTTTCCGTTAAGGAAAGCGGTCTTGACATCCATTTTCCAAATCTCATAATCATGAAATGCGGCAGTAGCTAGCATCACTCTAATAGATTTTATTTTCGCAACTGGTGAGAAGGTCTCTTCATAGTCAACTCCGGGAGTTTGAGTAAAGCCCTTCGCAAGTAGTCGCGCTTTAAATGTGTGTACTTTTCCATCCACGTCGGTCTTCTTCTTGAAGATCCATTTGCACCCAACGTTCTTACGTCCAGGCACATTATCAACCAAATTCCAAACTTGGTTATCATACATGGATTGGATCTCGCTATCCATTGCCTCTTTCCATTTCACAAACTCCAGGTCTGCCATGTCTTCCTTATAGCTATTAGGTTCATCAAGGTTTATTAGTGTACTATCACTAATATACGTGTCCCCTTCGGTAGTAATATGAAAACCATATAACTGGGGTTGAAACCTAACTCTTTCGGAACGTCTAAGAGGTAATGATATGTCAATCGGTTCAACCGGAGTTTTCTCCTCGGGTTGAGTGCCAGTGGTTGAGGTTCCTTCATCTATCGACTCTTGAATCTCTTCAAGATCGATTTGCCTCCCACTGTCTCCTTGGCCTATGAGTTCTCGCTCTCGGAAAACTCCTCTCCTTGCAACAAAGACAACATTGTCCTTCGGTCTATAGAAGAGATATCCAAAGGATTTATGCGGGTAGCCGATGAAAATACATCGCTCACTACGAGGTTCGAGCTTGTCATGAGTATCTCGTCTTACGAAAGCCTCGCAACCCCAAACCTTGATATGTGCCAACGAAGGAGCTTTCCCCGTCCACATCTCGTGAGGTGTTTTGGGAACCTTCTTAGTAGGGACTCAGTTAAGGATATGGGCGGAAGTCTCTAAGGCATACCCCCAAAAAGAGATAGATAGCGAAGCACGACTCATCATAGAGCGAACCATGTCCAATAAGGTTCGATTACACCTTTCTGCCACACCATTCAATTGTGGTGTCCTAGGTGGCGTCAATTGTGAAACTATTCCATACTCCTTGAGATAATCGTGGAATTAAAGACTTAGGTACTCTCCTCCTTGATCGGATGGAAGCATCTTGATCTTCCTGCCCAATTGATTCTCCACTTCATTCTTAAACTCTTTGAACTTTTCAAAAGTTTCTGACTTTTGCTTGATTAATTAGATATACCAATATCTACTATAGTCATCGGTAAAAGTCACGTAGAAGGGGTACCATCCTTCGTGATAGATCTAAACAGTCCACACACATCGGTATGTATGAGATCCAATAGACCCTCACCCCTTTCGCACGTACCAGCGAAGGGTGACTTAGTCATTTTTCTAAGTAAATAAGACTCGCATGTGTCATCTTCCCTAAGGTCGAATGACTCCAACACTCCATCCTTTTTGGAGTTGTGCTATGCGTTTCTTGTTGACATGTCCAAGACGACAATGCCATAAGGATGCTTTATCCATACTATTGGAAGAATCCAAGTATAAAACATCATTTCCTAAGTTATCAACAATCATAATAGTTTCATAAATTCCATTACATGGTATAGCTTCAAAGTAAAAGACACCATTTAGATAAGCTAAAATAGAATCATTCTCATTATTAAAAGAAAATCTAAAACCTTGTCTAAACAAACCATGAAAAGAAATGATGTTTCTAGCCATTTCTAGCGAATAGCAACAATTGTTCAAATCTAAAGATAAACTATTCCTAAGCACTAAAGAATACACTCCAATCTTGGTCACAGGCGACAGATCCATGAAAACTGTGGGCGCATTGGTTAATCCGAATGGCATCACCACGAACTCATAGTGTCCGTAATGAGTTCGGAAGGCTGTCTTTGGAACATCCTCCTCTAGCACTCATAACTGGTGATATCCGGATCTCAGATCAATTTTGGAGAAGTAACTCACCCCTTGCAGTTGGTCAAATAGATCGTCTATGCGCGGCAGAGGGTAACGATTCTTGACCATCAATTTGTTGAGTTCTCTGTAGTCGATACACATACGGAATGATCCGTCTTTCTTCTTAACAAACAAGACTGGTGCTCCCCAAGGTGAGAAGCTTGGTCTTATGAAGCCCTTGTTGAGCAGTTTGTTAAGTTGACCAGATAGTTCCTGCATCTCTGCTGGTGCTAATCGGTAGGGAGACTTTGCTATTGGGACAGCTCCTGGGACTAAGTCGATCCTGAACTCAACCTGTCGTTGCGGAGGTAATCCTAGTAGCTCTTCTAGGAAAATGTCGGGGAAGTCGCTCACTACTGGAATGTTCTTTAGTTCTTTCGTTTCGAGGTTCGTGTTGACGATGTGAGCAAGGAATGCATGGTATTCTTTACGCAGATACTTCTGTGCTTGAATACTTGATATAATACGAAAACTCGCACCGGGTTTATCACCGTAGACGATAAGAGTTTGTTAGACGGGAGGTTTAGACAGACTGCTTTCTTGAAGCACATGATGTCGGCGCAATGAAGACTCAACCAATCCATGCCGATGATAACGCCGAAGCTTTTAATAAAGACCGACATAAGGTCGATTGGGAATGAATGGTTATCTAGAGTTAGGGTACATCCTAAGTATATGCTATTGGTGTTTTCTGTTTTTCCATTAGCCATTTCTACTGTGAATTGTTCTTTAAGTGCGTGTGGTTGTTGTTTAAGCATGCGAGCAAATTTATGGTTCACGAAGCTTCGCTCCGCTCCACTATCGAACAGAATGCATGCATAGGAGTTATCGAGGAGGAACGTACCAGTTACCATCATCCGGTCAGCAACTGCTTCCCCATGGCCTATTTCCAGTACCCTCCCTGCTCCGCCAGCATTCTTCGCTTTGGGGCAGTCCCTCTTATAGTGGCCTGCTTCACCACATCCATAGTAGGTCGGGCTCGCACCATAGCCGGGGACTTGGGTGATCGTCCTCGCCGGGGATTTACAGATTACGGACGGTGTGTCCTTTCCTGTTGCAGTTAGAGCACTACATTTCACGATAGGGGCCGTTGTGGTGAAAGTTGCATTTGTTGCACTTGGGCAAACTTCCAGCATACTGCCTCACCAGAGCAGTATCAGCAGCAGGGGTTATCGCGGAATGAACGGCCACAACTTGCTGCTTTTTAGCAGCTCGCTGTTTCTTCTTGTCTTCCCAAAACTTCCGCTTATTGTCAGTGGGTGTGGAGGGTTCCGGGATGGCTAGGGTTGTTGTTGTTGCAGGGGTTTTGACTCCATGGTCAATGAGTTGCTGTGCCAGTCGCTTGGCACTGTCGAAGGTAGTGGGGTTTGATGATATGACATTCCCCTGATACGGAGGCACTAGCCCCCATATGTACCTTTCGATCTTTTTCCCTTCAGTGGGAACCATATTGGGGCAGAGGGTCACCAGTTCGCTGAATTTGGCAGTATAAGCGACAATGTTGGTGCCCTTCATGGTCAGGCTCCAAAGCTCCTGCTCTAATTTTTGGATTTTGCCCCTTGGGCAGTATTCCTCAATCATGAGGTCTTTCATGGTTTCCCAGCCTATGTCGTTGGCTACGACGAGGGTTAGAGCTTTAACGTGGCCGTTCCACCACGTCAGGGCCTTTCCTTCAAAGGTGCATGCAGCATAATTGACTTTGCTCGCAGCAGGGCATGAACAAATTTCGAAGACTGATTCAGTCTTCTCGAACCATTGCGAGAGGGCAATGACTCTGTCGGTCCCATGAAAGGACTTCGGCTTGCAGTTGGTGAAATCCTTGTAGGAGCACTCTCTCGAGCGCACATGAGTTTCCACCGGAATAGAATTAACAAGGTTTCCACCTCTGCTAGCATCGGTAGAGTGATACTGTGCCATGGCAGTTGCCACTGTTGCAGCTACGGCAGCATTTAGGGCTGCTATATCGATGACCGGAGGTGGAGGAGGCGGTGGAGGTGCAGGGTTATTCCGGGTAGATTTGCGAGGAGGCATCTTTCAGCTATAAGTTTATAAAGATAAGCAAAGTGGTAAGAATCAATTTGTAAGTAAGGTAAGAGTGACACATGGACTAACTAACCATAGCCCAACAGTTGAATGAGTGTCTGAGATCACAACAAGGAAGATTAGTAGGAAAACAAGAGTGTAAAGATTTTTCCCACATATTAGATACATGTCAATAATACTGGTACCGATGTAATAAGTTCAGGGAAAATCGACCTAACAGTAGGTCTTACATCATACGAGACGGAAAAGTTTGACAGTCCTTAGATTCCTAATTAGAGTACTGAAAGTTAGCAATATTTTACAGACAAGTGCTACTTAGAGCACAGATTTTAAAGGCTAATCCTTAACCCAAAAGATAAAGATGTAGTAGAAATCTTCTAACGGCGATGAGTATTCCTCGGGAGAACCCTGAGGTCTCTCATTTGACGGATCACCTCTTGAAGGTGTCGTTCATGAGCCCTTTGACGAGCTCGTAATTCCATGACTTCTGCTTGAGAGGAAACCAGATGTTGCTGCAGGGTTTCATTGGTTCTCCGGGTCCGTTCCATGTCTTCTTCGAGACGGCGGATGCGGACTGTGTTGACGCCAGAATTGACATCAATCACCACGACCCGGTCGATGGCTGTTCGACCCTGCTCAACATTACGAGCTATTCTGCGGATAATGACGGGCAGAGCTCGGTCAGCAGAACCACCTTCGCTGATGTTGTAAAAGCTTTGGTCCCCAAAGTAAGGTAAGGGTTGACCCTGTTCGTCACTCCAGCGATTCAAGTTGTTTACCCACAAGGGAGTGGGACCTGGAAAAGCTGGTCGAGGGTTGTTGTTCGGGGCTTGACCTATTGGAAGAAGGTTATTGATTTCGGGCTCAGAGTCCGATCCATCCGAGAAGCCTTCAGCTTGATGATCATCCAACGGAATTTGGTGCTCATCATCGGACTCTGCTTCGAGCCATCCTGCACTTCCTTCATTTGGAAAGTATGGGTCACCGTGATAGAATCCATCCATTTAAATCTACGCAAGAAGAGAGGTATAAGGATATAGTATATATGTAGCTAGTAGTACAAAATACACCTATAGTATTTTAAGTTTAGGTTCTACTGATCTTCTTGTGGTATTGTTGGTAAGTTTTTATACTTGTTAACATATCACAACCATTCTAGGGCATATGCTAATCACTCCTCGGACCAACATAGTTGATCAGGCTATGCCATTCCCAGGACTGACCATACATCCCCGAGCTTACCTGTGATATTTAACAATCGTAATACTTTTGTTCTTGTCATTGTGACACTTATTTTAGTATGAATGCAGACTAGTATACTTAATTAAATATCTTAGTATTTAAAGTATAGACTCTTGGTCAGAGTTTTTAATCCAAAATGGGTTTATAGTTTAGTATATCTTTTATGGGTTGATATACTTGATTCACTATAAACAATGCTCTGATACCAATCTGTCATACCCCAAAACCATGAATGGCGGAAACGTTCTGGGGTGGAGGACGTCATGTAAAGTATCACAACACAGTATAACAGTAAATAAGCAAACAACATCATCAATTGCATTAAATATATAATTTTAATACAAGCGTGTTCTGTACAGTTATAGACACCAAAAATAATGTAAATCAAAATAATAAGATGAGTCTTGGATGCGCTCCATCTTCTCAGAATCTGGCCTCGGTACATGTCTACTGATGACCTGAGAATACAAGTTATTTTGAAAGAGTTTATCAGCATTAAGCTGGTAAGTTCATAAGTATTTTAGTGTCGGTGGTTGTATCAAAATGTTTGAACGTAGTTATAAATATGAATTTGTAAACGTTTGTAAGTGTTTGTAAATGTTTGAATCTCCTAGAAAAACCTATATTTTCTATTTAAAAGTAGCCTTCTACCAAGGCTTAACTGTTTTGTATGTTCGTTTACTGTAAAAGTGTGTAATTTACTCAAGTGTAACTATCATTCTCAAAATATAGTTTGTACATAAATGTTTAAGTGAAAAGATCACTAAATGTGTAAAGAGTAAATTAATGTAGTACTGTAGTGTTGTATTATAGGAAATACTACTGTACAAACTACCTTAAACCGGATTTATGTTAAGGCATCATGTGATTAATTGTACCATACTATCGACTCGATAAACAACGACAAATGTAGGTCTTAAAATGATATGACATTTGGCACCCGCAGACCTGCAGGTCCAACTGTAGCTAGCAGCAAGGTGTAGGATAGTCAATCCAGTATAGATCTATACGCAAACTCACGCTCTCCCTCCAAGAGAATTCTGGCTACTACTCGGGCCATGACATTTAAGGCATGCTCCGATACAGTGGATCACAATTGTTAACATATTCATGTATATGTAATGTAATGTTACTTGTTCTAGTATCGTTGTATATGTTCTTCTATAGTATAGTTGTATATGTTCTTTTTATAGTATAGTTGTATATGTACTCCTAGTAATCTAATGTATATGTTCTCATAGTAATAAGTATTGACTCATGAATGAATTGACTCATTGATCTAGAAATTGTAATAGTATGATCATGTGTTACCCCGATGGTAACTTACTAATGATGTAACTAATACGCATGAATATGGAAGTACTTTTTATGTCTATATGTGTACAATTGATATATAATTAATATTGAAACGACCTTCGGATGACTACCTGAAATCCCACCAGACCACATCTCAAGCGTGAAAAGGAAATAGGGTGGATGGCCTTCCTAAGCCCTTTAAACATTTCTTATATATCCATACGTATATGGACATGGAATTTATAAGAAGTATAACAAAGGTTAAATAAAAGTATTTGGTAAGAAAAGAGTTTGTAGAACATTTTGAAGTAAAGCAGTTTGATAAACAGTTTAAACAGTGATAAAATCATTGGTTCTATAGTTATTAATCACATGTGATTGATGTAATAACTATAAGTATTTAACTTGTATTCCCCCCCCCCCCCCCATAAAAGTATTTAAAAACATTTAAAACTATATCAAAGGTTAATTAAAGGGGTATGAACTCACTTGAGGTGAGTGGATTGGATTGAAGTATCGGATACCGTGCTAGGTGGCAAACGGAGACTTGTTCACACGCACGAGCCTAGTTATCGTAAATGAGCATATATAACTAATTAGTCAAATAATAACTTAATGAAATAGGTTGGGACACTCTAGAACATGTAAACACTTTGTATAAGTGTTATAAGTCCTAATGGTTTCATCTAAGTTGTTGTGGGACAAGGCTAAAGGGGTTTAATGTACCAAAGGGCCTTGTATATGTGTTTAATCTTCAAATACCAACACACATGTAGTTTACGGTTGCAAACTCTTGAGTTTACGGCCGTAAACTCCCAACCATGGGGATATTGTGTGTTTTGAAGTTCCAAATGATTCCTAGAATTATTCCAACTTGGTGGTTAAATTCTTGGAAGGGTTTAAGACCTAGAAACACTCCTTTGAGGAGTTTACGGCCCAAATACCAAATTCCTTAGAGTTTACGGCCGTAAACTCTTAAGGGTGTTTGTTTTTGATGTTTACAAGTCTCATGCAAAAGTGGGATAGCTTCTAGTCATTTGTTTGAGGCTAAAGAGGACCCTAGGCACACTTTGGTGCCCTTATTTGGTGTTTACGGCCTAAGAGCATTCCTTGGCCGTAAAATCCCTTTAAGAGGGTGTTTTTGATGTCTTAAAGTCCACAAATTAGCTAGAAGTAATTGAGGGTTAATGTCTAAAGCTTTATGAGTGATTAGGGCACATTTTGGCCCTTGAATTTGGAGTTTACGGCCTAAGACATTCTTGGGCCATGAACTCCCTAAGCTATGTGTTTTTTATTGTTTTCTAGTCTCTAATGTACATACATATTATCCTAAGCTAGTTACCTAACAAGGAAATGGGACTAGATAGCCTTTAAGCTTCGTTTTGGAGTTTACTCCCCAAGAACGTTCTTGGGCGGTAAACTCCTGAATCTCACATATTTGACATGTAATCTATGTTATTAAGCATATAACAAGCATTAAATAACAACTAGAGAAGTGTACTCACTATTTGAGATGAAAACCCGAAGATCCGTGAGAGAGAAAATGGCTTTTCTCTAGATGGAAATGTGAATAATGAATGAATTTGGTTCATAAATCTATTTATAGTCCTGGTATTTTTGACAGAAAATATTTTTATTCCTGAAATGATTTCTAATATAGCAGGGTGTTGGACTAACAGTGTTGCACAAAACCATAGTGCATCCACTCTCCTGATATTTACTGAAGTGTAAACCCTAAATTACTCCAACTTATACGAAAAGTCTGAAAATCGACTATGACTGTTATAACTTCTATTGAAGTGATACTGTTTGTATAGAATGGAAATTTCGGGTTGTCACAATAGGGAATTAAGGTGTAGGTATTGTTGTGCTTAGACATGGTTCAACGCTATTTCGTAAAGGGCAATCATAAATGCCATCGTTAGGTATGACATGAACTGCATTAATAAGCATATATAGTCAAGATGATCTTTGTATTCTTAGACCTGAGATGCATATTTGGGACTTCAAGTGTAGGGATTGTTGTGCTTAGACATGGTTCAACGATGTTTTGTAAAATACAGTCATAAAGGCCATCTTTAGGTATGACATGAACTACATTGATAGGCGTATGCAGTCAAGATGAGATTTGTCCCTCTTATTCGTTGAGAGCATGACATCTAAGACCTTAGTTAAAGTTGAACAGTAAATAGGATTCATCGTGATCCATATCTCATGTTTAACAAGATGTCTGAGACAAAGGAATAACTGATACTACAACTTTAGTAACAATTGTAGCTTAGAGCTCCTGAAATTGGTTGTTGATGAGATGACTCACTTCATATATTGCTAGGGACAGTAGCCCGTTGCTAGACGTTAGCTACTGTCTGTATCAGTCTTTAATGAATCTTGTGCAGGTGGGAGATTCTTGAATCTATATGCCTAAGAATCACTATTACGGGATATTGCTACTAATATATGATCCTATAGGGTCACACCTTTATCAAGTTGACACTTATTGAATATTTATTAAGTATTTGATATTAATAAATAATTCAACTCTAGAGAATAATTATTGTTTTATGAAAATAATAATGAAAGAAAGAACAAACTAGTTATTATATGATATGATATTATATAATAAGTCATGTACAAAGTTTTGGACATTTTGGTTAACCATAGATAAGTTAAGAACTTACTCTATCATGGTTAAAAGAGTTGGAGTCAATTTTTGTCTTCATTCCCACACTTGTCCCTTGTTACTTTATAATTTATAATATTTTAGAATATTATAATCCATGTCTTGTCCCCTTTGACTTTTTGCTTTGTAATACCTTAGAGTATTATAATCAAAAGGTGTTTCTTTACATGGTATATAAAAGAAGAGTACTGGGGGTTCATTTTGGCTAGTTTTTTTGTTCATATTCTTCTCCATTTTCTCTCCCAAAACCGTGAGCACCAAGAGAGACCCCTCTCTCTCCATCTTTTAAAGATGATGCTTGCATTTTCGTCTTCATTTTATGTCTCCCTTTCGTGCTTAATTGTTTAATCACTTAAGGCTTGAATATCAAAGTCATACAAGAAGGAAACTAGCATTTCATCGTGTCTTACTCTTGATAGTGGATACTTGTAGAGAAGATCATACAATTTGATCTTTTGTTATCTTCATCAACACCCCAAAATCAAGCGGGTTTAAAGGCTTCAAATATTATCTCTAAAACATCGTATGATTGGTTTTATTTCATTCTAACATCTATAAATGGATCCATGATGGTTCGGTTTTTTTATGAACTAAAAATAAACTTGTTATTTTTAAAGTTCTCTGTTGCTATTTTTTTTATAAAAAACAAACTTTTATTTCGTATCAAAACCAACAGTTGGTTTTTGATCTTAAGGCGGTGGTTCTACATCTGAAGGCGTCGGTTACAGATCTAAAGGGGGTGAGAGTGTTTGAGTTTGAATAATTGGTGATAGTAACTCATTTTTAGTTTATAGCTTGTATGTTTATAATGTAAAATGAAAATTGTCACAAATACCCTTAATGAAAGGGTTCTTAAAGATTCTTAACATTTCGATGTTTTCATTTGAGGTTTTTATATAAATTCTTTACATTTATTTTAAAATTTATTTTTTATAATTCTGTTTTTATAAAATTATTTTTTTACAAATTACTTTTTACAAACCTTTTTTTATTAATATTTATACATGTTTTAACAAAATTCATTTAAACAAATTAATTTTTTTTAACAAATTTATTTCAATTTTTGTTCATATATTTGCTTTTATTCATAGAGATTTGTACAAACACATAAAAATTCAACTATTCTCTCCATATTCGTTTTTGAAAAAATATCAGTTCAATGGTATGCATAATTAAAATAATCTACTGTAAGTTATGTTTATCAATTTTATAGACAATTTTTTATAGAATCGTGCTGGGTGGAATGCGTGCCTGACCCAAATCCGCCCTATCAATATTTCCAGTTTCATAATTTTGGCCTATGTCTTTGTTTTGATAAGGAATTTAACTCCAATCCCTTTTTACAGGTTTACGAAGTTTTTTATTTATAAATTTAGTTCATGTTTGAAATTTTAAAACTTTATTTTTTAGAAATATGTTTTTATGAAAGAAAACAATTAATGTGCTTAATCAGCTTTAACTTATCATAATTCTTGAAAAGATAGCAAACTAGTAGTTGTTTTTTAGTTTTATTTATTATCATTTAAAACACGTTTATTACTTTAGGAGGCGTTAGATAAAATAAAATCAGTCAAAAAGTTTTGAACTTCGACAAATTATAATCTAAAACTACGGCGAAGCTACATGGAGTCTAGAGAAATAAATAAAATTTGATAATAAAAATAAAATAGTATTTTATAATATATTTTTTATAGTGAAATATTTTTGTTTATCATAATCTTAAGTAAACAGTCCTTGTAAAATCCAAAAAATAAAAAGTATTTTTCTCTTGTAATACTTTTAAATATATTTTGTTAATTTTTATTAAGTTATTTAACATTTAGTATAAAATTATAATCCCACACACTCATTCCCTCTCTAACCTTCCCTTTAATTAGTTTAACTTCTGCAAACCATATCGAAAGTACAATGGAGTTAACAAAATTAATAAGATTACTACAAATTATTCGTTATTGACACAAAAAATCATTATGTTTGTCAATTTTTTTCATAAAAGAATTTGGAAGGGGTGGGGGTTAACATTTTTACCCTTGAGCTATGTTTGACGTACTAGCTGAAAAACTAACTGTTAAATAAAAATCTAGTTGATAGCTGAGAAACTAACTAGTTAGTGTGTGTGTGTGTGTGGGGGGGGGGGGGGTTTATATTTTTACTCTAAGACTATGTTTGACGTATTAACTGAAAAACTAGCTGTTAAATAAAAAGCTAGTTGATAGATGAAAAAATAACTTATAAAAATTGAATTTTTTTTAAAAAACTCCTAAAAAGTTAGTATCAGGTTATGTTTGACGTACTAGCTGAAAAGTTGGCTGTTAGCTGAAAAGCTAGCTGATAGCTAAAAAGCTAGCTGTTAAATAAAAACTAGCTAATAGCTGAAAAGCTAGCTGATAAAAAATAACGTTTGGTAAAAGTAGCTGAATTATATAAAATTACATAAAAGGATATTTAAGAATATGTGTTTCTATAATTAATTAAGAGGTGTATTTTGAAAATTTAAAAAAAGCTCATAAAAAGCTTACCCTAAGTAGCTTTTCAAAAAGCTAGCTTATAAGCTACTTTTTGGCTTACCAAACACGACAACATAAAAAACTCAAAAAATAAACTGGATGTGGTGTGCCAAACATGGCCTAATTAGCTTTTCAAAAAGCTAGCTTATAAGCTACTTTTTGGCATGTCAAATACAACATCATAAAAAAAACTCGAAAAATAAACTAGTTTATCGACTAGTTGTGGTGCGCCAAACATAACCTAACTTATACGAATTAATTTTTTTTCTACGGATGAATGCATTAAAAAACTACATCCACACAAGGAACTAGTAAAAAGGAAAAAGAACTAATTACATCAAGTTTAAAAGAGGATTTTAAAGTCAATCGTTCCATTTAACTTGGAACTTCTCTTTCTTATGAATTACACAACTAAAAGCAATTGAAACGATGTTATCAAACATTCTATCATGTCTCAGTTTTATTTGTATCAAATACACATCTATTTTGAAATTCCAAAATGACCACCACGTAGTGACTATGATCTCCTACAAAACTGTTTTACGAGCTACATATATATGTAAAAAATCCAAAAAAACCAAGTAAATCATGGATAAGAATAAGATTATGAGTCTATATCATACTAACGACTTATCTTGAGAGGAATTTGGAACACCACTTCACACTCAATCAACACATGTCAGATATCTTATATAGAGTTACAAATCGAGCATAAGAAAGAAGAAATGTCAATACCATAGCTAGACAAGTTTTGCTTTGGTAGGAAAACGGTCACTTTCAGCTCTCCATTGAAATATATTGAAATATATTAACCTTACTAGGAAAGAGTTTATTTATTTTTGTCTTCTAGACCATTATTCAGATTTGTAAACTTAAGGGTTTTTTTGTATAATATTTTCAAAGTTATGAGATTTTCTACAAATAGTATTTCATGGTAACATGTAAATCTGTTATTACGGGTAAAAAGTGAAAAAATGAAAAAAAAAAAAAAAAAAGGGTAATTAATGAGAAAAAAATCGTCGCAAAGATAAAATGGACAAAACTTGACAAACTTCATGACTTTTATGTCAATAAATCAAATTATAATTACCGAACAAGTTAGATTAATTGAATTATTTTTTCTTGGACTGTCGTAGACCTATATCTAGTTTTAATATTACAACTAAAGGGATCCTCATGCTTCGCATGGGGCAGAATGTTGTTATGTCGTCCTATGCATGTGTGTAATTGTGAGAATAGCTAGTAAACCTTCTTGCTAAATGGTAGTTTCCATTTCTCACATAATTAACTCCTATTGTTTACTTCATAAGAGTGTGAATCTGCAAACCACAAAAGAAAGTTTGAATTAAAAATTCGGCATACACAATCATCGGATTAAATAAAAAAAGGAATATAAATACGGTGATAGAAAAATAATATTTAATTAGGAAAACTACCAAATGGTGTGGTGGACCATATTTTCTTGGACAACATTTATACCAAATTCTTGGCCATTAACTTTAAATCAACCATCTTAATTTCAAATCCCAATTTAATCATAAAATAAAAAGGAAAGAAATATAAAAAATCAAAACCTCATCGAAGAACAGTATGCATGCAGGGACAACATTCCTTTGCACGTCTAAATATTGTCCAAACTTCCGATTCACTCTCGGGAATATATTTGTTTGTCTGCATACAAATCATGTTGGAACTTTATATTTATATAAAAGAATTGCAAGTTGGCAATTTGTTTTGTATCTTACATTGGAAGAAACCTTTATGGCTTTATAAGCTTATTCCCTTGATATATTTTAATAGACTTTGGTAGATCAAATGAATTGGCTAAGCCCATGCGTGCACCTAGCCTATCCGACCCTTTGAGTGCACAATTTAGGTGCTGAGAACCATATTAGATGCTCACGAAAAAAATTGAAACTCTCCTCCTTTTTCTGTGATGTCTTCCAGTTTCCGAGCATTCACTTTGCGTTTATTGTTTTCCAGTGTCTTTGGAAAATCGATAGATCTGCATTAAATTCTGAGATTTTACTTTGTTGCTTATAGCCAATAGAATGTGCAGGTTTTACTCTATTACTTACAACCAATAGAAGTGAAGGAGTTTGATTCGTGCAGTTATTCCACAATCGAGATTAGCAGTAAAAAAGTCTGGTTTACATTATTGTGTTGTTTTTATTTTCGTCAAATAACAAGACACTTTCCTTCTACCTTTCTTATAAGTAGATCTAATCGAGAATGATTAATGTGGTTTCTGGATGAAACTTGGTAATCATATTAATAATAATTGGATATATTATTCGCTACTAGTCGACATATAATTGTCAATATTATTTGTCGGTTTCTGATGTGTGTAGAATGCACTGGTTTTAATCCTACTTTTTTTAACAAAAATTAAACACACGAAAGGCAGTGTACCTATCAATTAGTGATATAATTTAAGCAAGCAGAGCATGAAACACAGAATTATCTAACTTAAAACAAATAATAAAAAGAATGGTTTTCTCTAGTTTTGCAAGACTAAAAACTTAAGCAATTAACTAAAACTCAAACAAAAACAATTAACAACTAAAGGAAATAAAAGGTAACTAGATTCAATAATAAAAAAGACTTTTGTTCAAATTCGCGTCACTTATTCCTATTGTTGATTTTATGGCAAGTGCACTGGATTAAATTGTCATTGGCTACCGATTCCTAATGTGATTATATTCACGTTCACTATTACTAATCCTTAGCAAACTAATTAATTAAAACAGTGACAAATTGGTTAAACTAACAAGTTTACTAGCGTTAAATTCAGGTTAGGTAAGACTTGTAATATTAGCTAATTAAATTTATCAATTCAATCAACATCTTGTATGGTTGTTCATCACACAAGCTCACACATTAATAAATCATATGAAACAAGCAATTAAGAGGATGTTCATGCAACTTAATAGACTTGATAATTAACAGAAATTAGTTATGTTGACACATAAGGATCTTTAACAAGTTTAACAAAACAATTCACCAATTCCAATCAATCCAATACCATAAAACCAAACTATATTCATAAGCTTATCTAATCCAAACATAAGTAATGAGTTTTTAGCTCATATCTACAGTAGGTAACATCTCAAAAATAAAATCCAATAGCAAAAACATAGTGTATCCAAACATAAGTAATGTGTGTGTTGCCTTTCGATCTTGTAACATCCCAAGTCTAGGTATATTCAATAAAACCCTGATCTTGAGCTTTTGTTCATTTTTAACCCTTAATTAAGAAAAGGGTGGTGAGCTAGTACACGGGGCATACTTGAGGGTACACTTAGCGTACTCGTTTGCGTGTTAGTAACACGGATGGCCACCTTGTATGCTGGGCGTACTAGGCACATAATGAAACCCTAAATGTGAGCAAGCTCCCTATTTAAAGGACATGATGGTCTCATTTCGGACCACCATTCGCAGACACCAAAACCTCTAAACCTTAATTCTTAGTCCTTGTAGCGGGAGAGTGCATTTAAGAGCTTGTGAGTGCATCTTTGTGGTCTTGAGGTGGAGAAAGAGGTTGGAAGAGAAGGAGTGAGAGCCTAGGAGTTTGGATCTGAGCTTAGCTACGTGAAAGGCTCCCTAAAATGGTATAAAGCTTCAAGCTTTCTTATCATTTGCTTTGGTTCATTTATTTGGTGTATTTAGGGTTTTAGTCCAAAAAGATGGAGACTTTATGAATAAATAAGCTCCAAGGGCCTTGATCTACCCCTTTTCAGTGTATATTGTGATTTAGAGTCATAAAAATCCCATCTTGGACGTTATGAGTGAGCCATGCATGAGATGTGAGCTTCTTATGGAAAAGGGGTTGTGTGTTTTGAGTGTTGGTGACCTTTTCAGCCACGCAAAGGCTTAAAGTCACTAACTTTATGGATTAAGGGATATTAGAGTAACCAGATCTGAAACATGAGTCCATGTCTTAACGGATTAAGACTAAAATCACGAGGAGTGTGAAACTAGGGATTACATTGGGCGTAACCACGAGTATGCGCAACATAAGGGTCGAGCACCCTGATTTTGTATATTAGTCGAGTACGCCCAGTGTAGGGAGGTGGAACGCGCAACGTAGCCCTTGTTGTTGACTTTTGTGGACTTTTAGGGTTTGGTCAAGTTGTGAACTATTGAGCCTATGGAGAGGTAAAATGGTCTTTTACCCTTCTGTGAGTGTGGAAGGGTGATTCTAGCTTCTTGAGGACCAATATTAATTAGTGATAATTATTATGTGATAGGCGGAGGCTAGACCGGTGTGTAGAGTTTGAGATTTCCGAGTGTAAGGTTTTCACTTGCTAGCTTACGAGGTGAGTCTTCTCACTATGTGTATGAGTTGTGTTTTGAGATATCATGATATTTTTTTGTGATATGCTTATAGTGTATTATATTGAGCTGTTGAGTTAAGGGAACAGAGGTCCATTTGAGTTATGGGACCGGAGGGTCCCACTGATATGCATTAACTGGAGGGTCTTATTGAGTTATAGCCTCGAGTGGCAAATGTGTTGTGTGTGGTATTTTGGGGAACTCACTAAGATTTATGGTTACCGTGTTATGTGTTATGTGTTTCAGGTAGTTCTGAGGATCGCGACAAGGCACCGACATGATTGTACACACTGACGGGAGATTGTTTTTATGATTCTCGGATTGCGTTTTATTTGTTGACATTTGAGACTTATGTGATTTTGAGAATTATGAAACAAGTTTTACTGTGTTTGAAAATGAAAATTTTGTTTGAAAATTTATTTCATTACAAGTTGGTATCAGAGCCTTGGTTTGAGGGATTCGGATGTACTGTAGGGTGTGTTTCGACTCAAACTGAGGATTTGAGAAAGATTTTCAAGAGCGATATTTTTTTCAAACAAAAATGAGGACTTTAAGAGAAAACGAGTCGGAGCAGTGTGTACAATCAACTAGAGTCGAGTGGTGATTTCCCAAAATACCCTCAGTTTTTATGGATTTTGTACAAACAATCCTATGTGTGCATGCAACCCTAGATTTGGATCTATGTTTTCTCTATTAGATACACAACTTTATGAACACAATAAGAACCCAAGCTAGCAGGTATATATTTCGAAATTTATATATATGAGTAGATCACATACCTCTTGTTGTTATATTGCAATAACAACACTATTCTTCAATCTCTTAGTCTTGAAAGCAAGTACCACAAGTGTAGTACCTCTAATGGCTTACAAACACCACAAGCAAAATGGAGAGGCAAGAGAAAGAGAGAGAGAGAGAGAGAGAGAGAGGAGAGGTTAGAAATCGGCTCTAGGAACCCTTGGGAATCAAGTGGCCAATTTCTTAAGGCTTAGGGTCTTTATATAGGGTAGAGATTAGGGTTTCAGTCCTTATCCTTATCTAGTTGCTTGCCCACCAAGTAACCAAAAGATAAGCCTTGAAAGCCCTTATCCTTGGACGATTTCAAGGGCCTTATCTCCCTTGAACTCGTCCACCTATCTCATAGGGCGTCCATTGCCCTAATTTGTAATTATCACATAATTACAATTTAGTCCTTATAGTTTAATTAATTACATTTGATCACAAAATTAATTCCTAATTAATTATTGACCAATATTAATTAAACAAATATGATTTCTCCTTTAATATATTATTCCTATATTATATTAATAAATCATAATAACCTCTTTCTCTATTATTTCTCCTGTCAAGTTGCTTTGGTGAAGGCAACCCAAAAGGACCATGCACAACCGGGTCAAATACTTACCAAATATAGTTACGGGTTTAGACACTAATCAAACAGTCTCCCACTTGGGTAAGTCTAGTAACCACAAAATGTAAGTAAAGCTCGATTGGCAATCATAGCTCTCAAAGACACTGTTGAACTCTGATCTTATCAGTAACCTGTCCTTTAGATAAGGGATCTTATAGTCCTCTGTTTTAGATATCGTGCGGACAATCTCATGGAACATAGTCATACTCATTGTGCGTCATCTAGTTTCTCGATCTCAGATTCATTTGACATAGAACTTAATTGAACACATCAATTCATTCCTAACCGGGCCTGGCACATAAGTCAAATCAAAATCATCGAGGGGCCCCGATATCACTTTTATACTCTAAGGATAAAAGAAACATATAAACTTCGACTTATATGCATTTACTATTTACTAATTAATTATACACAACAATGCATTTTATGACATCAATTTACAGATGCTGTTTCACATTATCAATGTACAATCAATTAGCAAACAATAAACCATATATCTTCGTTTTAAGACCATACGATATTATCACCTTGCGATCACTTGTGATATATTCCATGAAGTGATTCCAGCAAGTGTGGGTTTATTCCAATGCTCAAAACTTATTTATAAGCACTCTTGAATGTTGTAACAAACCTTTGTTATGTCTAATACCATTTAGACAATCTACACA
Source organism: Lactuca saligna (assembly GCF_052625555.1). Classification (NCBI taxonomy): domain Eukaryota; kingdom Viridiplantae; phylum Streptophyta; class Magnoliopsida; order Asterales; family Asteraceae; genus Lactuca; species Lactuca saligna. The sequence continues at coordinate 171,940,709 of NC_136421.1, forward strand.
CCAATTAATGACAGTCTTCATTCATACTTACTTCCAACATATGAACGACTGTGGATCGTTTGAATAATTCAATTAACTCAATTATTCAGGAAGTCAAAACATGCAAAACAAGATAATAGTCAACCAATTAAACATAATACAATAGCTATACTAATAAATAACACTCCTTTATTTAATCATCAAATGTCAATTACAAATGTCTATTACTCAATTCTAAACTATCTAATCCAAACTAACATCGTCCTTCTGCCCAATGCTCCTAGTGTGTTGCAAATGCTTAACCCTACTCAGTCCCTTCGTAAGCGGATCTGATGGGTTCTCCTCTGACGATATTCTCTTGACTATGAGGATTCCTTATTCTACCCGATGTTTAATAAAGTGATATTTTTTGTCGATATGTCAAGATCTACCATGATCCCTCGGTTCCTTGGTTAAGGCAACTGCTCCTTCATTGTCACAGAAAATTTCCATAGGCTCTGTTATGATAGGTACAACTCCAAGGTCTCCAATGAAGTTCTTCAGGCATATTGCCTCCTTTGATGCTTCACTCACTGCAATGTACTCAGATTTGCACGTTGAATCAGCTACAGTCTCTTGCTTGGAACTTTTCCAAGTCACTGCTCCTCCATTAAAGGTAAAGACCCATCCCGACTGCGAACGGTAGTTGTCCTTATCGATCTGGAAACTGGCGTCACTATACCCTCACACCTTTAAGTTATCGCTCCCTCCGAGAACTAGAAACCATTCCTTGGTCCTCCGAAGGTACTTAAGGATATTCTTGACTGCGGTCCAATGTGCTCTGCCGGGGTTCCCTTGATATCTACTGACCATGCTTAAAGCAAAGGACACATCAGGAGAGTACAAGTCATAGCATACATGACTGAGCCAACTGCGGAAGCATAAGGTACTCAGCTCATATCTGCTATCTCGGCTTCGGTACTTGGACTTTGAGTCTAACTCAACATGGCATTACATTGGATCGGTAATTCTCCCTTCTTCGAGTTCTCCATACTAAAACATTTTAGTACCTTGTCCAAGTAAGTATTCTAACTAAGTCCTATTAGTCTGTTACTTCGGTCTCTCACTATCCTTATTCCCAAAATATAGGAAGCCTCTCCGAGGTCCTTCATAGCGAAACACTTCCCGAGCTAGGATTTAACATCCTGCAGTGTCGGGATGTCATTTCTTATGAGTAATATGCCATCAACATATAACACGAGAAAACTAACTATACTCCCACTAGCTTTGACATATACACATGATTCATCTTCATTTCTTACAAATCCAAACTCTTTGACTTTCTCATCAAAGCAAAGATTCCATCTGCGAGATGCTTGCTTAAGTCCATAAATGGACTTCTCAAGCTTGCAAACTCTATTGGGATGCTTCACATCGATAAAAACCTCTGGCTGAGCCATGTACACATCCTCAGCCAACTTCCCATTAAGGAAAGCGGTTTTGACATCCATTTGCCATATTTCATAATCATGAAATGCAGTAATGTCCAGCATCACCCTAATAGACTTAATTTTAGCAACTGGTGAGAAGGTCTCGTCATAGTCAACTCCAGGAGTTTGAGTAAAGCCCTTCGCAACCGATCGTGCCTTATACGTGTGCACATTCCCATCCATGTCCGTATTCTTCTTGAAGATCCACTTGCACCCAACCGTCTTACGTCCGAGCACATTGTCAACCAAATTCCAGACTTGGTTGCCATACATGGACTGAATCTCGTTGTCCATTGCCTCTTTCCATTTCGCAGACTCTAGGCCTACTATGGCTTCCTTATAGCTGTTAGGTTCATCTGGATTTACTAGTGTACTATCACTAATATACGTGTCCCCTTTGGTAGTAATATGAAAACCATACAACTGGGGTTGAACTCTAACTCTTTCGGAACATCTAAGAGGTAAATATCGGTCAATCGGTTCAACGGGAGTTCGCTCCTCGGGTTGAGTGCCAGCATTAGAGGTTCCTTCATCGCTTGACTCTTGAATCTCTTCAAGATCGATTTGCCTCCCACTGTCTCCTTGGTCTTTGAGTTCTCGCTCTCGGAAAACCCCTCTCCTCGCAACGAAGACAACATTATCACTCGGTCTATAGAGGAGATACCCAAAGGATTTCTGTGGGTAGCCGATGAAAATACATCACTCACTACAAGGTTAGAGCTTGTCGTGAGTCTCTCGTCTTACGAAAGCCTCGCAACCCCAAACCTTGATATGTGCCAACGAGGGAGCTTTCCCTGTCTACATCTCATGAGGTGTTTCGGTAACCTTCTTTGTAGGGACAAAGTTAAGGATATGGGCAACAGTCTCTAAGGCATACCCCCAAAATGAGATAGGTAGTGAAGCACGACTCATCATGGAATGAACCATGTCCAACAAGGTTTGATTACGCCTCCCAGCCACACCATTCAATTGCGGTGTCCTAGGAGGCGTCAATTGCGAAACTATTATGCATTCCTTGAGATAGTCATGGAATTCAAGACTTAGGTACTCTCCTCCTCGATCGGATCGAAGCATCTTGATTTTCCTGCCCAATTGATTCTCCACTTCTTGTTTAAACTCTTTGAAATTTTCAAAGGTTTCTGACTTATGCTTGATTAAGTAAATATACCCATATCTACTATTATCATCGGTGAAAGTCACATAAACATGGTTCGTGTCCCTTGTGGTGGATCTAAAGGGTCCACACACATCGCTATGTACGAGATCCAATGGACCCTCACCCCTTTCACAAGTTCCAGTGAAGGGTGAATTGGTCAGCTTTCCAAGTAAACAAGACTCACATACGTCATCTTTCCTAAGGTTGAATGACTCCAACACTCCATCCTTTTGGAGTTGGGCTATGCGTTTCTTGTTGACATGTCCAAGACGATAATGCCACAAGCATGCTTTATCCAAACCATTAGAAGAATCCACACACAACACTTCATTTCCTAAGTTATCTATAACCATAACAATTTCATAAATTCCATTACAAGGCAATGCTTAAAAATATAAGACACCATTTAGATAAGCATAAATTGAACCTTTCTCATTATCAAACGAATATCTAAATCCTTGTCTAAACAAACCATGAAATGAAATGATGTTTCTTGCCATATCTGGCGAATAGTAACAATTGTTTAAATCTAAACCTAATCCACTACTAAGCACTAAAGAATACACTCCAATCTTAGTGACAGGCTACAATCTTCTATTTCCCATGATTAGATTTATTCTTCTAGGCTCCACATCTCTATTTCTTCTTAGTCCCTGCAAATCAGAACATATGTGAAAACCACATCCTGTATCAAGAACCCAAGAAATAGTACGTGATGAATCAGTAGATTTAATTGTGTAAATACCTGCAAAAGATGGCTTTATCTTCCCATCCCTGATGGCTTGCAAGTATTCCGATCAGCTTCTCTTCTAGTGTCCTATTTTGTGGAAGTGATGATATTCTGCCTCCTTAGGGTTTGAGTTGGGCTTAGCAGGGCCGACTTTCGTTCCACTAGTAGAGGAACCATCTTGAGACTTTCCCTTGTGGTGGCTCTTTGAAGGAGCCTTCCTCTTTTTTCCCTTCCCTTGCCCAATGGCCAAAACAGGAGCAACGGATGGAGTGGGAGTTGGTGCAATAGATTTGTCCTTGAGGTTGCTCTCAGCAGTCCTTAGGAATCCTTGTAGTTTGCTTAGGGTGACTTCTTCTTTGTTCATGTGGTAGGTCATCCTAAATTGGTTGTAGCACGAGGGCAAGGAGTGGAGAATATTGTCGATGGGCAAGTCTTCCCCAAAGTTAACATTTAACTTGCGAAGACGATTAACATACCTTTGCATCTTTTGCAAATGCGAGGTTAGGGATTCTCCACTTCCCATCTTAGCGGTGATCATATTAGTAATGATCTCGTAGCGCTCTTGCCTTGCCCTTTGGTGGTACCTCTCCAGCAAATCTTGGTGCATTTCATAGGGATACATGTCCTCATAGGACTTTTGGAGTTCAAGATTCATAGTGGCCAACATAATGCAATGGACTTTCGTTGCATCACGCTCATGGGTCTCAAAGACGGGCATTTCTTCAGGAGTACCGATTCCCGGATTGATCTTTTCAAACTTCTCATCGTGGACATATTCTTTGTCCTCGTAGCGGGAAATCATGCGAATGTATCTTACCCATTCGTTGAAATTCGATTCGTCAAATGTCACCTTTTGACACAGGCTCATTAGCGAGAATGAACTAGCAACAGTGTTGTTTGCGTTTGCGTTAGACATCTGCAAATAGAAAGGGAAGAGTTTGATTAGAACTGAATCCCTAATTACACACCCAAAATGAGAAATTAGGGTTAGGATCCAACAACATTATTTACACATTAGAAAAGGGATGCCGTAATCCAACATGCAAATAATTTGGAAGTAAGTGAATGACGATTCACTAATTCATCACCATGAAAAACATAATGCTTTAGGTTTTAAATGTATTGAGAAATCCAAGATTTCTTGAGATTCATTGAACTTCTCAATGGCATGTTTAAATATCGATATGCCCCTCTTGTTTGTGACTTGGATGCCGAGGATCACAAAGCGGGTGTGAATAACCATGCAAATATACATGCTGCCCTCATTGTTACAGTCACCTATTCGTTGTGCCGGTTAGCCACACATACTCCATCGAACTATGACAAAAAATGAGTCACCCTTTGCCACCTTTTCTTAGAACCAATTAGTGTGTCGATTAACCACACACGCTCCACTAACTTCTTGGCAAGGGTGCAAAGTGTAATTTCATGGGATTGCATCAATTCACTTTTGCCTAAAGTAACTAGGATTGGGAATTTTATAAAAACGTTTAGTTACTTTATTTATTTTCATTATACTTATTAATGAAGAGAGGATTGTCCTATCCTACCCGTTTGGCTAACGACCCTCCACCAATCAAGGAAGCGGTGGGTAAGAGTGGATACCCATTAAACAGCCATTTTATAGGCCATAACCTTATACCCCCTTATAGATCAGCTTCGTGAATGAGGCCTACTAACGGTAAGACTAGCATTTTAGTTATATATATATTAATCTTGTGATAATATAATAGTACAGGGTGTATTTTAAACATTTTAAAAATAGTAGGGTTTTAATCTTAATTTAAACTATTCAAAATTTATCACTTTTAAATTAAAATTTTAAATATTTAAAACTCTTGATTTAATAATTATCCAAATTAAACAGTTAATTCTAATTACTAAATCATGAAGGATTATTATAAATTAAACAATTAAAAATATCCTAATCCCTTATATCCCACTAAATTTCGAAAATAAGGAGGGGATAATTCAAAATCCTTAATTACCATATTTAACAATTAAAAGATAATTACAAGATATGAGATTATCTAAATCCCTACATTTTAGAGACTTATCTTGGGGAGGAGGCATGATCTAAAAAATCTAGGGTTTGTAAACCCTAGATCTCGAAATCTTGGGCAACAAGGAAAGGGTTTGAAAACCCTTCAAAATTTCGAACACAAGGGTTCAAGAACCCCTAAAAATCGAAATCCAAGCCTTCCAGGGTTTATTGGCCATAACCCTAAAGTGTCAAATTCATACAATTGTATAATACTAATTGAAAACAATTCAACCAAAGGCTCTGATACCACTGATGAGTTTTGTACAAACAATCCTATGTGTGCATGCAACCCTAGATTTGGATCTATGTTTTCTCTAAATTTATATATATATATATATATATATATATATATATATATATATATATATATATATATGAGTAGATCACATAATAAGAACCCTGACTAGCAGGTATATATATATATATATATATATATATATATATATATATATATATATGAGTAGATCACATACCTCTTGTCGTTATATTGCAATAACAACACTAATCTTCAATCTCTTACGTACTCTTGAAAGCAAATTCCCCAAGTGTAGTACCTCTAATGGCTCACAAACACCAGAAGAAAATGGAGAGGTAAGAGAGAAAGAGGAGAGAGGTTAGAAATCGGCTCTAGGAACCCTTGGGAATCAAGTGGCCGATTTCTTAAGGCTTAAGGTCTTTATATATGGTAGAGATTAAGCTTTCAGTCCTTATCCTTATCTAGTTGCTTGCCAAACAAGTAACCAAAAGATAAGCCTTGAAAGCCCTTATCCTTGGACGATTTCAAGGGCCTTATCTCCCTTGAATTCCTCCATCTCTCCCATAGGGAATCCATCGCCGTAATATGCAATTATTACATAATTACAATTCAGTCCCTACAGTTTAATTAATTGCATTAGATCACAAAATTAATTCCTAATTAATTATTGAGCAATATTAATTAAACAAATATGATTTCTCCTTTAATATATTATCCTATAATATATTACTAATTCATAATAACCTCTTGCTCTATTATTTCTCCAGTCAAGTTACTTTGGTGAAGGCAACCCAAAAGGACCATGCACAACCGGGTCAAGTACTTACCAAATATGGTTACGAGCTTAGACACTAATCCAACAATTTTGTGTTACTAGACACTTTATGAGATATATTGCATGCTAGAGAATAGGCTAGGTAAATCATATGTTAGAACTAGGGTGACCTGATTTGTGATGCCTTAGCCTAGGGATTTCTACTATTAGTGAATTACTTTGAGTATGAGTATCTAGAAGTAGTGAGCCATTGAGAGGACTACTGCGAGAGTAGATTGTGAGGCATAGAGTACTTGTTATTAGGATCCGAGGAGGAGGACTTGGGGTGAACACTGATAAGGTGTGGAAGGTAGTATTGGGCTTGTACTATTAGAAGCACTGGATCAGTGGGTGGTCCAAGTAAGAATTCTTAGGATACTAAGGAACAAGTAGGGGCGAGTGATTGAGTGTGAGTATACTTGAGCGATTATCTGATGATTTTGTGTTGTGTTTCAAAGAAATCATGGTGGGTACACACCACAACCCTGGAGCCAGTGGGAGTAGTGATGAGGATACATAGAGGATGATCCACGTGGAGGTGGCTACAGCTATTCGAGTAGAGATTCCAGAGATGTTTGGGTCTATCAAGACCACCTTTCTACTGAAGTTCGATAAATGATACACTGCTATCACTGAAGCTGTTGCTGTCGCGGCCAATGCAAATGTTGCCGCTGCTAGGCTACAAGGAGGTGACTCGTTGCTATTCCGAGAGTTCAGCAACGTGAAGCTACCAAAGTTTGATGGGACGTAGGATCCGATTGTTGTGATGAGGTGGATCTTCGATATAGAGGAGTGTTTTTACACGTGTTCATGTCCCAACCATTTGAGAGTTCAGTTTGCACTGAACTAGCTTCGCTTGGGCTCGAAGGACTAGTGGAAGTTTGCGATAGTTGGCTTCACCACTGCAGATCATGCTGCAATCACATGGGAGAGGTTTGTTCAGATGTTCCGAGACAAGTATGTTCCCCTGGTGGAGAGGGGACGTTTGGCATAGGAGTTTTTGTCTCTCAGGAAGAAGATAGAGTAAGTGACTGAGATCTCGAGGATGTTCCTTTAGAGGGTGATGTTTTGCCCTGAACACGTGTCCACTGAGCAGGAAGGTGTGAACCGATATCAGAGCATATCGAGGATGGATATACGAGAGTTCGTGGCGAACTTGTCGTACCGGACATTGACTGAGCTTCAGGTCAATGCTAGGAGGAGGGAGATTGAGTTTGAGTTGCAGACCAGGGAGGATGAGGAGGAGTCTCAGGGGAGGGACCGGAGACCAGTGCAATCACAGCTAGTGACGAAGGAGGCCAAGCCTACTGACTCTAGATTTGGGGGCCAGAACGGCCGCACTTATGGCAAGTATAGCAAGAGTCACGAGGGTTCTTGTCATATGGGGATCTGCTACAAATGCGACAAGGAGGGGCACATGGCGGAGGATTGTCCCAAGGGATTCTCGTTTTCCTTTCATTGCAACCAGACCGGCCACTGGAAGGCTGAGTGCCCTCAGCTTGTGCATGGATCATGTGACATCCCCAATTTTATGGCCAGAAAAGACCAATTTAGTTTATGATTTTTAAAATAAAATCAAAGTAATCTTCTAAAAGATGTTGCGGAATTTCTCCCTAGAAAAATATGATAAATATATTATCATGGCATTTCAGAAGAAATGTATTTTATTCATTTTAAAACTTGGGATATCATTGTCAATACAGAAGCATAAGCATAAACAGAACTTACATTCATTTACACTAGTAATTTACATCTTCTTTAATCTCTCAGTGTAAAGCATCTTCGTATCGATACCTGTGATACAAATAAATTGAGTGGGTCAGGCTTGGGAGTTTGGTGAGCATATAGGGTTTTCAACCCACAATAATACAATTATTATATTCAATCATCAAACAGTCAACCCAATTACCCATCCCCATATCTCCTTTATTTCTTAAGGATTTACCCTAAGAATCGACTATCCTTCATCCATTCATTCCTAAGGATTGACCTATGTAATTTATCTAAAGTCTATTGCTACCAAGGTTCATACAACATGCACTACGTCACATAGTCTCCATGGTTTATACAATAGGCACTACGTCTCATAGTCGCTAGGGTTTCTACAATAGGCACTACGTCTCAGAGTCGCCAGGGTTTATACAATAGGCACTAGGTCTCATAGTCGCTAGGGTTTATATAATAGGCACTACGTCTTTTAGTCGCAAGGGTTTATACAATAGGCACTATGTATCATAGTCGCCAGGGTTTATACAATAGAACTCACATCATTTTAGCACACACCTAGTATTCCATCGACCCATGTTATTCCCAACATATTTGTAGATAAAATATATATACAATTTAAATCATTTTAAAACTTGTATAAATCATTCATTCAAGAATCATTTTAAATAAACAAACAATACCTATACACATAACATGTATTTTATATAAAATACTTCATATTTATGTGTAAGATGAAAGTGACTATACACTCACTTGATAAGATAATAATCGGGCAACACTTCGTTTCTTAAAACGGCCGTTTTCCGATAAAACCGGGATGCTTTATTGAAAACCAGGCCGTGCGAGGGTGGAGCTTCAAAACCGAAAATATAAATTTTCCGGGCTCTACGGGCACTTTGGGGGGTATTCCGGATGTCAAAAATGATACCGGGGCTTCGGGGGAAGCCGAGATAGTAAAAATATTGAATTTAGGGTGAAAAGTGGCAATTTTACAAAATTACCTGGGAGGATTCGCACCCTCCTATTTATAGATGCCAGGTTCGGAGCTCCGGCCGAAGGAAGGGACATGCGGCAGCAACAACGAGGCTCGTACAGGTCAGGTGGCGAGACACGCATAGGATGCGAGGGTTGCACACGCATCGGATGCGAGGTACGTCGGTGTCCTAGTGGACCTCGGGTTCGAACAAATTAGCGGCTGACACAGGGTGTACATGGGTCATCTCGCATGCGCCGTGACGTGGCCGAACCTGAGCCATGCGAAATTCCTCGGTTTTTGCATTTTTCTCGAATTTTGTGTCCCAAACTTCTAAAATTCATAACTTTTGCAGACGAGCTCTGTTTTGTAACGTTCTTCATATGCATGCGTATGCGAAAATATGCCCTACAACTTACGTTTAGACTCCGACGGCTAATTTTGAATTTATTTTTAATATTATTATTTTTAACAGACCGGCACAGGAAAATCCGTTAAAAATTCATAACTTCTTCATCCTACGTCCGTTTTCGTCAGTCTTTTTACCATTGTACTACTATTGAGGAGACCTTCGATTCTCGTTTAGGTTGTGTTAGCTAAAAATCACTCGATCTAAAATTCGAGTTTTTAACTGTCTACTACTAAGCTAAAACTTAGAAAAATCATATCTTCCTCATACGAAGTCAGATTTGGGCGTTCTTTTTATGCACGATCTCGGTTTAACGAACACTACGAATTTAGTCTAGATTGCTAAGGCTAAAAATCGCTCTATCATAAATTCACTATTCTGGTTTCCCGGTGCCTTGCCGGTTTCGTCGCGAAACTTCGACGGGTCATAACTTCTTCGTTATAAGTTGGATTTCAACGTTCTTTATATGTACAAAACCCTTGTAACATATACTTCCACTTGGTTAAGATTACTCCTAAATAATCTTCCAGCAAAAAGTTATTTTTGATGCTTATTGTCTTTAAATTGACTCGCCCTTATCTGCGAGCGTTACAATTATCTCCCCTTTAGGATGATTGCGTCCAAGAATCATCAACGAAATAGGGATTGCATAATGATTCCATATGTTATCTCTTAATCCTTGGTAATAACTGTAACTTCTATGTTTCCTTGAAAGAGTATCTAACTCTAGGGCTTCTTAACTACAAACGATGCTCAATCTTGCATCTGCTTTTCGTATTATGCTGGACTTTCAATCATAACCTTCAAGTTACAAAATAAATCTTTATTGTGGACTCCTTATTCTTATTAGGATAAACTAGTAGTGTACCCGCGCGATGCAACGTCGACGATTTGTTTCATTCCGGCGATTAGTTTCCGAACGAAAGTTAGGTGCATTTTGGCGGTCAACAAATTTTTTCCTTTCGCTTTGTTTCATTCTGGCGATTCGTTTCATTCCGGCGATCAATTGTCTCTAGACGGACAACAAATAGTAATTTTCGTCATTACTCTTTATGTGGCAGTGGAGCCAGATAGTTTTTATGTGTCAGTTAGTTATATTTTGTTGTTCGATAGTTTGCTTCAGCCCTCTGGCGAATTGTTTATTCGGCGATTAGTTTTTTTTGGCATGTTGTTGTTTCATGATAAAAATAAAAGTATGTTGTTAATTTGTAATGTGACATCGTGCTGCCAAGGCAGTGAATTGTTTATTTTCGTTGAGTACTTTCGTTTCGATGATTATGATTTGGGATGAGGTTAACAAATATACGTATGTTGTTTTGGATTAAAAATATAAGTATACTACGACTTTGGGATAAAAATAAAAATCTATTATCATTGAGATAAAAACAGTAGTACTTTTTATTTTGGACTAAAAATAAAATATGTTGATGTGCCCACCAATTTAAAATACCTATATAATACATTAAAGAGGTATCAACATAGGACGATGAATGTAATTTTTTTCTCCAACAAATAACTCTGTTATGACAATTAGATTCTTTTTAATTCGAGGCCAATAGGTTTCCTTTTACAAAAGGTATTATTTCGATAAAATGGAATTTTTTTTGACAATATCACACTAAAAAGATTGTAATCTGTAGGTTCACCGAGCACACAAAGCATAGAAACCGCACTATACCAAACATCACAATATAAATGGTTCAAATATGAAATAAATTACTAAAAAAAATTAATATACAATTAATGTTAAAAATGTAAAATATAGACCACACTCAAAGTTTACCAAGCCATAAGAACGAAATAGTAATTAACATTGCAACAAAACTCTTACAAGCCTAAATAAGGAGTTGACATTAAAAATGCGAACATTGATAGATATTTCGTTACTTAAAATTGAGAAATATAGGTTGATTTTCACAAATAAAATTTATAAGCCGTTTTCTTATAATATATTAAGAAGTGTAACAATTAATACAAGAAAAGTAACCAAATTAATGAGAAGTTGAATGTTACGGTAGGCTCTCAATTTCATGCTCCTTTGTGATGTCCTATTTAGGTAAAGCTTAAAATCTGCAAGTGGAGCATAACCAAGAGGTGTTCAATCAACTGCAATATTGAATGTGTAATAGGTAAAGTTTTAAAAAGTAGAATGTTATAATAGGAATAGTAAATGCAGCAAAAGTACATTGCCATTTTTTTTAGTGATGTGTAGAAAATCCAAAAAACAAAATACTTAAAAACATACTAACATATTATTTACACATAGATACTGTACATTATCCATCATCATTTTGACCTGGTTCCCTAATGGTTTTCACTGTACATAAATTAATGTGCACCAGTTACTCCAACTAAAAAATGTTGTTCATTAAGACATGATGAAAACATCATCAGTCAAAGTTGAGATAGCTTATTAAGTTAAAATAAATAAGAGAAAGTCAAACCTAACGCTAAATTTTATGAGATATAAAATTTCCTTTAAACGTAGCTAATTTGATTTCTTTTAGCAATGGTCCAAAACCATGAAGCTTTTTGCTCTGTAATAGTGATTTTGCAAGAGCAGTAAAAATTTGAAAACAAAAAAAATGTATCATATCTAACTTAATTGTGAATAATGAATATCATATACATATTTTCAAAAAAAAAAAAAAAAAAGAGATTGTGCATCAGAAAGATGATTGGTGAAGGTATTTTTTGATAATCGACTTACAAGTCACATTATGTCGTTGGTTTCACACTTGTAAAAACAAGTCCAAATCTGGTCCAATAAAAACAATTGATGAGGTCAATTAACAAAGAAATTAGGACTTCAATTTGCATTGAAAAAGTTATTGCATTATACTTCTTAGATGGCATCAGATTATAAACCCCATATATGCTAATGTTAACAAAAAATGTAAAGGTTGCAAGTAAATGCCAAATCTTGTATATAAATCTGACAAAGGAAAAAGAAAAAGGAAATTGGGCAAAAGAACGATACATTAGAATTTATAAAAAAAAACAGTTGGGGATTATACGATTTTTTAATATTAATAATTAGGATTCATTATAAGATCAATGATATCTTAATACAAAAATAAATTTATATTTTTGACTTATAATTTAGTAAGCTTTATATTGTTTAACTTTATCTTTTTATCATGGCATGATCATAGACTGTTATAAGCTACTGATCAGTAGTTAGAACCTCTGATTTTTGGTTTTTGGGTTATGAGCATATTCAATGTCACTTTTTTTGTAACAGATGAAGATAACCTCAATAATTTACTTAGTGTTACGGAGCAACACACACTTGACCAGATTGTATTTCACAAATCAGATACATAGCAACAAAATACATGATTTGTATAATCAAGGGCATTTAGATGAATTTTTTTAAATCTAAACAGAATCTGTTATTTTTAATCAAACCAGAAACAGACAACTCGAACCTTTATGAAGATTGGGCCAATACCTTTTAAAGCGGGAATAAGCAAATTGTTGAATTTCTTAATTGATTAACCAAAGTTCTTCCTTCTCAGGCTCGTAAAGCTTGAAGAAAAGAAGTATCTCACCTTCTGTTTTTTAGGTGCTGGGAGAGGCTTCAAATTCTGAAGAAAAAAAAATATTTTCAGAAAAATCTAATAAAAACTGGAATGGATATTTATAAAGTTTTAAAGATAATACTACCTGTCCAATCTCTATCTCCAAGAGCAATTTCAATCCAGCAATGTTGTTTTTATTAGAAGCCTCCCTTAACTGGCCAACCAACACACCTAAAGTGTTACAATTCCATTACAAATGTTAATTAAAATTAAAACCAAATAACAAATAAGAGCATATAGATTGTGTTTCCTCTTGTGGTGTCAAAGGGAGATATGTATGATTCTGCCTCTATGGCCATATAAAAAATTGTTGGCATTGAACAAGCATACTAAATTCTTTTGCACCTCCTCCTACAACCCAAAATAGACAGTTGGAATAACTAAAATTACTAATTATTGACTAAAACATAATGCATGGGCCATCAAAACATAACACTATGAATTGCTCAGACTTTTAGAAACACAGAGAAAAAAATCAGAGTATGAGTACCTTGAAAATGTTAAAGGGTATCTATTTTTGGTTTCGTTTACAAGATTAAGAACTGTATGGAGGAGGGAGCATGAGGTTGACACCACAAGGTTGTCTGCACAAATCATTCATTCATTTTTGGAACTTCCTTACAAATTAATCGTTATTCTTGCAAGTATGATAAAAATATACCATAGTTTGCAAGAGTGACTTGTAAACAAATTATAGTTTTCAAGATCAAGAACTTATGACAATATGAAAAACCAATCATTTATTTGTCAAAACATTGTAACCAGACTCCTACAGAAAACCATATATTTTTACCGACGACATCCTGAATGTCATTAGCCCAAATATTCCTTCCATCAACAACCCCAACAAGAATAGGGACAATATCAACTCTAGGATGGAAAAAAGATGAATCAATTAAAAAAAACATAAACAAGTGGCACTAGATCAAATAGCTGAACAACACTTACAACTTTTGAATAAGTTGATCAATATTCATCCTGCCATAACGATTAATTTTAAAATTTATTAAATTAATAAGCAAATATTTCAGCCTCACTTGGGTTTGATGATCACTCATAAAGGGCATTATCAAACAATCAAGCCCTATTGAAATTAATAAAAAACATATAGCAAGCTTTCAAATAGAAAAATATAATATAGAAATTACCAAAAAATGTATTAGCATTGGGGAAAAGTGTTACATTAATCTTAGATATTGTTTCGGATGATCAAGGAAGAGGGAATTAAAGTCATACCTCAACTACCCTTTTTGTTACTTCAAGTTTAAGCATCGCTTCCTGTAGCTCTGGAATCGAACATTTCATCGAACACATGGCATGCAAAATGAAATAGAATTCCAATTAATAAGAAAATATTTGAATAGAGCCAACAATGCACTGAAAATAATTCAATAATCAGGAAAAAAAATCGTACCTATAATTTAAAAGTAACCTCATAACAAAAAACATCTCTTTAATCTCATTAACTTCTCAGATAACTAAGCTTCAATTGGTGTGCGGCCTAAGATAGAAGGTATAAACATATTCGTTGGTGTTGATGGTGATGACATGATAGGGTTAGGGTTTCTCGTCTTGAAAGAAGGTAGAATATGAGCGATAGAGGGGGTGGCGATAAGGGTGGCTATATTACGGTTTTAAAAGTTGGATGTTCATTATTGTTTTCATGAGCAGACACATGTGCGATTATGGTTTTGAGAGGAGAAATAGAGGTAGAGAAAAGTAGAGCTTCAGGGTTTCGATCATCCAGTGTAGAATGACGAGCATTTGATTGAGCACATGACACTTAATGGATGAAGGGATGTCCGGTGACCTTCTACAGGTTGCAACAGCGGAGGAAGGAAAGTGAAGAGGGTGGTGGTACCGAAGGTCCACCGGAAACTGAAGCAAGTAAGAAGAGATATAGAATAGATGTGGGTTTGACGACGTCTGATGTTGTGTCGAGGATGTTAGGGTTAAGATAGAGTAAAGATACGATGACTTACATTGTAAGCTTAAAAAGATTGTACATCATGTTGTAATAGGTATACCTCTTAAATTTCAAGAAATAGGCAATATGTTTAATAATATAGTAAAGATACTTTCCATTATCCATTGTAACAGACCGATGGGTCGTGCTCTAATGACCACTCATCGCATGATGTAATGCTTAAACTCAGGTCTTTTAGAGTTAAATTCTAGAATGAAATATACCTTCCTTCATATTTTAATGTGATATAATCATATTTTAGCATGTAGCATTTCTACCTACAAACTTCTTTTAACAACGAGTGCGATACAATTGATCGCATTGTTTTCAGTCTTCTGACTTCAGTTAAACACTACATCGGTTCTCGGAACCACGTAACAAACTCATCGTAGTCAGACTCAATTTGATATGACCACTAGGGTTGGAATAACAACCATCTTACTAGTCATTACCAAAACAAGGGTAATGACATACTTGAATAAAACGAAATCAATTACTAGTTTCTTGGTAACCTTGTAACTTTCCCTGATCCAAGTATGAGTCTTATGCTTCCTGTAGTATAGGCCTCTACTACCATTGACACCTACCCATACTCGTCCCAAGTATTGTATCTTAGTTAACCAAGTCACCATAAAACAATTCCACAATCTTTCACACCCCAAAACCAGAACGACGAAAACGTTCATGGGTGGAGGACGTCATGTACAATATCACAACAAGGCATGATAGTAAACAAGCATACAACATCATCCATTGCATTAATAATATAATTTTAATACAAGTGTGCTCTGTATAGTATAAAAGACAACATAAATGTTAATCAAATAAGAGACGAGTCTTATATGTGCTCCATCTTCTCAAAAGCTAGCATTGGTACCTGTCTACTGATGACCTGAGAATACAAGTTATTTTGAAAGAGTTTATCAGCTTTAAAGCTGGTGAGTTCATAAGCATTTTAGTGTCATTGTTTGTATAAAAATGTTTGTAACAATGTAATGTAAGTGTTTTGTAAATGTTTATAAAAGTTTGTAAATGTTTTCACTTCCCAGAAAATCCTATATTTTCTACTGAAATGTAGTCTTCTACCAAGACCCGACTATTTGTATGTTTGTTCTTTTGTAAGTGTATGAGCTTTCCCAAATGAAACTATTATTATAAAATATAGTTTATGTTATCATTTATGTGAAGGTCACAAAGTAAATACAGTAGGGGAAAAATGTTTTATCTCAGTAGTGACACCACTAGTTATAAAGTAATAAGATAAAGACTCCAGGTCATATTAAATGAGCTACACGACTCAGAGAGTCTTATTACCTTTAATTCCTAGTTGGTTAATTAAAGTTTTAAAAGTGAACTCGTTTGTAACCATGTTGATTGACTGCTGAAAACTGATGACCTTTCGGGGTCATAAAATAGTGAGGTGACACTTTGTCACCCCTTGGCCTTATCAGCTGGGACTGTAGCTAACAGTCGGGGTGTGGGAGTGTCACTCCCATATAGATCTATACACACGATGCCCGTTCTCCCTCCAAGAGACTCTGGTTACAATATGATACTACAATGTGTTGTTGTATCCAAAATTAGTATGTCACATTCTAGTTATCGTATTCTAAAGTTTGTATAGTATAATTTCATGTATAGTATCGTGTAAGTTTCCTTAGTTTCTTATCATAGTATGTTCTATTGTATATGTATAGTATGTATTGACTCAGTTATGAACTGACTCTTTGTGTGTTTCATTGTAATAGAAATAGTGAGTAGTATATCTCTAAACTGTACCTATTATAGTTTACTAGTAAAGTTGTTTAAACGACTTAGTAAATTTATACACCTTTGCTACCCAAAGGTGTTGGAACTAGGGTAAAATCTTTATATCTACACATATATACATAATATATAAATAAGGATCAAATGAAACTCGGACAAGCAACAGGGTACTCTAAGTCCATAACCAAACATGGAACAAGAAATAAAGTGAGTAGTCCTAAGTCCTTCAAACCTTACTTATATAACTACATATGCATTAGACATAGATTTGACAATATATAAGTTTTTAAAAGAGTTAAAGGAAAAAGGTTTGGCATATAATAACAAGTTTGATAATAAGTTTAGCATGTAAAAGAGTTTTGATAATCATTTTGAAATAGTTTGTTTGATATAACAGTTAAAAGTATAGAAACATCCATTTGTTTGATAGTTATTAATCACATGTGATTGCTACAATAACTATAATGATTCAACTTGTATCTCCCCATAAAAGAATTTAAAATCATTTAAAAGTTTTATTAAGGGGTATGAACTCACCTATAGTGTGTAACTCGAAAGAAAGATCGATATAAGATTGTTGGGTGTCAATTGGATTCTTAAGCACAAACGAATCCTATTTAACATATAATTACACATATGCAAATACATTTAATGTATAAGGACACACCTTAGGGATATAAAAACACTTAGAATTTAGTGTTACCAACATATATGGTTGCACATAAGGGGTGTGTGTGTGCGGGTTGAGTGTGTGTGCGGCCGTACACTCACTATGAAGTGTGTCAAAAACGGGATTCCAAGCCATAGGAATGTTCTAGGGAAGGTGTTTTGACCATTGCTTTGATGGAATGGAAGTTTGTTTCTATTTTGGACCCTTAAAAGGGTGTGTGCGGCCGTACACATGGTGTGTACGGCCGTACAGACTTGAAGATCATATGAAATGGCATTTTTCATGCATAACTTCAAGGATCCTTAGCTTATATCAAGCTATTGCAAGTGTATACCCGATTTAGGGGCTTAAAAGTGTAGTTAAAGTCTAAAAAAGTAGTGTGTGTTCTTGGTGTTTTTGAAGATTTAACACGAAATAGGTGTTTTCATGGATCAAATCAAAGGGAAAGGCTAGTTAAGGTCTTGTATTAACGAATCAAGGAAGCAACAATTACTTGATTTGATGATTTGAAGAGAAATATGGATGATACTTGAGAGAAAACGAGTTCCAGTCTTGGAAAAGGTTGAAAAAGTGTTCAAAATGACTAAGTATCATATATATAGGGGAGTGTGCAGTTGGGGTGGGTGTGCGATTGGGATGGGTGTGTGGACGTACACTCGGGTGTACGGCCGCACACACCTTGTGTTAGTGTGTTTGGATCATTTGCAAGGTGTTACACTCACAAACACTCACCCCAAGACCCATACCTAGATTATACGAGGCTTAGAACACTCAAATAGACCATAAACGATGCTAAAATATAGAAAAACGAGTCTAACTTTGATAGATTTGAATAAGCGTACAAGATAGAAATTTTGGGTTGTCACATCATCCCCCGGTTAGAGAGAATTTTGTCCCGAAATTAGAGTTTAAGCAAGTAAGTTATTAAAAATAACTAAGCAAGAAGATGAGAATATTTATGTTTCATTTAACCCTCGCGCTCTTAAGTGAATTCAGGTCCTGACTTGGCATTCTAGCGAACCTTAACTATCGGGATACGACTTTGCTTTGTTCGTTTGACCTCTCGGTCTACGATCTCTACCGGTTCTTCCACGAAGTTAAGGATCTCGTTGATCTCGATCTCATCGAGTGGGATTACAAGAGTCTCATCGGATAGACACTTTTTTAAGTTCAAGATGTGGAAGGTATAATGTACATTACTAAGTTCGCGGGGTAGATTGAGTTTGTAAGCTACAGGGCTGATTCTAGCGAGAATCTCGAAAGGCCCTATGTACCTTGGATTGAGCTTTCCATGCCTTCTGAAGCATATCAAGCCCTTCTAGGGTGAGACTTTCAAAAGAACGCGGTCTCCCACCTGGAATTACAAATGTTTCCTTTGTTTGTCTGCGTAGCTTTTCTGTCGGTCTCTTGAGGCTTTCAATCGTTCACAGATCTGAATGATTTTCTCTGTACTTTCCCGAATGATTTCCAGAACTATGAGAGTGTTGTCAGGAACTTGTCCTTTAGCCAACTCCTCAGCCCAACACAGAGGGGATCTGCACTTTCGTCCATAGAGGGCTTCGAATGGAGCAACCTTAATGCTTGTGTGATAACTATTGTTGTAGGAAAACTCGACAAGTGGAAAATTGGTATACTATGCCTTCCCAAAGTCGATCACACAGGCTCACAAGATATCCTCCAAGGTTTGGATAGTTCTCTCACTTTGTCCATCAGTTTATGGATGGTAGGTTGTACTCATGTCTAGCCTTGTTCTAAGGGAACATTGTAGTGACCACCAGTACCTCGAAGTGAATCTACTATCCCTATCGGACAAAATATATATAAGGACACCATGCAGTCATACGATCTCCCGAATGTATGTTCTTGTGAGCTTCTCCACCTTGTCAGTTTCTTTGATGGGCAGGAAGTGTGCAGATTTGGTCAATCTGTCGATGATTACCCAAATGGTATACAGTCCACCCTTTGTCTTGGAAAACTTGGTTATGAAGTCCATAGTGATCGGCTCCCACTTCCATTCAGGTATCTCCGATTCTTGATGTAGAGCTCATGGTTTCTGGTATTCGACCTTGACCTTGGTGTAAGTAAGGCATTTACTTACGAAGGTAGCAATCTCTGCTTTCCGTCACCCTGGACTTCCAAGTTTTTATGCATTCCTCGTAGGGATTCACCCGCCACATTTTCAGGTTTCAAGGCTTAGAGCTGAGCCTCCTTAATTTTTGTGGATAGATGCGAATGGATAGTCATAGTTAATGACTTTACTCTTCGACCGGAATATTCTTTCCGACTTAGGGCATCTGCTACCACGTTGGCTTTACCCGGATGATAACGAATTTCGCATTCGCAGTCATTGAGTAGTTCGACCCACCATCGTTGTCTCAGATTGAGCGCCTTCTTGGTAAATATGTGTTGTAGGCTTTTGTGGTCTGTGAAGAGAGTGCTCTTCGTACCGTACAAATAGTGTCTCCAGATCTTCAGAGGAAACACAAATGCTCCTAGCTCCATATCATGTGTGGTGTAGTTTACCTCGTGCGTCTTCAGTTGCCTCAAGGCATAGGCGATGACCTTACCTCGTTGTATCAAAACGCATTCGAGCCCTTGGTTGGAGGCATCGCAATAGACTATGAAGTCTTCTATTCCTTCTGGGACGGATAGTATCAGTGCACAAAGCTCACTTTAGTGTTTGGAATTCATTCTCTTGTTTCTCTTCCCAGTCAGAGGCCACGCCTTTCTGGGTCAGTGTTGTAAGAGGTTTCGCAATTCGCGACGAGAAGTTCTGTATGAACCTGAGATAGTAGCCACTGAGGCGCAGAAATTGACGAATTTCGGTAGGCGTCTTCGGTGCTGACCAATTCTCAATGGCTTTAATTTTGGATGGGTCCACATGGATTCCTTCTTTTCTAACCACGTGTCCTAAGAATTCGACTGTTCGGATCCAAAATTTGCATTTAGAGAACTTTGCGTAGAGCTTCTCTGTTCGTAGGGTTCTTAGGACTTGTCGTAGATGATCACTATGTTCCTCCTTACTTCAAGAGTAGATAAGTATGTCATCGATGAAGACGATGACGAACTGATCCAAGTAAGGACGACATACCCTATTCATTAAGTCCATGAATACTGCGGGCACATTGGTCAATCTAAATGGAATCACTACAAACTTGTAGTGTCCATAGTCAGTTCAGAAGGCTGTCTTTAGGACATCCTCCTCTAGAACTCGCAATTGGTGATACCCGGATCTTAGATCAATCTTTTAAAGTAGCTCGCCCCTTGGTCGAATAAGTCATCTATGCAAGGTAGGGGATAGCGATTCTTGACGGTTAACTTGTTCAATTCTCTATAGTCAATGCACATACGAAACTATCCATCCTTCTTCTTCATGAATAAGACCGGTGCTACCCATGGTGAGAAACTTGGTCTAATAAAGCCCTTGCTGAGCAGTTCGTTAAGTTGACCGCATATTTCCTGCATTTCGGCTAGTGCTAGACGATAGGGCAATTTGGCCACTGGGTTAGCTCCTGGAACTAGGTCGATTCTAAATTCGACTTGGCTTGCGGAGGTAGCCCTGGTAGCTCTTCTGGAAAGATATCAGGAAAGTCGCGTACTACCGGAATGTTCTTTAGGTCTTTTGTTTCTTGGTTCACATCGACTATATGAGCAAGGAATGCATGATATTACTTTGGTAGGTACTTCTGGGCTTGCATGCACGAGATGATACAGAGATTCATACTAGGTTTGTCTCCGTAGATCAACAAGGTTTCTTTATTCTGTAGGTTTAGACGGACTTCTTTCTCGAAATACAGAATATCGGCATGATGGAGACTCAACCAATCAATGCCCACAATGACGTCGAAACTCTTGATTGACACTGGTATGTGGTCGATTGGAAATGAATGGTTATCTAACGTAAGGGTACAACCTATGTAAATCTTGTTAGAACTCTCTGTCTTCCTGTTAGCCATTTCTACGACGAAGGTTTCCATTAATGCTTGTGGTGATTGATTAAGTAAGTGTTTAAATTTTTGGTTCACGAAGCTCCTCTCTGCTCCACTATCAAATAGGATGCTTGCATATGAGTTATCAAGGATGTACGTATCCGTGATTACTGTGGGGTCTGCCACGGCTTCATTATGGCCAATAGCAAGTTTTCTCCCTGCTCCTCGCACATTCCCAGCTTTAGGATAATTTCTTTTGAAGTGTCTGGTCTCGCCACACCCGTAGCAGGCCTAGCATACTCCCATACCAGGGACCTGGGTGGTGCTTTGTAAAACCAAATAGTATGGCCCTTCCGGTTGCAGTTGGTGTAGTGCATTTCCTGGCAGTGACCGTTGTGATGGAAGTTTCTCTTAGTGCACTTGGGTAGACTCTGTGCATATGGCTTTGCTGGTACAGGGGTAAGAGTAGTTGTGGCAGCACGAACAACCATAATCTGTTGGTTCTTGGAAGAGGGTTGAGCTGATTTGCCCTTCTTTCGGTCCCAACGCATCCTCTTGTTTTCGACCGCTTTGACTGGCGCTGAGACAACAATTGTAGGTGTCGTTGAAGGAGGGACCATGTGATCGATAATCCTTTGGACCAGTTGTTTGGCACTATCAAAGGTTGCAGGGTTTGATGCTAGAACGTTCCCTAGATACGGGGGTACCAAACCCCAAATGTACCTTGATTTTCCTATTTTTGTAGGGACCATATTTTGACATGTAATCACCAGATCACTGAAACTGGCTGTATAGGCCATTATGTCGAAACCCTTCATCTTAAGGCTCGAAAGTTCCTCTTCAAGCTTCTGCACCTCGCCCCTCGAGCAATACTCTTTTGTCATTAGGTCTTTCAGTGTCTCCCAACCCATAACGTTGGCCACTACCAGTGTGAGTGACTTAACATGGCCATTCCATCACGTCAGGGCCCTTTCAGAGAAGGAACATGCAACAAATTTTACTTTGCTTCCTTCGGGACAGGAGCAAATCTCAAAGATTGCTTCTGTTCTTTCGATCTATTGGGACAATTCAATGATTCCCCTGGTTCCGTTGAAGAACACCGGTGTGCAACAGATGAAGTCTTTATAGGTATACTCTTGTGTACGTGATTGGCTTTCACCATGGTTAGATTTGGTGCCCGTTCCAACTCCATTGGCACCACCATAATTTACTTGAGTCATGGTTGTGGTCACAGCAGCTTGGAACATCGCCGCATCGAACTGTGGAGGGGTGGTGGTGGTGGAGTTTGATTTACAGGCGTGCCTCTGTTTGGACACTTGCGAGGAGGCATCTTTTACTTACAGTTTATAGAGATGATGATAATAGTAAGAATCAATTGTTAGTATGGTGAGAATGATCCATGGACTAAATCGCCATAGCTCAACCATTAGAATGAGTGTATGATTGACATAAAGACACAATCAATAGAGTAGGGAAACACAAGAGTAAAGTATTTCCAATAGATTAGATAACTGCCAATATTACTGGTATTAATGATGTAAATGATTCCGGAAAAATGACCTAACAATAGGTCTTACATCAAACCATAAGGGAAAATGTTGACAGCTTAAGAGTTTTAGTTACAGTACTGGAAAGACATGAATATTTCACAGGAAAAGTGCTACATAGATCATAGATACGAAGGCTATTCCTTAAACCAAAAGAGAAGACAAGTAGAGCATCTTCTACCGGTGACAGGTTCCCCTCGGGTGAACCCTCAAGCTTGCCAATTGACGTTCCATGTCGAGAAGGTGTCATTCATAAACCCTTTGGCGAACCCGAAGTTCTATGACTTCATCTTGAGTTGCAGCAAGCTCTTGCTGCAGTGCCTCGTGATCTCTCATAGACCTTTCAAATGAATCTACAAGGTGAATTGTGCGAATGGTATGCATCCTCGCATTGGCATCAACTTCCTTGATTCGATGGAGAGTTGTCCTGCCCTATATTTCGTTTCGTGCAACTCTACAGACTAGGATTGGAAAGATCCTCTCTGCTGGGTCTCCTTTGCTCAGGTCATAAAAGCTTCGGTCTCCCTTGAATGGCATGGGCTGATTCTATTCTTGGCTCCATGTTTCCAAGCTTTCTACACACGGAGGCGTCGGGCCTTGAAAAGCCAGACGAGGGTTAGAATTTGGGACAGGAGCCACAGGGGGTAGGTTATTGACTTCAGGCTCGAAGTTAGAGCCATCAGTAAAGCCTTTAGTATGGTGATCATCCAAAGGGATTGGATGATCCTCTTCTGGCTCCGCTTCAAGCCATCCAACATTGCCTTCGTTTTGGAAGTACGGGTCGACAGGAGGATGGAATCCAGCCATGAGGTATAAGAATCTTATATAAATAGACGTACTACTTAAGATAATTATAACATGATCCTTAGCAGTTACTCCAATACTTGCATAGTTCATACCAGTTATATGAAATCAAAACAGGATAGACCTTCGAATAAGTGATCCTAACTCCAAATCCGCAACCAAATAAGGAACATGAATTAAAACAAAAACCACAAATTCTAATTCTATGACACCTTAATCTCATATAACCTTAGTGTATCCACTTAGCAATTGTTGACCTACTTGTAAAGACCTTTTTAGTTCTCAAATAAGTAATTATAGTAACAAAATATAACCTTATAGTAATTTAGGCTTATGTTCATTTATAATGCTCTCATTGTAGTAGTGTTGGTAAGGTTTTAGACTTGTTGCATCCTCACAACCATTCATAGGTATATGCTAATCACTTCTTGGACCAACATAGTTGATCAGGCTATGTCATTCCCAGAACTGACCATACATCCGCGAGCCTACTTGTTATGTTCAACAATCGTAATACTTTTGTTTTGTCCTAGTGACACTGATTTTTGTATGAATGTAGGTGTGTATACTTACTTAATATTTTATTATTTAAAAGAATAAACTCATGGTCAGAGTATTTTAATCCCGTTGTGTTTCTAGTTTTTATATCTTTTATGGGTTGATATACTCGATTCACTATAAACAATCCTCTGATACCAATCTGTCACACCCCAAAACCGGAATGACGGAAACGTTCTGGGGCGGAGCACGTCATTTACAGTATCACAATAAGGCATAATAGTAAACAAGCAAACAACATCATCCATTGCATTAATAATATAATTTTAATACAAGTGTGTTCTGTATAGTATAAAAGACACCAAAAATGTTAATCAAAATAAGAGATGAGTCTTGTATGTGCTCCATCTTCTCAAAAGCAAGCATCGATACCTGTCTACTGATGACCTGAGAATACAAGTTATTTTGAAAGAGTTTATCAGCTTTATAGTTGGTGACTTCATAAGCATTTTAGTGTCATTGTTTTTATAAAAATGTTTGTAACAATGTAATGAAAGTGTTTTGCAAATGTTTATAAAAGTTTGTTAATGTTTGCACTTCCCAAAAAATCCTATATTTTCTACTGAAATGTAGTCTTCTACCAAGTCCCGACTATTTGCATGTGTGTTCTTTTGTAAGTGTATGAGTTCTCCCAAATGAAACTATCATTATAAAATATAGTTTCTTTATCATTTATGTGAGAAGGTCACAAAGTAAATGCGGTAGGGGAAAAGAATGTTTTATCTCAGTAGTGACACTACTGGTTATAAAGTAATAAGATAAAGACTACATGTCGTATTAAATGAGCTATACGCCTCGGAGACTGTCACACCCCAAAACCGGAATGGCGGAAACATTTAGTGGTGGAGGACGTCATGTACAATATCACAACACATATAATAGTAAACAAGAAAACAAAATCATCCATTGCATTAATAATATAATTTAATACAAGTGTGTTCTGTATAGTTTATAAGACACCAAAAATGTAAATCAAAATATAAGACGAGTCTTGAATGCCCTCCATCTTCTCAAAAGCTGGCATCGATACCTGTCTACTAGTGACCTGAGAATACAAGTTATTTTGAAAGAGTTTGTTAGCTTTAAAACTGTTGAGTTCATAAGTATTTTTGTGTCATTGTTTGTATCAAAATGTTTGTACTAGTATTTGAAGTACAAGTTTGTAACGTTTGTAGTAAAAGTACGTGAATGATTGTAAATGTTTGAAAAGTTTTGTAAATGTTTGTAACTCCTAGAAAATCCTATATTTTCTACTAAAAGTAGCCTTCTACCAAGGCACGACTGTTTTGTATGTTTGTTTCTTGTAAAAATGTATAATTTTCCCAAGTGTAAGTATCATTATCAAAATCTAGTTTGTACATTGTTGTTTAAGTGAAGTGATCACAAAATAAATGCAAAGGCTAAATTAATGTAGTACTGTAGTGTTGTATTATAGTAATTGTTGTTGTACTAATTACCTTAAACCGGATTTATATTAAGTTATCATATGATTAATTGTACCATACTATCGATTTTGAACACGATGCTGTAAGACGTTGAAAGTAATGACATTTGGCACCTGAAGACTTGCAGGTCCCACTGTAGCTAGCATCGTTGTATAGTTTCTCATAATAGTAAGTAGTGCCCTCATGAATGAACTGACTCTTTGTATGCTTCATTGAACTAGTAATAATGAGTAGTATAACCCTAACTATACCTATTATACTTACTAGTAGAATTGTTTGTATGACTGAATGTATTGAACTGGGATAAAATTATTTATATCTATACATATATACATAATATATAACTAAGGATCCAACGAAACTCGAACAAGCAACAGGGTACTCTAAGTCCACAACCAAACAAGGAACATGAAATAAAGTGAGTTGGCAGTCCTAAGTCCTTTAATCCTTACTTATATAACTGTATATGTAATACACACGGTTCTAACAATATATAAGTTTAAAAGCTATAATAGAAAATGTTTGATAAATAAAAGTGAGTTTAGTAATGAGTTTAACATGTAAAAGAGTTTGATAAGCAGTTTTAAGTCATTTGTTTAGTAAAACTGTTTGAAAGTATAGTAACTCCATATATTTGATAGATATTAATCATATGTGATTGATATAATAACTATGACATTCAGCTTGTATCCCCCCCGCTATAAAATCATTTAAAAGGTTGATTAAGGGGCATGAACTTATCTGTAGTGAGTGGATTGTATGGAAGTGCTGGACGTGGTGCTAAGTGTCAAGTGAAGATATAAACACATGCAATGATCCTATTAACATATAAAGACATATGTATGCACCTAATTAGGGATTATAACACTTATTAAGTAAGTATAAACACCCTAAAGCGTGGAAAACACTTTGGTTTAAGTGTTAGAAGGCCATTGGGTTGCATCAAAGGGGTGTAAGGCCTTGCATTTGAGTTTACGACCCAAGGACCAAACCCCATGGAGTTTATGGCCTACGGTTCATTGCCCTAGTGGGTTTACAGCTGTAAACCCATGGAAAAATCCACAAACTAGTAGTTTAAGGTCCCTATCTCAATGGTGAATGGTTCGTGTCCAAGTTATAAGCATTAGGAAGGAGTTTAGGGCAACTCTGCACCCTTCTATAGAGTTTACGGCCTTAGGAGGTGTCCTGGTCGTAAACTCCCTTCCATTCTAGATTTCTTGATGTTTCTTAGCTGTAAACAAGTTCATCCTAGTTTACCACAAGCTAGGACAAGAGTACTTACAATATAGAAGCTTGCTTGGGTGTTTAAAGTCCATGAAAACTAGTGTGTGTTCTTCGTGTATTTGAAGAACACTTGAAGATCTAAGAAAAAGAGAAGATTTCATGGATGAAATCTTGTATAATAACTAGATCAAGTGTTATAACAACAAATCAAGAGAATAAACACTTACATTTTTGGAAGATTGGAAGAAAAGTGTTATGATACTTGATAGAGAAGTTGATGTTCTTGAGCATGGAAGTGAGAAATCGGAGAAAGGAAGAGTAAACTCATGCTATAAGCATGAGTTCACAGCCAAGAGGAGTTCACGGCGCAAACTCCATTTGTTTGGCTGTGAACACCTAATCAAGGTGTTGGTTGATGAAATTGTTACCCGATACTCCTTGAAATACTTCCTTTTATTCGTTCGTTTGAAGAATTAATATTAAAAACACCCAAATGGACTTTAAACCGGCTAAAAATTAGCAGAAATGTGTTTGACTTTTATATGAAGCGCTGGACTGTAGGGTTTGTACGAATGGAAATTTCTGGTTGTCACATCATCCCCCATTAGAGGGAATTTCATCCCGAAATTAGAGTTGAAGCAATAAAGTAGTTACAAATAACTAAGTGAAAAGATGAGAATAATTTAATTTCATTTGAACCTTGCGCTCCGAAGTGAATTCTGATCCTCGCTTGGCGTTCCAGCGAACCTTCACTATTGGGATGCAGCTTTGTTTCGTCTTCTTGGCCTCACGGTCCATGATCTCTATAGGTTCTTCCACGAAGTTGAGGCTCTCGTTGATCTCGATCTCATCGAGTGGGATTACAAGTGTCTCGTCATATGGACACTTTTTCATGTTCGAGACGTGGAAAGTAGAATGTATGTTACTAAGTTCGCGGGGTAGATTGAGTTTGTAAGCTATAGGGACTCTTCTAGCGAGAATCTCGAAAGGCCCTATGTATCTTGGATTGAGCTTCCCATGCTTTCCGAAACATATCAAGCGCTTCCAGGGTGAGACTTTCAAAAGAACGTGATCTCCCACCTGGAATTCCAAAGGTTTCCTTCGTTTGTTTGCGTAGCTTTTTTGTCGGTCTCTAGAGGCTTTCAATCGTTCACTTATTTAAACGATTTTCTCCATCATTTCCCGAATGATTTCCTGACTTGTAAGAATGTTGTCAGGAACTCGTCCTTTAGCTAACTGGGTGTCACCCACCTTAGCTCAACACAGAGGGGATCTGCACTTCCGGCCATAGAGGGATTCAAATGGAGCAGCCTTGATGCTCGTGTGGTAACTATTGTTGTAGGAAAACTTGACAAGGGGTAAATGAGTATTCCATGCCTTCGAAAATCCGATCACATAGGCTCGCAACATATCTTCCAGTGTTTGGATGGTTCTCTCACTTTGTCTGTTGGTCTGAGGATGGTAGGCTGTACTCCTGTCTAGCCTTGTTCCTAGGAAACTTTGTAGTGACTGCCAAAACCTTGAAGTGAATCTACTATCTCTATCGGATATAATGGATATAGGAACACCATGAAGTCGTACGATCTCCCGAATGTAAGTTCTTGTAAGCTTCTCCATCTTGTCAGTTTCTTTGATAGGCAGGAACTGTGCAGACTTGGTCAATCTATTGACGATGACCCAAATGGTATCAAGTCCACTCGTTGTCTTGGGAAATTTGGTTATGAAGTCCATAGTGATTTGGTCCCACTTCCATTCTGGTATCTCTGGTTGTTGTAGTAAACCGGAGGGTTGCTGTTATTCGACCTTGACCTTTGCGCAAGTAAGGCATTTACTCCCGAAGGTAGCAATCTTTGCTTTCATGTTAGGCCACCAGTATAACTTTTTATGATCCAGATACATCTTATCTGAACCTGGGTGGATGGAATATCTAGTCTTGTGTGCCTCAGTCATGACCAAGACTCTAAAGACACCGTTTTTCGGTGTCCAAATCCGGTCCATGAGATTTAAGGCTTCACCACCCCTGACTTCCAAATTCTTATTCATCCCTTTAAGGGATTCACTCGCCACGTTTTCAGGTTTCAAGGCTTCGAGATGAGCCTCCAAAATTTGTGTGGGCAGATGCGAATGGATAGTCATGGTCAATGATTTGACCCTTCGACCATAATATTATTTCCAACTTAGGGCGTCTACTACTACTGTCACACCCCGAAAACCAAAGGTGGAAACGTCCCCGGGGTTGACTCCAAGTTGTGTATCAAATCCAATGTACATAGTAATCACAGTAAACAAACATTACATTACATATATATATGAAAGTTTACATTTGTTCAAAAGTAAAGTTATACAAGATATACATATGCATCATATTAACAAAAGTTGAGATGAGTCTTCCACGCACTCCATCTTCATCAAAACAGATCATCGGGTACCTGTCTAACTTGGACCTGAGAATACAAGCGGTTTGAAAATCAGCATAAAGCTGGTGAGTTCATAAGCGGTTTTGTTTTATGAAAATGTATCGGTTTCCTTTAGTTTCCGAAAAAGTTTGTTATTCAAGAAAATCCCATATTTTCTTATGTGAAGTTGGTTAAGTTATCATTGGTTACCAATTCGATTATGTATTGTATTTTTCCCCCAGGAAAATCCCATATTTTCCTAATTGTAAGATAAGTTGTATAACACAAAGTATAGTTTAACGCCCAAAACTATATAATGAAAATCTTGGGATTACTATCCCGAAAGACATATAAGATAGTTTGACACATCTAAAAGTACAGGTTTAATATCATGGGACTATCATCCCGGACTAAACACAAGATAAGTTGATGTATATATGTAAATATAGATTGAAACCATGGGATCACTATCCCGAATAAGATACAGATTTGGAAAACCATGGGATCACTATCCCGTATATGATATAGATACAAAACCTTGAGATCATTATCCCGTATAAGATATAGATTTAGAAAACCATGGGATCACTATCCCGCATAAGTTATAGATACAAAACCATGGGATCACTATCCCGTATAAGATATAGTTAAAGACCATGGGGAAAGACATCCCGTACAAGTTATAAGCATAAAACCTATGGGATCACTATCCCGAACTAGATACAAAATAGTTTGGTTAATACCATGGGATCACTATCCCGAAAGAGATTTAGATATAAACCATGGGATCACTATCCCGTATAGGACATAGATATAAAATAATTTGATAATACCATGGGATCACTATCCCGAAAGAGATCTAGAAATAATATCATGGGATCACAATCCCGAAAGAGATACATAAAATATAGATGCAAAACCATGGGATCACTATCCCGAACGAGATATAGTTTCTGAACCCAAACTGTGAATAAGCTGGTATTAATACATATTGTGAGTCGGGTAACCATACTAATACGACAACGTGACCTCCTTGACGTTTGTCAGACGTCGAACGATATCCAGAAATTTGTCACCCTAGGCGTGCCCGCCTAACTGTAGCTAGCAGTTAAGGTGTGGGATTGTCAGTCCCGAATAGATCTATTCACAAATTCCGCGCTCTCCCTCCAGGAGACTCTGGTTACACTTCCGGGGAGGATTTACTGATCATCCATAAAGGGTAGTGACTATCTCACAAACCAGTACTAAACTATTCACAGGGTTCTCATAAGGTATCGACATACAGTAAGTTATGAAACATAGTATAGTAACTATAGATACATACATGAAATTATCTGACAATACATTCAAATGATACGGAGATAAACTGAAACAGACATAGTTTATCTAATAACTTGATATAGATATCAGTATACGATAGAAAGAACAAAAAAGACCCCCAAATTATTCCCATAATAATTTGATTAGTTTGATTGTTTCCTTAACTAAAATCCATTTAGTTGAAATCGAATAGTCATTCCTTATGCTCAGCATAATACATAAGGAGTAAAAGAGTTTATAAGTTTGTCAGATATTGTGTGAAACATATCAATGTTGTGATTGGAAAACAGTTATAGTTTGCTTGTATCCCCCCCTAAAAACATTGAAAACAGTGAAAAAGCCGTAGGGGTATGAACTCACCGGACGAGATACGAGACGGTTTGGATGCTAAGAGTTGATCCGGAACTTGTAAACACACGAGGTTCCTAATTATGATGTAAAGATACACATTTGTATCTAATTAGGACTTAGTTTATTCATATGATAGGGACACTTGCTTCAAGTCGCGATAACACTCCGATACAAGTGTTTGGAGTGACCCGGGTGGCGTTTAGGGACATGAGTGACACAAGGGACTTGGGAAATGAGTTGGGACATCAAAGGAACACTCCCCTTATGGGAGTTTACGGCCAAAACACCCATCCCCATGAGTTTACGGCCGTAAACTCATGATGGGTGGTTTATGGTGCAAATTGGACTTCCAACACTTAGGGGATAATTTCTAAACTTGGTTTAAGGACTTGGAATGATTACTAAACATCAAATAGATCCCTTTTATGGGAGTTTACGGCCTAGCTTAGCTCCATGGACGTAAACCCCTATTTTTCCAAGAAAATGATGTTAAATGGTGCTAGGACAAATCACATGTGAGTGGTAGAATTAATCCAAGGCCTAACATGAGTTTGCAAGGGACTTTTGAGGTGTTTGTGGAGTTTACGGCCCATGAAACCCCCTTCATGGCCGTAAACTCTAATACATGGTGCTCCAAGGTGTTTCAAGGTCTAGAACTTGCATGATAGGACTTCTAAAATTCATCTAAGGGCCTTAGGGGTGTTTAGTTTGCATTCTAACACCAAAGATTTTGGAGTTTACGGCCCAAGAAAAAGCCTTGGCCGTAAACTCTTAGAAATCCCATGAATGATGTGTTTAAGGTCCTTAAAGTATTTTTGGTTGGTCCCTTGATTTATTCCAAGGCTTTTGGTGGTGTTGGATGGCTTTCTAACACCTTAGAATTGGATTTATGCCAAGTTATGGGGAGTTTACGGCCCAAGAACTCTCCTTGGCCGTAAACTCATCTAAATCCCCCAAAATTCATGTTTCAAGTGTCCAAATGCTAGAATCAAGGTCCTATAATTCATATCTAAGCCATAGAATTGATTTGGAAGGGTTTAAGGGCATGAAAACCCTAATTATATGACTTTACGGCCCAAGAATGATCCTTGGCCGTAAACTCCTTCAAACATCACAAAAATTATGTTTTACATGTTTAGAGTCCATATCTTGAAGTCCCATAGCCATATCTAAAGTCCAAACTAGTCAAGGAGGGGTTTAAGGGCTCAAAACCCATCATTTTTGGTGTTTACGGCCTAAGCACCTTCTTAGGCCGTAAACTCATATATATTGTCCAATTTCATGATTAAGTGTCTAGTTTGGAAGCTAAACATGCTATAGATTAAGGCTAGGAAGGTACCTTAAGGATTTGAAGCCTTAAAAATTGAGTTTTGGACCCTTAATCTTTGGATTTTGGAGAGAGGTTAGAGAGAGAGTAGAGAGAGAAGGAAAAGCTTCAAATGAAAGCTGAAACATGTTTATATAGTTCCTAAAATTTGCACACAATGGAATTCTACCCGATACCGACGTTAATTGCGGCTTTTGGTCGCACCCGATTTAGTTTCCGTCACTCGACGGGAACATTTTTAAAACTTATGAAATAATGATTTTTGGGCTAATAACATAAGTTCCTGAGTGATTTAGACACTCATTAGAAATAAATAAACATATAAGTTTATATAATTAACTCCAAAGAGAAGACGGAACGAATCCGATAACGGCGACTTTCCGGGTAGAACGGGTTTTGGCGACGAACAAATTTCGGGTTGTTACATTATCCCCCCGTTAGAGGGAATTTCGTCCCGAAATTCAAAGAATAAGATATGGATCATAAGTTTGGAATGAGACTCGAATGGATTTGCTACCTTGGATCATCACTCTCTCAAGTGGAATCGGGTCTCTACTGGGTGTTTTAGTGAATTCTCGCTATCGGGATGTGTCCTTGTTTTGTACCTTGACTCTCTCTCAATCTATGTTATCAATCGGTTTTCTCATGGAAGTTTCAACCCTGGACGACTTCGGTTTCCTCAAGGAATTACTAGGGTTTCGTTGTGTAGGAGTTTCTAAGGATTCGAGACATGATGTACTGGATAGATGTTAACAAGCTCCACGAGCATCTGAACCCTGAAGATTGTAGAATCAATCTCTACAAGATTTCGAAAAGTATGGCGTGGAACTAAACTTTAGATGTTCGAATGAAATTCCCGGAAAATCTTCGGGACAGACCTTTAGTAGAAAGAGCTACTAACTTCTCGTTTCCAAATGATCACAGAAACGAGGAACGTGGTAATTCGTACCAGGAAAACTCTTGGGTTTTAAAGCATGACACAATACGAAAGTTGATGCCGTAGATCATGAGAGTTAGGTGGAGGAAAAGATATAGACAGGCGACCCTCTCGAAACCAAGATAACAACATGAATGAGACTCCGTCATTCCATGTTAAACGTAGCATCAAAGTATTTTCGCGAAGGATTTCCCATTTAACCGAATAGAACAGACTAGTCCTCTGGGACGAGGATTCAATCTATAGGCGCGAAGTTAGCGTTCTCAATCTCATTGGTTAGTCGTCTCGATGATGCACATCTCGATCACATACGAGGAATTGAGCTTAGAAAACGTTCGAATTGATAGATAACAGGTTTCCCTCCAAACACAGGAATTGAAAAGAGTTGCAGGTATAAGAGTTATCAAAGAGAAGTATACCTGCGGCGACAGAAGGATCAGTGGTGGTAGTTGCCTTGGGGCAATTCCTTTTGAAGTGCCCGGCTTCACCACAATTGTAGCAGGCTGGACTGATTCCTGCTCCCGATGATTGGTTCGTTGACTTGACCGGTTTTCTGCAGGTTCGAGATAGATGGCCCTTCTTGCCACAGTTGTCGCAGCTCCTTTCGTGACATGGACCAGGGATGCGGTGATGGTAGTTGCACTTACCACACCAAGGAAGACTGCCAGTGTATCCACTGGTGGGAGTTTGGGCTGTAGATCCAACAGCTGAGACAACAATAGGGGTAGTAGCAGCATGGACTGCTACCGTTTTCTGTTTCTTAGAAGACCCTCTCGTACTCTGGGCCTTTCGCTTGTTCCGAGATTTCTTTTTACTTTCACCTCCACTTGTGTCCGACTCAGGAGTGGTAGTTTCCTCATCATAGTTGTCTTCGTGATCGATCAAGATTTTCGCAAGGGTTTTAGCGCTGTCGTACGTGTCTGGCTTTGCAGCCAAGACATTCCCTTTAGTTGGCTGGGTCAATCTCCAGATGAATCTCACGATCTTTTTACTCTCCAGGGTAACCATTCCCGGACAGAGTAAGGCCAGGTCATCGAATCTGGAAGTATAAGCTG
The DNA here is from genome assembly GCF_052625555.1 of Lactuca saligna. Classification (NCBI taxonomy): domain Eukaryota; kingdom Viridiplantae; phylum Streptophyta; class Magnoliopsida; order Asterales; family Asteraceae; genus Lactuca; species Lactuca saligna. Next base: position 171,975,147 of record NC_136421.1, read on the forward strand.
CTATGTTGGAACCCTTCATCTTAAGGTTCCAGAGTTCGTGTTCTAGTTTCTGAATTTCGCCCCGAGGGCAGTACTCTGCAAGCAGAAGCTCCTTCATAGCTTCCCAACCCATGGCATTCGCTACAGGTAAGGTTAAGGATTTGACTCGGCCGTTCCACCAAGTCAGGGCTTTATCAAGGAAGGTGCAGGCGGCAAACTTGACTTTCTCAGACTCCGAATAGGCACATATTTCGAAGATTGACTCGATTTTCTCAAACCATCGAGTCAGGGAAATGACACCTCCAGTGCCATCAAAGGTTGTGGGTTTCACGTTCATGAAGTATTTATAGGAACCCCCTCTTCGGTGTTCCTGGTTGCCTTCTGGGTTTTGGTGTTGGGGACCACCTCCGGAGCCACCGGGATTCATTTGAGACATAGCTGCCACCATTGCAGCATTCATAACTGTCTGAAGTGATGCGAGATCAAATTGAGAAGAAGGTGGTGGCGGAGGAGGATTATCGTTGTTCTTCGAGCTGGGTCTCTTTCTCGGAGGCATCTTGATCTAAAAAGATCAGGAAAGAGAGGATTATAAGTCCTCTGAATTGAATCAAGAGATATTGAACAAGGGATATCTCATCAAGACAGATATAGCATCATACTAAGCGATAAAGCAGGAAGGAGTTATCAAAACAGAACATTTTATCGCTATTGGAATGATCAAGTAACATTGTGTATACGAGGATTTTCTACGAAGTATTGGTTCGAGAAATACTCCCATAGTATTTCATGGTTGCGCTGCAGCGAAGGTTCGTTGTTTGGGATATTAGGTAAGTTTTAGGCATGCTGCGTACCACAGTCACCCCCAAGCACATGTTGGTCGTGTCTCGAATGAATATAGTTGGCCAGGCTATATTGACCCTAGACACGACTACATAACTGCCCAGGTTTAACCGCAGTGTACAACACCCATTTACTTATGTTTTGTTCTACTTGAAGTTACGGATTTCGACGATTCGGTATACTTGTATACTTTTGAAAATACTTATAGTTTTGAAGATACTTTTAATTCAGAGCACTGAGACCCTTTAGTGTTTATAGTTTTATACCATGTAAGGTTTGGTATACTCTGTTCACTATAAACAAGGGCTCTGATACCAATCTGTCACACCCCGAAAACCAAAGGCGGAAACGTCCCCGGGGTTGACTCCAAGTTGTGTATCAAATCCAATGTACATAGTAATCACAGTAAACAAACATTACATTACATATATATGAAAGTTTACATTTGTTCAAAAGTAAAGTTATACAAGATATACATATGCATCATATTAACAAAAGTTGAGACGAGTCTTCCACGCACTCCGTCTTCATCAAAAGAGATCATCGGGTACCTGTCTGACTTGGACCTGAGAATAAAAGCGGTTTGAAAATCAGCATAAAGCTGGTGAGTTCATAAGCGGTTTTGTTTTATGAAAATGTATCGGTTTCCTTTAGTTTCCGAAAAAGTTTGTTATCCAAGAAAATCCCATATTTTCTTATGTGAAGTTGGTTAAGTTATCAATGGTTATCAATTCGATTATGTATTGTATTTTTCCCCCAGGAAAATCCCATATTTTCCTAATTGTAAGATAAGTTGTATAACACAAAGTATAGTTTAACACCCAAAACTATATAATGAAAATCTTGGGATTACTATCCCGAAAGACATATAAGATAGTTTGACACATCTGAAAGTACAGGTTTAATATCATGGGACTATCATCCCGGACTAAACACAAGATAAGTTGATGTATATATGTAAATATAGATTGAAACCATGGGATCACTATCCCGAATAAGATACAGATTTGGAAAACCATGGGATCACTATCCCGTATACGATATAGATACAAAACCTTGGGATCATTATCCCGTATAAGATATAGATTTAGAAAACCATGGGATCACTATCCCGAATACGTTATAGATACAAAACCATGGGATCACTATCCCGTATAAGATATAGTTAAAGACCATGGGGAAAGACATCCCGTACAAGTTATAAGCATAAAACCTATGGGATCACTATCCCGAACTAGATACAAAATAGTTTAGTTAATACCATGGGATCACTATCCCGAAAGAGATTTAGATATAAACCATGGGATCACTATCCCGTATAGGACATAGATATAAAATAATTTGATAATACCATGGGATCACTATCCCGAAAGAGATCTAGAAATAATATCATGGGATCACAATCCCGAAAGAGATACATAAAATATAGATGCAAAACCATGGGATCACTATCCCGAACGAGATATAGTTTCTGAACCCAAACTGTGAATAAGCTGGTATTAATACATATTGTGAGTCGGGTAACCATACTAATACGACAACGTGACCTCCTTGACGTTTGTCAGACGTCGAACGATATCTAGAAATTTGTCACCCTAGGCGTGCCCGCCTAACTGTAGCTAGCAGTTAAGGTGTGGGATTGTCAGTCCCGAATAGATCTATTCACAAATTCCGCGCTCTCCCTCCAGGAGACTCTGGTTACACTTCCGGGGAGGATTTACTGATCATCCATAAAGGGTAGTGACTATCTCACAAACCAGTACTAAACTATTCACAGGGTTCTCATAAGGTATCGACATACAGTAAGTTATGAAACATAGTATAGTAACTATAGATACATACATGAAATTATCTGACAATACATTCAAATGATACGGAGATAAACTGAAACAGACATAGTTTATCTAATAACTTGATATAGATATCAGTATACGATAGAAAGAACAAAAAAGACCCCCAAATTATTCCCATAATAATTTGATTAGTTTGATTGTTTCCTTAACTAAAATCCATTTAGTTGAAATCGAATAGTCATTCCTTATGCTCAGCATAATACATAAGGAGTAAAAGAGTTTATAAGTTTGTCAGATATTGTGTGAAACATATCAATGTTGTGATTGGAAAACAGTTATAGTTTGCTTGTATCCCCCCCTAAAAACATTGAAAACAGTGAAAAAGCCGTAGGGGTATGAACTCACCGGACGAGATACGAGACGGTTTGGATGCTAAGAGTTGATCCGGAACTTGTAAACACACGAGGTTCCTAATTATGATGTAAAGATACACATTTGTATCTAATTAGGACTTAGTTTATTCATATGATAGGGACACTTGCTTCAAGTCGCGATAACACTCCGATACAAGTGTTTGGAGTGACCCGGGTGGCGTTTACGGACATGAGTGACACAAGGGACTTGGGAAATGAGTTGGGACATCAAAGGAACACTCCCCTTATGGGAGTTTACGGCCAAAACACCCATCCCCATGAGTTTACGGCCGTAAACTCATGATGGGTGGTTTATGGTGCAAATTGGACTTCCAACACTTAGGGGATAATTTCTAAACTTGGTTTAAGGACTTGGAATGATTACTAAACATCAAATAGATCCCTTTTATGGGAGTTTACGGCCTAGCTTAGCTCCATGGACGTAAACCCCTATTTTTCCAAGAAAATGATGTTAAATGGTGCTAGGACAAATCACATGTGAGTGGTAGAATTAATCCAAGGCCTAACATGAGTTTGCAAGGGACTTTTGAGGTGTTTGTGGAGTTTACGGCCCATGAAACCCCCTTCATGGCCGTAAACTCTAATACATGGTGCTCCAAGGTGTTTCAAGGTCTAGAACTTGCATGAAAGGACTTCTAAAATTCATCTAAGGGCCTTAGGGGTGTTTAGTTTGCATTCTAACACCAAAGATTTTGGAGTTTACGGCCCAAGAACAATCCTTGGCCGTAAATTCTTAGAAATCCCATGAATGATGTGTTTAAGGTCCTTAAAGTATTTTTGGTTGGTCCCTTGATTTATTCCAAGGCTTTCGGTGGTGTTGGATGGCTTTCTAACACCTTAGAATTGGATTTATGCCAAGTTTTGGGGAGTTTACGGCCCAAGAACTCTCCTTGGCCATAAACTCATCTAAATCCCCCAAAATTCATGTTTCAAGTGTCCAAATGCTAGAATCAAGGTCCTATAATTCATGTCTAAGCCATAGAAGTGATTTGGAAGGGTTTAAGGGCATGAAAACCCTAATTATATGACTTTACGGCCCAAGAATGATCCTTGGCCATAAACTCCTTCAAAAATCACAAAAATTATGTTTTACATGTTTAGAGTCCATATCTTAAAGTCCCATAGCCATATCTAAAGTCCAAACTAGTCAAGGAGGGGTTTAAGGGCTAAAAACCCATCATTTTTGGTGTTTACGGCCTAAGCACCTTCTTAGGCCGTAAACTCATATATATTGTCCAATTTCATGATTAAGTGTCTAGTTTGGAAGCTAAAAATGCTATAGATTAAGGCTAGGAAGGTACCTTAAGGATTTGAAGCCTTAAAAATTGAGTTTTGGACCCTTAATCTTTGGATTTTGGAGAGAGGTTAGAGAGAGAGAGAGTAGAGAGAGAAGGAAAAGCTTCAAATGAAAGCTGAAACATGTTTATATAGTTCCTAAAATTTTCACATGGTGGAATTCTACTCGATACCGATGTTAAACGCGGCTTTTGGTCGCACCCGATTTAGTTTCCGTCACTCGACGGGAACATTTTTAAAACTTATGAAATAATGATTTTTGGGCTAATAACATAAGTTCCTGAGTGATTTAGACACTCATTAGAAATAAATAAACATATAAGTTTATATAATTAACTCCAAAGAGAAGACGGAACGAATCCGATAACGGCGACTTTCCGGGTAGAACGGGTTTTGGCGACGAACAAATTTCGGGTTGTTACAACTACGTTGGCTTTACCCGGATGATAACAAATTTCACATTCATAGTCATTGAGTAGCTCGACCTATCGTCGTTGTCTCATGATGAGCTCCTTCTGGTCGAATATGTGTTGTAAACTCTTATGGTCTGTAAAGATAGTGCTTTTCGTACCATATAGGTAGTGTATCTAAATCTTTAGGGCAAACACAACTGCTCCTAGCTCAAGATCATGTGCGGTGTAGTTGACTTCGTGTGTCTTCGGTTATCTCGACACATAGGTGATAACCTTACCTCGTTGCATGAGAACACAGTCGAGCCCCTGGTTGGATGCATCACAGTATACAACGAAGTCTTCTATCCCTTTGGGGAGGGATAGTATCGGTGCGGTGCATAAGGATCACTTCAGCGTTTGAAATGCTTTTTCTTGCTTCTCTTCCTAGTCAAAGGTCACGCCTTTCTGGGTTAATGTAGTAAGAGGTTTCGCATTCCAAGAGAAGTTCTGTATGAATCTGCAGTAGTAGCCAACGAGACCTAGAAATTGACGAATTTCTGTAGGCATTTTTGGTGCTGACCAGTTCTCATGGGCTTTAATTTTTTAAGGGTCCACGTGGATTCCTTCTTCGCTAACCATGTGTCCTAAGAATTTGACTCTTGGGATCCAAAATTCACATTTCAAGAACTTTGTATAGAGCTTCTCTGATTGTAAGGATCCTAGAACTTGTCACAGATGATCGATATGCTCCTCCTTACTTCGAGAGTAGATCAGTATGTTGTCAATGAAGACGATGACGAACTGATCCAAGTAAGGACAATATACTCTATTCATTAAGTCCATGAATATTGCTGGCACATTGGTCAATCTGAGTGGAATCACCACGAATTTGTAGTGTCCATAACAAGTTTGGAAGGTTGTTTTCGGAACATCCTCCTCTAGCACTGGTAACTGGTGATACCTGAATCTTAGATAAATCTTGGAAAGGTAAGTTGCCCCTTGTAGTTGGTCAAATAAATTGTCTATGCGAGGCAGAGGGTAATGATTCTTGACCGTGAGTTTGTTGAGTTCTCTGTAGTCGATACAGATACGGAACGATCCGTCTTTCTTCTTAACAAACAAGACCGATGCTCCCCAAGGCGAGAAGCTAGGTCTGATGAAACCCTTGCTGAGCAATTCGTTAAATTGACTAGATAGTTCCTGCATCTCAGCTGGTGCTAATCGGTAGGGTGATTTGGCTACTTTGGTAGCTCTTGGGACTAAGTGGATTCTGAACTCGACCTGTCGTTGTGGAGGTAATCCTGGTAGTTCTTCTGGAAAGATGTCGGGGAAATCACATACTACTAGAATGTTCTTCAGGTCTTTCATTTTTGGGCTCGTATCGACGATGTGAGCAAGGAATGCACGATATTCCTTACATAAGTACTTTTGTGCTTGAATACTTGAGATGATATGAAGACTTGTGTCAGGTTCGTCGCCATAGATGATGAGAGTTTCGTTAGACTGAATGTTTTGATGGACTGCTTTCTCATAGCACATGATATCGGCACGATGAAGACTCAACCAATCCATGCCGATTATGATGTCGAAACTTTTAATTGATACCGGAATGAGGTCTATTGAAAAGGTATTGCTATCTAGAGGTAGGATACATCCTATGAATATATTGCTAGTGCTCTCAGTTTTCCCGTTATCCATTTCTACAGTGAATGGTTCCTTAAGTGTGTGTGGTTGTTGTTTAAGTAGACAAGCAAATTTATGATTTACGAAGCTTCTCTCTTCTCCACTATCAAACAGTATGCATGCATAAGAGTTATCGAAGAGAAACATACCAGTGACCACCATAGGGTCGGCAACTGCTTCCTCGTGGCCTATAGCCAAAACTCTTCACACTCCACTAGCATTCCCTGCCTTCGGGTAGTTCCTTCTGTAGTGGCCCACCTCGCCACAACTGTAGAAAGCCTGGCCCACACCAGCACCGGGGACTTTGATGATCGACCTTGCCAAAGATTTGCAGAAACGGACAGTGTGTTTTTTTTTTTTTGCAATTAGAGCACTGCATTTCCCGGCAGGGACCATTGTGGTGGAAGTTACATTTGTTGCACTTTGGCAAACTTCTAGCGTACTGCCTTATCGGAGTATCAGCGGCAGCTACTATCGCAGCATGAACTGCCACAAACTTCTGCTTCTTCTTGTCATCCCATAATTTCCGCTTGATGTCTACGGCTTTGGAGGGTTCTGAGATGGCTAGGTTTGTTGTTGCTGCCAGGGTACGGACCCCATGGTCAATGTGTCGTTGTGCCAATCGCTTGGCACTATCGAAAGTAGTGGGGTTTGAAGCTAACACATTCCCCTAAACTAGAGGCAACAGCCGCCAGATATACCTCTCTATCTTCTTCCCTTCCGTGGGAATCATGTTGGGACATATAACCACCAGTTCGCTGAATTTGGCGGTATAGGAAACTATGTCGGAGCCCTTCATGGTTAGGCTCCATAGCTCCTGTTGTAGCTTTTGGATTTCACCCCTCGGGCAGTACTCCTCTATCATGAGGTCTTTCAGGGTTTCTCAGCCCATATAATTTGCCACTATGAGAGTTAGTGACTTGACATGGCTATTCCACCATGTCAGGGCTTTTTCCTCGAAGGTGCAAGCAGAAAACTTGACCTTGCTCCCTATTGGACAGGAACAGATCTCGAAGATCGACTCTATTTTTGAACCATTGCGAGAGGGAAAAGACTCTGCCAGTCACTCTAAAGGAAATTGGGTTGTAGTTGGTGAAGTCCTTGTAGGTGCACTCTCTCGAGCGCATGAGGATTTCATGTTGAGTAGAATTAATAGGTGTTCCACCTCCGCTGGCACCAGTAGAATGATGTTGAGCCATGGTTGTTTCCACAGCCACAACTACTATAACATTAAGAGCTACTGTATCGATTAGTGGAGGAGGTGGTGGTGGTGTTTGATTTGCCGGCCTGCCTTTGGTAAGATGCGGGCGAGGTGCCATCTTTTACTAAAAGTTTATAAAGATGGTGATGATAGTAAGAATCAATTGTAAAGTATGATAACAGTGATCCATGGACTAATGCTCCATAGCCCAAACATTAGAATCAGTGTATGAGTTGAATAGAGATACATCAATAGAGTTTGAAAGCACAAGAGTATAGACTTTCCAATAGGTTAGAAACTTCCAATATTACTGGTATTACTGATGCAAGTGAGTTTGGGAAAAATGACCTAACGGTAGGTCTTACATCAAACCATATGAGGGAAAATGTTGACAGCTCAGTAGACTAGATAATGTTTTGGAAGATAGGAATATTTTACAGACAAGTGCTTCATAGAGCACAGATAATAAAAGGCTATTCCTTAATCAAAAGAAAAGATGTGCTAGACATCTTCAAACGGTGGCGGACATTCCTCAGAGAAACCCTATGGTCTGTCAGTTGACGCTCCACGTCGAGAATGTGTCGTTTGTAGACTCTTTGGCAAACCCGGAGTTCTATGACTTTAGCCCGATTCTCAGCTCGTGCCTGTAGTAGGGCCTCGTGGTCCATTGCGGACCTCTCCTGAGCATGCTCTAGGTGGATGGTGTGAATGGAGTGCATCATTGCATTTGCATCAACCTTCGTAATGCGATGGAGAGTCGTCCTGCCCTAGATTTCAATTCGGGCAACTCTTCGGACCAGGATGGGCAAGACTCTGTCCACTGATCCTCCTTCACTCGTGTCGTAAAAGCTTTGATCTCCATTGAATGGCATGGGATAATTTTTCTCTTTGCTCCTTGTTTCTATGCATTCCACCCATGCAGGCGTCAGGCCTTGAAAAGCCTGATGGGGGTTAGGATTTGGGACCGGAGCCACAAGGGGTAGGTTGTTGACTTCTGGCTCGGAGTCAGAACCATCAGAGAATCCTTCTGCATGATGATCATCCAAAGGGATTGGATGCTCATCTTCTGGATTGTCTTCAAGCCATCTAGCATTGCCTTCGTTCGGGAAGTACGGGTCTCCGTGAGGATGAAATCCAGCCATGATATCTATAGAAGAAAAGGGGTATCAGAATCTAATATAAATAGACATACTACTTAAGATAATTATAAGATGATCCTTACCAGTTACTTCAATAGTTGCCTAGTGCATACCCGTTATATGAAATCAAAGCAGGATAGACCTTCGAATAAATGATCCTAACTCCAAATCCACAACCAAACAAGGAACAGGAAGTAAATAAAAGATCACAAATTCTAAGTCTATGACACCTTAATCTAATATAACCTTAGTGTATCCACTTAGCAACTATTGACCTACTAGTAAAGACCTTTTTAATTCTCAGATAGGTAATTATAGTAACACAAAATACTCCTATAGTATTTTAAGTCCATGTTTTGTTCTAATGTTATCATTGTAGTAGTGTTGGTAAGTTTTTGACTTGTTGCAACACCACAACCATTCTTAGGCACATGCTTGTCACTCCTTGGAAAATATAGTTGATCATGTTATATCCTCCCAGATTTGACTATATGTCTCTAAGCCTAATTGTGTTGTTTAACAATCGTAATACTTTTGTTCTGTCCTAGTGACACTGATTTTAGTATGAATGCAGGTATGTGTACTTAGTGAAATATGTTACTATTTAAAAGTATACACTCTTGGTCAGAGTATTTGAATCCGATTGTGTTTATAGTTTGTATATCTTTTACGGGTTTATATACTCAATTCACTATAAACAATGCTCTGATACAAATCTGTCACACCCCAACACCGCAACGGCAGAAACGTTCGGGGGTGGATGACGTCGTGTACAGTATCACAACATAGATAATAGTAAACAAGAAAACAACATCATCCTGCATTAATAATATAATTTAATACAAGTGTGTTTTGTATAGTTTATAAGACACCAAAAATGTAAATCAAAATATTAGACGAGTCTTGAATGCGCTCCATCTTCTCAAAAGCTGGCATTGGTACCTGTCTACTGAACACCTGAAAATACAAGTTATTTTGAAAGAGTTTGTTAGCTTTAAAGCTGGTGAGTTCATAAGTATTTTAGTGTCATTGTTTGTATCAAAATGTTTTGTAATAGTATTTGAAGTACGAGTTTGTAAACATTTGATGTAAAAGTACGTGAATATTTGTAAATGTTTGTAACTCCTAGGAAATCCTATATTTTCTACTAAAAGTAGCCTTCTACCAAGGCACGACTGTTTTGTATGTGTGTTTCTTGTAAAAGTGTATAATTTTCCCAAGTTTAACTACCATTATCAAAATATAGTTTATACATTGTTGTTTAAGTGAAGTGATCACAAAATAGATGCAATGGGTAAATTAATGTAGAACTGCAGTGTTGTATTATAGTAACTACTACTGTACTAACTACCTTAAACCAACTTTATATTAAGGTATTATGTGATTAATTGTACCATGTTATCGACTATGAACACGACGATGTAAGACGTCGAAAGTAATGACATTTGGCACCCGAAGACCTGCATGTCCCACAGTGGATCACATTTATGTTATAATATACTTGTATATGTAATGTACGTACTAGTGTAGTGAATGTATTGTTTCTCATCATAGTATCATTGTATAGTTTCTCAAAATAGTAAGTAGTGACTCGTGAATGAATTGACTCTAGGTATGCTTCATTGAACTAGTAGTATTGAGTAGTATATCCCTAACTATACCTATTATAGTTACTAGAAGAATCATTTGTATGACTGAATGTATTGAACTTAGATAAAAGTATTTATATCTATACATATGTACATAATATATAACTAAGGATCCAACGACACCCGGACAAAAAACAGGGTACCCTAAGTCCACAACCAAACAAGGAACATGAAATAAAGTGAGTTGGCAGTCCTAAGCCCTTCAATCCTTAATTATATAACTATATATGTAATAGACACGGTTTTAACGATATATAAGTTTAAAAGCTGTAATAGAATAGTTTTGATACATAAAAGTGAGTTTAGTAAAGAGTTTAACATGTAAAAGATTTTGATAAGCATTTTGAAGTCATTTGTTTAGTAAAATAGTTTGAAAGTATAGTAACTCCATATATTTGATAGTTATTAATCATATGTGATTGATATAATAACTATGATATTCAACTTGTATTCCCCCCCCCCCCCCCCCATAAAATCATTTAAAAACATTTACAAGGCTGATTAAGGGGTATGAACTCAGCTGTAGTGAGTGGATTGTATGGAAGTGTTGGACAAGGTGCTAAGTGTCAAGTGAATATATGAACACACACAATGATCCTATTAACATATAAAGACATATGTATGCATCTAATTAGGGATTATAACACTGATTTAGTAAGTATAAGCACCCTAAAGCGTGGAAAACACTTTGGTTTAAGTGTTAGAAGGCCATTGGGTTGCATCAACGGGGTGTAAGGCCTTGCATTTGAATTTACAACCCACGGACCAAACCCCATGGACTTTACGGCCTGGGGTTCACGACCCTAGTGGGTTTACAACCGTAAACCCATGGAAAACTCCACAAAATAGTAGTTTAAGGTCCTTAGCTCAATGGTGAATGGTTCTAGTCCAATATCTAAGCATTGGTGTCTTTGAAGAATACTTGAAGATCTAAGAAAACGAGAAGATTTGATGGATGAAATCATGTATAAGAACTAGATTAAGTGTTTTAACAACAAATCAAGAGAATAAACACTTACATTTTTGGATGATTGGAAGAAAACTGTTATGATACTAGAGAGAGAAGTTGATGTTCTTGATCTTGGAAGTGAGAAATGGGGGAAAGGAAGAGTAAACTCATGCTATAAGCATGAGTTCACGACCAAGAGGAGTTCACAGCGCAAACTCCATTTGTTTGGCCGTGAACACCTAATCAAGGTGTTGGTTGATTAAATTGTTACCCGATACTCCTCGAAATACTTCCATTTATTCGTTCTTTTGTGAGAATTAATATTAAAAACACCCAAACGGACTTTAAACCGACTAAAAATTAGCAGAAATGTGTTTGACTTTTATTTGAAGTGCTTGACTATAGGGTTTGTATGAATGGAAATTTTGGGTTGTCACTGAGAATCTTATTACCTTTAATTCCTAGTTGGTTAATTAAAGGTTTAGATGTGAACTCATTTGTAACCATGCTAATTGATTCCTGAATAACTGATGACCTTCCGTGGTCATAAAATAGTGAGGTGACATTTTGTCACCCTTCAGCCTTATCGGTTGGAACTGTAACTAGCAGTCGGGGTGTGGGAGTGTCTGTCTTGTATAGATCTATACACACGATGCCCGCTATCCCTCCATGAGAGTCTGGTTAAAATATGATACAACAATGTGTTGTTTTATCCACAATTAGTATGTCACATTCTAGTTATCATATTCTAATGTTTGTATAGTATAAACTCATATATAGTATCATGTAAGTTTCCTTAGTTTCTCATAATAGTATGTTCTTTTGTATAAGTATAGTATGTATTGACTCAGGTATGAACTGACTCTTTGTGTGTTTCATTGTACTGGAAATACCGAGTAGTATATCTCTAAACTATACCTATTATAGTTTACTAGTAAATTTGTTTGAATGGCTTAGTAAATTTATACACCTTTGCCACCCAAAGGTGTTGGAACTGGGGTACTCTAAGTCCACAACCAAACTAGGAGTAGGAAACAAACTGAGTTACTAGTCCTAAGTCCTTAAAACCTTACTTATATAACTATATATGCATTAGACCTAGATTTGACAATATATAAGTTTTTAAAAGAGTTAAAGGAAAAAGGTTTGGCATATAATAACAAGTTTGATAAAAAATTTAGCATGTAAAAGAGTTTGATAATCATTCTGAAATAATTTTTTTGATACAACAGTTAAAAGTATAGAAACATCCATTTGTTTGATAGGTATTAATCACATGTGATTGATACAATAACTATAATGATTCTACTTTTATTCCCCCTCCCCCATAAAAGCATTTAAAATCATTTAAAAGGTTGATTAATGGGTATGAACTCACTTGTAGTGTGTAACTCGAATGAAAGATCGATATAAGATTTTTTGGTGTCAATTGGAGTCTTAAGCACAAACGAATCCTATTGAACATATAATTACACATATATGAATACATTTAACATATATAACCACTAATGGTGATAGGGACACGTCTTACGGACATAAAAAAGATTAGAATTTAGTGTTACCAACACATATGGTTGCACATAAGGGGTGTATGGCCCTATATTGGAGTGTAAGCCCACAAAATCAAGGGTTTTGTGTGTGTGCGGGTGCACACTCACTATAAAGTGTGTCAAAAACATGATTTCAAGCCTTAGGAATGTTCTAAGGATAGTGTTCTGACCATTGCTTAGCCGGAATGTAAGTTTGTTGCTATTTTGGACCATTAAAAGGGTGTGTGCGGTTACACATGGTGTGTGTGGCCGTACACATGGTGTGTACGGCCGTACACACTTGAAGATCATATGAAATGGCGTTTTTCATGCATAACTTCAAGGATCCTTAGCTTATATCAAGCTATTGCAAGTGTATACCCGATTTAGGGGCTTAAAAGTGTAGTTAAAGTCCAAAAAAAGTAGTGTGTGTTCTTGGTATTCATGGTGTTCTTGGTGTTTTTGAAGATTTAACACCAAAGAGATGTTTTCATGGATCAAATCAAATGGAAAGTCTAGTTAAGGACTTGTATTAACGAATCAAGGAAGAAACACTTACTTGATTTGAGGATTTTAAGAGAAATATGGATGATACTTGAGAGAAAACGAGTTCCAGTCTTGAAGAAGGTTGAAAAAGTGTTCAAATTGACTAAGTATCATATATATAGGGGGAGTGTACGGTTGGGGTGGGTGTGCGACTGGGATGGGTATGTGGCCGCACACACCTTGTGTTGGTGTGTTTGGCTCATTTGTAAGGTGTTACACTCACAAACACTCATCCCATGGCCTATGCCTAGATTATACTAGGCTTAGAACACTCAAATAGACCATAAACCATGCTAAAAGATAGCCAACCGAGTCTAACTTTGAACAAATAATAGCATATATGGAAAATATTTAACATTTAACACATAAAAGGATTTTAGGCATCTTTCCTAAAATATACTAGTGCTCATGTCTGAAATATAGTAGACACTCGTCTCACAGTCATCGCTTTGCATTCTAAGTTTAAGTCTAGAAATCCTACAAATTCCTAGCTCACTTATACTAATGATCTGATACCAACTGTGACATCCCCAATTTCACGGCCAGAAAAGACCGATTTAGTTTATGCTTTTTAAAATAAAATCAGAGTAATCTTCTAAAAGATGTTGCAGAATTTGTCTCCAGAAAAATATGATATATATATATATATATATATATATATATATATATATATATATATATATATATATATATATTATCATGGCATTTCGGAAGAAATGTATTTTCTTCATTTTAAAACTTGGGATGTCATCGTCAATATAGAAACATAAGCATAAACAGAACTTACATTCATTTACACTAGTGATTTACATCTCCTTTAATCTCTTAGTGTAAAGTATCTTCGTCGATACCTGTGATACAAATAAACTGACTGGGTCAGGCTTGGGAACCTACTCAGCATATAGGGTTTTTAACCCACAATAATACAATTATTATATTCAATCATCAAACAATCAACCCAATTGCCCATACCCATATCTCTTTTATTTTTTAAGGATTTACCCTAAGAATCGACTATCCTTCATCCATTCATTCCTCGGGATTGATCTAAGGAATTTATCCAAAGTCCATTGCTACCAAGGTTCATACAACAGGCACTACGTCACATAGTCGCCAGGGTTAATACAATACGCACTATGTATCATAGTCGCCAGAGTTTATACAATAGGCACTATGTCTCATAGTCATGAGGGTTTATACAATAGGCACTACGTCTCATAGTCGCCAGGGTTTATACAATAGGCACTACGTCTCATAGTCGCCAGGGTTTATACAATAGGACTCTCATCATTTTATCACAGACCAACTATTTCATCTACCAATGTTATTCCCAACATATTTGTAGACAAAATATATATATATATATATATATATATATATATATATATATATATATATAGTTTAAATCATTTTAAAATTTGTATAAATCATTCATTCAAGAATCATTTCGAATAAACAAATAATACCTATACACATAGAATGTATTTTATATAGAATACTTCATATCTATGTGTAAGATGAAAGTGACTATACACTCACTTAACAAGTTGATAATCGAGCAGCACTTCGTTTCTTAAACGATCGTTTCCCATAAAACTGGGATCTTTAATTGAAAACCGGGCCCTACGAGGGTGGAGCTTGAACACCGAAAAGATAAATTTTTTGGGCTCTACGGGCACATCGGGGCGTACTCCGGGTGTTAAAAATAATACCGGGGCTTCGGAGGAAGTCGAGATAGTAAAAATATTAAATTTAGGGTGAAAAGTGGAAATTTCCAAAATTACCCAGGAGGATTCGCACCCTCCTATTTATAGATGCCAGGTTCAGAGCTCCGGCCGAAGGAAGGGACACGTGGCAGCAGCAACAAGGCTCGGACAGGGCAGGTGGCGAGACACGCGTTCGATGCGAGGGCTGCACACACATGCGTGCACGGAAGATGTCATCAATGCGCGGTGCGTAGGTCTCCTAGTAGACCTCGGCTTTGGACGAATCAGCGGCTGACACAAGGTATACATGGGTCATCTCGCTTGCGAGGTGACGTGGCCGAACGTGAGCCATGCGAAATTGCTCAGTTTTATCATTTTTCTCGAATTTTGTGTCCCAAACTTCAAAAATTCATAACTTTTTCATACGAACTCCATTTTTGACGTTCTTTATATGCACGCATAGGTGATGTTATTCCCTACAACTTATGTTAGAATCCGTCGGATAATTTTGAATTTATTTTTAATATTATTATTTTTAACAGACAGGGATAAAAAAATTCGTTAAAAATTCGTAACTTTTTACGGTATTGACGAGAAACTCGTTTCTCGTTTAGGTTGTGTCAGCTAAAAATCACTCAATCTAAAATTCGAGTTTTTAGTTGTCTACTGCTAAGCTGAAATTTAGAAAAATCATAACTTTCTCATACAAAGTTAGATTTCGGCATTTTTTATGCACGCTCTCAGTTTAATGAACACTACGACTTTAGTTTAGATTGATAAGTCTAAAAATCGCTCAATCGTAAATTCACTATTTAGGTTTCCCGGTACCGTATCGGTTTCATCGCGAGACTTCGACCGGTCACAACTTCTTTGTTATAATTTGGATTTCGTTGTTCTTTATATCTACGGAACCCTTGTAACATATACTACCACTTGGTTAAGATTATTCCTTCTAAATAATCTTCCATCAAAAAGTCATTTTTGACGCTTATTGTCTTTAAATTGACTAGCCCTGATCTACGGGCATTACAGATCAGCCTAGGGATCTGTACCTACCTCTGTGCATACTACTAAGATTTGGACGACGAAGGATGTGGCACCGAAGGCTCGTGGGAGAGTCTTTCAATTGATAGCGGAGGAGGTCCATGCAACACCCGATGTTGTGGCCAGTACATGTTGTTATTGTAATCTTTTAAGATATTTTGTAATTATATTGTGATTGTGTATAGGTACTTTTATTGTGAGTTATGTGCGTGACTTGGTGTTATTTGACTCGGGTGCAAGTCGATCCTTTGTATAATTAGCTTTTAGTCATCACATTAGTATTCGAAGAGAGACATTGAGTCGACCTCTAAGAGTTTCAATAGCCGATGACCATGCGGTATTTGCGACCGACGTGATTCATGGATGTGTGCTCGAGATTTTTGGAGATAAATTTCCGATAGATCTAGTACCGATTGCTATGAGGGATGTCTGTGTCATTGTAGGCATGGAATGGTTGAGTCGATTTAGAGTTATGATCGATTGTGAGCGTTAGCTTGTGACCATACGAGACCCTAGTGGGGAAGTGCTTACAATATATGGAGAGGGTACTAGATCCACGTCTGCATTTTGTTTGGCCACTAGAGCGAGACCTAGTCTACAACAGGGATGTATGGGATTTTTGGCGTATGTGATGGATGCGCGAGCTACTATAGCGAGATTGAGTTTGCAGATGTTTTTTGCGAGGAGTTGTCGGGAGTGCCTCCTAAGAGGCAGGTAGAGTTTCGGATCGATTTAGTGTCGGGAGTAGTGCCTATTTACAAGTTCCCTTATCGCCTTGCATCTGCGGAGATGCATGAGTTATCCTCACAGCTGCAGGAGCTACCGGGGAAAGGGTTTATCAAGCCGAGTAGTTTGCCGTGGGGAGCCCCAATCCCTTATGTGAAGAAAAAGGACGATTCACATTGGATGTGCATTGATTATCATGAGTTGAACAAGCTGACAGTCAAGAACCATTACCCACTTCCAAGGATCGACGATTTGTTCGATCAGATGCAGGGGCGTTTTGGTTTTCCAAGATCGATCTGAAGTCTGGGTATCATCAAATCAGAGTCCGTGAGGAGGATGTCCAGAAGACGGAATTCAGGAAACATTATGGGCATTATGAGTTTGTGGTGATTCCTTTCGGGCTCACGAGTGCATAAGCATCCTTTATGGACCTCATGAACCGGGTGTGTAGGCCTAGGTTGGAACATTCGATAATTGTATTCATCGATGATATTTTGGTGTATTCGAGATCTAGGGAGCAGCATGAGGAGCACCTAAGAGAGATTCTGGGTATATTGAGATCGGAGAGGCTCTATGCCAAGTTCTCTAAGTGTGATTTCTGGTTACGAGAGGTCGAGTTTCCAGGACACCTCGTTAACCAGAATGGTATTTTGGTTGATCCGGCCAAGATTGAGGTTGTTATGAGATAGGAGGTGTCGAGATCCCCTACCGAGATCAGGAATTTTCTAGGACTGGTTGGATACTATCGGAGATTTATCATAGATTTTTCCAAGATTTCCATCCCTCTCACTAGTTTGACCCGGAAGGGCGTCGCGTTTACTTAGGGTCCCGAGTAGCAGACCTTATTTGAGACCCTTCACCAGAGACTATGCGAGGCTCCCGTATTATCCATTTTGGAGGGAATGGAGGATTTTGTAGTTTATTGCGATGCCTGGTATGGGTGCGGTACTGATGTAGTGAGGGCACGTGATAGCATACACATCGAGGCATTTGAAGCCTCATGAGACTAGATATCCCACCCACAATCTGGAGCTAAGGTAGTGGTGTTTGCCCTCAAGATCTGGCGTCATTATCTGTACGGGGTTCAGTGTACTATATACACGGACCACAAGAGTTTGAAGTATCTTATGGATCAGCCCAACCTTAACGTGAGATAGAGGAGATGGTTGGATGTAGTTAAATATTATGACTGCGAGAGCCTGTATCATCCAGGCAAGGCTAATGTGGTAGCCGACACCCTGAGTCGTAGAGTAGAGAGTACCCTGATCCAAGACGTGTGCATGAGGATGACAGTGATGACTCCAGTCTTGGATATTATTCGAGAGGCTCAGGTGAAGGCCGTAATACTAGAGAACCGCAAGGGGGAGCAGGTGATTGAGAAAGTGTCCGAGTTTGCGACAAACAGAAGGTGGCTTACGAGCTATCAAGGAATGATTCGGGTGCCCTTTTTGGGTGGGGCACGACATGTACTGATGGAGGAGGCATACAAATAGAGATTCTCAATCCACCTTGGGGCCACTAAGATGTATTTGGACCTGAAAAGAGACTATTGGTGGCCCTGTATGACAAGGGATGTGTCTTGGGTGGTCGAGAGGTGCTTGGCCTGTCGTCGGGTTAAGGTCGAGCACCAGCATCTGCATAGCAGGTTGGAGCCAATCGAGGTTCCCCGGTGGAAATGGGAACATATTTTCATGGATTTTTATCACCAAGTTGTCGAGGACCGCGCGGGGTGTCGATGCAATTTAGGTGATTGTGGACCGGTTGACGAAGAGCGCTCACTTTCTTGCTATCAGTGAGAGTTCTTCTCAGAGTTCTTATGCTGAGAGGCTGGCAAAGAGCTATGTGAGAGAAGTGGTGGCTCAACATGGAGTGCCGTCATCTATAGTGTCCGATCGGAATGTGTGTTTTACTTCCAAATTCTAGAAGAAGTTTCAAGAGGAATTGGGAACGCGATTGCATTTTAGTACAACCTACCACCCTTAGACGGACGAACATAGTGAGTGGACGATTCAAACGCTCGAGGACATGCTTCGAGCATGTGTTTTGGACTTCATTGGAAGTTGGGACACATACTTACCCTTGGTTGAGTTTTCTTACAACAACAACCACCATTCCAGTATCGGTATGCCTCATTTTGAGCTTCTTTATGGGAGGAGGTTTTGGACCTGTATTTTTTGGGGAGAGGTGGGGCAGAGAGTGATGGGTAGCACTAAGATAGTGCTAAAGATGATGAGCAGATCCAACATGTCAGATAGAGGTTACTGACAGCCCAGAGTTGCAAGAAGATTTATGCGGACAGGTGGCGATCCGAGATTGAGTTTCAGATTGGAGATTTTGTTCTCTAGAGGGTATCCCCATGGAAAGGGTGATATGGTTCAGGAAGAGGGGCAAGCTCGGGCCCCGATACATCGGCCCTTTCAGGGTGACCGCTAGAGTGGGTAACGTAGCGTATCGTTTAGAGCTTCCTGCGGAGTTGAGCCAGATTCATGACACCTTCCATGTATCCCAGTTGAGAAAGTGTGTGGCCGATGAGACGACAGTGGTACCACTAGAGGATATTCAGATGGATGCTAGCCTGAATTACATCAAGAGCTTGATCACGATTTTGGATCAGAAATTTAAGGTTTTGCGGAACAAGGAAGTGCCTCTAACTCAGGTCCAATGGCAACATCAGAGAGGGTGTCAATTGCATGATAGTCATAAGCTTAATGCTTTGGAAATACCATTACATGTATAATTAGAGAAAACATAGATCCAAGTTATTTAGGGTTGTATGTGCACCATAGGATGTTGGAGTATACAAAAACCCAACATAGAGATTCCCCAGTGGAAGTGGGAGCAGATTATGATGGATTTTATCACCAAGCTACCGAGGACCGCGCATGGCGTTGACGTGATATGGGTGATTGTGGATCGATTGACAAAGAGTGCACACTTCCTCGCCATCAGTGACATCTCTTCTATAGAGAAACTGGCTGAGATTTATGTGAGAGAGGTGGTAGCACGGTATGGAGTGCCAACCTCGATAGTGTCAGATCGGGATGTGCATTTTACTTCCAGGTTTTGGGAGAAATTTCACGATGAGTTGGGTACACGTTTGCATTTTAGTACAACATACCACCCACAGATAGACGGGCAGAGCGAGCGGACAATTCAGACGCTTGAGGACATGTTGCGTGCATGTGTTATGGACTTTAGAGGAAGTTAGGACACTTATTTTCCCTTGGCTAAGATTTATTACAAGAACAGCCACCATTCGAGTATTGGTATGCCTCCCTTTGATCTTTTATATGGGAGTAGGTGTCGGACTCCCATCTGCTGGGGAGTGGTAGGGCAGAGAGTGATGGGTGGCACTGAGATAATGCTCAAGACAACCAAACAAATTTAGAAGTTCAGGTAGAGGCTACTGCTAGCCCAGAGTCGCCAGAAGAGATATGCAGACAGGCGACGATCCGAGCTAGAGTTCCAAGTGGGAGATTTCGTCCTCCTGAAGGTATCCCCATGGAAAGGGGTGATCCGATTCAGGTAATGGGGCAAATTGGGGCCCCGATACATCGATCCTTTCGGAGTGACCACCAGAGTGAGTAAGGTAGCATACTAGTTGGAGCTACCTGCAGATTTGAGTCATATCCATAACACCTACCACATGTCCTAGCTGAGGAAGTGTGTAGCCGATGAGACAACAGTGGTGCCATTATAGGACATTCAGGTGGATGCGAGCCTAAATTACATTGAGATTCCGATTGCGATCTTGAATTAGAAAGTGAAGGTTCTTAGGAAAAAATAGGTTCCCCTGGTTCAGGTACAATGGCAACATCGGAAGGGGTCTGAGTTTTCGGAGCATGACTTCGAGGGAGAAGTCTGATTCTAATGGGACAGCCGGGCTCCCACATACGTTATCTTTTTATTTATTTATTTTTGAGATCTATTGAGCAACTCGATGAGTTGGTGCGTAAACTCGTTGAGTAGAGACTGATTGAGTATGTTGGTCTAAAAACCAACTCGACGAGTCAGAGAGCCGACTCGCCGAGTAGGCGCTGCGAGATGAAACCCTAAATCCCTAGATTCGAGGCCTACTTAAGGAAACTTGTGTCCTCATTTTCGCCTCACCAGCTGCCCAACTCCCCTATGTGAACCCTAATCGGCTATTGAGCTAAGAGAGAGTGTACGAGCTAATATTGAGTGTTTTAGTGGATCTTTTGGAAGGAAAGGAGTGAGATACAAGCAAGGACGAAGGAGAGGCTGTGGGATCTAGCATTCTCTCACTTGGAGCTTCCGTGGAAGGTAAAAAGCTTGCACCTTTCTCATCTTATTAGTTAGATCTCTTGAGTATGGAAATTAGGGCTTTTACCACCTTTTGTTGGAACAATGAATGCATGGAGTCTATTAGGAGGTATAGACATCAAACCTAGACCTTGTGAGGTCCATAGAGTCCAAAGGTCCCATCTTTATTGTGACAACCTAAAATTTCCATTCTGTACAACATACCAAGTCAATATAAAGTGAAACTCATTGCTGCTATCATTCAGTACAATTTAGAGTCCGTTTGAGAGTTCTGAGCCTTGTACACTTAAGGAAGAAGTGTCGGGGTTTATCTGTTGAATTTATAGCACAAAGACCGAACCTTAAACACATTAACCATGAGTTCACGGCCACCACATGGGAGTTTACGGCCGTAAACTCACCTTATATGGTGAAGATGAAAGTCATTTGTTCATTTCTTTCATTTCCTTGGCCTAAATCCTCTCAAGTACCATCCCGATCTTCGTCCCCGATCTTCAAAACTCGTAAGTTTCTTGCCCTAACTAGTTGATATCTTAGATGATCTAGTAATCTTACATGATTTCATCTGTGAATTCATTCCATTTTGTAGATTTTCAAGATCCACCAAGAACACCAAGAACACACACTCGTGTTCTTGGCCAATATCAACCATTTGAGCTCATAGATTGTAAGTACACTTGATCCAACTCATTGTACACCATGTTTAGCATGTTTAGAGCTTAGAAAACATAAGAAATCAAGAGATTTATGGAGGTTATGGCCAAGACATGTTCTTGGGCCGTAAACCCCTTTTTAGGGTGCAAATAACACCCTAACACTTAAGTGAGCCTTGGTCACTAGTATAGAACATTACCCGTTTGAGTGAAGGACCTCATTTCACGAAATGGTACTCCTTACCATGAGTTTACGGCCGTAAACTCATGAGGGAGTGGTCGCAGGGCCGTGAACACCATAGTAGGTCATTTTAGGACCATAAACCCACCCCCAAACACTTTGTTAAAGCTTTGTAACACTTAACCACTTAATCCCTAAGAGTTTTAAGGCACTTTTGGTGAACAATTGAGAGTTTACGGCCAAGAGTTTACTCCCCTGGGCCGTAAAATCCAACATACATGGTATTTGGACCATAATCTCCTGTATGAGGCTTTGCACTCCTTTGTTGCAACCTGATAGCCTCCTAGCACTTGACCAAAGTGTTTTCCTTGAAATAGGATGTTCATACATGTTTAATTAGTGTTATAATCACTAATTGTATATATGCATATGTCTTTATATGTAATTAGGATCATTGTGTGTGTCTAAGTCTTCACTTAACACCAAGCACTTGTCCGACACTTCCTTCCGATCCGCTCACTACAGGTGAGTTCATACCCATTGAATTATCCTTTTAAATGTTTTCAAATGTTTATAAATGATTTATGGGGGCAATACAAGTTGAATCATGTTTAGTTATTATATCAATCACATGTGATTAATAATTAACATGCATGGCTTTACTTTACGTTAACTGTTTTACCAATCGGATTTCTTCAAAAGTTTATCTTAAGCATTTTGAAGTGTTTAAAACAATTTATTAAACTGTTTATTAAACATTGTATGTTTCATTTCAGACCCTTTTACATTTGTGGTTCAAACAAAGGCTCCTTTATACTTAAACTGTTTTTATCAAATAAATACTTTCAAACCGTTTTATAAATTGACATCAAGTCGATCTTCTCTTAGGTATTAATCTTTTTGAAAGGTTTTACAAAACTCTTTATATGATTTTATATTGTCAATTGCATGTCGGTATATGTATAGTTATATGAATAATGTTTAAAGGACTTATGAAGGCTAACCCACTTTATTTCCTTTTCCCCGTTGGGATGTGGTCTGGTAGAGTATCGGTTATCCGTCCAAAGGTCGTTTAACTATCAATTATATATCATGCATGTGACAACTGTAAATTTACAGTCAAGTCAAACTCAAATGAAGTCAACAAGTCAAACCGGTCAACTCAATTAACCCTTGTGTACTAGGGCTTACGTTAGGAATTTTCTCTACAACTCACTATTTTAATGAGAAAACATCATTGGAAAATTCATACGTTTGAAACTTCATAGCTTTAATAAGGCTAAACATTGAACCAAAGCGATAAAACACTATTGCACACTCATCGGGAGTGTGTGGGGCCTTAAAACATGGCTTAACGAGGTTTAAGGACCTCACATTGCAAACCCGGACACTCAAAAAGGTCACATACGAAACCTCCCTCAATCATAGTCATTCTATCTGTCCTTATTTCAAATCTCTCTCAAAAGTTCCTGTAACTTTTCATAGTCTTTCGGGCCATCTCGACTCTTAACCGGGCCAAAAACGGCTTAAAACGTGGTAAAAACGCGAAAATCAGACTTAAGGAGCTGAAACTCCTCTTGGAGGCCGAAACCGAGACCTGGAAACTGAAACCAGGAAAGAACCGAAACCAAGACCTGGCAGCCAAAACGAAAACCCAAGAGCCGAACCGAGAGCCGAACCCGCCAAGAACCGAGACCGAGCCTTG
Source organism: Lactuca saligna (assembly GCF_052625555.1). Taxonomy (NCBI): domain Eukaryota; kingdom Viridiplantae; phylum Streptophyta; class Magnoliopsida; order Asterales; family Asteraceae; genus Lactuca; species Lactuca saligna. The sequence goes on from NC_136421.1 coordinate 171,998,876, forward strand.
GTCTTCCTTCCGCCTTCACACTCTCGGTTCCCCTCTTCCAACCGAGCCTCGCCTCTTTTTTTCTTTTCCCACTTTCGGTTCTTTTCTCCTTCCCATCCTCTTGGTCCTTCTCTTCTACTCTCGGTTCCAACGACCAAAAACCAAACCTCCGGCCAGACTTTGGATTTTTGACATTTTTCACCCATTTTCTATGTTTTTAACATTTTAAGCCCGTTTTTCGAGATTTTAACGCGACATTTTCACTCAAACTCATATGTTAACATAATAAACCCTAAATATTCATAATTTAATCATATTTTCATGAAAATCTTCATTTAAAGAATACAATTTAGTGGGTAAATTACAACGAGGTGGAGTGTTGACTTATCTTTAACTTATGATACAAGCAACCACTCCCATACCTACTCCATGTCACTATTCACCATCAGCCCATACCTAGTCATTTCATGGTACTTTTGCCAGCATTTTTCAGCCACACACTTGGTCAAGGGTTAGAAAACCCTCCTCTCTCCTCGCATTTCTTTCATTTCCTCTCATTCTTCCATCAAGAAGAAACTTCATTTTCTCTCAATCCTCTCACCAATATTTCGAGATTCAAGTGCATTCTTCTAAGTTTTCTCCCACTTTTGGTAAGTATATTCATCCTCCACATAATTATTTCAATTCCTCTTACTCCAAATCATAGAGTTCTTACACAAATTCCATCATATTAGTGTTAGATCTTCAAACCTTCAAGGCATCTTCTTAGTGTTCTTGAGTGGAATACTACATTTCTCCATCACCCATCCACTAAAATCTCTCAAGGTGAGTTCATACCCCTGTATTTTCATGTTTTCTTAACTTTTAAGGGGGGGGGGGGGGTAATACAAGTTAAAACACCAAGAACATAACTAAACTTTGCTAACAGTTTTCATCAGAAAAGTTGGACTACATTCACGTACTGTTTTGGACAACTTAAACATTTTAGTTTTCAAAACTGTATTAGGTGCAAATAGTTCAAGTTCTTAGATTTACAGTGAATATTTGCACATCTCCATACGATTTTTCTCCAATTTATGGTGATTTTTACAAAATTGCCTATCATTTCAAACATCAATCCGGACCAGTCTGTGATTATGGACGTTTTCACACAACTTTGGGATCATTAAAATGCATAATAAAATTTATGAACAAACTAGACCCATTTCCCAAACTGTCAGAAGTTACGGATTCTGATTTGGACATTTGATGATTTTTCTATATATTTTCTAAAATCAGTAAAAGAAAATATTAACAAGAGAAAAAATACTATCAATTTCATTTCATCTTGTAACATGTTGAGCAAGGTGTATATCTTTATGTGAATATATGTTTTTGCAAATAGATAACATTTTTCCTTAGTTTATAGTCATACATCAGAAAACAACTGGATTTTCTTTTTACCTACAAAAGTATGGTAATTAATTAGTTGTTATATTGCATGTTGCTTCACTTTAGCAAATGTATATATACATATCGGTAAACAAGATGGCTTTTACCTTCACAAAAATAGTAGTTAACCATAATAAAAAAAGTTATAACTATTACATTTAAACGTTTTGATAAACTATAATAGGTATGGTTTATGTTTCCATTAACACAACAAACACATTTCAGAAGGTTTTATTCATACAGAAAAAGGTTGTACACTCACGCACACTACACGTAAACTTGCTAACTTAAATTGTGAGATATTCTCTTCCCGCACATCCGAGTGCAGGATCCAAATTCCTGGTAGTTATAACCAGAGTCTCTTGTAGGGAGAACGTGATAGTTGTGTATAGATCTATATTGGGTTTGACACCCCACACCTTACTGCTAGCTACAGTAGGACATGCAGGTCTACGGGTGACAAATGTCATTTCAATTTCGCGACGTTTGAGAAACATCGTGGCAGGTTCATTCAGTCATACTATGGTTATAGCGGCTCACATAGGGAGTTAACAACATATAAAGTTTACTGGGATTTTCATAAATCAAAAAGGGGTTTTATGTCGATTTAAAATCACTTTTTATATCAATAATTACAGATATTATTGTATACTTTCAGTCTTGGTATTTAAGAGTACACACCATTCATTACGGGATTTTTCTCAAATCAGAAAGGGTTTTACGCAAATTTAAAACCACTTTTATATCTTTAAGTATGACAAATACTTGTTCATTTTCGGTCTCGGCATTTCGGACCACATAACTTTTATAAGGAAAATATTGGATTTTTCTTGGTGACACACCACACATTACAAAGAACGGTTTCCAAACTCTTTATCTAAAAAGCTTATGAACTCACCAACCTTTGTGTTGACACTTTTTCAAAAAACTTGTATTCTCAGAAATTCAGTGAAACACGAAATCAACAGCGATTTGAGGATGGGACGATAAATCGTCAAACAGTTCATTTTGTCATCATAATGTAATTGATTTGAATCATGTAAACATATACTTTGGTGTAACTTTTTCAATTATATTTATGATGGTTGTATTTACTTTGAGCACTATTATATTCGTTGTTATGATACTATAGATGAAGTCCGCCACCCTCGGACGTTTCCGCCATCCTTGGTTTGGGGGTGTGACAATGTATAAATATAGAGACATAAAAGTTGTCCTCAATCAGTTTAGTACTTTTGGGTAGCAAAGGCATTACTTCAGGTTACATACATACATGATGAGTAACTATTATAGGTATAGTTAGGAGATACCACTTACCATTCGAAGTACAAGGAATCACATAAGAGTCAGTTCATTCATGAGTCTATACTAGTACATTACATGATACATGAGTACGTTTACATAGATACGCTTACATGAGTACGTTTACATAGATACACTTACATGAGTGCGTTTACATAGATACGCTTACATGATTACGTTTACATGAATACATATACATGGATACTTTTACATAGATAATATATGACAAGTTACTATTACATATTATATGAATAGATTTTGTTATATACTTCTCCTTCTTATCTTTATTTTGTGATACAATCACATAATCGACAAGATAGATTGGACTTTATATCCTAGTACCAGAGGATACTTTGTGGGACTAACCATTCCTATCATCGCTGTTAGCTACAGAGGTTAATGCACATATACGGATGTCTTAGGTTGATACCATTACATGTATACTTTAAGGGATTAACTATCCATACACCCAGCTGTTAGCAACAGCGGTAAATGTACATCTACGGATATCTTAAGTTAACAATGTTAGTTATCCTAGTGCAAACGGATAGTACTTAAGTTATTATGTTATTTCCTTCCTTTACTTTGTGACACGTTCACATGAACGACGAGGTAGGATATATTAAATATAGATAACTATTTTCCTTAGTACCTTTATATTGTAACTCATACATGTAAACGACGAGGTATACTATAGTTTTATACTGATAGTTAAACAGGGAAAAACCATCCCATTTACAGAGATACTTACTTTCAAAACAGTCGGGTCTTGGTAGAATACTACTTTCAAAAGAATCAGGCCTTGGTAGAAGACTACTTTCAAAACAGTCGGGTCTTGGTAGAGGACTACTTTCAAAACAGTAGGGTCTTGGTAGAAGACTTCTTTTATACGGATCATAGGGATTTCTAGGGTTATTCAAATGCTTTCCATTACTTACAAACATTTAAATACTTATATGAGCTTTCTTTTAAAACAATTTCAAGACTTTCATTACAAGTTTTACACCTCAAAGACACATTAGTACTTATGAATTCACCAGATTTTTAGATGATACTCGCTTTCAAAATAACTTGTATTCTCAGGTCACACATAGACAGGTACGACGACCAGGTTTGTGAAGACGGAGCAGTCCAGACTCGTCTTATTCTGATTACTTATTTTATTGTTGTATATTATGAAAGAACACACTTGTAATCAAAGTTATCCTAATAATGCAATGGGTGATGTTGTTGCTTGTTTACTACTTTATATTGTTGTGATACATTACATGACGTCCTCCGCCCCTGAACGTTTCCGCCGTTCCCGGTTTTGTGGTTTGACATTTATTCAGCCATATAAGAGTTACTGTGCTTAAACCCCTTTTGTTGGAGTTTTATAGGCATGGTGGAGCAAAATGTGTCGTGTATGAATGTGCAGATCGAAGCTTTATGTGACACTCGAGCCTTGGGAGCCTATATCTAGAGTGTGGAGTGGTAGATCTGCCTTAAAACGTCTGAATGAGAAATTTACTTAAGGAAATCGATGAGTCAATGAGCTGACTTGGCAAGTCGGCTAGGGTTTTCCCCCGATAAGTCTGGACATGGGTAACTCAGCGAGTTGACAAGACAACTCGACAAGGTAAATTGGATGTTCGTGATATTTCATAAGAAACAAGGGGACTCGACGAGCCACATAGATGCACTCGGCGAGTTAGGTCAACATGGGTTGTTGAATTGACTGTCAACTTCTGTTTACTTTGCGGTTTGGTCAGACAAGGATTATGGGGACAATAGAGGGGTAAAATGGTCTTTTACCCATTCCAAGAGTTAAAGAGATAGAGAGAATCATCTTTGGTTTATTTGTGAATAGAGTGTTAATTAGAGATAATTATCCTATGTGTTAGGCGGAGGCTAGTTCGTGATTTGTGTATGAGGTTATTACGTGCTTGCTTACGAGGTGATTCTTCTCACTATACTTACTGTCACACCCCAAAACCATGAATGGCGGAAATATTCTGGGGCAGAGGACGTCATGTACAGTATGACAACAATGAATAGTAGTAAAGAAGCAACAACATCATCCATTGCATTAATAATATAATTTCATACATGTGTGTTCTGTCAAAGTTATAGACACCAAAAATATACATATCAAAATAAAATATGAGTCTTGAACGAACTCCATATTTTGAAAGCGAGTATCAGCTTAATGCTGGTGAGATCATAAGTATATTAATGTTTGAGTTTGTATGAAAATGTTTGTAAGATATCTTTGTAAGATGTTTTGTACAATGTTTTGGATAATGTTTTGTATAATGTTTGAACTCTCCTAGAAAATCCTATGTTTCCTACTAACTATAGCCTTCTACCAAGGCATCTCGTGTCTGTGTGTATGTCTCTTGTTAGAGTGTGTGTTTTCCCAATTCTGACTATCATTAACAAAAAATATAGTTGCTACATTACTGTGCATCGTGTGAATATTCACGAAGTGAATGTAATGGGAAAATGTTATCGTACCGTAGTATTTGTAATACGTGACTACCGTGGTACTCACTACCTTAAAACAAAAGGTGTTCCAAGTAACATGTGATCGACCTGTATCATGCTACCGACTCTAGTAAAACGACGATGTAAGACGCCGTAAGAAATGACATTTGGCACCCGTAGACTTAGAAGTCCCACTGTAGCGAGCAACAAGGTGTAGGATAGTCAATCCAGTATAGATCTATACGCAAACTCATACGCACCCCAATTAAGGAGATTCGGGATACAAGAGCGGTCCTGGCAGGAAGTGCCATGACCCACTAAATGGTTCACATAACTACATGAATGTATATGTAATGAATGTGCTAACTGAAAGTGTAATCTTTCTTTGTCTAGCCTGTATGTACTGAAATGTTCTGTGTGTGCTATCTGTAATGTATGTTCTCCCTATCTAGCATGTATAGTAAGGTACTATGTGTACTAGTTGTAATGTATGTTATCTCTTTATCTAGCATGTTTAGTAATGTATTGTGAGTACGACTCGAACTGAGCCATGAATGAACTGACTCATTGTATGTTTCATTGTTCTATTAATAGTTTTACTATCCTCCCTGTGCTACCCGTATGGTAACTTAATAGTGATGTAACTGGTACGTACGAACATGGAAGTACACCCTTGCTACCCAAGGGTACTGAATGAACTGGAAGAACCTTTATGACTATATATACACATGATATATAACTAATATTTGAATGACCTTCGGACGGGTACCCGATATCCCACCAGACCATATCTCAATGGCGAAAAGGAAATCGGGCGGGCAGGCCTTCCTAAGCCTTTTAAACATTTCTTATATAACTATACATACATAGTCATGCATTTGATAATAAGTATAAAAGAGTTTATGTAAAAGTATTTGATAAGTAAAAGAGTTTCTAAAACAGTTTGAAGCAATACAGTTGGATAAACAGTTTGAACAGTAAGAAAACCACTGGTTTTGTAGTTATTAATCACATGTGATTGATGTAATAACTATAAGTATTTAACTTGTATTCCCCCCCCCCCCCCCCCCCGATAAAAGCATTTAAAAACATTTAAATTATTGATTAAGGGGTATGAACTCATCTGTAGTGAGTGGATTGGATTGAAGTGTCAGATTACGATGCTAGGTGACAAGTGGAGTCTGGTACACACACAACGAGCCTAGTTATCATATAATCAATATATAAATAACTAATTAGGCACTTATCTCTAATAATATAAGTTAAGACACTCTAGAACATGGTAACACTTTGTTTCAAGCGATAAAGATCACAAGGGTTGCATCCAATTGTTGTAGAGTACGGCTAGTGAGTGTAGGGTTCAAGGAAAACTCCCTGAGGGAGTTTACGACTCTTAGGCACTCAACAAATGAGTTTACAGTCGTAAAATCATGAGTTTACGGCCGTAAGCTCATAACCATGTAACCATTTGATGATTTGATGCTTTACAAGGCCCTTAGAAGCAATTCTACTTGATGGTTAAGCCTTTGGAAGAGATTAGGGCACAATTTCCCCACTTTGGAGACTTCACGGCCCTAAGACCATATTCTTTTGTGTTTACTACCGTAAAAACTCTAGGGCTATGGTATTTTGATGTTTTCTAGTCCTTAACTTAACTAGAAATGAATCTATGCTAGTGTCCAAGGCTTAGGAAGCAATTAAAGCACACTTTGGTACATTTATTTGGTGGTCACAGTCCAAGAACTTCTTGGGCCGTAAAAACCTTACTCATAGTGTTTTTGGGTGTTTCCTAGTCCTTCATAAAATAATAGACTAGTCTAGACCAGTTTCGTTGCACAAGGAAGGGACTAGGCACTTATTTGTCCCTTATAAAAAGGGTTTACGGTCCAAGATGTTGTTGGGCTGTAAACTCTGAAATCTTACTGTTTTCATATGAATTCTATGTTATTAAGCACATTATAAGCTCTATAATACAACTAGATGGAAGCACTCACGTTTTGGGACGAATGTTCGAAGATCTGTGAGAGAGAATTCGGCTTTTCTCTAGTTGAAAATGTAACAAATGAAACAATATGGCTAAGAATCATATATATATATATATATATATATATATATATATATATATATATATATATATATATATATATATATATATATATATATATATACTCCTAGGAATTTGGCGGAAAATATTTTATTCAGGCAGTGAACTCTAATATCATGAAGTTTTGGAATAACAGATTTGCACAAAACTCAAGTGCATCCTCTCTCCTGATATCTCTTTATGTGTAAATCCTGAATTACTCAAACTTATACCAAAAGTCTGAAAATTTACTGCAATTGTTCTAACTTCTATTGACTTGATATTGTTTGTACATAATAGAAATTCCAGGTTGTCAAACTTACCATGAGTGGTATCTATGTATGATCGGAGAATCTTATGTGCTTACTTGAGTTATATGATATTATGCATTTTTTCTATGTGATATATATGCTATATTATGTGTTTACTGAGATAGGACCGGAGGGTCCAAACCATGTTGCGGAACTAGAGGGTTTTCACCGAGACAGGACCGAAGGGTCCAAACTGAGTTGTGAGACCGAAGGGTGCTCACTGAGACACATGACCGGAGGGTCCACACCGAGACACATGAGACTAGAGGGTCCATGTCGAGTTATAGCCATGATAGGCTTATTCTCTATGTAAGTGGTATTTTAGGGGACTTACTAAGCTTCGTGCTTATCATGTTATGTGTTATGTGTTTCAGGTACTTCTCAGGACCTTGGGAAGGCGTCAGGCCTGATTGTACTCACTTGTTCGAGATGATGTTGAGGATTATGGGATTTGACTTTTGTTTGTGGGTTTATGTTAGCATTTGAGACGCTTAAGGTTTTTATGAAATGTAATATACTAGTTTTATGTGTTTTAAAAATGAAAATTTTGTTTTGAAAATTTACATTGTTACACACCTCCCCGGGATGAATGAAGAATACTTACTTGTGATCCTCCTCCATTAGAACTTGTCACACCCCACCCCAATACAGAACCCAGACCCTCTGATGAAGAGTCAACAGTCCTCAGCTATCATAATCGAAGGAAGCCACCTGACCCACAATCCGCTAATAATTTTAGCGCTCTTCCTTCATTGTCTCGACCTGTGCCTAAAGAATCCATTCCAATAATGGATTAATCTCTATCATCCTCAAGCATATACCTCGGATCGGAAGCACGACCATCTTGCGGCTAAGAGAATCGATCGCCACATTGGTCTTTCCGAGGTGATAAAGGATCTCGCAATAGTAATCCTTCACCACATCCGACCAACGATGCTGCCTCATATTCAATTTCGACTGATCCATCAAATACCACAGACTCTTTTGGTCCATGGAAATAGTACAATGAACACTAAAGAGCTAATGCCACCAAATCTTTACGGAAAAAACGATAGCCCCAACTCCAGATCATGCATCGGATAGTTCACCTCATGAGGCTTCAGTTGCCTCGAAGCATAAGTGATCACACCACCCTCTTGCATCAATACTGCACCCAAACTCATAATCGAGGCATCACAGTAGACCACAAAATCATTTTAACCCTCTGACAAGGTCATAATCATCGCCTCACACAATCGTTGTCTAAGATTTTCAAAATCTGAGTGTTGCTTAGGCCCGCAGCAAAATGTCACTGACGTATTGGTCAGTCGGGTTAATGGAACAGCAATATTGGAGAAATCTTGAATGAATCTCCGATATAACCAGCCAACCCAAGAAAACTACAAATTTCTGAGGGAGACCTCAAAACCTCCCACTGCATTACGAATGCAAGCTTGGCCGGATCAATTAGAATACCCTTTTGGTTGACAAGGTGTCCCAGAAACTGCACCTCGCACAACTAGAACTACCACTTGGAGTAATTCATGAAGAGTCTCTCTCTCCTCAAAGTCTCTAATACCTCCCTTAAATGCTCCTCATGCTACTTCCGAAACTTGTAATAAACCAAGATATCATCAATAAAGACTATCACAGATTGATCGAGCATCGGTCTGCACACATGGTTGATGAGATCCATGAACGCGGTTGGAGAATTATTGAGCCCAAAAGGCGTCACCACGAACTCATAATGGCGATATCATGTCTGAAATGCTATCTTTTGCACATCCTCATGCTTAAATCGCATATGATGATAACCCAAATGCAGATCAATATTGGAGAACCAAGTTTCACCCTGAAGTTGGTTGAAAAGATCGTCAATCCTCGTAAGGCGATAAAAGTTCTTCCTTGTTATTTTATTCAACTCCCGTAGTCAATAAACATGCGAAGAGACCTGTCCTTCTTCCTCACAAAAAAAATCGGGGCGCCCTAAGGCGACCTACTTGGTCGAATAAATCATTTCTCTAATAGCTCCTACAACTGTGTAGATAATTCTAGCGTCTCAGGAGGAGCGAACCGATATGGTGCTTTGGGTATCAGGGATGCACCTAGAACAAAATAAATCCTTAACTCTACCTGCCTCTCCAGAGGTACCCCTGGAACATCCTCCGGGAACACATTGGATAATCCCGCACGATTGGCACATCATCCACTTTTTCCTTACCCTTATCCCGAGTATCCATGGCATAGGCAACAAAACCCGAACAACCTTGATGAAAATAGCATTTAGCCCTCATGCTAAATTGTGACAACCCGAAGTTCGTTTCATCAATTGTAACCCTTTTTGTTAACATATTCGTCGCTTTCGATTCGTTTCCGTTATGTCATTTATTTAGACCATAATTGTGGGACTTCTATTATGACTTAATGAGTCTCTAAAAATGTTTAGAACTCACATTAACACTTCATATTAGTAATCGGAAACATTTTAGAATCGACCATATCGGATTATGGAAACTAAATCGGGTGCGACCAAAAGCACCGTATAATGCCGGTATCGGGTAGAATTCCACCGTGTCCAAATCCCGAACACTATTTAAAGAGTTTTGAGCTTCCATTTGAAGCTTTTTCTCTCTCTCAGTACTATCTCTTTAACCTCTCTCCTCAACCAAAGATTCAAGGTCCAAAACATCGATTTAAGGCTCCAAATCTTTAAGGTAACTCCCCTAACTTGTTGTTTAACCTCTTAGGCCTTCAAATTCGTGTTTAAACTTTAATTTTGGACCTCAAACATGTGTTTATGGCCAAGGAGCATGCTTGGGCCGTAAAGACATAATAAAAGGGTTTTTATGCCTTTAAACCCCTCCAAACCAACTTTGGGACTTAGATATGACTATATGGCTTACCAATTCGGACTTAGAACACATTAAACATGGTTTTTCAGGAGTAAACATGATTTTACTACCTAAGAAAAATCTTGGGCCGTAAACGCCTCATTCATGGGGAGTAAACTCTTTATCTTGTGTTATAAAGCCATATAAACACACCTTTGGCCTTGGAATAAATCCTAAAACCAACCAAAATTAGTTTGGGGACCTTAAACATAACAAATACCTCCAATTAAGAGTTTACGGCCATGAATCCCCAAGAAATAGTTCTAGGGTTGTAAACTCATAAAAACATGTTAAAAGGTGCCCTAAATTCATACCAAGGCTTGGAAAAATAGTTCGAATCACATATCATTGTTCTAGCATCACCAAATGAATTAAGGTTTGAGCATGGGGAAGTTTACGGCTGCAAACTCCATGTTTACTGCCGTAAACTCCAATAAATGGTGCTTAAGTGAGTTTAATCCATCCCAAGGCTTTAGATAAATACATTCCAACATTTCCCATGTGTATTCAAGCCATCTAGCACCATAAAAACCCCAAACATGAGTTCGAGGTCGTGAACTCATGTGTGTATGGTGTATAAGGCCGTAAACTCCATAAGCAGTTTACTCTTGAAGAGTAAACTCAATTCCCAAGTCCCACACGTCCGTAGATGTCACCCGGGTCACTCCAAACACTTGTTTTGAAGTGTTTTCGCTGATTGGAGTGTATTATCATGTCTAATTAGTAATTTAAAATCTAATTAGATACATTTGAATATTATTTCATAATACATAGGAACCTCGCGTGTTAACAAGCCCCGAACCAACGTTTAGCATCCAAACAGTCGCGTTTTCTCGTCTGGTGAGTTCATACCCCTACCCATTTTCAGTGTTTTCACTGTTTTCACGAGGGGAATACAAGCAAAGTACAAGTGATACTTGTAATCAAAGCTTGTTTTACATACATTGTGTTTCATATTATATATGCTTTTAACACTGATAGTCGTAACAAACAACAGTTTGAACCTACATAACACATTATCATGTTATTTTGTGAAATACATTATAAATTGATGTATTTATATTTTTCACAAATGTTTTTCCACATCATATCAGTTAAAAGCATAACATTTAAACATTTGAACATGGTTTTGTCCTTGGTAACACTCCACAAAGATACGCGAGTGGAGGATGGTCATTTGATCTTTCAGTATTATTACTAGTAAATTTGTTAATCCTATAATTGGAGACACGTCCTCGGTTAACACTCCACAGAGATACGCGAGTGGAGGACCGCCCCCGTAACCAGAATCTCTTATATAGGGAGCACAAATTGAGTGTATAGATCTATACGGGGCTGACTACCCCACACCTGGCTGCTAGCTATAGTCGAACCGAAAGGTTCAAGGGTAACGAAATTCATAGAGTGAAATGGACTACTTATTGCCATAAATAGTCTTTAGTAAGGTTGTGGAACTCACAATTTGGATAATAGAGATTTAGATAATATTAATAATGGGTTAAGTAACTAGTTTACTTGGTATATGTTAGTTTTATAAACGTGTTAAAACTAATACATTTTCAGAGTACATCTTTTACATTACATCTGGGATTGGTGAACTAACACATACATTACAAGGATAACCGGGTTTTTAGTATACATCTTTCACAATAGGAAAATATGGGATTTTCCTGGGATCACACTTGAACATAACCAGAAGAGTGTAGCCTAACAGGCAACCAAACATTACTTTTAAGAAAATATGGGATTTTGTTGGGTCGAAACATTTTCAGCAACCAGAAAGGAAACTCGTACATGTTCACAAAAACAAAACCGCTTATAAACTTACCAACCGTCAAAATCCGTAACTACTAGTAGAACAAAACATAAGTAGATGGGTGTTGTATGCTGAGGTTAAATCTAGGCAGTTATGTAGTCGTGTCTAGGATCAATATTGCTTGGCCAACTATATTCATTCGAGACACGACCAACATGTGCTTGGGAGTGACTGTAGTGTTCAGCATGCCTAAAACTTACCCTAATATCCCAAACATCAAACCGGTATCATAGTGAACCATTAAATACTATGGGAGTATTTCTTGATCCAATTCTTAGCAGAAATCCTCATTCAAGCAATGTTTCCCGATCAATCCTTAGCGATAAAATTATCTGTTTTGATAACTCTTTCCTACTTTATCGCTTATTCGGAATATATAACTGTCATATCTATCGATTCAATTTTGAGGACTTATCATCATCTCTTTCCTGATCTTATTAGATCAAGATGCCTCCAAGAAAAATACCCAGCTCAAAGACCAACAACCCTCCACCACCACCTTCTCCTCAAATTGACCTCGTAACGCTTCAAACGGCTATTACGGCCGCAGTGATAGCCGTCGTGTCACAAATGAACCCCAGAAATTCAGGAGTTGATCCCCAGCCCCAAAACCTAGAAGATAGTCAAGGACACCGAAAAGGGGGTTCTTATAAAAACTTCATGAGCGCAAAACCCACTTCCTTTAATGGCACTGTAGGTGTCATTTCCCTCACTCAATGGTTTGAGAAAATCGAATCCATATTCGAAATTTGTGGTTGTTCGGAGTCTGATAAAGTAAAGTTTGCAGCCTGTACCTTCAGTGACAAAGTCCTGACTTGGTGGAATGGCCGAGTCAAATCCCTGACCCTACCTGTAGCCAATGCTATGGGTTGGGAAGCCATGAAAGAAATCCTTCTGGCTGAGTACTGCCCTCAGGGCGAAATTCAGAAATTGGAACACGAGCTCTAGAACCTAAAGATGAAGGGTTCCGATCTTAAAACGTACATCTCGAGGTTTGACGATCTGGCACTGCTCTGTCCTGGAATGGTTACCCCGGAGAGTAAGAAAATAGAAAGATTTATTTGGGGGTTGACCCAACCAACCAAGGGACACATCTTATCTGTATGGCCGGATACTTATGATAGTGCCAAAAGTTTAGCCCAGATCCTGATTGATCACAATGATGAAGTTGAGGAAACAACCGCCATCCCCGAACCGACCAAGACTAGTGGTGAGAAGAGAAAGTTTTGGAAGAAGAAGAAAGGCCAACCTTCCTAAGGATCCTCAAAGAAACAGCAGACGGTAGCAATCCATGCTGCTACTACCCCCATTACTGCTGCTTCTGTTGTGAGATCTACAGCTCAGACCCCTACCAGTAGGTATGCTGGTAACCTACCCCAATGTGAAAAGTGCAAGTACTACCATAACCCTGGCTCCTGCCGTGACCTAACATGCACCAACTCTGGGAAAAAGGGACACACAGTCAGATTCAGCAAGGCACCAGCCCAATCTGCAAATCAATCTTCTAGAGCAGGTGTTGGTCAAACCTGATATAATTGTGGAGAAGTTGGGCATTACAAGAGGAACTGCCCCAAGAAGGCAACAACTGATAATACCGGGAGAGTCCTAGCCATGGGACGGGAGGAGGTAGTCGCTGATCCCACTATTGTTTTGGGTACGTTCCTTCTCGACAACTCTTATGCTAGTATTCTTTTCGATTCGGGTGCTGAAAGAAGCTTTGTTAGTCATTCGTTCAAACATAATCTAAAACCAAATCCTCAACCATTAACCGAAACGTTTAGCATAGAAATGGCTAGCGGAGAGAAAGAAAGTGCTAGCGATGTGTTCATAGGTTGTACCCTTACCCTGAACGATCATTCATTTCACATCGATCTTATGCCAGTCTCCATTAAGAGCTTTGATGTTATCATTGGCATGGATTGGTTGAGTCCCAATCATGCTGATATCCTTTGCTACGAAAAAGCCATCCATCACAACCTTCCTTCGGGTCAAATTCTCATAATCTATAGCGATAAACTCAGCTCCAACCTTCGCATCCTTTCCTGCATCAAAGCTCAGAAACTCTTAAGAAAGGAGTGCCAAGCATTCCTACCCCACGTCATTAACAAGAAAAAGGAAATTAAAGACCTTGCGAGCATCCCCGAAGTCTGTAACTTTCCTGATGTCTTTCCAGAAGAGGTTCCAGGAATTCCTCCCGAACGTTAGGTCGAATTTTGCATTGACCTAATTCCTGGAGCTACCCTCGTAGCCAAGTCTCCATATCGCCTAGCTCCAACAGAAATGTAGGAGTTATCCAGCCAACTCAACAAGTTACTCAGTAAAGGCTTCATCAGACCGAGTTCCTCACCCTGGGGAGCTCCGGTCTTATTTGTAAAGAAGAAAGATGGATCCTTCCGGATGTGTATCTAGTACCGCGAGCTGAACAAGTTGACCATCAAAAAACGATATCCCCTTCCACGAATAGATGACCTCTTCGATCAACTTCGGGGAGCCAGCTACTTCTCAAAGATAGACCTTCGGTCAGGGTACCATCAGCTACGAGTTCATGAGAGTGATGTTTCCAAAACAGCTTTCAGGACTCGATATGGACACTACGATTTCGTAGTGATGCCCTTTGGTCTAACCAATGCACCGACTGTGTTCATGGACCTGATGAACTGGGTATGTCGTCATTTCTAAGACAAGTTCTTCGTCGTGTTCATTGACGACATACTTATCTACTCCAGAAGTGAAGAAGACCACAAACAACACTTGAGGTTAGTGTTGGAAACCCTTAGATCCAAGAAGCTATATGCGAAATTTTCCAAGTGTGAATTCTTGATTCGGAAGGTAACTTTCCTCGGTCACGTGGTAAGCGAGGAGGGAATTCACGTGGATCCTTCCAAGATTAAAGCGATAGAGAATTGGTAAGCACCAAAGACACCCACTGAAATCCATCAATTCTTGGGTCTCGCCGACTATTATTGAATATTCATCCATAATTTTTCCAAAATCGCCAAACCCCTAACCACTCTAACACAGAAAGTTATACCCTTTTGTTGGAGTGAAAGCAAGAATCCACTTTTCAGACGTTAAATCAAGCCTTGTGTAGCGCACCTGTTCTGTCCTTACCCGAAGGTACAGAAGACTTTGTTGTCTATTGTGATGCGTCTGACCAGGGTTTAGGCTGTGTGCTTATGCAAAGAGGAAAAGTGATTGCTTATACCTCAAGACAGCTGAAAGCACACGAGGTCAACTATACCACACATGACTTGGAGTTAGAAGCCGTAGTCTTTGCACTGAAGATTTGGAGACATTATCTCTACAGAACCAAGTGTACGATCTTCACTGACCATAAAAGCCTACAACACATCCTCAATCATAAAGACCTAAATATGAGGCAACGGTGATGGGTAGAACTACTTAGCGATTATGGGTGCGAGATTCGCTACCATCCCGGCAAGGCCAATGTGGTAGCAGATGCCCTTAGCTGAAAGGAAAGTTCAAGCCGTAATGTGAGGACACTGACAATGACTATCCATTCCCGATTATCCATGCAAATCCGTGATGCCCAGATAGAAGCCCTCAAACCCAAGAACAAATCAAGCGAAGCCTTAAGGGGAATGGATAAGAAACTTGAGATCAGAGGTGACGGAGTCTACTATTTCATAGACCGAATCTGGATTCCAAAGTCCGGAGGATTCAGGGAGATTGTCATGGAAGAGGCACACAAGACCAGATACTCTGTTCACCCAGGATCGGACAAGATGTACCTAGATCTTAAGAAACAACACTGGTGGCTAAACATGAAAGTCGAGATCGCTACATTCGTGGAAAAGTGCTTGACTTGTGCCAAAGTGAAAGTCAAATACCAGAAACCCTCGGGTCTGCTCCAGCAACCTGAGATACCGGAGTGGAAATGGGAGATGATTACCATTGACTTCATCACCAAGCTACCCAAGTGTCCGAGTGGGTACGATACCATTTGGGTAATTGTCGATCCTTTGACCAAATCCGCTCACTTCATCCCAATTAAAGAATCATTTGACCAAATCGCACGGATCTACATCCAAGAGGTAGCTCGACTGCACGGTGTACCTGCATCCATTATCTTTGATCGAGATAGCAGGTTTACCTCCAAATTTTAGCAGTCTCTTCAGAAGTCTCTTGGAACTAAACTACATATGAGCACGGCATATCATCCTCAGACCAACGGACATAGTGAGAGAACTATCCAAACCCTGGAAGACATGCTGAGGGAATGTTTCATCAATTTCGGCAAGTCGTGGGACACACATTTGCCATTGATCGAATTCTCGTACAACAATAGTTACCATACCAGCATCAAGGATGCACCGTTCGAAGCCCTCTACGGTCGCAAGTGCATATCCCTTCTATGCTGGGCCAAGGAAGGGGACACACAGCTAGCCAAGAGTCGATTTCCCAATAGTGCTCTCACTGGTCCTAAAATCCTCCGTGAAACCACCGAGAAGATCATCCAAATCCGGAAACGATTGAAAGCTTCGCATGATCGTCAACAGAGTTACGTAGATAATCGTCGGAAACCTCTGGAATTCCAGGTTGGAGACCGTGTCCTGTTAAAGGTCTCGCCCTGGAAAGGCATGGTACGCTTTGGAAAGCATGGGAAACTTAATCCGGGGTACATTGGACCCTTCGAGATCCTCGCCAGGATCGGTCTGGTAACCTATAAACTTCGATTACCTCACGAACTAAGTAACATCCATCCCGTCTTCCATGTGTCAAATCTCAAGAAGTGCCTATCCGACGAAACACTAGTGATTCCTGTAGACGAGATCGAGATCAATGAAAACTTGAACTTCATGGAGGAACCACTTGAAATCATTGATCGAGAGGTCAAACGCACGAAACAAAGTCGCATCCCGATAGTGAAATTTCACTGGAATGCCAAGCGGGGACCGGAGTTCACTTGGGAGCGGGAAGACTCAATGAAACAGAAGTATCCACACCTCTTTCTTGATCCATGATTTGTATCTTAATTCTGAATTTCGGGACGGAATTCCCTCTAACGGGGGGATAATGTGACAACCTGAAGTTCGTTTCATCAATTGTAACCCTTTTCGTTAATATATTTGTCGTTTTCGATTCGTTTCCGTTACGTCATTTATTTAGTTCATAATTGTGGGAATTCTATTATGACTTAATGAGTGTCTAAACATGTTTAGAACTCACATTAACACTTCATATTAGTAATCGCAAACATTTTATAATCGACCATATCGGGTTACGGTAACTAAACCGGGTGCGACCAAAAGCACCGTATAATGCCGGTATCGGGTAGAATTCCACCGTGTCCAAATACCGAACACTATTTAAAGAGTTGTGAGCTTCCATTTGAAGATTTTTCACTTTCTCACTACTCTCTCTAACCTCTCTCCTCAACCAAAACATCGATTTAAGGCTCCAAATGTTTGAGGTAACTCCCCTAACTTGTTGTTTAACCTCTCAGGCCTTCAAATTCGTGTTTAAACTTTAATTTTGGACCTCAAACATGTGCTTATGGCCAAGGAGCATGCTTAGGCCGTAAACACATAATAAAAGGGTTTTTATGCCTTTAAACCCCTCCAAACCAACTTTGGGACTTAGATATGACTATATGGCTCACCAAATCGGACTTAGAACACATTAAACATGGTTTTTGAGGAGTAAACATGAGTTTACTACCCATGAACAAGCTTGGGCCGTAAACTCCTCATTCATGGGGAGTAAAATCTTTTTCTTGTGTTATAAAGCCATATAAACACACCTTTAGCGTTGGAATAAATCCTAGAACCAACCAAAATTAGTTTGGGGACCTTAAACATGACAAATACCCTCCAATTTAGAGTTTACGACCATGACTCCCCAAGAAGTAGTTCTAGGGCCGTAAACTCATAAAAACATGTTAAAAGGTGCCCTAAATTCATACCAAGGCTTGGAAAAATAGTTGGAATCATATATGATTGTTCTAGCATCATCAAATGAATTAAGGTTTGAGCATGGGGGAGTTTACGGCCGTAAACTCCATGTTTACTACTGTAAACTCCAATAAATGGTGCTTAAGTGAGTTTAATCCATCCCAAGGCCTTAGATAAATACATTCCAACATTTCCCATGTGTATTCAAGCCATCTAGCACCATAAAAACCCCAAACATGAGTTCACGGTCGTGAACTCATGTGTGTGTGGTGTATAAGTCCGTAAAATCCATAAGGAGTTTACTCTTTAAGAGTAAACTCAATTCCCAAGTCCCACACGTCCGTAGATGTCACCCGGGTTACTCCAAACACTTGTTTTGAAGTGTTTTCGCTGATTGGAGTGTATTACCATGTCTAATTAGTAATTTAAAATCTAATTAGATACATTTGGATATTAATTCATATTACATAGGAACCTCACGTGTTAACAAGCCCCGAACCAAAGTTTAGCATCCAAACAGTCGCGTTTTCTCGTTTGGTGAGTTCATACCCCTACCCATTTTCAATGTTGTCATTGTTTTCAAGGGGGAATACAAGCAAAGTACAAGTGATACTTGTACTCAAAACTTGTTTTACATACATTGTGTTTCATATTATATATGCTTTTAACACTGACAGTCGTAACAAACAACAGTTTGAACCTACATAACACATTATCATGTTATTTGTGTTTCATATTATATATGCTTCACAAATGTTTTTCCACATCATCTCAGTTAAAAGCATAACATTTAAACATTTGAACATGGTTTTGTCCTCGGTAACACTCCATAGAGATACGCGAGTGGAGGATGGTCATTTGATCTTTCAGGATTATTACTAGTAAATTTGTTAAATCCTATAATTGGAGACACGTCCTCGGTGAACACTCCACAGAGATACGTGAGTGGAGGACCGCCCCCGTAATCGGAAGCTCTTATATAATGAGCACAACTTGAGTGTATAGATCTATACGGGGCTGACTACCCCACACCTAGCTGCTAGCTACAGCCGAACCGAAAGGTTCAAGGGTGATGAAAGTCATAGAGTGAAATGGACTACTTATTTCCATAAATAGTCTTTAGTATGGTTGTGGAACTCACAATTTGGATAACAGAGATTTACATAATAGTAATAATGGGTTAAGTAACTAGTTTACTTGGTATATTTTAGTTTTATAAACGTGTTAAAACTAATACATTTTTAGAGTACATCTTTTACATTACATCTGGGATTGGTGAACTAACACACACTTTACAAGGATAACCGGGTTTTCAGTATACATCTTTCACATTAGGAAAATATGGGATTTTCCTGAGATCACAGTTGAACATAACCAGAACAGTGTAACCTAACAGTTAACCAAACATTACTTTTAAGAAAATATGGGATTTTCTTGGTTCGTAACATTTTCAGAAACCAGAAAGGAAACTCGTACATTATCACAAAAACAAAACCGCTTATTAACTCACCAGCTTTATGCTGATTTTCAAACTGCTTGTATTCTCAGGTCCACGTTAGACAGGTACCCGATGATTCATTTTGGCGAAGACGGAATGCGTAGAAGACTCGTCTTACTTTTGTTCATATATACTATGTATCACAATTGTGCAACTTTACTTTTGAAACAAATGTAAATTTCTTTATGTAATGTAATGGTTGTTTACTTTACTTACTATGTGCATTGGATTTGATACTCAACGTGGAGTCCGCCTCGGAAATGTTTCCGCCTTCGGTTTTCGAGGTGTGACGTAAATAGATGACCGGCTAATGTTGCGGTCAATCATCACCCCCACTTGGGTACTGAACCTGTACTAACTGCTGCTAACAATCGATCATCGTCCTATTAGGTCTCACCTAGTCCATGCCTATGATCACCTTGTTCCCATGCAAAGGAAAGGGAACCAGATCAACTGGGTACCGCTTACTGAACAACTGAAGGGTACAATCTCGATGATTCCTCGCAACCCCGACCATCCTATCATCAACAATCTCCACATGAAGAAGACGATCCAACTCCCCTGGAGCTCCAACAAATATCTTGCTAAGCGTAAGAGATACAAAAGATCGGGTAGCCCCTGAATCAAATAATACCAATGCAGAGATACCATTCAAGAGGAACGATCCTAAAAAACACATAAACATGAGCAAAAAATTAATATAAATAAAGAGTTAAGGAGAAGATACGTACTGGTCACAACATCAGGAGCTGCACGCGCCTCCACCACTATCAGCTGGAAAGCCCTGCTCTTTGCCACTGGCGCATCTGCCCAACCATGGCGGCATCAGTAATCCTCAATCCATAGGGGTGGGTACTAACAACGGTCCTGCCATAGCCAAAATCGAACATTGGGTCTTCTTGCTGCCCCACTGATTGCATTGAAAGCAAATCATATCGGATACTAGACTGGTGGGGGTGGTAGCAGTACAACCTCTGCTGATATTACCAGTCTGGCCGCATTTAAAGAAGCTAGAACCCCCACTCTACACGTCCCCTCATGCATCTTGCCGTACTTTCCACATCGGATACGGCCATACTAGCCTCTCAGCTTAGAATCAAATACCTTGGGCCTCCTGCCCGAACCCCCAACACTCGCCATAGAATCTGGTTTTTTCTTCTTCTCCATCTCTATGTCAATCTCCTTCTCTCTCACCTTCACTTTCATGTCTTCCAGTCTCTTGCAGATGGATCGGCTAACAAACTATCGAATCTCACTCCTCAACATCTCATGATATTTGGCTTTCTTCATCTCCTCGTCCACCTCATACTATAGAACTAGAAGTGCCCTCTCCTTGAGCATAGTGGTGATTTTCGTCACCATCTCAATAGTCTATCAGAGATCCTAGAACTCTCGTGCCAGTTGCAACACCTCAACCACCGGTACAAAATCGATCAGAACCTGGTCAAAAAATTCACTCCAGGTCATCGCATCAATAGCATCATCATCTCCTATAGCATGCCCTACCTCCTCCCACAAATCTTGTGCCCTATTCTTCAGGAGGCAGGTGTTTGATTGGGTGTCTAAGACCATTACTATAAGTGGTATGTACTTGACTCGAGAGTAGCATGGTCCATTTGGGTTGCATATCACCAAGACAATTTGATAGGATGGACTTTTGAGAAAAGGTTATTTCTAATTTGTTAATATATTATAAGTTCTAATATATTAATACGAAATCATTATTTAATTAGTATTGATCAATAATTAATTTGGAATTAATTTTTTGATCAAAAGAGACTAATTAAATATATGGGGATTTGGTAAATCATTCATTCTTATGGTGTGGGCCAATGATCCATGATTATTTAGGTTAGGCTAAACCAATGTTACAACCCATGGACGATCCATGGGGGTTTAAACCCATGGAGCCTAAGGAATATGGAAGGTCATGCACATTAGGGTTTACATGGTGTAACCCTAATCTTGCCACACTATATAAGAAGCCCCTTAGCATCCAAAACTGGCTACTACATACACTAGTGTTCTTGGAGGTCATTGAGCCTATTTTGGTGTTAGGATATTCTCTCAAAGGTCATCACTGTCCTAGGTGTGTTTGTCATTCCATTTGAGGTGCAACACTTGGGGCACTAAGTTCTTACAGGGAAAACTCAAGAAGTTCTATAAGATACAACAAAGAGGCAATTCTATAGCTTTCTTTTATATTGATTATGTCATTTCCATGCTAGTTGTAGGCTTAATGCTTTGGAACAATATTGCATGAATAATTAGAGAAAACATAGATCCAAAGCCTTTAGGGTTGTGTGTGCACCATAGGATGTTGTAGTACAACAAAACTCATCAGTGGAATTAGAGCCATGGGTAGTTTTCTATTATATTTGATGCAAAATGTGTTATTTTTCAAAGTTGAAATGATGTTTGATTGCCCTACTCGATGAGTCCATGCTTGGACTCGACAAGTGTAACGTACACGTTTTGAAATCGTGTTTTGTAATGAATAAAATTGTGAAATATTACGTAAAATTTGAGTGTTGAGTTCTAACAGATGGTTTTACTAGAAATAAAGTAAAACTATGTTTAGAATCACTTAGAAAATATTGGAAGTCTTATGAGATTCCAATTAAAAGCCAAATAGTGAAATTTAGAGAAAATATAAAATTTTAAATAAGTAAAATTTTATTATTTGATGTTGTAGAGAATCTCGTTAGAAACTTGTAGACGAAAACCTCGTCAAAATCCGAGTTATAACGAAGAAGTTATAACCAATCGAAGATCCGCGAGAAAACCGGCACAGCACCGAATGACGTAAAAAGTGAGTTTTTGATAAACTACTTTTTAGCCTTAGTAATCTAAGTGAAAGTCGTAGTATTCGTTAAACCGAGAAATTTGATAAAAAGAACGCCAACATCTGACTTCGTATGAGGAAGTTATGATTTTTCGAAGTTTCAACTTAGCAGTAGACAGCTAAAAACTCGAATTTTAGATCGAGCGATATGTTACCAATACATCCTAAATGAGAATCGAATGTCTCGTCATATGTAGTACAACGGTAAAAAGTCTGACGAAAACGGATGTCGGATGAAGAAGTTATCAATTTTTTACAGATTTTCCTGTCCCGGTCTGTTAACAATAATAGTATTAAAAATAAATTCAAAATTAGCCGACGAAGTCTAAACAAAAGTTGCAGAGCGTTATTTTAGCTACGCGTGCATATAAATCACGTCAAAACCGGATCTCGTATACAAAAGTTATGGGTTTTCCAAATTCGGGGCCCAAAAATCGAAGAATTTCGCATGAATAGTATCGGCCACGTGACCTTGCTCGAAGCAGGTGCGTCACCGGAGACGTGGCCCAAACCAGAGACCTACGAAGCAGCTTCGTCACCGTCGCAAGATCGTGCCTCGTGTCCGACACGCGTCGTAGTCCGGTTCGCTCAGATCTTCGGCCCAGTGCGCGTCCGACGCGTCTCGCCCCGTGTCGCACTTCGGAGCCTCGCACCCGCTCCCCTGCATGCGCGCCACCTGCTTCGCTCCGCTGCTGCCACCAAGCCCTTCGCAATTGACTCACCATTTCCCCCTCGCGTGACTCTCTCCCTTGCTTCCATTTGTCTTGTCCTCGGCCGAACGCTCGCCTATAAATACGAGGACCTGCGAAACCTTCCGACTAACTTTTGAAATTTGCCATTTTCACCCCTAAATCCATATTTTCATTATTTTGACCTTTCTCGAAGCCCCAGTATCTATTTTAGCACCCAAACACATCCTGAGACCCCGAGAAGCCCGAAAATTTTATCTTTTCGGTGTTGAAGCCCTACCTTCGCAGAGCCCGGTTTTCAATTAAGCTCCCGGTTTTCAACATAAAAAGACATATTTAAAGCCGAAGTGCTGTCCAAATTACTATTTTAACCCCCGGTTAACTTAAGGTGAGTTCAATATATACGGAAAATTGTATGCTATGTGTTATATGTGCTATGTGCTTTTCAGAATTATTATTCTAAGTTATTTTCTCGTGTTATTCGCTATGTTTATAGTAATTGTAATACCTTTGACCATGTGATCAGTGAAAGGACTTAGATTCACATTGGTACTGGTACATAGCCTCTGGCCATGTAGAGCATGTCTCCATAAGAGAATGACTTCTATTATATGACATTGGCAAATGGTTAGACAGGACTATAAGCCTGAAATCTAACAAGATGTTAATCAGAAATTTGCATGTCTTCTATGCCATTTGGGCCAAAGCTTTATTGATGTATATCAAGAATTGAAAAGTATATCTTTGAATAAAGTCTTTGATTGATATGAATGCTTGTCACATGATCTCACATACATCTTATTGTTCATCTTTGCTTTGTCACATTGAAGTATATATATGGCATAACATTATATTGTATCTATTTTTTGAACTCACTAAGTGTCACCGCTTACCCTATCAATGTTTAACGATTGCTGGTGATAAGTAACTAGTATGTTTACATACTATTGAAAGATGTAGAATGGTTTGTAATAGTACTTTTGTACTACTTTTTATGTTTGTATAAATTACAATATCTTGGGTAGTTATGTAATATATATAACACTTTGTAATAGAAGGTTTGTATCCAATAGTTTGTAATTCCCTTTTTATCAATGTAAAATATTGCTTCTATAAATATGCAAATAGCATGTTTTGGAGTAATGATATTGTGAAGTACAAAAGTGTGGGTCTTTCAAAAATACGAAAGTTGGGGTCTTTCAATCATGGTATCAGAGCAATAGTTTAAGCGAACTAAATTCCACAGATTGGTATTTAGACTTAAACTATAGGAAGTTCAATATATGAATTTAATCATTGTAAGTATAGGGATACAAACCATAGGAAATATATAAGTAAAAGTATTAGTTAATAGTAAACGCTAATATTCTAAAATACTATCTTACTTCGTATTTCAGATCGATGGCTGAACAAGTAAGTAGCCATACCCCTGATATTGGTGGAGATCCTCAACCCGAGGAAGTAAATACTCCAGTATGTCCTCGTGAGGAGCGACTTTTAGGTAAACTTACCGGTGTTATTCGACAGACTCTCAAAGAACACAAAAAGAATGATGATAAAGGCAAAGAGAAAGTCACTAGAGAATCTTCAAGTGGAAAGGTGAAGCGTCCCTCGTTCAAAGATTTCAAGAGTAGTGGTGCTATGGAGTTTTCTGGTGTCCTTAATCCTATAATTGTTCTAACTTGGATTCAGAACACCGAGAAAGTATTTTTCGTTTGTCATGTGGATGATGAAGACAAGGCTATCTATGCTTCTGCAATGCTCATTAGAGAAGCTTTAGTCTAGCGGGAAACAACATATGAAGCTCTCGATGGATGTGACCAGGAGAACTTATCTTGGGAGTTGTTCAAGACTCGTGTGCTAGAGAAGTATTCTCCTCTAGATATGAGGAGAAGATTGGAGAAGGAATTCCTCGAGCTTAAACAAGGAGGAATGACTATGAATAAGTATGAAACTTAATTTAATCAAAGAGCAGGGTTTGCTACGAAGTATATTCCAACTGAAGACGAGAAAATTCAGTTATTCATGGAGGGACTACGACACGAAATCCATGATTTCGTTGTCAACCGAGATGTTCTGTCATTCGATAAAGCCGTTGAGTATGCTCGAAGGCGTGAGAACGACTTAGAAATACGTGGTGGCACTCTTACTAATCCAAAGCATCCACATACTGAAAGAACTACTCCTACTTCCACTATTCCACCAGCTCAATCTATTCGAACTGATCCAAGCAAGCAAGCACAATCTCATAGTGCTTTCGTGGCCGTGGTAGGTCACAATCTTTTTCTATTCAATCACCGTCATGTCGCGTTTGTGGAAGGAATCATCCGGGTCAATGCAAAATAGACAAGGAATCCATTATCTGTTATAGGTGTGGAGAAACAGGTCATATCAAGCCAGCTTTGTCAAGGAAGGATGTGACTTGTTATGCATGTGGTATTACTGGCCACAAGAAGCGTTTTTTCCCTACTCTTACCAGCCAAGTGATGGGAAGTCAAGCTTCTGTTCAACAACCAGCGAGAAGTCAAGTCCCTGTCCAACAACCGAAGAATGCTCCAGCTAAAAAGGAGGAGGTGCCAAAAGCTAAGGGTCATGCATTCCAGATTACCACAGAGGAAGCACGTGAGGACCCGAATGTCATGACGGGTACATTTCTTGTCAACTCTAGACCTGCTCACATCTTATTTGATTCTGGTGCCTCAGATTCTTTCGTATCTTATGAATTTGCGCATTCTTTTCAAACTGTTTGTTATGCACTCGCGCAACCATTTCACGTAGATATTGCAGGAAGTATATCATTACTTGCTGACAAAATCTATAGGGATTGTGTCATAGAAATTGAAGGCTATAATTTTCTTGCTAACCTAATCCCTATCTCCTTGCCCAATTTCGATATTATTCTAGGCATGGATTGGTTGTCAAAGAACCATGCAGAACTCTTGTGTTACGAAAAGATGGTACACATTCCTATTCACGGGGAAGATCCTATTCATGTCTACGGTGAACAAAGGATCTTAAAAATAATCTCTTTCCTCAAAGCTCGTAAATTCATATCGAAAGGTTGTCCTATGTATCTGGCCTATACGGTTGACATCTCAAGAAAGGAGAATAAAACTGTAAATGATATTCCCATTGTTAACGAATATCCCAATGTTTTCCCCGATGATCTACCTGGACTTCCTCCGGACAAACAAGTAGAATTCTGAATTGACCTCGTGCCCGGTGCTGCTCCGATTGCGAAGACTCCTTATCGTCTTGCGCCAGCTGAGATGAAAGAAATGATGATCCAACTGCAGGAATTACTTGACAAAGGCTTTAT
Organism: Lactuca saligna; assembly: GCF_052625555.1. NCBI lineage: Eukaryota > Viridiplantae > Streptophyta > Magnoliopsida > Asterales > Asteraceae > Lactuca > Lactuca saligna. Next base: position 172,025,400 of record NC_136421.1, read on the forward strand.
TCGATCGAGTACCTCTCCCTGGGGTGCTCCATTATTGTTTGTCAAGAAGAAGGACGGATCGATGAGAATGTGCATTAATTATCGTGAGTTGAATAAGGTGACTATCAAGAACAAGTACCCATTACCTCGCATCAACGATTTATTCGATCAACTTCAGGGTGTTAGCTATTTCTCAAAGATTGATTTGAGATCTGGCTGTCATCAGTTGAAAGTACAAGCGCAAGATGTATCGAAGTCTGCTTTCCGTACTCGTTATGGGCATTTCGAATTCCTTGTCATGCAATTCGGTTTGACAAATGCTCCTGCCGTATTCATGGATATGATGAATCGAGTGTGACGCCCAATGCTCGATAAGTCTATCATCGTATTCATTGACGATATTCTAATCTATTCCAAGTCTGAAGCCGATCATGCCGTTCATATTCGTGAAATCTTAGAACTTCTTCGAAAGGAGAAACTTTATGCTAAATTCTTGAAATGTGAATTTTGGCTTTGTCAAGTTCAATTTATCGGCCATATTATTTCTAGTAACAGTGTATCTGTAGATCCCATCAAAATCGAAGCCATTTAAAATTGGGAAGTGCCTCGTAGTGCTTCCGAAATTCGAAGTTTCTTAGGTCTCGCGGGATATTACCGGAGAATCATTAAAGACTTTTCTCGTATAGACGTACCTCTCAAAAGTCTTACACGGATGGAAGCCAAGTTCAAATGGGGTGAAGCTCAAGAAAAATCTTTCTCAACTCTAAAAGATCTTTTGACTCATGCTCCCGTCTTATGACTCCCAGAAGATGATGATGATTTCTCCGTATATAGCGATGCTTCAAGATTGGGAATCGGTTGTGTGTTGATGCAGAGTGGTAAAGTGATAGCCTATGCCACAAGACAACTGAAAGATTATGAAAACAATTATCCCACCCATGATCTTGAACTCGCTGCAGTAGTTTTTTCCCTAAAACATTGGAGACATTACATTTTTGGTACGAAATGCCAATTATTTACCGTCCACAAGAGTCTTAAGTGTATATTCAGTTAACAAACTTTGAATATGAGACAACAACGAGCCATGGAGCTAATCAAGGACTATGATTGTGAAATCCTGTACCATCCTGGAAAGGCTAATGTGGTTGCAGATGCACTTAGTAGGAAAGTTTATCGTAATAGTATGTGTTATACTATTACTCACACTACGGTGAAGTTCACCATTCTGGATGAACTAGAGAAGTGGCAAGTTGAAGCCTTAAAGCCAGAAAATGTAAACAAGGAAGGAATGGTACATTATGCCGATGTTTTACTTGATGATCCACGAGGATTAAAAGTATTTAAGAATCAGCTATGGATTCCAAAGATTGGTGGATTAAGACAGAAGATTTTAGATGAAGCTCATATGTCTAAGCTATCAATACATCCTGGTACAAGTAAAGTGTACTATGATGTAAGAGCTGATTATTCATGGCCTGGATTAAAAAGAGACATTTGACGCGAAATGGGATCTCGAGTTGCTCTCAGCACCACTTATCATCCCCAGACAGATGGTCAGACGGAGAGAACAATCCAGACAGTAGAAGATATGCTTCGTGTATGTGTTTTGGAGTTAGGTGGTAACCGGGATAATTACTTACCGCTTGTCGAATTTTCATATAATAACAGTTACCACACTTCAATCAAAATGCCACCATATGAAGCATTATATGGTAGCAAATGCCGTACGCTGCTATGTTGGCATGATGTAGGACAGAAGATCCTTGGAGGCCCTGAAATGATTCAAGACAACACCGACAAGATTCAAATCGTACGAGAAAGAATGAAAGCGGCCCAGGATCGATAGAAGTCCTATATGGAAAAGAGAAGACGACCTATAGAATTCCAAGTGGGTGATTTCGTGATGCCAAAGGTATCCCCATGGAAAGGCCTTATGCGATTTGGAAGAAAGGAAAGTTAACTCCTAGATTTGTTGGTCCTTTCAAAATCATCTAGAGAATTGGAAAGCAAGCATACCGCTTAGAATTGCCTGAAGATTTGGCAGGTATTCATGATGTGTTTCATGTAAGTTATCTACACAAATGCTTGAGCATCTACAATGAGACAGTTCCATTATCCAAGGTGAAATTGGATAATAAGTTAAGATATGTTGAAGAGCCTGAAGAAATCGTAAATGAAAGAACAACTAAGCTATGCAATAAAGAATTAGAATTGTTGCTTGTCAAGTGGAAACACCATCGTGGCCCAAACTATACTTGGGAGAATAAGAATGAGATAAAAGCAAAATATCCCCATTTATTTTAATCGATTTAATTTCGGGGATGAAATCCTCAAAAGGAGGAGGTATTTGTAACGTACATGTTTGAAATCGTGTTTTGTAATGAATAAAATTGTGAAATATTATGTAAAATTTGAATGTTGAGTTTTAACAGATGGTTTTAATAGAAATAAAGTAAAACTATGTTTAGAATCACTCAGAAAATATAGGAAGTCTTATGAGATTCCAATTAAAAGCCAAATAGTGCAATTTAGCGAAAATATAAAATTTTAAATAAGTAAAATTTTATTATTTGATGTTGTAGAGAATCTCGTTAGAAACTTGTAGGCGAAAACCTCGTCAAATCCGAGTTATAACGATGAAGTTATAACCAACCGAAGATTCGCGACAAAACCGACACAGCACCGAGTGACGTAAAAAGTAAGTTTATGATAAACTACTTTTTAGCCTTACTAAACTAAATGAAAGTCGTAGTATTCGTTAAACCGTGAAATTCGATAAAAAGAACGCCAAAATCTGACTTCGTATGAGGAAGTTATGATTTTTCGAAGTTTCAACTTAGTAGTAGATAGCTAAAAACTCAAATTTTAGATTGAGCGATATTTTACCGATACATCCTAAACGAGAATCGAATGTCTCGTCATATGTAGTACAACGGTAAAAAGTCTGATGAAAACGGATGTCGGATGAAGAAGTTATGAATTTTTAACAGATTTTCATGTCCCGGTCTGTTAAAAATAATAATATTAAAAATAAAGTCAAAATTTGTAACAACCCGTTATTTCAAGTCAGTAAAAAATCGAGTCCTGTAACCTCTTTAAGGAAGGAATTAGAATATCATCGAAAAATAAAGTATTCAAAAACTCTATTTGGAGCACACTATGTGGTAGGTATCGTCTTAAGGTTTCCAAACATATAAATAACACAAAAATCCGAGTTATAACGAAGAAATTATGACAATTCTAAGTTATCCGACAAAAACCGGCAATACGAAGTTGCGTAAAAACACAAAGTTTCAATAAAACACTTTCTGACCTTAGGTGTCTAAATGAAAGTCATAGATATCGTTAAACTACAAACATGCATAAAAAGAACGCTTAAATCGGACATCGTATGAATAAGTTATGAATTTTTAAAGAAATTCCTTAATCACGTCATTTTAATAAATAAATAATAAAAATAATTTCTGAATTTGCCAACGGAATCTAAATGAAAGTTGTAGATCGTAGTCTCACCTTCGCGGGGATATAAAGAACGTCAAAAACGGAGTTCGTATGAAGGAGATATGAATTTTTGAAGTTTGATAAATAATTTATATATATTTTTTATTAAAAATTCGGTATTATCCGAAGGGGAGTCAGCCTAGGGCCGTAGTACGCGCCGCGTACCCTCGTACGCCTCGCGTACTCGAGGCAACGGCCTCGGATCGTCCACGTTGCCCCTATGCGAGCTACCCCCTCCCCCGTCCCGTCCGAAACGCTGCAGCCAAAGATGCGGTCAGCGATGACGTCCCGTACGCGGCGCGTACGGGAGTACGCCCCGCGTACGCATGCTGCTGAGCCCCCTATAAAAGGGATGCGAGGGTTCCCGGGAAAATAGCTCATTCTCTCTCCTTTTTCTTGCGTTTTACGTCGTTTTCCGTGCTCGCACTACCCCGAAGCCCTGGTCATTTTGTGCAAGTCCTGAAGGTCGATTTTACTCCCGAGGAATTCCGAGATTTCCGAGGAAAATCCATTTCCCGAGACGAAACTTTGCCCGGTTTTCCATCTTGCTATCTTCAAACTTTCAAGTGAGTTCATACTCCTTTCAAACACACTTTAAATACATTTTAAATGCTTTTATACTCTTTTAGGGGGGGGGGGGGGGGAATACAAGTAAACATACGGTTATTATCGTGTATTTTATAAAGTTTCACTTCACTTGGTTTATCGAATAAATCACTTGGAACTCATTACTACTATGGAAAACTCTTGTCATACTTTGCGTGCATTAGACTTATACAAAGTATATAATGATTTCAAAGTACCTTTCATTGTTAAGTCGGTTTATACATTCTAAAAACTTGTGATTTTGCTTTGTCAAACATTGTGAAAAAGGATAAACTTTGCATACAAAACTATCACTTTAATACAGGCTTAGTTGAGAATCCATGAGACGTGTATATCTTCAAACGTTACTTTTCTTTATTAGAAAGTAATGCTGCAAGTCCTGTCTATAACCAGAGTCTCCCGTTCGGAAAACGTGTCAAATGTGTATAGATCTCTACAGGAAGTCATGATCCCGTGCCCTGACTGTTAGCTACAGTCCGTCTTTTGGGGTGACAGTTGTCATAACGTTGCGACGCCTGAAGAACGTCGTTACAGGCATATTATGTTTAGTATGGTTATAAAACTCATCGGATATACAATTATTATGGTATTATACTTTTATGATCGAGTAGCTATTAAAACTATTCTTCATCTAACAAATGCGATCTTCGTATAGCTTTATTATATAAAACTATGACACAACTTTCGAGAACGCCGGTTTCTTGCGATTTTCGGTCTTAGAGACTGCCATTTAGGTTAGGAAAATAAAGGATTTTCCTGGTGCATTTATTTACAACTTATAACACGAACATTCATATGCATTTCATACTTTTATAAGAAAATAAGGGTTTTTCTTGGAAAACACAACAACTCGTATCTCAACCATTAGGGAAAATATGGGATTTTCTGGATCTAATACTTTCACTTTCAACACAATAAATCACAACTCTTTACACTTGAAATACTGCGTTTTCTGGAAAACTTACACCCATTTTGGAATGGCATTCAATTTTTCTAAACTACTTATGAACTCACCAACTTAATTGTTGACACTTTTTCTTTGAATTAACTTGTATTCTCAAAGAACCGCTAAGCAGGTTTGGGAAATCAACTTTTGGGATTAACACGTTGGCGTTAATTACTTCTTTTGAACGATGTTTATGTATTTACCTTTTGAACATGTAATGAATACAATTATGTAAACATCTTGGAAACTTTAATATATATGGTGGTGTGTGCTTTCCTTTCTATGAGCTGTTATGATACTGAATATGACGTCCTCCGCCCCCGAACGTTTCCGCCATTCTGGTTTGGGGGTGTGACAGATTGGTATCAGAGCTTTGTTTATAGAGAATTAAGTATATCAAAACCATTCATTTTTGATATACAACTATAAACTCAATTGGGCAAAAACACTCTGAGAAAATTCATACTTTTGAAATTAAATCTAATTAGTTTTAAGGTAAGCATGCACTCATTTTATACTAATAACAGTTTCATAGTAAATAACTTTAGGAGTATTATAAATAAGTTGTGGAGTACAGGTACGCCTTGGCATGTAATCAGTACTGGGAAGGATATAGCCTGATCAACTATATTTGTCCAAGAGCCAACTAACGTATGCCAAGGGGTGTCTGCAATGGACAACAAATTTAAAACTTACCAAAAGCATATCGTTAAAGAATACTAAGGGAGTATTCAAGTGCCGTCAACCATTAAACTTAAGGGTAAGTTTCATGTGCTCTAGCTTATAGTAAATTTTTAACTCTATTCTCGTACAGTCTAAATGGCGGGATTCCATCACCCCAATGACCCCTACTACCACAACCAAGGTAATGGAGGGTGGATCGAAGAAGATCCTGAAGAAGACGAAGAGCCTATAGAGTTGGAGGGAGGGGATGACTCTAGCATGGATTCGGAGCTAGAAATTATAAATCCACCAATCCCACAACCTCCCGTCCACGTGAGGAACTTCCAAGGACCCACTCCTGTGTGGGAAAGTCACCTCCATCATTGGAGCCAACAACAAAGCTTATGCCCTCCCTACGACATGTGCCGAGACTTCTATGATGTGAGAGGCGGGGGATCAGCCGACCGAGCACTTCCGGTCATGGTTGGCAAACTCGCCAACCAGTTCTATCAATCCGGAGTGCAAGCCAACCGAATCCGAGAGGTCAATGTGGAAGTACAAATCCACACGGCTGATATCAACCGCCTAGAGTTGTTGCAGAACGACATCCACATTCGCATCGAAGCATTTCAAGCACAAGCAAATGCGGCCTTCGCAGAATTAAGAGAACAACAAGCTGCGTTTGATAGACGCCTCATGGAGTCGAAGCAGTCCAACACGGAGTCGAGCTCCAAACGCAAAGCGCGCCGCAAATAGTACTTGCCCGACTCTCAAATTTTGTTATAAATTAGGACTTCGGATAAAAGTATTATTTTCTTTAAATTGCTTTGTAATCGGAGGCCTTTAGAAAGGCCAAGAACTTTTGTCTAGACCCCGCTGTAACACAACTATATGTTTAATATATATAAGGGTATATCCCTTTTCTTGTTGTTGTTAATCATGCGCAATTCGTTCAATTCATTGGTACATCCATTCAAACTTTACTTTCAAGCTCAAAACATTGTGACGATCAAACCCAACTTCTTAGAACTATTAGAAGTTAACTCAGTATCATTTAACCCTGAACTGCCAAAACTTATAAATCTTCCATTTTTCTTTTGGCAGCACGATGCCTCCTTGTCCAACCCTAAGGCCTAGGCCGGGCACGGCACCACCACCACCTCCACCACCAGATTATGATCCAGCCATGGTCCAGGCTGCTATCACATCAGTAGTAACTGCAACCCTCTCACAAATAAACTCCCACGGAAATGGAGGGGCGGGAAGCAGCACGAATCATCCAAATCATGGCACTGGTCATGGCCAAGGAAGAGAATGTACTTACAAGGAGTTCTCTAACGCTAAGCCAAAAACTTTTAATGGAACTGGGGGAGTCATTGCACTAATGCAATGGTTCGAGAAGACCGAAACGGTCTTCGAGATCTGCTCATGCCTGGAAGCAAGCAAAGTCAAGTTCGCTGCTTGCACTTTCGTAGATCGAGCCCTCACTTGGTGGAAAAGCCATGTGAATTCAGTGACGCTCACTGTCGCCAACGCCATGAGTTGGGACGATCTAAAGGTTCTACTACTGGAAGAATACTGCCCAAGGGGCAAAGTGCAAAAGCTTGAGCAGGAGCTCTGGAATCTGAAAATGACTGGGTCTGACCTAGTCACCTACACAGCTAGGTTCAATGACCTTGCTGCACTGTGCCCTACAATGGTCAACCCAGAATCAAAGAAAGTTGAAAGGTACATTTGGGGGTTGTCACCTCAGATTCAAGGGCATGTCCTAGCTTCCAGCCCTGTTACCTACAACAGCGCTAAACGCCTGGCTCAGCGACTCATCGACCACGGAGTAAAACACAGTATCATTTCAACAAACACAAATCCACCTAGGGAGGCTCAGGGCCAGAGTAGGCCTTGTAACAAAAGGAGGGGACAAACCCAACAGGAAAACCCCAAGAAACAACAGGTAATAGCGACCCACGCTATGACTGTACCTGCCAACCCTGCCCCCACAAGCTCATATAATGGGAAACTTCCTAAGTGCAACCCATGCAGCTTCCACCACCACGGTCCTTGCCATGATCTTCAATGCACCAAGTGTAATAAGAAGGGACATACAGCCCACTATTGCAAAGAGCCAACCCAACCATCCATCCCTACTACTAATGACGGGGTAAGCCGCACCTACTTTGAGTGCGGAGACATGGGGCACTACCGCAGGGACTGCCCAAAGGCAAACAACCGGAATATCGGCGGAAGGGACCGAGTTTTCGCAATGGGACAAGATGAAGCCATTGCGGACCCTACTATTGTTACGGGTACGTTTCTTCTCGATAACTCGTATGCATGCATTTTGTTTGATAGTGGAGCGGAAAGGGGTTTTGTGAGTCACGACTTTAAAGGCCTGCTAAAATCAATACCACAATCATTAAGTGAACCATTCATAGTAGAAATGGCCAACGGGAAAATCGAAGGCACTAAGGAGATATACTTAAACTGCACCCTAACTTTAAACGATAATCCCTTTTCAATCAACCTCATGCCAGTCTCGATTAAGAGTTTCGATGTCATCATTGGCATGGATTGGTTGAGTTCTCATCATGCGGACATTCTATGTTACGATAAGGCCGTTCGCCTTAATCTGCCAACCGGCGAAACTTTCATGGTCTTGGGCGACAAACCCAGTACCACTCTTCGTATCATCTCCAGTATCCAAGCTCGAAAATGCCTACGCAAGGAGTGTCACGCGTTCCTGGCACATGTTGTAGATCTGAAACGCGAAGTCCAGGACATCAAGAGTGTGCCCGACGTATGCGACTTTCCCGACGTTTTTCCCAAGGACCTTCCGGGAATACCTCCCGCGAGACAAGTTGAGTTTAGAATCGATCTGGTTCCCGGAGCCACCCAAGTAGCCAAAGCACCCTATCGATTAGCCCCGGCAGAGATGCAAGAGCTATCCAGCCAACTGAATGAACTACTTGGAAAAGGATTCATCAGGCCGAGCTTCTCGCCATGGGGAGCACCCGTACTGTTCGTGAAAAAGAAGGATGGATCATTCAGAATGTGCATCGACTACCGAGAACTCAACAAACTTACCATCAAGAACCAATACCCCCTACCCCGAATCGATGACTTATTCGACCAACTCCAAGGAGCCAACTACTTCTCCAAGATCGATCTGAGGTCGGGATATCACCAGCTGCGAGTCCTGGAGAGTGATATTCCCAAGACGGCCTTCTGAACACGATACGGACATTACGAGTTCGTAGTGATGCCGTTCGGACTAACCAATGCCCTGGCCGTATTCATGGATCTAATGAATCGGGTATGTCGTCCATTCTTGGATAAATTCGTGATAGTATTCATAGACGACATACTCATTTATTCAAAGAATAAAGAAGAGCATGGTCAACATCCGAGGCAAGTTTTAGAGACGTTACGGACTGAGAGACTGTATGCAAAATTCTCAAAATGTGAATTTTGGATTAGAAAGGTGGACTTCCTCGGTCACGTGGTCAGCAAGGAAGGAATCCACGTGGATCCATCAAAAATCAAGGCTATCAAAAACTGGTCTGCGCCAACTACACCAACAGAAATTCGCCAATTTCTAGGTCTTGCTGGTTATTACCAAAGGTTCATCCAGAATTTCTCCAGCATCGCAAAGCCTCTTACCGCCTTAACCCAGAAAGGTGTGACTTACAATTGGGGAGAAAAGCAAGATGCTGCATTTCAGACTTTGAAACAGGCCCTTTGTAGTGCGCCCATCCTTTCTCTCCCAGAAGGGACCGAAGATTTTGTGGTGTATTGCAACGCTTCAAAGCAAGGGCTGGGCTGTGTACTAATGCAGAGGGGAAAGGTTATTGCATATGCCTCACAACAACTGAAAACGCATGAGGTAAACTACACCACTCATGATTTAGAACTTGGGGCGGTGGTCTTCGGTCTTAAAATCTGGAGACACTACCTATATGGTACCAAATGAACTATTTTTACAGACCACAAGAGCCTACAACACATCTTCGACCAGAAGGAGTTGAACATGAGACAGCGACGTTGGGTCGAATTGCTCAACGACTACGAATGTGAGATTCACTATCATCCAGGAAAGGCTAACGTCGTGGCAGATGCCCTTAGTCATAAGGAGTACTCTGGCCGAAGAGTGAAGTCATTAGCCATGTCAATCCATTCGCACCTGTCGATACAAGTCAAGGAAGCTCAAATAGAGGCCCTGAAACCCGAAAACGTGACAGGTGAGACCCTTAGGGGAATGGACAAGAATTTAGAAATCAAGAGTGACGGAGCACGCTACCTCATGAACCGAATATGGACACCCAAGTTTGGTGGACTTAGAGAGGTAGTTATGAGCGAGGCACACAAGACTCCATACTCCGTACACCCCGGGTCAGACAAGATGTATCAAGATCTCAAACAACTCTACTGGTGGCCAAACATGAAAGCAGAGATAGCTACATATGTGAGCAAGTGTTTTACTTGCGCCAAGATCAAAATAGAACACCAGAAACCCTCAGGACTACTCCAACAACCTGAAATTCCTGAGTGGAAATGGGAGCAGATTTCCATGGACTTCATAACGAAACTGCCCAAAACTCAGGGTGGCCAAGATACTATTTGGGTAATCGTCCATAGATTAACCAAGTCCGCTCATTTCCTACCAATCAAGGAAACGGATAAAATGGAAAAGCTATCGAGAATCTACATCCGAGAGATCGTACGACTCCATGGAGTGACAATGTCTATCATCTCGGATAGAGACAGCAGATTCACGTCTAGATTCTGGCAATCATTGCAAAAATCCATGGGAACAAGATTGGACATGAGTACAGCCTATCAACCCCAAACTGACGGACAGAGCGAAAGAACGATCCAAACCTTGGAAGACATGTTACGAGCATGTGTAATCGACTTTGGTAAAGCATGGGATGTTCACTTACCTTTGGTTGAGTTCTCTTATAACAATAGTTATCATACTAGTATCAATACTGCTCCATTTGAAGCCCTTTACGGCCGTAAGTGCAGATCACCTCTGTGCTGGACGGAAGTGGGCGACACACAACTAGCAAAAGGTCTAGTCCCTGATAGCACCCTCACTGGTCCAGAGATCATCAGAGAAACTACTGAAAAGATCGTGCAAATACGAGAACGACTGAAATCCTCGAGGGATAGGCAAAAGAGCTATGCTGACAAAAGACGTAAACCCTTGGAATTTCAGATTGGCGATCGGGTACTACTGAAGGTCTCACCCTGGAAGGGCATGATACGCTTTGGAAAGCGTGGGAAGCTAAATCCTAGGTACATTGGACCCTTCGAAATTATTTCAAGAGTTGGTCCAGTAGCCTACAAACTCCAACTTCCAATAGAGCTTAACAAAGTACATCCAGTATTCCACGTATCAAACCTGAAGAAGTGTTTGTCCGACGAAACACTTGTAATACCACTCGATGAGATCGAACTAAATGAAAATCTTAACTTTGTGGAAGAACCCGTTGAGATCATGGATAAGGAAGTTAAACGAACTAAACAGAGTCACATTCCAATAGTAAAGGTCCAATGGAATGCTAAGAGGGGACCTGAGTTCACGTGGGAACGAGAAGATCAAATGCAACAGAAGTATCCACATCTTTTCCTCAGCCCGTAAGACTCTTCTTTTGTATTAAAATTTCAGGATGAAATTCCCTCTAACGGGGGGATGATTTAACAACCCGTTATTTCAAGTCAGTAAAAAATCGAGTCCTGTAACCTCTTTGAGGAAGGAATTAGAATATCATCGAAAAATGAAGTATTCAAAAACTCTATTTGGAGTACACTATGTGTTAGGTATCGTCTTAAGGTTTCCAAACATATAAATAACACAAAAATCCGAGTTATAACGAAGAAATTATGACCATTCTAAGTTATCCGACAAAAACCGGCAATACAAAGTTGCGTAAAAACGCAAAGTTTCAATAAAACACTTTCTGACCTTAGGTGTCTAAATGAAAGTCATAGATATCGTTAAACTACAAACATGCATAAAAAGAACGCTCAAATCGGACATCGTATGAATAAGTTATGAATTTTTAAAGAAATTCCTTAATCATGTCATTTTAATAAATAAATAATAAAAATAATTTCGGAATTTGCCAACGGAATCTAAATGAAAGTTGTAGATCGTAGTCTCACCTTCGCGGGGATATAAAGAATGTCAAAAACAGAGTTCGTATGAAGGAGATATGAATTTTTGAAGTTTGATAAATAATTTATATATAATTTTTATTAAAAATTCGGTATTATCCGAAGGGGAGTCAGCCTAGGGCCGTAGTACGCGCCGCGTACCCTCGTACGCCCCGCGTACTCGAGGCAACGGCCTCGGATCGTCCACGTCGCCCCTATGCGAGCTACCCCCTCCCCCGTCCCGTCCGAAACGCTGCAGCCGAGGATGCGGTCAACGATAATGTCCCGTGCGCGCCGCGTACGGGAGTACGCCTCGCGTACGCATGCTGCTCAGCCCCTTATAAAAGGGGTGCGAGGGTTCCCGGGAAAATGGCTTATTCTCTCTCCTTTTTCTTGCGTTTTACCTCGTTTTCCGTGCTCGCACTACCCCGAAGCCCTGGTCATTTTGTGCAAGTCCCGAAGGTCGATTTTACTCCCGAGGAATCCCGAGATTTCCGAGGAAAATCCATTTCCCGAGATGAAACTCTGCCCGGTTTTCCATCTTGCTATCTTCAAACTTTCAAGTGAGTTCATACCCCTTTCAAACACACTTTAAATACATTTTAAATGCTTTTATACTCTTTTAGGGGGGAGGGAATACAAGTAAACATACGGTTATTATTGTGTATTTTATAAAGTTTCACTTCACTTGGTTTATCGAATAAATCACTTGGAACTCCTTACTACTATGGAAAACTCTTGTCATACTTTGCGTGCATTAGACTTATACAAAGTATATAATGATTTCAAAGTACCTTTCATTGTTAAGTCGGTTTATACATTCTAAAAACTTATGATTTTGCTTTGTCAAACATTGTGAAAAAGGATAAACTTTGCATACAAAACTATCACTTTAATACAGGCTTAGTTGAGAATCCATGAGACGTGTATATCTTCAAACGTTACTTTTCTTTATTAGAAAGTAATGCTGCAAGTCCTGTGTATAACCAGAGTCTCCCGTTCGGAGAACGTGTCAAATGTGTATAGATCTATACGGGAAGTCATGATCCCGCGCCCTGACTGTTAGCTACAGTCCGTCTTTTGGGGTGACAGTTGTCATAACGCTGCGACGCCTGAAGAACGTCGTTACAGGCATATTATGTTTAGTATGGTTATAAAACTCATCGGATATACAATTATTATGGTATTATACTTTTATGATCGAGTAGCTATTAAAACTATTCTTCATCTAACAAATGCGATCTTCGTATAGCTTTATTAGATAAAACTATGACACAACTTTCGAGAACGCCGGTTTCTTGCGATTTTCGGTCTTAGAGACTGCCATTTAGGTTAGGAAAATAAGGGATTTTCCTGGTGCATTTATTTACAACTTATAACACGAACATTCATATGCATTTCATACTTTTATAAGAAAATAAGGGTTTTTCTTGGAAAACACAACAACTCGTATCTCAACCATTAGGGAAAATATGGGATTTTCTGGATCTAATACATTCACTTTCAACACAATAAATCACAACTCTTTATATTTGAAATACTGCATTTTCTGGAAAACTTACACCCATTTTGGAATGGCATCCAATTTTTCTAAACTACTTATGAACTCACCAACTTAATTGTTGAAACTTTTTCTTTGAATTAACTTGTATTCTCAGGGAACCGCTAAGCAGGTTTGGGAAATCAACTTTTGGGATTAACGCGTTGGCGTTAATTACTTCTTTTGAACGATGTTTATGTATTTACCTTTTGAACATGTAATGAATACAATTATGTAAACATCTTGGAAACTTTAATATATATGGTGGTGTGTGCTTTCCTTTCTATGAGCTGTTATGTTACTGAATATGACGTCCTCCGCCCCCGAACGTTTCCGCCGTTCTGGTTTGGGGGTGTGACAAAATTAGCCGACGAAGTCTAAACAAAAGTTGTAGAGTGTAATTTTAGCTACGCGGGCATATAAAGAACATCAAAAACGGAGCTCGTATGCGAAATTTATGGATTTTAGAAATTCGGGGCCCGAAAATTGAAGAATTTCGCATGAATAGTACCGGCCACGTCACCTTGCTCGAAGCAGGTGTGTCACCGGAGACGTGGCCCAAACCGGAGACCTACGAAGCAGCTTCGTCACCCTCGTAAGATCGTGCCTCGTGTCTGACACACGTCGCAGTCTGGTTCGCTCAGATCTTCGGCCCAGTGCGCGTCCGATGCGTCTCGCCCCATGTCGCACTTCGGAGCCTTGCACCCGGTCCCCTGCATGCGCGCCACCTGCTTCGCTCCGCTGCTGCCACCAAGCCCTTCGCAACTGACTCACCATTTCCCCCTCGCGTGACTCTCTCCCTCGCTGCCATTTGTCTTGTCCTCGGCCGAACGCTCGCCTATAAATAGGAGGACTTACGAGACCTTCCGACTAAGTTTTGAAATTTGCCATTTTTCATCCCTAAATCCATATTTTCATTATTTTGACCTTTCCCGAAGCCCCAGTATCTATTTTAGCACCCAAACACGTCCTGAGACCCCCGAGAAGCCTGAAAATTTTATCTTTTCGGTTTTGAAGCCCTACCTTCGCAGAGCCAGGTTTTCAATTAAGCTCCCGGTTTTAAACATAAAAAGACATATTTAAAGCCGAAGTGCTGTCCAAATTACTATTTTAACCCCCGGTTAACTTAAGGTGAGTTCAATATATACGGAAAATTGTATGCTATGTGTTATATGTGCTATGTGCTTTTCAGAATTATTATTCTAACTTATTTTCTCGTATTATTCGCTATGTTTATAGCAATTGTAATACCTTTGACCATGTGATCAGTGAAAGGACATAGATTCACATTGGTACTGGTACGTAGCCTCTGGCCATGTAGAGCATGTCTCCGTAAGAGAATGACTTCTATTCTATGGCATTGGCAAATGGTTAGACAGAACTATTAGCCTGAAATCTAACAAGATGTTAATCAGAAATTTGCATGTCTTCTCTGCCATTTGGGACAAAGCTTTATTGGTGTGTATCAAGAATTGAAAAGTATATCTTTGAATAAAGTGTTTGATTGATATGAATGCTTGTCACATGATCTCACATACATTTTATTGTTCCTCTTTTCTTTGCCACATTGAAGTATATATATGGCATAACATTATATTGTATCTATTTTTTGAACTCACTAAGCGTCACCGCTTACCCTATCAATGTTTAACAATTACAGGCGATAAGTAACTAGTATGTTTACATACTATTGAAAGATGTAGAATAGTTTGTAATAGTACTTTTGTACTACTTTTTATGTTTGTATAAATTACAATATCCTGGGTAGTTATGTAATATATATATATATATATATATATATATATATATATATATATATATATATATATATATATATATATATATATATATAACACTTTGTAATAGAAGGTTTGTATGCAATAGTTTGTAATTCCCTTTTTATCAATGTAAAATATTGCTTTTTATAAATATGAAAATTGCATGTTTTGGAGTAATGATATTGTGAAGTACGAAAGTTTGGGTCTTTCAAAAATACGAAAGTTGGGGTCTTTCAATGAGTAGGTTGAAGTTTTTCTTGTACTCGTCGAGTCCATTATGGAGCTCAACGACATACCTGTCCAGGCAAGGGTTTTTTTGAGTTTTTTGGCCTGTTTTGGATTAGAATGATTACCACAAAATGTTTTAGTTCATATAATCGGATTATGATGATATGGTAATGATGATTCTCATCCAAAATAAAATATAATTATCAAAGTTTAATTATTTGTATTAGCTTATATGATTAGGCTAATTTCTTGAAATTTGTTTGATATGAATTATCTTAATTTATTAGTTTAATTAGGTCATAGACAAATTGTTTAATTTTGTTAGTTAAAATTTTTTAAGTAAATGATTTTGATGAAATTCATAACTTGTCCTCAAGTTATGGAAAATGAAAGGTCTCGTTTTTAAATGCTTAAATGATTTTAAGTCTTCCATAAGTTGTCCTCAAGTTATGGAACTTTAGCGTCTTTTACGTAGATGATTTTATGAACTCGATAACTTGTCCTCAAGTTATGGAATGTCAAGACTCTTTTCATAAAACCATTATTAAACTCATAAGTTATGAAAATCCAAAAGTTTTTGAATAGTTTAAAACTTGCCCTAAAGTTTTGGAATTTGTAAATGCAAGTCTCACTTTGAAACATTTAGTTCCAAACCCTATAATTTTAAAAGTTTAAAATTCAAACCTTATACTATTATAATATTATAGGTTTAATGTTTATATATATGTATAAGAGTAAAGTCATTTTTACCGTTAGCAGGCCTCATTTTCACGAAGTCGGTCTATAAGGGGGTATAAGGTTATTGCCTATAAAATAGCAGTTTATTGGGTATCCACTCTCACCCACCGCTTCCTTACCTGGTGGAGGGTCGTTAGTCGAACGAGTTTGACAAGACATTAAAATTTTCATTAAAAGTATAATGAAATACTAAGTAACTTAACACTTATAAATTCTCAATCTTAGTTAGTTAGGAAAAATGTGAACTTGGTGCTAACCAATGAAATTGCACTTTGCACCTTCTTAAGTCATTGGTGGAGCGCGTGTGGTTAACTGGCATACTAATCTTGGACTGACAGTGTGTGGCAAAGGGTATCTTTATGTTTATCATAGATCAACGGAGCACATGTGGTTAACCAATGCATTGATTAGGTGGTTGTAACATTGGGTGTACCAAGCTAATTTGCATGGTTATTCACACCTTGTTTGTGATCTTCAGCATGCCAGTCACAAACCTGAAGGGCACAATCGAGATTTAAACATGCGATTGAAAAGTTCAATGAATCTTAAAGGATCTAGGAATTTCAATCCATTTAAAGCTTAATAACCAATTTCGTTTTTCATGGTGGAAATTGGTAAATCGTCATTTACCTACCTTCAAATATTTTTCATTCGGATTACGACATCCCTCCTCTGAGTTGTAAAATATTGTGTTGGGTTCTAGCCTTAATATTTCATTTGGGTGTTATATTAAGGACTTAAATAAACTAACTTGAAGTTTTCCCATTGTAGATGTCTAGACGAGACAACTATGGTCTTCCTAAATCTCTTGGAACAAGCTTTCATCTTGAAGATGATGTTCCATAATATCATGCTTTACTTCCTCCACTTCCTCCAATTATTCCCCTAACCCACAAGTTCGAAGATTTGAAAAGTTCAAAATCACTCAATCCCTATTGGATAGAAAACACAAGGATGGAAAGTTTGTGTGTGCCTATGAAGTCATACATGGACAGGATGAGAATGTTGGGTGTCGTGTTCCCAAGGAAGTTGGCTATTGACTGGATTCTTCAGTCACTTCCTAAGTTTTTTAATGACTACTATGTGACAGATCATGACATGACCCTTATTGATGTTATTATTTACTTATTGGTGCTGAATCAACAATGATTTGGCGCAATGGTTAAGCAAATTTGACTGGAAGATCTACATCTCAAGCTGACATGGGAAAAGACATGGATATCCCAGAAATTATTTCTTCTCCTAAAGGAAAGGAATAGGCCATGATAATAAAATTTGATCATAAGGGAATGGCCAAATCAGAGATTTTACCATATGCCATTCCTAATGAGCCTATTTGTGTATATTACCAAGGAAAGGGACATTAGAATCGAAGCTTCCTTTAACTTTAGTCTGATTATATGGTTCTACTTCAGGTAAGTCCACTATCTAACTCTATTAAGTTCCTAACAATTTATTCTTAGTACATGATGTGACAAGGTTGCATTTTGACGTTTTGTAGGATCATGCAAAAGGAAGGACACTTAAAGGAAGAGCGTGTTGAATCTGGTCACGAAGATGGATTTCAATCACATGGTTCGATGATCGGATTTTAGAGTTGTTGCTTAACAGTTATGATAGATTTCTTAGAAACTTGTAATGATATAGTTTTCATTTGTTATTGCATTGTATGGAAAAGGTTTTCTTCATTTTATAAATAAATATTTTTTTTTATTTTATTATATCTCCTTGCAGTGGCATTTGTGAAAATTGATGTTTGATTGTTTCTATTTTAGCAATATGAATTTAATTTTTTCATTTGTGGTAGTGTCCAAATTTACCAAATAAGGAAAGATTCTCATAACCCAAGTTTCAGTTGGATAGAAACTTGGAATCACGCAACTTGTAGTGTGTGATGAATGAGAACCTTCATCTTTTGTAAATTAAGACTAATTCCTAGTTCACATGTATATGTGAGTTAAGTGAAGGACTAGGGGATTGGGTACACTGGGTGTGCACTGTTCAGGTCCACCTCAAAGAACGATAAGATTATTCTTCATGATTTACTAAAGTTTGGTAAATATGGTTATGCCTACAAGTTTAAGTATAATTATGAACATTGGAAAAGTTTCAATGTATGGCAGAACGAATAAGAAGAATCAAATTAGGCAGAAAGATAGAAGCTTCTTCAATCTAAAAAGATGGGAGAGTAATTTAGTATCGTGTTTTACGATCATCTTAATGGTTACGGAAAACCATATCACAATTGATCCTCTATGGATATCTTATTGCATTTGTATGGATAAGAAAAGGAATCGTGAATTGTTAAAATTGTTAAATCAAAAGCTGAATCATACTTCACTACAAGAACAAGTCTTAGAGTCATACTCCAAGATTGTAACTTGAGTGACATAATCTTAAGAAAGGTTTATGTCACTTGTCAAATGTAGAGTAAAATATTTCTTACTCTTGTACATAAGGAATTGGTAAGTTGTGATGTCTTGGTAAGGAAAAAGACCAACTAGGACCAAATGTGTGAACTGTTTATCTTGATAAGTATCCACACTAACTCCTGAATATTTTTTTGTCAATGAATGGTTCATGAAAATAGAATCTTATATGTCAAGAGGTTAGTGGGATTCTTAAAGATCCTGACAAGTTTCAAGAACTAATCAAGAATAAACCTATTGTTAATCACTAGCACACGACTTGAGGTTTATAACCTATCGTGTACACATATTCTTGTTTCTGTGCCCATTCCAGTTAAAGTTTACTATACATGTGAGTTCTATGAGTTCTCAATTGTTTGCATAACAACCTGGAAGCAATGGTATACCCTTGTGCTGCCACGTGGCAAGAAATTAAGACTGAAGAAGTTCAGTTTATATGGGTTTGGATTTTTCACGAACCATGTCCTGTGATTATGGTTACAAATTCACATGGATATGAACACATATACCATAAAATCAAAGTTCCATAAGGTGTCTCTCCAATTCATTAAAATGATTATGAGGAAACGCTTTCACTACCTACATTTTAATAGTTAGCAATTGTGATATTTGCATTCTCAAATTCGATTATGATTACAACATCCCTCTTCATAGTTCGAATTATGAGAAATGGAAAAGGTCTAAACATTTGGGACTTATTGATGTAAGTTCTAAATTTGTTTAGACACACATGTCAGCTATCTAAGGAAAGATGTATGATTTTGAGAATCCTAGATACAGTCTGATCGAAGCATCTCGAGTCAGAAATCTGAACTTTGGTAAGGAAGTCATTAAGTATTTATTTCTAGAAGTCCAACTGATTTCTGAATACATGTCAAAGCTAGTAGGAGCATAGGTGTTATGCTAGTAATGTAATAATTATTATGCTGCTGGGAGCATGATTATTATGGAAAATGTTGCAAGTTAGCAATGTTAATTATAGAAAAAAAAAAGGTTTCAAATCGCAAAGTTGCATGGCAAATAGAAACATTAGTAGCAAAAGACTAGTCAAGTATCATGTCATTATGAAGCGTGTCTCATATGCTTCGGGTATAGGATCGATTGCATAGGCTATAATAATATTGTGTTCTAATTTTCCATATGCCTAAGGCATTTAGA
This sequence comes from Lactuca saligna, assembly GCF_052625555.1. Lineage (NCBI taxonomy): Eukaryota > Viridiplantae > Streptophyta > Magnoliopsida > Asterales > Asteraceae > Lactuca > Lactuca saligna. The sequence goes on from NC_136421.1 coordinate 172,045,122, forward strand.
GGGAAAAAGACTAGAATCGAATATGACTAAAGTGGTTAAACCACTGTTAAGGACAATATAAGGTTTGCCAAGGATTGGTTGCTTAAGTACAATTGGAAGTATAATAATGGATGGAAGATATTGATACTATTATTAATAGATGAGATTCTATTAATAATGAGTTTTCATATGGCAACATATCAAATGTGTCTATATTGGGAGTTGGAGATTAAGAATATATGGAAAAGTTAGAAAATTTTATGCAAGAAGGATGTTCAAAGGAATGTACTTTAAATTTGAGACTTCGCTTCCTTGGAATTGTTTGTTATCAATCACCAGTGGAAATTTTTTTACTATCGTTGGTCAAGTCTCTGTGACTTCTGGTACTATGACATTACAAAGGCTGGATTGCATGATACTTTAGAAGTGACAAGGATTTGGAATTCTTACACTTACAATAAAGAATTGGAATGTTGAAATGGGTATCATTGAAATGTTTTCAATTGAACTATTTCACAAAGTTAGGACCATAGACAAACATAGTGTTCGTGCTTGGAGCATGGCATAGGTATTGTTTTAATTCAAGTATTAAGTTGATAAATAGAAACATTATACAATGAATAACGAGTAATCAATATGGCACTCAAAAGTTTTGGGGCCATATAGGATTAGTATTATTATTATGTTACACTTTTCATGTTTTGACTTCCCGCATAACTAGGTTATTCAAACCATCCACAATCGATCATACTTTGGAAGTAGGTATTGAGACAAGACCGTCATGAATGGGTCTGTAGTTTGTCTAGGTGTTTTAGACATAGTTGCGGATTTCATTAGTACTCCTGGAATAATATTCGAGTATTGGATTCAACCTACGCTTATCTGAATCATTTCATGGATTTAATCACGAGTGATTGTGAGACGATGATATCTTATATTCTTTAAACGGAGACATATGAGTTGTAGTTGCGATTTGGTTACACATTGACATATGTAAACACACTAGTAACTTAGTGTTATAAAACATATTATTGTGTGTAATTTTATGAGTAGGTACAAGCGAGCATTTAGGTCGAAGTTTATCTATTCCTTTTATCCCACGTGGATAAAAGCGATATCCATGGGCCCCTCGATGATTTAGTGATGACACCCCTAAGTGCTTGGCCAAGCCTGGACTGATTTTGATTTGTTCAATTAATCGGTGTTCATTAATTGGAAATCAGGAAACAACAGATGGACAGAGATAATGATTATAATAAATGTCTCATGTCCATATCATATATAGAATGGAGGAATATATGAACCCTTATCTAATGGACACGTCATTGACTAGGTCAGAGTTCGTCAGCGGCTTTTTAAGAGATATGATTTCTATTCGGGATTTTAGATACGTACTTGAAATAACAGTTGTTAGACTTATCCAAGTGGGAGACTGTTGGATTAGGTGTCTAAGCCCATAACTATAATTGGTATGTACTTGACCTGGGAATAGCATGGTCCATTTCGGGTTGCATATCACAAGAACAATTTGATAGGATGAATACTTTAGTAAGAGGTTACTTATGAATTATTAATATATTATAAGTTCTAATATATTAATATGAAATCATATTATTTAATTAGTATTGATCAAGAATTAATTTGGAAATAATTATGTGATCAAAAGAGACTAATTAAATATATGGGTATTGATTTACCAAATCAATAACTATATATTCAATTACTCTCTTTTGATCACAAAATTAATTCAAAATTAATTATTCATCAATACTAATTGAATAATATGAATTCAAATTAATATATTAGAACTTATAATATATTAACAAATCATAAATAACCTTTTCTCAAAAGTCCATCCTATCAAATTGTCCTGGTGATATGCAACCCAAATGGACCATGCTACTCTCGGGTCCGGTACATACCACTTATAGTTATGGGCTTAGACACCTAATCCAACAGTCTTCGACTTGGATAATTCTAATAACTAATACTGTAAGTACGACTCCATAACCCGACTAGCAATCGTAGCTATTAACAGCTGCTGTCGAACTCTGACCTAGTCAATGACGTGTCCATTAGATAAGGGATCATATATTCCTCCATTCTATATATCATATGGACATGAGACATGAATTATAATCATTCTCTAAGTCCATTTGTTGTTTCCCGATTTCCAATTTATGACAATCGACTAATTAAACAAATCGAATCAGTCCTTGCTTGGCCAAGCACTAAGGGCTTTCATCACTAAATCATCGAGGGGCCCACATATATCGCTTTTATCCCTATAAGGGTAAAAGGAACTAATAAACTTTGACTCATATGCTTTCTTGTACTTAGTCAAATCACACACAACAATATGTTTAATAACATCAAGTTGTTGGTGCATTTTATATGTGAATGTGAAACCGACTTGTAAGTTACAACTCAAATGTCTTGGTTTTGAAGAATTTAAGATATTATTCTCTCACAATAACTCGTGATAAAATCCATGAAGTGATTAAAATAAGCATGGGTTGAATCCAATACTCAAATCTTATTCTAGGAGTACTCATGAACACTCCACCAAACTTGTGGTATGTCTAAAACACCTAGACAATCTACAGTCAGATTCATGACAACCTTGCATGAATACCTACTTCTAAAGCATGATCGACTGTGGATGGTTTGAATAATCTTATTATTTGGGAAGTCAAAACATGCAAAATGAAACAAAAGAATAATCGAATCCAATACGGTCTCATAACTTATGAATATAAATAAAACACTTTTTATTTAATTACCATATTGATTACACATTATTCATTGTATAATGCTTCGACTAATCAAATTAATACTTGAAATAAAATAATAGTTGTCCCATGCTCCAAGCATATACGCTATGTTTATCTATAGTCCTTACTTTGTGAAATAGATCAATTGAAAACATCTTCAATTAAACTCATTTCACAATTCCAAATCTTTATCGTAAACACACAAATACGAACTCTTGTCATTTACTGTAATCTGTTAGATTCTAAACTTATATGCAATGATCCTCTAGTAATGGCTATGAAAAAAAGTCACAGAGACTTGGCAACAGACATTACAAAGTATTCCTATAGTGACCAATTCCACGGAAACGAAGTCTCACATTCTAATCTTACACAAATTTAATGAGTAACTTCCACCAATGGAAACACTTCCATATGCTTATTTTGACTATCACTTCAGAACAAGAGTTTCCTCTTTTCAGAATAGGTCAATATGGTCCTTCCAAAATTTACACTATACTTCCAACTGTCCATGATCAATCAATCTTTGGTAAACCTCAGATTGTCCTCAGCAATTGTTTAATCATTTTAGTCATATCTAGTTCTAGTCCCTTTCCATCTTAATGCCCTAGTCATTTGGGAAAATGTAACACTTAAATATTATAGCATATGCAATCGATCCTAAACCCGAACCATATGGGATACAATTCATAATGTCTCACATAAAGACGTTATACTTTACAAGTCTGTTGCTAAAGTATTTCCACATATAAAATTTCCTTATGTTGAACCAGTTCAACATAACATTCATATATGTTCTTGACTAAATTTGATTAAAATCTCAATCTAAGCTTTTAGATTTAAATTAATGTATGAAATCCTCTCCCTTAATTATAGCAAAACAACTTTTCAAACTCTACAACTGTGCCATTTGAAACTTTTGTTTTCTATAATAACATTGCTAACTAGCAACACATACCATATTAATTATGATCCCACTAGCATAATAATTCTTATCTTACTAGCATAATACTTATGCACCCACTATCATTGACATGTACCCTGAAATCAGCTGGACTTATAGAAATAAATACTTATTGACTTTCTAACCAAAGTTCAGATTTCTGATACGAGATGCTTCGATAAGACTTTATCTAGGCTTCTCAAATGCATACACCTTTCCTTAGATAGCTCACATATGTGTCTACACTATTTTAGAACTTGTAGTAATATGTCTCAAATGTTTAGACCTTTTTCCATTTCTCATAATTCGAACTATGAAGAGGGATGTTCTAGTCTTAATCGAATTTGAGAATACAAGTACCACAATTGCTATATCCTTAGAATTTACTTAGTGAAAGCGTTTCCTCACAATCATTTTCAAGAAGCGGAGAGAAACCTTATAACACTAAGATTTTATGGTGTGTGTGTTCCTATCCATGTGAATTTGTCAAACCATAATCATAAGACAAGGTTTGTGACAAATCCAAACTCATATGGACTGAACTTATTCAATCTTAATTTCCTGCCACTTGGTAGCACAAGGGCCTACCATGTCTTCCAAGTTGTTAAGGAACTTACCCATATTGATCAATTAAACTTTCATTGATCTCGGTGCTTTTGCCTTATGCAAACAATTGAGAACTCAGATAGCTCACATGCATAGTAAACTATTAACTGGAATGGGCACGAACAAGAATATGTCAACACGATTCCATGACAATAGGTTTTATTTTTGATTAGTTCTTGAAACATTTTCAAGATCTTTAAGACTCCTACTGCCCTCTTGATATATAATATTCTCTTGTCATGAACGATTCCTTGACAGACCAAATATTCAAGAGTTAGTGCGGATTCTAATCAAGATAAACACTTCACACCATTGGCCTTAGTCGGTCTTTATCTTTACCAAGACATCACAACCTACCAATTTCAAATGGAAAAGAGCAAAAAATATTTTACTCAACATTTAATGAGTGTTTTAAACCTTTTTAAGATTATGTCACTCAAGTGACAATCTCGGAGTATGACTCTAAGACTTGTTTGGAACGAAGTATGACTCATCTTTTTGATTTAACCATTTCAAAAATTCACGATTCCTCTTCTTAGCCATACAAATGCACTATGATATCCTTAGAGAATTAATTTTGAAATGGTTTTCAGTAATCATTAAAAGATCATAAAACATGATACTAAACTACTCTCCTATCTTTTCATATTGGAGAAAGTTTTATCTTTCTGTGTAATTTGATTCTTCTCATTCGTTCTGCCATACATTGAAACTTTTCCAAAGTGTCAGAACTATACTCAAACTTGAAAGCATAACCATATCTACTAATTTTTAGTAAATCATGACGAATAGTCTTATTGATCATTTGGTATACCTGACGAGCGCACAACCAAGTGTATCCAATCTCCTTGTCCTTCACTTTAGTTACGTATTCATGTGAACAAGAAATTAATCCTAATTTCTTAAAGACAAAGGTTCTCATTCATCACACAATACAAGTTGTCTGATTCTAAGTTTCTATCCAACTGAAACTTGGGTGATGAGAATATTTCCTTATTTGGTAAATTTTGACACTTCCACAACCGAAAGAATCAAACCCGTATTGCTAACAATAGAAACATACAAACATAAATTTTACAAAATGCCATTGCAAGGAAATTTTAAAATAAAATTAAATCAAAAGTTTTCTTTTAATTATAAAATTGCAGAAAAAACTTTTTCTTAAAATGCAATTACAAATGAAAACTATGTTACTACATATGTGTAACCAATCTATCGTAACTCCTAAGCAGCAGCTCAAAATTCTGATCGTCGAGCCATGCGATCGAAATCCATCTCTTCATGATTAGAATCAACTTACTCTTCCTTTAAACTTCCTTTCTTATCTTCGATTCTACAAAACATCAAAATGTAATTGCATTACATCATGTATTAAGAATCTCCAAATAGGATCCTAATAGAGTTAGACAGTGGACTTACCTGAAGTAGAGTCCCACATTTTCACTTTACCATCTCTTAGATTTCTTAAGTAGTCAGGGCAGCTTCGCTTCCAATGTCCCTCTAAATCGTAATAGAAACAAATGGTTTCTTTCACACTGGTACATGAGACAACCCCAGAACTGGCCTTTCTCTTAAGTTCAAACTTTTCGACTTTAGCCAATTTCTATCTCCTAGGAGAAGAAATCATTTCCGGATTGTCATGGTTGTCCATTGAAATTTGGGAAGTTGATCTTCCAATCAACTTTGCTTTAGAAGTGTTCTAAATAATTTCTGATTCAGTAGCAATAAGCAAATAGGTAAGATCAATAAGGGTTATGTCATGATCTTTCATATAATAGTCTATAATGAACCCGCAATATGACTCTGGAAGTGATTGACGAACCCAATCAACAGCCAACTTCTTCCAGACTTCGACACCCAACTCTCCCAGCCTGTCATGTAACTTCATCTCCAAGATATAAGCACATACATAGTTTCCATTTTTGTGTCTGTTTGCCAATAGGGCTTGAATGACCTTGAACTTTTCAAGTCTTTGAACATGTGGGTTAGGGAGAATAATTGGAGGAGGTAAAGGAAGTGAAGTATGATTTCCACTTCCACGGTCCAATCCTGGATCATCGTCTTCAAGAGGAAAGCTTGTTCCAAAAGATTTAGGAAGACACTAGTTGTCTGAACTAGACATACACAAGGGAGAAATTCAAGTTATTTGATTTAAGTCCTCAATATAACACCCAAATGGAATATTAAGGCTAGGACCCAACACAATATTTTACATTTTGGAAGAGGGATGCTGTAATCCAATTGTAAAATATTTGAAGGTAGGTAAATCATGATTTACCAATTTACACCATGAAAAATGAAATTTATTATTAAGTTTTAACTGGTTTGCTAAACACATGGGTTAAGAAGAAAATCCTCTAACACCTCTTACTGCTGATGATATTGAAAAAATGCATGATGATGAAGTTGCTTTTTCTAAAAAGGTGTTCGGTGTTCCACCATCTCTCTTTGAACACATTAAGTTGTCCAAATCTTCCTTAGAGATTTGTGATAATCTTCAATATTTGTTCAAAGGTTCAGAAAACATAAAGATAGTCTAACCTCTATTGTCAACGAGTTTGACACTTTTACAACAACTCCTGGTGAATCAGTTGCCTCAGCCGTCAACTGGTACTGAATTGTGGTCAACAACATGACTACTCTTGGGATTGTCCGAACTCCCTTTGAATACAATCTTAAATTCATAAAAAGCCTTAGTAAAGGATGGGGAAATGTGAAATCTTGTCTTCAAAGTAATGGATCTCTGAAGAAGTGGAAGGTTTACCAACTATTGGATGAACTTCAAGGTCATGAATCAAATGTTGGTCATACCTTAAAAGAACTCTCCGAAGGTCCTCTTTCTCTCGTCAGTTCCTTTGAATCACCTATTCCAAACCCATCCACCTTGGACCCCTTCAAATCTGTTTTTCCACCTGTTCAACCCTCCTTACCCATCTTGCCCACTTTTAAATATCTTGTTGATGGTTTACCAACAATTGGATGCACTACTTTCCATGAAATATAAACGTGCTTTTAACCCATCTTACAAACCATATCACATATTTTTTCATGCTCCTCACCAAAACAATCCTCAACCAACTTACAAACCAAACATCTCTGAACGAAATTCCAAGTTGGAACCTCAACAGATTCTGAAATCAGACAAACCAAAAATCGTGTGTCATAAATATGGTCATGCAAATCATTTTGCAACAGACTGTCTGGCTGAAAGGCCACAAAAACCCAAAGTCAAGGATTCTGCCTACTATGCACAAAGAGCTCGAGAAATGGCTAAAAGTGAAAAGGAATTTGTTACAACTGTCTTAAGAGATGTGGAAGGATATTGGTCATCTGGAGATGATGATGATATGGTTACTGGAAGAAACATGTGTCTAATGGAAAGAAAAATAGTTGAATGTGATAAAGGCTATTGGTACTCTGGGTCAGAAGATGAAGATGAGGTTGCTGAACCAAACTCATGCTACATGGCCACTAATGATCCACTAGGTCGAAGCATCATTTAGCAGGTAAAATCCATGATTACTTATAATAATTTTGATATGTCTCTTTATGAATCTTATCTAAACCAGATCCAAATAGATATAAACACCATATATAGATCATATTAGTCTTCCATAGAAGCCCAGGAGAAGAAGGACAATGAATTCAGTCATCTTAGGTTATGTTTCGAGGATCAGGAATTAAAAATAGATTCTTTAGAACGTGAGCTTGTAATTTCAAAAGATGAATGTATCATTCTTAAAGACAAATGTGAACTCACTTATTCTAAAGGAAATGTTTTGATTTCTATTAAAAAACGTCTCAATGCCAAAATGGATGCTTTGCATAATTCCATTGATTTGCTTGGGGAAAATCAAAGGATGACTCATAACTTTCATCATCCTTGGTCAAAAGCTCCTGGTCTTGGATGTAGGTATCTGAAACCTATAGTTAGTCCCTCGAAGGAGTTGCAAAACCTGACCTCTGTGTGAGATGTTCCGAACCATCGACATTCAGATACCCCATTCCCTCCTTTGTCACCCCTTCCTGAGACCTCTGACAGATTTGCATCCTTGATTCCTAAATTTAAACCAATTATTGTGAAGTGTACTGATTCCACGCCTCTTCCACCTCTGACAAACCTGGACCAGAATCAGACCATGGAATTCCACTATAGCGTTTCAAATCGTATAGACCATGTTCTGAAACCCAATCCTCCTGACAACTGTGTTGTTGAGAAAATAATTCCAATGACAACGAAAACTGCTACTTCTAAGTTTTCACGGGCATCCTTAATGATAACATTAAAATCTCAAGCAATGCCTCTACTGATTTTGGTGAATCAAATTCCTTAGTAACTTCCAAAACATTTGTAGTGCCCATCAAGACCAAGTTTAGTAATCCTTCAAGTGTTCAATCATCCAAGTCAACATCTGACCAAAGGAAGAAACCTTCCTTGAACAAAAATGATGTCACAAGTCCTAAGAATGAGGCCAAAAATGCTCTTAAGAAGGAAATTAGGTCAATACAAAATTCTAGTTTTTTCTTGAGAACTCCAAAAGGAATGCACCTAGAAGTAGTTGCAAATCTTCTTCTAAGAATAGTAACACATTTTCTCCTGTTAAGATTCTCCAAATACAATCCAATCCTCCTAGTCGGTTAGAACATAAGAAAGTTGACAATCACACTCCTAAAATGTAAGGTTCAAGTACTCATTCAATCCAAAATGACACTTCTTGGAATGATTCATCAGTTTTATAGCCAAAGCAGATGGTACAATTTTCAAACCTCAATCCATGTCAAAATCAAATGTACCATTAAACATAAAAAAGATTTTCAAAGAAACCAATTTCACAAAAATATTCAAAACAAAAACTTCTTTGGAAAGTAAAAACTCCCTTGACTCCAAATGAGATAGTGATACCCACTGCTCCGGAGGCCACATGTCCGAAGAAGGTCATTCTGAACCACCATATCATTGAGTATGATTAATGGATATATGAGAAAACCATGACCTTCTATCTATTTCCAAAGGACTCTCGAACTAACTCAAAGAAACACACTATTGTCCGGAAGTCAGAACCTAAGTCCAAAGTCCATATTGTTGTTCTCAAAACCTAACTCAGAGCCAAAAAACTCCATCACTAACTAATTTTGCAAGAACTTTGTGCTTCGGAGCAAGATAAAATATGATATATAGATAGTGCTTGCTCCATTCACAAGACAGGGCAGAAGGACTTTCTGCATGATCTCAAAATTTCTCCAAATGCTGGTTAAGTGACATATGGCAACAACTCTAACTCTCAGATTCATGGTTATGGAATCCTCACAAATGGAAATTTCTCTATTTTGAATGTGGCGTACGTATTTGACCTAAAGCACAACTTGATAAGTGTAGCTCAACTCACTGGCTCAAATCAACAAGTTGAATTATGCAAAAAAACACAGTTATGTAATGACTAAAGACCGAAAAGAATCCTTAATTAATTCAAATCATAGAAAAAACATGTATCCACTTGACATTAACATGATCACTGGCAAACAACAACTCTACCTTCTCTAAATCGTTTTTTGATGTTAGTTGGTTATGGCACCGAAGGCTTGCTCATCTAAAATTTTGGTACACGAATGATTTGTATTCAATGAAATGGTAAGAAGATTGCCACTCCTCATGTTCAAAAACGATCGTATGTGTGTTGCGTGTGAGTGTGGAAAGCAATCGAAGAAGGGGCATCCTCTCATCATTGAAAAATCAATCTTGAAAGCATTGGAACTTCTACACATTGATCTATGTGGACCCTTAACTGTAGAAAATCTTCACCACAAGAAATACATTCTTGTGATTGTTGATGATTTTACAAGGTTCACCTAGGTCTTCTTCCTTAGGCTAAAGTCTGAAACAACCTCCGAACTCATCAAGTTCAACAAATAAATAGAAGTTCTTGTTAACCTTCTTGTAAGACAAATCTAAAGTGATAATGGCCTGGAATTCACCAATGACACCATTGAGAAATTACTCACCGAGAAAGGCATTGATCACAACTTATTTGCTCGGTACACAACATAGCAAAATGGTGTAGTGGAAAGATGTAATAGAACATTAGTTGAAGCTACTTAATCCATGCTTAAATTTTCCAATCTACCACTCTACCTCTGGGTCGAAGCCTTATCGGCAACTTGTTTTACTTAGAACCATAATATCATTAATCAATGCCTCAACATGATACCATAGGAAGCCATGAATGGTCGGAAGCGAAACTTTTCTTTTCTTCATGTTTTTGGATGTCGATGATTCATGAAAAATAATCGTGATCAGCTTACTAAGTTTCAACCAACAGATGATGAAGCCATATTCCTTGGTAATTTTGCAAAACCAAAGGCTTATAAAGTACTTAATCGTCGAACTCGAGTCATTGAGGAAAGCTTTGATGTAATTTCATTCAGAATTCTGGTCCTACTCATGTTACCACTCACATCATGGAATTAGTTGCTCTTTCACCGGAATGTCCGAACATTCAAAAAATCCATGAAGTTGCCTTTGAAACTCTCTTCAGACCATCAAAAAAACTCTTGATTCGGAATCTCGAACAAGGAAAACCTCATCAACCGAAGTCGTAGTTTACTAAAATGTTTTCGTTCCAACACCCACTTTTCCTCCATTTGATTCTGAATCATTTCAACCTGCTCAGGTTGAGGGGGAGAATGTTTAACCCTTCCTTGAATCAAATGTGGATGGATTCCTTGATGCAACTTCAATCCGATGAACAACAATGACGATGTAAATTTCTTTGACTTCCCACCTGATGATGATGTTAACCTTTCCGTTTCAGAAGTTCAGGGGGGAACATCTTCCACAAGTTTAAATTATTCATGGGGAGCAACACAACCCCATTGTTGATATAGGACCGCCTGCTACTCAAGAGCTACCAAAACCTCATATCTAGACTCGAGATCATCCTCCAAATCAAGTAATTGAAAATCCAAATGCTAGTGTTCAAACTCAGTCTGCTACAAGTGTACAAGATGAATGTCATTTTTCGGCATTTATCTCAATGGTTGAACCCAAATCCATCAAAGAAGCATTAGAACATGCTGAATGGATTACAACCATGTAGGAAGAATTAGCAAATTTTGATGGGTGTTTAGAAACAAAATAGATGATGATGGAGTCATTATTCGGAATCAAGCAAGATTGGTGGCCAAAGGATTCACACGGATTGAAGGGCTTGACTACAATGAGACCTTTGCTCTTGTTGCCCGTCTTGAAGCAATCAACATCTTTCATGCTTATGCTGCTCACAAATGGTTTAAGGTTTACCAAATTGATGTTAAAAGTTGTTTTCTAAATGGTGAACATGATACTGAAGTGTATCTCCAACATCCTCCCGGTTTGGTTAATCTCTCATATCCGAATTACTGCTAAAAAACTCCAGAAAGCAGTTTATGGTCTCAAACAAGCTCCTCATGCATGGTGCGAGACCCTCACCGAATTGATCAAGCGCTCAGGTTTCCAAAGTGGTATTCTTAACCATACTCTGTTCCGAAGGTCAAATGGAAAACATCTCATGCTTGTTGAAATTTATGATGACGACATCAATTTTGGATCGCTTGATTCATCAATGGTTGGTGACTTTACTAAGTTAATGGTCAGTAGATATAAAATTAGTATGAATCAAGAATTGAGCTTCCACCTTGGTCTCTAAGTCAAAAAGACCAACAAAGGAATTTCCATTCACCAAGAAAAGTACATTTCGGAACTCATCAAAAAGTACTCAACGGACACCTATGCCACAACTGAAAAAGACACAGAAAGGATGTTGTTGGCAGCTATGCCTCAGCTGAAAAAGGATAATTTGATAGGATGGACTTTTGAGAATGAGAATGAGCTGAAAAAGACACAAAAAAGGATGTTGTTGGTAGCTTGACCTCGCGTCAGTGTTTTGACCATATATCGTGACTCATAACTCTGATTGATGTGATTGAATATGACACGAAAAGTAGAAAAATTTTAAGAAGACTTTCATGATTTTTCCAAAATGTGAAATCCAACTCCCACGATGTGGTAAATTGGAACTTTGTGATCATAGAGCTAACTTGGAGAATATGGGATATCCATGAAGATAACAGCGTGGTGCCTGTTAACCACATCGTGATAACCAGAATTTAGCAAGTATATATATTCCAAACATTAGGTCGTTTCCAGGATATGGAGCGCTTAGGACTGCGATTATTCATGAGGAAAAACCCTCTAAGGGTCGATTTTGAAGCTAGAGATTCAATTAGAGCAAGGGTTTGAAGATTCGAGTGCTAATACATTAAGATTTCACTTCGAGTGTGCTTCATGATTGCATATTGCATTCTTTTTGTGATGTTTTTTTTGCTTTAGTTTACTAAATGTGGTGTAAAAACATTTACTTTCACTAGATATTGATGAACCCTTGTTGATATGCTTTGATTTCATTAGTAGGATTAACTGAATTATGCTTTTACTTATGCTCAGTTGATTGCTTTACCTTTCATGTTAAAGTTATGATTTTTATTGTTGAGTATTATTAGGATTAGATGATCATTCTATATTGATGTACTTGAATGATATGAATCTTTGATCATTAGGTTTGTATGACTGAGACTTTGATCATAAGCCTAGGGTTAGATAATATTAATCAGTGACTTTGATTGTGTTATAGATCATTAAATATTCATGTTATGCTTAGATTGATTGTCATGATAATTTAAAAGAAATCACTAGATCATATCGTTCATCGTTCGAATATATTTAATTATGTGTTCACTAATTGAATGTTCATTGTGTTATTTGTTCATTAATTATTAGTATTAGGAAATTCGATCAAGATAACTAGTCATATTACAATTCGGTAATCAATTCATTAATCCATTGCACTTCTAATAAATCAAACATAAAAACTTAGGGGATTCGTATTCTAGTAGAAGTACTTCTTATTTATTATTTCCATTTAATTCTTTAGACTTGTTGATTAATTAAGCATTAAAATTAGTTTAATTTAGTTTACACAAACACCACCTTTTACTTTACTATTATTGATTTAATTAACATTTAATTATTTGATTTAAACAATGGCGTTCCCTATGTTTGATAACCTTTCTTACCTTAAACTATATTACTTCACGACTACATACACTGCCTATTTGTGTTTAAGACTACTTGAGATTAGATAGAACTTTATAACTTTAAAGCTAGTGTATCTATAAACACATCAAGTTTTTGGCACCGTCGCTGGGGAAAGGATGTGTTTAGTTCAGATTTTTTTAATTGTTGATTAAATTTTGGTTATAGTTTGGTTTTTAGTTGTATTTTTAAATGGATACTCTTGATGCTATTCTTAAGCGTGAGTTGCAAGCACTTGATGACCTATTTGATCCAAAAAAATATTTGGAGGAGCTGGAGAGGTTGCTAACTGAAGACTTGGACAAAGAACAAGAACATGTTGAAATATAGGAACCACACTGTGGCTTGACCAGTTCCTCGACGTGGCCACCTATATTTCTAGTTTCTGTTTCGAACCGTGGGATGACGATTTCAACTTTGGACAAATTTTGGATGTGAGATCCATTTCTGATGAGTGCCTAACCAGTTCCAACCCTTGTCAACATTCTTGGATTTTATGGATTTAAGCTCGAAAGACCGATTTTCGAAACAAAACGTCAAATATTACGAATCGTCCAAAAGGAGTCTTAAGTGCAACAGATGGATTGTGTGACAACTGTCAAATTCAGGTCATTCTCGGACTCCTGCATCTTTATAAAAACCATTCATGCACAACATGCCATGGTCTAGTAGTATAAATTAGGTCAAAAATCTTGCATAAACTAGGATCCAACTAAGATCTAGGACTAAGATACTTGACTCTTACGATTCTAGTAAGTTGCTTAACTACAATAGGAAATACCAATACCATAATTAGAATGAAACTTCAAACTTTGTTACAATTGAAAAACGGTATAAAACCCTAAAAATAAATTAAAATATTCTAATTACATTTCATTATGATGGTGAATATCAAACAATGTTCCAAACACCCTAAAGAGCCAAAAATCCAAATTTATAAACCTTAAAGCTTAAAAACTTTATAAAATTTGGCTATAAACTTCCTAATATCAAAACTTTATTAATCAAATTATGGATTATAATCAATGAAATAAAAATTTGATTTATTAAACATTAAGCATAATTTATTAGTTTAAAACAAAGATTTTTAAATAAATCAAGAATTACATAAAGAAGAATTTTTATAAAAATTCTTGGGTTTTATAAAAATGAAGAGGGAATTTATTTAATTTGAATTTTAGGAGAGAGAGAGCCTTTAATCCACCTAAAATTCGGCCACCCTCTCCCCATGCTCTCCCTCTTCCCAAAACTTCAATCATTAAGATCTAATCCCCATTCTTCCACTTCTCTCTTCACTCTCTCTCACACTCCACCCTTCTAACACTCAAACTCTCTTTCTCTCTCTCTCTCTAACTCACGAAAATCATCAACCAAGAACACCTCTCCACACTCAAATCTTCATCTTCTAAGGTTGTTCTTCAAGGTATTCACGAAAATCTTTCACGTTTCCTTACTTTTCTTCTTGTTTTTAAAAGGTTTTTCTTGTATTTCTCTTCCTTCTACACCATTCTTTATGAACATTCATGAACATGTTCATGAATGTTGAGTTTGATGAAGATGGTGGTAGGGTTTCACCCAAGAACAACATGCATGTTGTTTAATGGTGAAATCCAAGGACCAAAACCTATGTCAAACACTAAAGTTCATATTTTTACAAGTTTTGAAGGTTCAAACACCTTATGCTTTCAAGTATTTCTTTTAAAAACATCACTATTCCAAACATATGTCCATGCATGGTCCTCAAACCGTGATGCATGTGATGAACACCAAGCTAATGAGCTTGATGATCAAAGTACATTATTAATAGTGCGTGTAAACGATTTTTTCTATAAAAATATCTAAAAGTTCTTTTCTGTTCAAACCAAAATTTTTCCAGATTCCCATTAAGGTAATATGATCATTTGGAAAATTTCAAGAGTTTTTATCATTTCATTGATTTATTAAAATTGTTACAAGAAAACAAGGGCATAAATCACATAAAATACTTCCAGAGGTCTATAAATCCGGAATAAATTCATGGATGACCCCTATGTGAATAATGACCCCTCATTAAATTTCATCGATTTTTGTTCCTGTTTAATATGATTTTCGATTTTCTTTTTGTGTGGGTACAATAAATCCCAAAACCACTTTAGAGAGTGTGAAAATTGTATCTAACAATTTTCGCAACTCGTACCTGTGGTGGTAGACTCAGAAAAATAATTTCGGAATTTTTCATCATGCCTTCCTATTTTTCCCAATTTTTGGTAATTATAATGGCCTAAAAATACAAAAAATAGTTCTGATTATCCAAAATTCGTGAAATTTTACCAGAACATCGTGTTGTACAGTTGGAGGTTACATACAAATTTTGATGAATTTTCTCTACTGTAAACTATTTTTCTCCTATTTTCTAAGGTTAAATACACTTAAATACACTTAAATACACATAAATACCCAAAACCAGATTATACAATATGAAAACTACTTTTGGTATTTTTCCCATATTACTTACACTGTAAATGATGTTACAAAAATTTTTGGTAATTTATTTTAACTGTTTATTATTTATTCTTCAATTAATGATTATTTAAGGGGATAAAACAAGGAAAAATAGATATACTCACTGAAAAATATCTTCTATATTTTTTCCAGCCTAGCTATGTATAATAACAGTTAAATAAAAAGTTTGGGTAATTTTGGAAACTGTTTTCTATTTATTTCAATTTTTATTGGAATAAATGCTCAAAAATCCTAAAATATAATCAAACATCTTGGAAATCCATTTTTTATATTTTTCTCAGCTTAGTAATGTGTAATAATAGTAAAATAAAAAGTTTGAGAATTTTTATCCTTTGAATGCTATTTTTCGTGAATTTATGTTGTTATAAAGGCTTAAAATTTGGAAATAGTTAACCATATAAAAAATTCAAGTAAAATTTTCTGGAAAACCTCTATTGTATTTAGAATGAAAAATAGAAGGTTTAAAAATTTTTGTAAACTATTTGATAATATTTTACATTTTTAGGAATTTGAAACACATTTAAATGTGTTGAAACACCCTTAAATTTATATTACTAAATCTAGAAAATTAATATCCCAAAGTTGTATTAATCGCATAACTTGTAGAATTTCATCATTTCAGAAAAAGTGTAACCAATTAATATAAAATCCAATATTATAACATAAATTGGCATTTCACTATATGTAGAGTTTAGTATATTAGCATTAGATTTCGACATGGAAACTCACTATTGTGTGTGTTTGATGTCGTAGGATCCCGATATTAAGACGTTGGTGTCTTCTAAGGCACCACTTGTATCTACTCGAAACATTATGAGTATTCATGTACTCCCTTATTTTCGGTTTTTTTAAATGTTTTGGGGTGGAAAAGCATGTCCTAAAGTATCTATATTTATTGTATTTATTTGACTCGTATAAATTTTGCATATTGTGAGTATTCACGCACTCCCCTATATTCAGTTTTTATGTTTTGGGGTGGAAAAGCATGTCCAGAAAAACTATTATTTGCATGTTGTACTTAAATTGATTTGTATCAAACATGATTGCTATTGTATTGCTATGTCTCTCTATGTATGTCTATGCAACACAGAACATGAGAAGTTATTGTACTAAGGCCCTTCCCTTATCTCTAACCATTAACACTTTGAGCCAATGGTCATTATGGATAGCGCTATTAGGAATTGACAACTCCTCACTTGCCCTATTGCTGGAGTGCATGATACCATATTCATCTATGGAACGATAAGCATAGATCTTGATAGGGCTTCAGTCATAGGTTTGGTTGAGACTCATTGTTTGCTCATACCCATACAAACTCGTTTCTCGTTATAGCAATAAACTTGTATTCATTAATAGCAATCAACTTTGTTTCTCATTAAAGCAATGTACTTGTATTTACGAAAAGCCTTATTCAAGCTCGATTTTATAAACTTGTGAACCCACTAACTATTTTCATAGTTGACACTCGTTTTACATGTTTTTTCAGGAAATAATTAGTAAGTGGATATAAAGATTCATCATCATAGAGCATGCTGCATCGTGTTGAAGTCATTTATGAAGTTATCTTTGAACAATGTTATTTTGGAAAAACTTGTATTTTGTTTCTTTTGAAGCTATGGGTTGTAAACTATTAAATACTGCTATGGTGATGTATCTTTATCTTTTGCAATGAAACCGTTATCGTTGTCATATCTTACGTTTCCGCTTTAGCGGGGTGTGACAGATTGGCACTGATTTTATTAGAAGTTTATTAATTTGAGAATCCATCTCATGACTCGCACAAAAAGAAATGTTTATCAGGAGACAACCCAAAGTTTAAATTAGTTTGCACTTTCTTTTCTTTTCATTTTAGTTATTATTTTTAATTTTATTTTTTGAATTAAAGTGCTTTTGATGATTCTTATTTTTGTTGCAATAGAATGTTTAAGCTAAGAAATTGATGATGGGTAAAAATGCAAGCGTTGGGTGGAGTATTATGAGAAGAAGGAAACAAGTATGCACACAAATAAGTGTCGGGTATACAACCGATGTAGAGCAAAAACCAAGGAGTCATCTGAGTTACCAATGCTACATATGGGAAGAACTGATATGAGGGACCGTTTGAGAAATTAGCTACTTCCAGATCGGTCGATTCATTCAACAATGAAGAATTTAGTGTTTTCACTAATACGCGATGCGAGCCTAGCTACCTCGAAATGCAATTTTTTCTTAAATCGCGACTAGTTACTTGAAATTTGAAGACTGCGACACCCCAATTCTCATTCCGCGTTGTAACAATGATTTTATCACAAGCTTGAGTTTTTATAGAGACGACGCTGTGGCCAACAACTTGCCACGATGTGGCAATCCTCCAGTCAAATTTTCGAGCTATCAAGATTAGTAGTATTCCTACCTTTACGCCATGTGCCCACTATTTTCAGAAAGGATGTTCAAATTTCGGAGTGTTCCATCAGACAAAGTCAAGCTTAGTATCGATATGCTACCCACGACAGTCATTCAATCTCACGACAACCTAACCAATACGATTTTGTTCATTTTCTCCCTCTTTTATTTTATATTTTTTAGTTATTTTTATACAATGAGGGGATTGTATAATTTAAGTGTGGGGTAGGGGGATCAAAATATAGGAAAAGAGCATGCTAGAAAAAATATCTATGCTAGATTTAAAAAAAAATAAAAAAACATAGACTTGAAAAAATGGTGTAAATTAGAAAAATCTAGAAAATATAAAATTTTGCTTGTGTTAGAACTAAGTTTGCTAGCATTGTGTAGGATAATTTGATGTGAATTTAAAGGCTTAGTTAAGCTAATATGTTATAGTATATTTGTGGCTTCCCAGTTTGTGACAACTCAAAATTTTCATTATGTACAAACCATATCAAGTTATTATAAGATAGAACAGTTACAGTTAAGTTCCAAACTCTTGGGTATAAGTTTGACAGTTTTTTAGGATTTACACTTCAGGAGATATCAGGAGAGTGGATGCACTAGGGTTTTGTGCAACACGGTTATTCCAAAACTCTGTGATATTAGAGTTCATTACGGGAATAAAATATTTTCTGCCAAAAATCTGAGGACTATATATAGAAACCTGAGTCATATTTATTCATTAGTCACATTCCAACTAGAGAAAACCCATTTTCTCTCTCACGGATCTTCGGGTTTTCATCCCAAATCGTGAGTACTTCTATCTAGTTGTAATATATGGCTTAGATTGTGCCTAATAACAACAAAATCAGATCCAAATCCCAAGATTTGAGAGTTTACCGCCCAAGAAGACTTGGAGAGTAAACTCTTTTATAAGGGCCAAAGTGTGCCCAATGACCCTCCAAACCTTGGAAATGAACCTTGAGACTACTCATAACTATTTTAGACATCCAAAATATTAAGAATCAAGGATTGAAAGTGAGTTCACGGCCAAGGAATTTCTTGGGCCGTGAACTCCATTTTTAGGTGCCAAAATGCCCTAAATGCCTTCATTGAACCAAGAGAGTATCATAACACATTACCTTGATGTGTCTAGGACCCAAAACAATCAAAATACCAACACCCATAAGTGTTCACGGCCGCAAACACATGACCAAATGGTCCATGGGCCAAAAACTCAAGTTAGGGGTGTTTTGATGCCACAAACACTTCCTAAGGCTTAGACTTGAATTTAGACATGTACCCTAATGAGTTTAGGACTATAAAACACCATTAGAACACCAAGAGTAAGCTTTTCACGGCCCAAGAAGTTCCAGGGCCGTGGACTCCAAACAATAGTGCCAAATGGTGCTATAAGCTCTTCTAAAGCCTTGTACACTAGCATAGTTTAGTTCCTAGTTAAATTAGGGACTTGAAAACACCACAAACACCCTCCCAAGGGAGATTACGGCCGTAATCTCCATGGGATTTGGTCCATGGGCCGTGAACTCCTCAAAGGAGTTAAAAGGAACCCTAACACTTGTTTAAGCCTAGAAGCACTTCACCACTTAAGTTGTAATAGCTTTGAGCTTCATTTAGAGCTCCAATGGAGAGTTTACGGCCAGGAGTTTACTCCCCTGGGCCGTAAACTTCAACACACATGGTCTTTTGACCATAAACTTTCGTATGAGGTCTTGCACTCCTTTGTTGCAACCCATTAGCCTCCTAGCACTTGACCAAAGTGTTTTCCTCGCATTAGGATGTTTATACATGTTTAATTAGTGTTATAATTGTTGGATAAGGTGTTTAAGTCCATAACTTATTTGGTATATACTTGACCCGACCGACATGGTCCATTTGGGTTGCATCTCATCCAAACTATTATGGATAATTTTATGAGAGTTATACACATATGTTTATTAATATATTATGAGTTATAATATATTAATATGAAGTTACGTTATTTAATTAGTTTTAGTCTTAAATTAATTATGAATTAATTTAGAGATTAAAAGGAAGACTAATTAGATTATGGGCTATTTGTTTTATATAGTGTGGGCTAATACTCATTTGTTAATGGGCTAGGCTTATGTGGAAGTCCATGGATGATCCATGGAGCTTTTAACCCATGGATCCTTGGAAAGGAAAAGGCATGGGTTATTAGGGTTTCACCCTAACCATGCACACTATATAAGCATGCTTATGGAGCATGAAATGGAGCCTAAGAGAAAACTTGTGAACTAGTGTGTGTGTGTGCATGTGTGTGGCCGATTTTATACAAGGTGTATACTCTCTCAAAGTTTTCCAAGAGTTTGTGGTGTTTGTGATTCCATTTGAGGCATTCACACTATTGGTGCTTGGCCCTCAAATTCCTTAGAACCAAACTCACCAAAAGGTATGTAATCTCTTCTAACTCTTTTATGTTGAAATGTTCCCCATGTCATGTTAGATAGGTTATAAACCTTGGAAAATTATTATTTTGCATGTATTTAGACAAACATAGATCCAAGGTTTATTAGGGTTGCATGCACACTTAGGAAGTGTTAGATTGCTCAAAACCCAACAGTGGTATCAGAGCCTAGGCTTGCTTGTTTGATACTTGATGCAAAATAGTGAAAAAAAGTCAAAATCATTACTGTCAGCATGGTGGACTCGCCGAGTCCATTGGGGGGACTCGACGAGTCCAAGGCAAACTTCAACCTACTCGACGAGTCAGTTCATGCACTCGACGAGTAGGATCGAAAGAGTGCAGATTCTCGACTTTTGCTGCTTGAAATGGACTAGAAACATTACCCTAAATTGTTTTGGTGTTATAAAACTTATTTTAGTTGGTGTAATGGTTGTTCTAATCCATTTACAATAGCATATATCAAAATTCCATGATTTTATGTGTTCATATAATTCTTGAATTTTTGATGATCATGTTTTTGTTCTTATGAATTTAGAAAATGATAGGAATTATTTGTTGAATTGTTTAGAATTAATGCTTGATCATTTATGTGTTTTAATGGGATTCATAATTTGTCCTCAAGATATTGATTACCAAAGGTCACTTTTAATTAACACACACTTAAAACACATAAGTTACATGAAAATGAAGAGTCTTCATTTTTTATGAACCTTTTAATTCATAAGTTATGAAATGAAGAGTTTTGCAAAGTTACAAAACTTGCCCTCAAGTTTTGGAATTTGTAAAGTTTCACACACTTTATTAAACTTTAATTCCAACCCTTAGAGTTTTAATAGTTAAAATTCAACCCTTATACTATTTATAACATTAATGGTTAATTATTATATATGTATAAGAATAAGTCGTTTTACCGTTAGTAGGCCTCATTCACGAAGCCGGTCTATAAGGTGGGTATAAGGTTGTTGCCTATAAAATGGCGACTTAATGGGTGTATACTCTCACCCACCGCTTGCTTGATCGGTGGAGGGTCGTTAGCCGAACGGGTAGAACAATGACTTTAAATCCTCATTAAAAGTATAATGAATATTATAAAATAACTAAACTATTTTAATTCCCAATCTTAGTTATTTTAGGAAAATGTGAACATGGTGCTAGTCCATGGAATTCACACTTTGTACCTTACCAAGTCGTTGGTGGAGCGTGTGTGGTTAACCGGCACACTAACTAGGACTAGTAAGGATCACGAAGGGTGACTTAATGTTTGTCATAGATCAATGGAGTGTGTGTGGTTAACCGGCACATTGATTAGGTGATAATATTAAGGGTACCAAGTGAATTAGCATGGTTATTCACACCTTGTTTTGTGATCCTCGGCATCCCAGTCACAAAACTTGAAGGGCACAATCGAGATTGAAACATGCCATTGAAAAGTTCAATGAATCTCAAAAGAATCTAGGAATTTCAAATCCAATTAAACCTAATAAATCATTTCGTTTTCATGGTGGAAATTGGTGAATCGTCATTCACCTACCTTTCAAATATATTATTACTTAGATTACGGCATCCCTCTTCTAAGTGTAATATATATTGATTGGATCCTAGCCTTAATATTACATTTGGGTGTCTTATTAAGGATCCTATATATATCTAATCTAAACTTACTCTCTTTTCAGATGTCTTCCAACACTAATGCTTCAGGCTCTAACCCGTCTGGTTCTTTCTCTCTCATGAATCTTTGTGGGAGGGTCATCTTTGATGGTTCCAACTTCATGGATTGGATTAGGAACATCAAGATGCTTACTCGTTACGAGGACAAGGAATATATCCTCGATAAGGAGTTAAAAGAACTTGATGAGTCTACTGCTACTCCTGAGGAGATCGCTGAATTCAGGACTCATGAGAGAGATACTACTAAGGTGGCATGTATCATGATGGCCACGATGACAGCCGAGCTCCAAAAGTCATATGAAGATTTCTACCCTTTTGAGATGCACCAAGACCTGATGGAAAGGTACCATCAGAGTGCTCGTCAGGAGCGGTGTGAAATAATCTCCTCCATAATAACTACCCGCATGAAGGACGGTGAATCCGTCACGGGCCACATGCAAAAGATGCAAAGGTATGTGGACCGTTTGTTGAAGCTGAATGTTAACATCCCCGAGGAGTTGGCATCATTTTGCACTCCTTGCCTTCTTGTTATGATCATTTTCGAATGACATATCATATGAACAAGGAGGAAGTTACCCTCAGCAAGCTTCAAGGACTCTTGAAGACCGCTGAAACCGGTCTTAAGGGTAAATCGGTTGTTACCTCTACTACTCCTACTCCAACATCTACCCCTGTTTTAGCTATTGGGCAAGGCAAAGGGAAGAAGAGGAAGCACCCTTCGAAGGGTACCAAGGGAAAGTCTCTTGAAGGCTCCTCATCAAAGACCAAGAGCGGTTCTGTCACTCCTTCTGCCATTCCCAAGGATGCTGAATGCTTTTATTGCCATGAAAAGGCACACTGGAAGCGAAACTACCCTAAGTACTTGCAGGATCTAAAGGATGGGAAAGTGAAACCCACCCATGCAGGTATTTACACTATATTGTCTAATTACTCAACATATTCTAACTCTTGGGTGCTTGATACAGGATGTGGTATTCACATATGTTCTGATTTGCAGGGCCTAAGAAAAAGTGAGGATGTGGAGCACGGAAAGATAAACTTAATCATGGGGAATAGGAAGGCTTCACCTGTTTCCAAGATTGGAGTTTATACTTTGTTGCTTAATAATGGGTTAAAATCAGATTTGAATAAATGTGTGTACTCGTCTGAAATGGCGAGGAATATTATTTCTTTTCATGCTTTGTACAAACAAGGTTTTACCTTTTCATTTGATAATGAATGTGGTGGTATTAATGCTTTCTTTAAAAATGTGTTTTATTTTAAAACGTTACCTTGTGATGGTGTGTATGAAACTGTGTCGATTGTAGACAACTTAGGAAATAATATGTTGTATATTGATTCTTCTACAAGCCTAGATAAAGCATCATTGTGGCATTGTCGTCTTGGACATGTAAACAAGAAACGCATAGGCCAACTCCAAAAGAGTGGAGTCTTGGAATCATTTGACCTTAAATCGGATGATAGTTGTGAATCTTGTCTACTTGGAAAAATGACAAAATCACCCTTCACTGGAGCTTGTGAGAGTGGTGAAGGTTTGTTGGACCTAATACATACTGATTTATGTGGGCCATTCAAAATCGCCACAAGGGATGCTAATCGGTATTATGTGACTTTTATTGATGATTTTAGTAGATATGGGTATGTCTAATTTGTAACACCGTAAATTTCAAGACAAATTTTTCATTTAAAATAATCATTTTACTGTTAGAAACACTTGTTTAAAATCTTATTCATAGTCGATTTACAAAACATAACTCCATTTTCACTTGCATAGAAAACCAGGATCCTCCAAAATATGACTCTTTCTCTGGTGTGTACAATCAAGCCGGTGCCGTCCCGTGATACTGAAAGAAACCTGAGAAACATCAAACAAAACACTGTAAGCACAAAGCTTAGTGAGTTCCCCAAAATACCACACATAACACATATTAGCCACTCGAGGCTATAACTCTGTGGGTCCGTGCACCCAAACTCTGTGAACCCTCAGGTTCTAACTTTGGGAACCTTCCGGTTCCAACTCTATAAACATGCACAACATAAATCACATAGAAATAATGCAGTACAACACATCACGTACATATAGCATACAAATACTCTAATTACATAACTCTGGTTACCTACTCAAGGTAAAGTATAGTGAGAAGACTCACCTGGCAAGCAGGAAGCAGATATCCCCACACTTGAATCTCGAACTCGCCACCGCCTAACACGTAAGGCAAATACTCTCATGAATATAACTCTCGAGACTAGAATAAATCCTCACATAACACCCTCTTATGGTTAAAAGACTATTTTACCTCTCTCTTGGCCCAAAGGCCACATCGCTGACCAAACCCTAAAAGTCAACAGCCAACCCTTGGTCGAAATCAAAGTCCTCAGTCTAAGTCAACCCCTGACTGACCCTACTCGCCGAGTCAACCCTGTGACTCGTCGAGTTCCCATAATCAGAACTTTATTCAATCTGCGACCTAACTCGCCGAGTCACCCCGAGACTCGCCGAGTCCAACAACTCTGAGTCCACTCGCACTCGACTCACCGAGTCATCCCTCGACTCACCGATTCTCGGCTCAACCAGAGAATATTTGGGACTCTTCGACAAGACTCGTCGAGTCCAAGGCTATCTTCAACCTACTCACCGAGTTGTTCTTCCAACTCGTCGAGTTCCAGGCCATCTTCAAGCAACTCGTCGAGTCGACCCATGTGACTCGCCGAGTACCACCGTTCTGAATCCATTCAGAAGCACTCCAGGCCATGCAATTGATCCAAAACATAGATCTAGCCTCCTACAACCCATCCATCACGTAAAGTGGCAAACTTTACGTGAATCCAAAGAGATCTAAGTCGTTTGCACATTGGGGCTAGGGTTTGGGACATGTAAGCTTCACTAAACACTCCAACACAGGGACTTTCATGCTCTCTGATTCTTCTCCCTTCCAGATCTGAGGTAGCAACCTCAGATCTAACCTCTAGACAACCCATTTCATCCATAGACAATTTCTCATAAACCCCAAAATGAAGAAACAACGTAACAACAGGTCAATAACGAGATATTACCTCTAAGTGATGCCCCAACTGCAATGAAATTCGAATCCAAGCAAATCCCCTTGCTCCAAGCCTTCAATCTTCCCAAAATTCCTTCAACCATTACTTCTCCAAGCTCCAATCCACTCAACAATGGTGCTTCTCCGTGATTTAGGGTTTTCTGGGGCTCAAGGGGTGATAAAGAGGCTGGGAGGAAAACATAGTGATCTTTATATAAGGCTCAACCCCGAGAATTAGGGTTTTCTCCACTCAGCGCCTACTCGCCGAGTCCATTACACTGACTCGCCGAGTCGGCCACTTAACACGCGACCAGGTCGCGACTCTACTCGCCGAGTCCGCACATGGACTCGCCGAGTCACTCTTTCCCAATTTACTCTTTTAGCCCTTCAACTCTACACTTGATATTTCGAGATGTTACAATTCTCCCCCACTTAAATTAGGTTTCGCCCTCGAAGCCACCAACAACTCAACTCCAGAAATACTCCCACAACGTGCCACCTGGCCTTAATCGGACCCGCTCTTACAAGGCATACCCATCGAAACTCGAACACACTTTCCCTTTCCTTACGGTGTCCTGACCACTATCTCGAACCGGGCACCGGATGTACCCTCAGATAACCACACTCAACGATCCGAGAATTACCCATGAAGCATCACTGATCCAAATCTCAACAATCACTTGACCCATAAAGGTTAGAAGCCATGAACCATCGGATCCCCGATCCAAATCCCATCCTATCCAATCTGTGACGACAGAAAGGCCCACTCTTCAATCCCAGAGCAAATCTCATGAGTCCTCTTCTTGCACTCAAGCACCCAAGCCGCACCAACCTTCGCACTCTCGGGTTAGGAGAACCCGTCGCACTGATGACATCTCTAACGTCCCCAGGAGACACCACCACTACGCACACGACCCTTGATCAGAATCAAGCTGGGAGTCCCAGACTCCATCCCTACATCCATCCTGAGACTCTTGGCTCTACACCCGCGGAATACCTTCCGCATCCTCAGAAGACATCCCATCATGATGTCATTCCATACCACTGTCACAGACACAATGTTCGACCATCAGACTCCAAATCATCCATTCTCACTACAACTTCCACTTCCGCGAATCGACACTTTCCTCAGCAAATGAGGGTCTGAGACTTCCTCCCATACAACAGCACAAAGGGTGGCATACCAATGCACTAATGATGGCTATTGAAATAGGATAACTCAACCAAGGATAAATACGTGCCGCAACACCCTCCGAAATCTAATACACATGCCCGAAGCATGTCTTTGAGCGTCTGAATCGTTCACTCCCTCTGAGGTGTCCTCCGACATCATCAGGATAAGCTCTAGCTCATCACATATCCCTCTTCGAGACTGGGCACCAGGTCAGCTTTTGACTCCACAGCTGAGCCTCCAAAGGTCACCCAAATCATAATCCAAATATCCCACTAACTTCCTCCCCGTGACCACTATCCCGGCCCCGTGACACGCAAGTCACGAAATTCTCTTTTCCTTATGCAAGAAGGTACAATCCAACCGAGGATCGTCTCCACTCTGATCTCTGGTTTCTGCTACGCATATCCCTTGCCATCTCACCACATTCCCCGATAGAGATGGGGACCCCAGTCTCACCCCCGGTCCAACATCCAGGCTCCAAAAACTCAATACTAGGGCTACTCAAGCCCAAAACTCTTCCACATCATACACTGATCAGAGAACATTCCATCATCACACTCTCTTGCCATCTAGTGAGCACTACGGTTCCCCGCGGTATCACAACACCCTCTGACTAGTGAGTACTACGGCTCCCCGCAGTATCACAACACCCTCTGACTAGTGAGTACTACGGCTCTCCGCAGTATCACAACACCCTCTGACTAGTGAGTACTACGGCTCTCCGCAGTATCACAACACCCTCTGACTAGTGAGTACTACGGCTCCCCGCAGTATCACAACACCCTCTGACTCCACTAGCTCGTGCTCCACAGACTATCATAGGCGGCTACCCATACTCGTCTCGAATATTCATCACAGACTCTGGAGGGAATCGTCATAACAGATGCCCACCCTTGCGAAGATCCACTCTCCCAAGTAATCTCCCTGGATGCCCATACTCGAAGGGCTATCACTAGTTCCATAGATACCTGATATACCACAAGTCGTCTCAACTCAAGATTCACGAATAACTTCGAAATAAAGATATCAATACCCGGATACCTCGGAACACCCCCACCGAACATCACAAGATCCTGCCACAACCACAGATCTCCTGCCCCAAGCACCATATAGATGCAATAATACATTCCCTCTAAACCCCATAACTAGATCTTCATTTTTCCCAAGTTGCAACTTCGGTGTATTCAATTTCTCAATTGCAATACAAAGAAACGCTAACGCTACGAAATACGCTGATAATTCTCCGAAACCCTTTTTCCCGCCGCTCAAAATCCAAACAAGGATACGCATACCGACCCGGGAGTTGGCTGCCCAATCATTATTTATCTACTTGCCCCAACACCGACCAATACTAGATTCCTGACTAATAAACACCTATCGTGGAGACATTCATCCTTTTCAAACAAGTACTTCCCGCATTAACTCACTCTGACCCCTTTCCTCGATCACCGACATCTCTGGTCTCATGATTTCTTACCGCATATCTATATACTCCACTTATACCTGCTCTTGACAAATCTCTGCTTTCTTACATACGGCACCCGGTTCTCCCCCACTTAGGGTTCGAACCATTACCAAATAGCACGCAACTAACCCATAACTATATTCTCCAGCAAAATCGCACCTGCCCCCGGAAAGTGCTACACAACGCCCGATAATCCCCCCTTAAGGAAATGAATCGACCTCATATACTCTGAACCTCTGGTGAACTCCTCAAGAACTTCTCGTCACGTCTGCCTCTAGCCGTTCCAAATCTCGTACCAATTTAGTACCAAACAACTCAACTGCTCGATAACATCCCTGGCTCATAGACTGAACCATAAAACCATCATACCCCTCACCTCAACTCATTAACCAACGCTCCAACACCGGGATCATCCCAAGAACAGGAATCCACTCCCAAATTCAACACCCCATGGAAAGAAAACTCTCGGCACCGCTGAACTTGACTGAACTCCCCGCTGATACCACTACCGTACACCCAACTAAACTCAATTAGGTATAGCGTGGCCCTCGACTATCTTAGTCCCAACTGACTATCTGCTCATGATAGATCACTGCCTCGCGGCACACATGCTACATGATACTCTGGTGGGAAATCATCGTCAATGACGACCTGCAGGGTTTACCCCTAAACCCAAAACTAAAACATCATGCTCCTCATTTTTTTTTCACACGTACATAATCAGTACCTCCCCGATCATAGGAGGTGACATCTCCTTTATTGACTGATTGCCCAAATCAGATCGAAATTCTCCCTTCTCACTGACTCCTTACTAAAATACTCTGAGGGGCTCTCGATCTCCCTCTCAAGGGATGCCTCATCGAACTTACTCATAACCGAATAACCAGAGAACAACAAACATCCTTCACTACAACCCATGGTACTCATTCCATGACATCTCTTCTCAATATGCCCTGGTGTATGGTACCCTAACCATAACATCACTCCCCAATCCGCTCCGATGTATGGTACCCGGACCATAACATCACTCCTCAATCCGCTCCGATGTATGGTACTCGAACCATAACATCACTCTTCAATCTGCTCTGATGTATCGTACCCGAACCATAACATCACTCCTCAATCTACTCTGATGTATGGTACTCGAACCATAACATCACTTCCTCAATCTGCTCTGATGTATGGTACCCGAACCATAACATCACTCCTCAATCTGCTCTGATGTATGGTACTCGAACCATAACATCACTTCCTCAATATGCTCTGATGTATGGTACCCGAACCATAACATCACTCCTCAATCCGCTCCTTAGAACCTTCAGAATACTCCCTGTATCAAGTATGGGTCCTCTGCTTTCAGTAGTACGGGCCCATACTGTTGGAATAGTGTCTAAGGCTATAACTATATTCGGTGGTGCATGGTCCTTTTGGGTTGCCTTCACCATAGCAACTTGAAGGATGATTTGTTAAGAGAGAGTAAATATTATAAGGAATAATATATGGCTATTTGATTAATATAAGTCATAAATTAATTGGTATTAATTTGGTGACTTAAAGAGATTAATTAAATAAGAGGGTATAAACTGTCAATTGTTTGATAGTTAGACTTTAGACTATAAATCCATTAGGATGCACCTTGGACGGATTCTAAGAGCTTTAGGATAGCTGAAAATCGTCCATAGGGATATCTATGGAATGGATTTGGATAGCCTTAAGAGAAGATTATCCAATTAGGGTTTAGGGTGAAACCCTTAAGGAGTCTAAAGGTATAAATAGGCCCTTGGGATGGGGAATTCAGGTACAACTTTGTAAAACCTGAAAAAGGGAACCTCTGGTTGAATTCCATCCCCTCTCCTCTCTCCTAAATCATCTTGCTTGCTATTGGTGTTTGTAAGCCATTAGAGGAGTGACAATTGTGACTCTAGAAGCTCCAAGACAAACAAGATCAACAAGGGATTCAAAGGTATGATTCTAGATCTGTTTTAATATTGTTGTTTAACCTAATTAGCCATTAGAAGTCTTGGATTCAAAAGCATGTTTATTACAAAGCCTAGATCCAAGCAATAGGGTTTTGCATGCGCACATAGGAAAGTTCTTATGGCTAAAACCCAACAGTGGTATCAGAGCCTAGATTGGTTTTCTTTAATTTGTTGCTTGATTAACTGAAACAAACCTGCAAAATTCGATTTTTTGGGTTTTGAGTCACTGACTCGTCGAGTTCCAAGGTGGACTCGTCGAGTAGGCGTGACTCGGCGAGTCCCGTTGTGCACTCGGCGAGTCCAGGCGTCAGGAATGGCCAGATTCGGGATTTTTTCATAATTATCTTATGGAAACTTACCTTAATCATATTAGATCAATGTAAATCCGATTTTTTGATAAATATGACTATTATCTTGATCTAATTAAAGATATTTATCATCTAATAAAATATTTAATTTCCTTATATGATAATAATTAACTATTTTGGTAATTATCTTCAAAGAAATCAAGATAAATCAAATAAAGATAATTAGAATATTAATTGTTGATTGGAATTATTTGTTATTTGATCCTTCATGTTTTAAATGTTTAAAACCTACCCTAAAGTTTTGAAATTTATATTTGTGATTAAAAGTTTTAATTTAGACAACTTAAATTTCAAACCCTAGATTTTGAAAAGTTTAAAATACAACCCTATACTTATATGATATTACTAGAATAATATATATATGTATAAATAAATGCTAGTCTTACCGCTAGTAGGCCTCATTCACGAAGCCGATCTATAAGGTGGGTATAAGGTTGCGACCTATAAAATGGCGCTTAATGGGTGTACACTCACACCCACCGCTTGCTTGATTGGTGGAGGGTCGTTAGCCGAACGGGTAGGATAGGGAAACCTCATCCTCTCATTAAAAGTATAATAAGAAATACGAAGTAACTAAATTTTTTTTAAATTTCCCAATCTTAGTTACTTTAGGAAAAGTGAATTGATGCAATCCCATGAAATTACACTTTGCACCTTGCTAAGATGTTAGTGGAGCGTGTGTGGTTTACCGGAACACTAATTGGTTCTAAGCGAAGGTGGCAAAGGGTGATTCATTGTTTATCATAGTTTGATGGAGCGTGTGTGGTTTACCGGCACATTGAATAGGTGATCGTTACAATGAAGGCACCATGTGAATTTGCATGGTAATTCACACCCGCTTTGTGATCCTCGGCATCCCAGTCACAAACAAGAGGAGCATATCGAGATTTAAACATGCCATTGAATAGTTCAATGAATCTCATCCGAATCTAGGAATTCTCAAAAACACTTAGGACTAAAAGTTTAAGTTTTGTGATGGAGAATTAGTGAATCGTCATTCACTTACCTTCAATTTATTTGCATGTTAGATTACGGCATCCCTTTTCTAGTATGTAAATGTTATTGTTGGATCCTAGCCCTAATTTTTCTTATTGGGTGATAATTAGGGATTCTTGTTCTAATCTATCTTTGTCCTTTCTATAGATGTCAAACGCAAACAACGCTGCTGCTAGTTCTTTCACGTTGATGAGCCTTTGCCAAAAGGTCACCTTCGATGGAACGAACTTTGGCGAATGGATAAGATACATTCGCACCATTGCTCACTATGAGGATAAAGAGTATGTCCTCGACGAGAAGCTCGAGAAAATCAACCCCGAAGTTGCTACTCCCGCCAAAATCACCGCCTTTGAAACTCATGAGCGAGATGCAACGAAGGTACATTGCATCATGATCGCCACCATGAACTCCGAATTCCAAAAGTCCTACGAGGACATGTATCCATACGAGATGCATCAAGACTTGTTGGAGAGGTACCACCAAAACGCGAGACAAGAGCGTTACGAGATTTTCACTAACATGATTTCCGCCAAGATGGGTCATGGAGAATCTCTTACCATGCACTTGCAAAAGATGCAAATGTATGTCGACCGCCTTCGCAAGTTAAATGTTGACTTCGGCGAAGACTTGGCGATCGACATGGTGCTTCACTCTTTGCCTCCGATGTACAATCAATTTAGGATGACCTACCACATGAACAAAGAGGAGGTCACTCTAAGTAAACTCCAAGGTCTCTTGAGGGTTGTTGAGAGCAATTTCAAGGACAAGTCTGTTGCACCAACTCCCAATCCATCCGCTGCTCCTGTCTTGGCTATTGGTCAAGGGAAGGGAAAGAAGAGGAAAGCTTCTTCAAATAACAATCGAAAGGTGAAAGCCCGAGATGGTTCCTCTTCTAGTGGGACCAAAGTTGATCCCTCTAAGCCCTGCTATAACCCGAAGGAGGCAGAGTGCCACCACTGCCACAAGATAGGACATTGGAAGAGAAGCTGCCCGGATTACCTGCAAGCCATCAAGGAAGGAAAGATCAAGCCATCTTTCGCAGGTATATACACAATCAAATCTAACGATTCTAATCATGCTATTTCTTGGGTTCTTGACACCGGTTGTGGTTATCACATTTGTTCTAATGTGCAGGGACTAAAAAGAAGTAGGGATGTGGAGCAAGGAAGGATCAATCTAATCATGGGGAACAGAAGATCGTCGCCTGTGACCAAGATTGGAGTGTATTCTTTAGTGCTTAAGAATAGTTTAGTTTTGGATTTGAACAATTGTTGCTATTCGCCAGAAATGGCTAGAAACATCATTTCATTTCATGGTTTATATAGACAAGGATTTAGATTTTCTTTTAATAATGAGAATGGTTCTATTTTGGCTTATCTAAATGGTGTCTTTTACTTTGAAGCTATACCATGTAATGGAATATATGAAACTGTTATGATTGTTGATAACTTAGGAAATGATGTTTTGAATATTGATTCTTCCACTAGTATGGATAAAGCATCCTTGTGGCATTGTCGTCTTGGACATGTCAACAAGAAACGCATAGCCCAACTCCAAAAGGATGGAGTGTTGGAGTCATTCGACCTTAGGGAAGATGACACATGAGAGTCTTGTTTACTTGGAAAGATGACTAAGTCACCCTTCACGAGTACTTGCGAGAGGGGTGAGGGACTATTGGACCTAATACATACCGATGTATGTGGACCTTTTAGATCAACCACGAAGGATGGGAACCGCTTCTATGTGACTTTTACCGATGATTATAGTAGATATGGGTATATCTATTTAGTCAAGCAAAAGTCAGAAACCTTTGAAAAGTTCAAAGAGTTCAAGAATGAAGTGGAGAATCAATTGGGCAGGAAAATCAAGATGCTTCGATCCGATCGAGGAGGAGAGTACCTAAGTCTTGAATTCCACGATTTTCTGAAGGAGTGTGGAATAGTTTCGCAATTGACGCCTCCTAGGACACCGCAGTTGAATGGTGTGGCAGAAAGGCGTAATCGAACCTTATTGGATATGGTTCGCTCTATGATGAGTCGTGCTTCACTACCTATCTTCTTTTGGGGGTATGCCTTAGAGACTGCCGCCCATATCCTTAACCGAGTCCCTACTAAGAAGGTTGCCAAAACACCTCACGAGATGTGGACGGGGAAAGCTCCCTCGTTGGCACATATCAAGGTTTGGGGTTGCGAGGCTTTCGTAAGACGAGATACTCACGACAAGCTTGAACCTCGAAGTGAGCGATGTATTTTCATCGGCTACCCGCAAACTTCCTTTGGATATCTCTTCTATAGACCGAAAGATAATGTTATCTTTGTTGCGAGGAGAGGAGTTTTCCGAGAGCGAGAACTCATAAGCCAAGGAGACAGTGGGAGGCAAATCGAACTTGAAGAGATTCAAGAGTCGATAGATGAAGGAACCTCTACCGCTGGCATTCAACCCGAGGAGGAAACTCCGGTTGAACCAATTGACGAATCCTTACCTCTTAGACGTTCCGATAGAGTTAGAGTTCATCCCCAGTTTTATGGTTTTCATATTACTACCGAAGGGGACACGTATATTTGTGATGGTACACTGGTAAATCTTGATGAACCTAATAGCTATAAGGAAGCCATGGCAGGCCCGGAGTCTGCGAAATGGAAAGAGGCGATGGATAGCGAGATCCAATCCATGTACAATAACCAAGTTTGGAATTTGGTTGAATACGTGCCCGAACGTAAGACCGTAGGGTGCAAGTGGATCTTCAAGAAGAAGACCGACGTGGGTGGGAACGTACACACATATAAAGCGCGATTGGTTGCGAAGGGCTTTACTCAAACTCCCGGAGTTGACTATGATGAGACCTTCTCACCAGTTGCGAAGATTAAATCTATTAGAGTGATGCTAGCAATTTCCGCATTTCATGATTATGAGATTTGGCAAATGGATGTCAAGACCGCTTTCCTTAACGGAAAGTTGGCTGAGGATGTTTACATGGCTCAGCCAGAGGGGTTTGTGGATCCGAAGCATCCGAATAGAGTGTGTAAGCTAGAGAAGTCCATTTATGGACTTAAGCAAGCATCTCGCAGATGGAATCTTTGCTTTGATGAGAAAGTCAAAGAGTTTGGATTTGTACGAAGCGAAGACGAATCTTGTGTATATGTCAAAGCCAGTGGGAGTATAGTAATCTTCCTCGTTCTATATGTCGATGACATATTACTCATAGGAAACGACATCCCGACTCTGCAGGAGGTTAAGTCCTGGCTCGGGAAGTGCTTCGCTATGAAGGACCTCGGAGAGGCTTCTTACATTTTGGGAATAAGGATAGTAAGAGAAACAAGTAAGAGACTAATTGGACTTAGTTAGAAGACTTACTTGGAGAAGGTACTAAAACGTTTTAATATGGAAAACTCAAAGAAGGGAGAACTACCGATACAAGGAAATGCCAAGTTGAGTAAGACTCAAAGTCCGAGTACCGAAGCTGAGATAGCAGAAATGAGCCGAGTACCATACGCTTCCGCAGTTGGCTCAATCATGTACGCTATGACTTGTACTCACCCTGATGTAGCCTTCGCTTTGAGCATGGTTAGCAGATATCAAGGGAACCTTGGCAAAGCACATTGGATTGCGGTGAAGAACATCCTTAAGTACCTTCGGAGGACGAAAGAATGGTTCTTAGTCCTTGGAGGGAGTGATGACTTGAAGGTGTGAGGGTATAGTGATGCCAGCTTTCAGACCAACAGGGACAACTACCGTTCGCAGTCAGGCTGGGTCTTTACCCTAAATGGAGGAGTAGTGAGATGGAAAAGTTCCAAGCAGGAAACCGTAGCTGATTCAACATGCGAATCAGAGTACATCGCAGCGAGCGAAGCGTCGAAGGAGGCAATATGGATGAAGAACTTCATCGGTGATCTTGGAGTTGTGCCGGCCATAAAGGAGCCCATGGAGATTTTCTGTGATAACGAAGGTGCGGTTGCCTTGACCAAGGAACCGAGGGATCATGGTAGATGTCGACATATCGACAGAAAATATCACTTCATTAGACATCGTGTAGAAGAAGGACAACTCGTAGTAAAGAGGATATCATCAGAAGATAACCCAGCAGATCCGCTTACGAAGGGACTGAGTAGGGTTAAGCACTTACAGCATGCTAGGAGTATTGGGCTGAAGGATGATATTAGCATAGATTAGATAGTATTAGAAACGTATAATAGATAAATGTAATTGACATTTGATGATTAAATAAAGGAGTTTTATTTATAAGTAAAGTTACTATCACATGTTAGTTGTTTAACTATTGTTTCACTTTGCATGTTTTGACTTCCAGAATAATTGAGTTTATTAGGAATAATCGAATTATTCAAATGGTCCACAATCGTTCATATGTTGGGAGTAGATATGAATGAAGATTGTCGTGAATTGGTGTGTAGAATGTCTAAATGGTGTTAGACATGGCAAGGGTTGCTGCAACGTTCATGAGTGCTTATGAACTGGTTTTGAGCATTGGAATAAATACGCGCTTGCTGGAATCACCTTATGGAATACGATATAAAAGGTGATCGCAAGACGATAATATCATATGGTCTTAAAACCTAGATATATGGTTTATTATTTTTTAATTTATTGTGCATTGATAATGCGAAAACGCATCAGTAACTTGATGTTATAAAACGCATTGTTGTGTATAGTTGGTTAATGAATAAGTAAATGCATATAAGTCGAAGTTTATCTGTAGATTTTATCCTAAGAGGATAAAAGAGATATCTTGGCCACTCGATGATTTGATTTGACTTATGTGCCGGGCCCGGTCAGAACTGAATTGATGTGTTCGATTAAGTTCTAAGTCAAATAAATCGGAGATCGAGAAATCTAAATGCTAGACTAACCATTCCATAGGATTGTCAGCATGATATCTAACAGAGGACTGTACAATCCCTTATCTAAAGGACAAGATTGATTAGATCAGAGTTGACAGCGTCTTTGAGAGCTACGATTGCAAACCGTATTGTACTTGTATAGTTACTAGACTTATCCAAGTGGGAGACTGTTGGAATAGTGTCTAAGGCTATAACTATATTCGGTGGTGCATGGTCCTTTTGGGTTGCCTTCACCATAGCAACTTGAAGGATGATTTGTTAAGAGAGAGTAAATATTATAAGGAATAATATATGGCTATTTGATTAATATAAGTCATAAATTAATTGGTATTAATTTGGTGACTTAAAGAGATTAATTAAATAAGAGGGTATAAACTGTCAATTGTTTGATAGTTATACTTTAGACTATAAATCCATTAGGATGCACCTTGGACGGATTCTAAGAGCTTTAGGATAGCTCAAAATCGTCCATAGGGATATCTATGGAATGGATTTGGATAGCCTTAAGAGAAGATTATCCAATTAGGGTTTAGGGTGAAACCCTTAAGGAGTCTAAAGGTATAAATAGGCCCTTGGGATGGGGAATTCGGGTACAACTTTGTAAAACCTGAAAAAGGGAACCTCTGGTCGAATTCCATCCCCTCTGCTCTCTCCTAAATCATCTTGCTTGCTATTGGTGTTTGTAAGCCATTAGAGGAGTGACAATTGTGACTCTAGAAGCTCCAAGACAAACAAGATCAACAAGGGATTCAAAGGTATGATTCTAGATCTGTTTTAATATTGTTGTTTAACCTAATTAGCCATTAGAAGTCTTGGATTCAAAAGCATGTTTATTAGAAAGCCTAGATCCAAGCAATAGGGTTTTGCATGCGCACATAGGAAAGTTCTTATGGCTAAAACCCAACACATACTACCTGCCACATCTACCCATACTTTCCACACGGACCATCCCAGAGCTTCTAAGTAGCTGCTCGACCTGCCCTTTCACTAATCCCTTCGCGCGTGCTCGCTCCCCAGCAAAATTCTCTACTCTGCAAGCGCACTCATCTGGCTAGGGTTACTCCCTAGGCTCTTCCATTGTCCTCCCCTTCTTTGCTATCAGTTGCTGAAGAGCTCCTAATGATGCCAGCCATCTACCTCCTGAATATCGTCATATTCACTTGGTAGCTGACTCCCATCATCGAGAGTTCCACAGCACAAAGCAAGCAGCATTCAAGCATCGAAGAATACATAGGACTCCCTCTCTGTGATAACTCCACCTTCTCGGCTCATCCTCGAAAGTACCACCAAACTCTGTAACTCTACCCCTCATGGGTTCTAACTAGATACTCTCACTCATCACATACTCAAAAGCATAACACATATAACAACGAGTCCTAGGCTAAGGCATCACAAATCAAGCCACTCTAGTCCTAACATATGAAATACCTAGCCTGTCTCTAGCATGCAATAATATCTCATTAAGTGCATCATAAATATCTCATAACACAAAATAAGGGTATCTTGGGAAATCACCGTTCGGGCTCTGGCTGATTGTACACACTGCTCTTTCTTGCTTCCTCTTTGAACCCTTATTCATTTTTAGAAAATTATTTCCTTAAAACTTTTCTTACTTCCTCAGTTTGAGTCCAGATTTACCCGAAGGCGCATCCGAATCCCTCAAACCAAGACTCTGATACCAACTTGTAACACCGTAAATTTCAAGACAAATTTTCATTTAAAATAATCATTTTACTCTTAGAAACACTTGTTTAAAATCTTATTCATAGGCGATTTACAAAACATAACTCCATTTTCACTTGCATAGAAAACCAGGATCCTCCAAAATATCACTCTTTCTCTGGTGTGTACAATCAAGCCGGTGCCGTCCCGTGATACTGAAAGAAACCTGAAAAACATCAAACAAAACACTGTAAGCACGAAGCTTAGTGAGTTCCCAAAAATACCACACATAACACATATTAGCCACTCGAGGCTATAACTCTGTGGGTCCGTGCACCCAAACTCTGTGAACCCTCAGGTTCTAACTCTGCGAACCTTCCGGTTCCAACTCTATAAACATGCACAGCATAAATCACATAGAAATAATGCAGTACAACACATCACGTACATATAGCATACAAATACTCTAATCACATAACTCTAGTTACCTACTCAAGGTAAAGTATAGTGAGAAGACTCACCTGGCAAGCAGGAAGCAGATATCCCCACACTTGAATCTCGAACTCGCCACCGCCTAACACGTAAGGCAAATACTCTCATGAATATAACTCTCGAGACTAGAATAAATCCTCTCATAACACCCTCTTATGGTTAAAAGACTATTTTACCTCTCTCTTGGCCCAAAGGCCACATCGCTGACCAAACCCTAAAAGTCAACGGCCAACCCTTGGTCGAAATCAAAGTCCTCAGTCTAAGTCAACCCCTGACTGACCCTACTCGCCGAGTCAACCCTGTGACTCGTCGAGTTCCCATAATCATAACTTTATTCGATCTGCGACCTAACTCGCCGAGTCACCCCGAGACTCGCCGAGTCCAACAACTCTGAGTCCACTCGCACTCGACTCACCGATTCTCGGCTCAACCAGAGAATATTTGGGACTCTTCGACAAGACTCGTCGAGTCCAACGCTATCTTCAACCTACTCGCCGAGTTGTTCTTCCAACTCGTCGAGTTCCAGGCCATCTTCAAGCAACTCGTCGAGTCGACCCATGTGACTCGCCGAGTACCACCGTTCTGAATCCATTCAGAAGCACTCCAGGCCATGCAATTGATCCAAAACATAGATCTAGCCTCCTACAACCCATCCATCACGTAAAGTGGAAAACTTTACGTGAATCCAAAGAGATCTAAGTCGTTTGCACATTGGGGCTAGGGTTTGGGACATGTAAGCTTCACTAAACACTCCAACACAGGGACTTTCATGCTCTCTGATTCTTCTCCCTTCCAGATCTGAGGTAGCAACCTCAGATCTAACCTCTAAACTTCCCATTTCATCCATAGACAATTTCTCACAAACCCCAAAATGAAGAAACAACATAACAACAGGTCAATAACGAGATATTACCTCTAAGTGATGTCCCAACTGCAATGAAATTCGAATCCAAGCAAATCCCCTTGCTCCAAGCCTTCAATCTTCCCAAAATTCCTTCAACAATTACTTCTCCAAGCTCCAATCCACTCAACAATGGTGCTTCTCCGTGATTTAGGGTTTTCTAGGGCTCAAGGGGTGATAAAGAGGCTGGGAGGAAAACATAGTGATTTTTATATAAGGCTCAACCCCGAGAATTAGGGTTTTCTCCACTCAGCGCCTACTCGCCGAGTCCACTACACTGACTCGCCGAGTCGGCCACTTAACACGCGACCAGGTCGCGACTCTACTCGCCGAGTCCGCACATGGACTCGCCGAGTCACTCTTTCCCAATTTACTCTTTTAGCCCTTCAACTCTACTCTTGATATTTCGGGATGTTACATACTTAATCAAACATAAGTCCGAAACCTTTGAAAGGTTTAAGGAATTCAAACAGGAAGTAGAAAATCAATTGGGCAGGAACATTAAGATGATTCGATCCGATCGAGGTGGTGAGTATCTTAGTACCGAGTTCCTTGACTATCTTAAGGAGTGTGGGATTGTCTCACAATTGACTCCTCCCAGGACACCACAGCTGAATGGTGTAGCTGAGAGGCGTAATCGAACTTTGTTGGACATGGTTCGCTCTATGATGAGTCGAGTTTCGTTACCAATCTCTTTTTGGGGGTATGCCTTAGAGACTGCCGCCCATATCCTTAATCTAGTCCCTATAAAGAAGGTTACCAAAACACCTCATGAGATGTGGACTGGGAAGGATCCCAATTTGGACCACATCAAAATTTGGGGTTGCGAAGCTTTCGTGAGGCGTGAAACTCATGATAAGCTTGAACCCCGAAGTGAAAGGTGTATTTTCATCGGCTACCCACAAAAATCCTTCGGTTACCTCTTCTACAGACCCAGTGAGAATGTGGTCTTTGTAGCACGAAGAGGGATGTTTCACGAGAAAGAATTTATAAGCCAAGGAGACAGTGGGAGGCAGATTGATCTTGAAGAAATTCAAGAATCAATTGGTGAAGGAACCTCAGACACTAGCAATCAACCTGAGGAGGAAACTCCTGTTGATCCAGCTGACGAGTCTGTACCTCCGAGGTGTTCCACACGGGTTAGGAACACACCTTCGTTTTATTATGGTTTTCATATTACTACGGAAGGTGATACGTTTATTAGTGATAGTACACTGGTAAATTTGGATGAACCCAGCAGTGTTAAGGAAGCCATGGCAGGCCCGGAGTCTGCTAAATGGAAGGAGGCTATGGACAGCGAGATACAGTCCATGTATGACAATCAAGTTTGAAACTTTTTTGACAATGTACCAGGCCGTAAAATAGTCGGGTGCAAATGGATCTTCAAGAAGAAGACAGACATGGAAGGAAAAGTGCATACTTATAAGGCTCGACTAGTTGTGAAGGGTTTTACTCAAACTCAAGGTATTGATTATGATGAAACCTTCTCGCTGGTAGCAAAGATTAAGTCTATTAGGGTTATGTTAGCCATTGCAGCATTTCATGATTATGAAATATGGCAAATGGATGTCAAAACCGCTTTCCTTAACGGAAAGTTGGCTGAGGATGTGTACATGAATCATCCAGAGGGTTTTGTCAATGCAGAGTACCCTAATAGAGTATGCAAGCTTGAGAAATCCATTTATGGATTAAAACAAGCATCTCGTAGCTGGAATCTTTTTTTTTGATGAGAAGGTAAAAGAGTTTGGCTTCTCGAGAAGCGAAGATGAGTCTTGCGTGTATGTCAAAGCTAGTGGGAGTATAGTTAGCTTCTTGGTACTGTATGTGGATGACATACTACTCATAGGAAATGACATCCCAACCTTGCAGGAGGTTAAGTCCTGGCTTGGGAAGTGCTTTGCTATGAAGGACCTAGGGGAGGCTACCTATATCCTAGGGATAAGGATATTAAGAGAAAGGAGTAGAAGACTAATTGGACTTAGTCAGAGTATCTACTTAGACAAGGTGTTGAAAAGGTTCAACATGGAGAATTCCAAGAAAGGAGATTTACCGATCCAAAGTAATACCAAACTGAGTAAGACCCAGAGTCCGAGTACAGAGGCAGAGATAGCTGAGATGAGCCAATTACCATATGTTTCCGCAGTTGGCTCGATCATGTATGCTATGACTTGTACCCGTCCTGATGTGGCATTTGCTTTGAGCATGGTCAGCAGGTATCAGGGGAACCCTGGTAAGGCTCATTGGACAGCGGTAAAGAACATTCTCAAGTACCTGCGGAGGACTAAGGATTGGATCCTTACCCTTGGTGGCAGTGATGACTTGAAAGTATTAGGGTATACTGATGCTGGTTTTCAGACTGATAGGGATAATTTCCGCTCTCAGTCGGGCTGGATCTTTACCTTAAATGGAGAGGCAATTTCTTGGAAGAGTTCCAAGCAGGAGATGGTGGTTGATTCGACTTGTTAATCAAAGTATATAGCAGCGAGTGAAGCAGCGAAGGAGGCGATATGGCTAAAGAACTTCATCGGAGACCTTGGAGTTGTACCAGCTATTAAGGAACCTATAGAGATTTTCTGTGACAACAATAGTGCGGTTACCTTAGCCAAGGAACCAAGAGATCATGGCAGATCCCAACACATTGACAGAAAATATCACTTCATAAGACACAAGATTGAAGAAGGACTCCTTGTGACAAGGAGGATATCGTCGGATGAGAATCCTGTAGATCCCCTTACGAAGGGATTGACGAGGATTAAGCATTTTCAGCATGCAAGACGCATCAGGCTGAGGGACGATATTAGTTTTACAGATTAGATAGTTTTCCTGAAACTTGTAAAATGTAATCGACGTTTGATGATGAATAAAATTTGTGATTTATTTATGAGTAAAGTGTTACTATCATTGTCAATTATTTACTATTGTTTCAGTTTTGCATGTTTTGACTTCCAGAATAATTAATTTATTCAAACCTCCACAATCAATCATACGCCGGAAGTAGGTATGAATCAAGATTGTCATGAATTGGGTTTGTATATGCCTTAAAGGTGTTTGGACATGGCAATGGTTGCTGCAACATTCATGAGTACTCATAAGTTATGAATATTGGTATAAACCCACACTCACTTGTATCACTTCATGGAATTTATCTCGAGTGATCGTGAGATGATAACATCATATAAATCTTCAAACCTAGAGATATGAGTTTTTACCTATAAGTTGGTTGTGCATTGATTGTACGTAAACGCATCAGTAACTTGATGTTATAAAACGTGCCTTTGTGTACAATTCAATAAGTAGTAGAACAAGCATATCAGTCGAAGTTTATCTGTTCCTTCTAGAAATAGAAGCGATATTTGGGCCCCTCGATGATTTCGTGTTGACCCATGTACCAGGCCTGGTCAGAACTAAACCGATGTGTTCAGTGAATTTCTTCGTCAAACAAATCGGAAAATCGAGAAACAACTGCTAGACAATAAGCAAGACATAGTTCCATGTGTTTGTCCGGCTCATATCATGAGAACAGAGGATTATGTGATCACTTATCTAAAATGGCACTTCATAGTTCGACAGAGTCTTCATTGTTCGAGGGAGTTTTCGAGAGCTACGATTGCTGGTTGGTTCCTGAAGTTATAGGCAAATACAGTTATTAGACTTATCCAAGTGGGAGTCTGTTGGATAAGGTGTCTAAGTCCATAACTTATTTGGTATATACTTGACCCGACCGGCATGGTCCATTTGGGTTGCATCTCATCCAAACTATTATGGATAATTTTATGAGAGTTATACACATATGTTTATTAATATATTATGAGTTATAATATATTAATATGAAGTTACGTTATTTAATTAGTTTTAGTCTTAAATTAATTATGAATTAATTTAGAGATTAAAAGGAAGACTAATTAGATTATGGGCTATTTGTTTTATATAGTGTGGGCTAATACTCATTTGTTAATGTGCTAGGCTTATGTGGAAGTCCATGGATGATCCATGGAGCTTTTAACCCATGGATCCTTGGAAAGGAAAAGACATGGGTTATTAGGGTTTCACCCTAACCATGCACACTATATAAGCATGCTTATGGAGCATGAAATGGAGCCTAAGAGAAAACTAGTGAACTAGTGTGTGTGTGCATGTGTGTGGCTGATTTTATACAAGGTGTATACTCTCTCAAAGTTTTCCAAGAGTTTGTGGTGTTTGTGATTCCATTTGAGGCATTCACACTACTGGTGATTGGCCCTCAAACTCCTTAGAACCAAACTCACCAAAAGGTATGTAATCTCTTCTAACTCTTTTATGTTGAAATGTTCCCCATGTCATGTTAGATAGGTTATAAACCTTGGAAAATTATTATTTTGCATGTATTTAGACAAAAATAGATCCAAGGTTTATTAGGGTTGCATGCACACTTAGGAAGTGTTAGATTGCTCAAAA
Organism: Lactuca saligna; assembly: GCF_052625555.1. Classification (NCBI taxonomy): domain Eukaryota; kingdom Viridiplantae; phylum Streptophyta; class Magnoliopsida; order Asterales; family Asteraceae; genus Lactuca; species Lactuca saligna. The sequence continues at coordinate 172,088,905 of NC_136421.1, forward strand.
CCCAACAATAATCACTAATTGTTTATATACATATGTCTTCATATGTAATTAGGACCATTGTGTGTGTCTAAAGTCTTTTCTTGACACCTAGCAGTCCTACCTCTTCAGTCCATCCGTATCACTCACAACAGGTGAGTTCATACCCCTTAATCAATGTTGTCACTGATTTTAACTGTTTTACGTGGGGGGGGGGGGGGAATACAAGTAAAATCATGTTAGTTACTATATCAATCACATGTGATTAGTAAATAGTATTTAAATGATTGGCTACTCATTAGCTGTTTTACCAAACAGTTAACTTCAAGTGTTTTTCCTAAACACTTTATATGTTTAAAACTCCTTATGACACTGTACATATTACTCTGTGTGTTTCATTGCAAACTCATTTACAATTGTGTTTCAAACAAATGTTTCCTTATACTTAAACTGTTTTATCAAACCCATGTTTCTAACCTGTTTTATAGATTGACATCAAGTCGATCTTTTCTTAAATATTAATTATGTTCAAAGGTTTTACAAAACTTACTTTATGCTTTTATATTATAAATTGCATGCCTATATATGTATAGTTATATGAGGAATGTTTAAAAGACTTAGGAAGGCTATCCACCCTATTTCCTTTTCGTGCTTGAGATGTGGTCTGGTGGGATATCGGGTACCCGTCCGAAGGTCGTTTAAATATTAGTTATATATCATATGTACATATATAGTCATAAAGTCCCTTCTAGTTCAATAAATGCCCTTGGGTAGCAAGGGAATACGTCCATGTCCATATGTACTAGTTAGATTACTAGTAAACTACCATATGGGTAGTTTAGGAAGATACTAGAATTATTACTAGAACGCGATATCATACAATGAGTCAGTTCATTCATGAGTCAATACATGCTAGATAGAGCGCACATACATTACAGCTAGAACATTACAGTACATTACTATACTTGCTAGATAGAGAGCACATACATTACAGCTAGAACATTACAGTACATTCCTACTCTTGCTAGATAGAGAGAACATGCATTACAGCTAGCACATGTAGAACATTTCAGTACATTATATATACATGAATACGTTGACATAATTGTGATCCACTGTATCGGAGCATGCCTTTAATGGCATGGCCCGAGTTGTATCTAGAGTCTCTTGGAGGGAGAGCATGAGTTTTCGTATAGATCTGTACTAGATTGACTATCCTACACCTTGTTGCTAGCTACAGCTGGACCTGCAGGTCTGCGGGTGCCAAATGTCATACCTTTTTACGACCTACATTTATCGTTCTTATCCAGCCGATAGTATGATACAATTAATCACATGATGCCTTAATATAAATTCGGTTTAAGGTAGTTAGTACAACAGTAGTTCTTATAGCACTACATTACAGTACTACATTAATTTCCCCTTTACATATATTTAGTGATCTTTTCACTTAAACATTAAAGGTAAAAACTATATTTTGTTAATGATATTTACACTTGGGAAAATCACACACTTTTACAAGAAACGAACATTCAGAACAGTCAGGTCTTGGTAGAAGGCTACATTCAGAGCAATTAGGTCTTGGTAGAAGACTCTCATTTATAATAGTAGGAATCTTAGGGATTTCTAGGGTTGTTCAAACGTTACAGTTGTTTTACAAACATTTTATACTTACAGTTCGTATACATTTTCAATACTTACAGTTCATATACATTTTCAATACTTACAGTTCATATACAAACAATTTCTTACATATAAATTAAGACACTAAAATACTTATGATCTCACCAGCTTTAAAGCTGATACTCGCTTTCAAGAGACTTGTATCCTCAGGTCATTAATAGACATGTACTGATGCAAGGTTTAGAGAAGATGGAGCTCGTTCAAGACTCATCTTTCATTTTGATTATACTTTGGTGTCTATCATGATTTGTCAGAACACTTGTATTAAAATTATATTATTAATGCAATGGATGATGTTGTTGCTTGTTTACTACTTTTCATTGTTGTGATACTATACATGATGTCCTCCGTCCCAGAACGTTTTCTGCCGTTCTTGGCTTTGGGGTGTGACACAGTTCTATGGAAATCATGAGACAAAAACACAAACTTGTATAGTTTTAGGTACATAATATGTTTTGCATCAAGTACTTGAAATGTATCTAGGAAAGCTTATGTAGTCATTACACTTCACACTAATTCATATAACCAATATGTAACAACCCGAAATTTCCGCATCATTTTAATGTAACTCTTTCATAATTCAATTCGCGCAATCGACCGTCGTTCCGATTTCCAATTTACGATCTTCCGTTTAATTAAGTCATTATCTAGTACATATTTAAAATGACTTAATGGGTGTCTTAATACATTTAGAAATCATTTTAACACTCAACTCTAGTGATCGGAATAATTCTAGAATTTACCGTATCGGGTTACGGTAACTCAATCGGGTACGACCAAAAACCCCGTCTAACGCCGGTATCGGGTAAAATTCCACCATGTCCAAAACTTAAACACTATATAAACGTGTTTAGGACTTCATTTGAAGCCTTTAGTCAAATTATCACTAAACATTGCCCACCTCTCTCCTAATCCAAGTTTAAGAGATCAAAACTCAAAATTAAGGCTTCTAATCTCTAAGGTACCTTCCTAGCCTTAATCTCTAACATATTTGGCATCCAAATTCGAGTTCAAATCATGAAATAGGCCAACATTCATGATTTTACGGCCATGGAACATTCATGGGCCGTAAACTCATATTTCAAGGGTTTTTAAGCCCTAAAACCCTTCCTTTGCATAGTTGGACACTAGATATGACTTAAGGGCTTAAAGGGAAGAACTTATAACATGTAGAACATGGATTTAGAGGGACAAAAGTGAGTTTACGGCCAAGGATCATTCTTGGGCCGTAAACTCATATACAAGGGGTATTTAAGCCAATTAACCCTTCCAAAACCTAGTTGGGACTTAGACATGAACCATGGACTTGCTAATCTAGACTTGGAACACTTTAAACTTGATTTTTGTGTAACAAAGAAGAGTTTACGGCCAAGACACTCTCTTGGGCCGTAAACTCCTCTAAAAGGGTGATTTAAGACCTTTAAACATGTTCAAATGCTTCCAAACTCAATCTATGGCTTTGTGGTAAAATCTAGATGCATCTAAAAATGGTTTGAAGGATTGAAACACAACAAAAGTATGATTTATGAGAGTTTACGGCCTAGGAACATACCCTTGGCCGTAAACTCATAAAACAATGTTATAGATGCATCAAACACACCCAAATGGTTTGTATAAAATTCTAGAATCACATGTGATTGTTTTAAGCACCAAAAACTATCTTTTTCAAAGGTAAAAGAGATTTTACGGCCTTAGAACATTCCTCTAGGACGTAAACTCCAATAAATGTCTTAATTGATGTTCTAAATTCATAACAATGCTTAGAAAATTAGTTTGAATCACATGTGATTGCCCTAAGTAGCTTAAATCAATTATTCTTAGCCATTGTGAGTTTACGGCCGTAAAATCTATGAGTGTGACCGTAAACTCATGTTTTAAATGTTTTAAATCCATTCCAAGTGTTCCAAGGTGTTTAGATAATCATTTCTAGCAATCCCTAAGTCCATTTGAGCCCTTAAAACACCAAAACCTCACCCACATGAGTTTACGGCCGTAAACTCATCTATGTGGGTGTTCCAATGTTGTAAACTACTTAAAATGTTTACTTATGAGGAGTAAACTCAAGTCCCAAGTCCTTAGTGTCATTACAAATCCGAAGACGTCACCCGGGTCACTCCGAACGCTCGTTTTGAGGTGTTTAACCTCATTGGAGTGTAATGTTCCATATGATTAGTGAATGTATCTCTAATTGTATATATATATATATATATATGGACATTATATCATTTTACATAGGGTCATCGCGAGTAATCAAACCCCGAACCGACGTATAGCATTCAAAACCGACACGTTTCCGAGTCCGGTGAGTTCATACCCCTACCCTTTTTCACTGTTTTCACTGTTTTCAGGGGGGGAACACAAGCAAAGTACAAGGGAATTCTTGTACTCATAACATGTTTTCAAATGTGTGTTTCATGTTCTTATGATTTTATAACTGATAACTACAACTCATAACAGATCGAACATACAGATCACGTAACATATATTTGTGAAATAAGTCTTTAAACTAGTATGTTTTACATGTATTTCACAAATGGTTTTCCACATTTTATCAGTTAAAAGCATGACATTAAAATATTTGAATATAATACCTGTACACTGTTTTGTCCTCGGTAACACTCCCCACACTTATATGAGTGGAGGACTTTCATATTATTACTAGTAAATTTGTTATTCCGGTACGATTGGAGACACGTCCTCGGAGAACACTACACCTGGATTACACGAGTGGAGGACTACACCCATAACCAGAATCACTGGTATTTAGAGAGCGTGACTTGAGTGTATAGATCTATACGGGGCTGACTACCCCACACCTGGCTGCTAGCTACAGCCGAACCGAAATGGTTCAAGGGTGACGAAAGTCATAAGTATGTGGACGACTTATTGCCACATGTGGACTACTTATTGCCACAGGTTTCAGTCTATTGTATGGTTATGGAACTCGCAATTAGGATAATAGAGATTTACTTACAGTAATAATGGATTACTTTATACATCGTTTACATCGTTTACATCTTTTACATCTTTTACTTACTGTAACTAACATGCAGGAAGGTACGCGACCTTCCTGGGGAAAACATGGAATCTAATCACGATTACATCTTTTACATCTTTCACATCGTTTACATAACATACATACATGCAGGAAAGCATGGGGCTTTCCTGGGTAACACTTACATAACTAGAAAGAGTCACAGAATGGATAACATTACATCTTTTACAATTTGTAACATACAATAAGGAAAGTATGGGACTTTCCTGGTAACACATGATAAGTAAACAGAACAGTTTAACCAGTCAGATAACCAACTATACATTTTCACATGAGTAAACATGTTTTCAGTGTACAAACTTACTATACTTTACATTTGTGAAACAATAACCAACTTTTAAGAAAATACGGGATTTTCTTGGTGTACATAACATTTCAGAAACAGAAAGGAAACCGATACATTTCCGTAAAACAAAACCGCTTATGAACTCACCAGCTTTATGCTGATTTTCAAATCGCTTGTGTTCTCAGGTCAGCATTAGAACAGGTACCCGAAGATCATTTTGCATGAAGACGGTGTACATGAAGACCCGTTACATTTTGTCTATATATACTATGTATCACAACTGTACAAACTTTACTTTTGAAACAACTGTAAAACTGTTATTATGTAATGTAATGCTTGTTTTACTTTACTTACTATGTACATTGGATTTGATACTCAACACGGTAGTCAACCCCGGGAATGTATTCCGCCTTCGGTTTTCGGGGTGTGACAGATTGGTATCAGAGCCCTTGTTTATAGTGAATGAAGTATACCAAACCTTACATGGTATAAAACTATAAACACTAAAGGGACTAAGTGCTCTAAATTAAAAGTATCTTTAAACTACAAGTAATTTCAAAAGTGTACAAGTATACCGAACCGTCGTCATCCGTAACCACAAGTAGAACAGAACATAAGTAAATGGGTGTTGTGTACTACGGTTAAACCTGGGCAGTTATGTAGTCGTGTCTAGGGTCAATATAGCCTGGCCAACTATATTCATTCGAGACACGGCCAACATGTGCTTGGGAGTGACTATGGTACGTGGCATGCCTAAAACTTACCCTAATATCCCAAACATCGAATCATTGTCGTAAACAATTCATGAAATACTATGGGAGTATTTCTCAACCTCGATCCTCTGTAGTAATCCTTATTTGAGTGACTTTCAGTGATTGTTCTTAGCGATAAATTATCTGTTCGATAACTCTTTCCTGTTTTATTGCTTACTCGAATAATATAACTGTCATATCTATCGATTCAATGTAGAGGACTTACCATCCTCTCTTTCTTGATCTTATTAGATCAAGATGCCTCCCCGAAAGAGACCCAACTCAAAGAACAATGACAATCCTTCCTCGCCGCCACCTCCTCCCCAGTTCGATCTAACATCGCTCCAGACGATGATGACAGCTGCAATGGTAGCAGCTATGTCACAAATGAATCCTAGTGGTTCAGGTGGTGGTACTCAATCTCAAAACCCTGAGGGTAGCCAGGGACACCAAAGAGGGGGTTCCTATAAGGATTTCATGAATGCGAAACCAACATCCTTTAATGGCGCTGGAGGTGTCATTTCTTTATCTCGATGGTTCGAGAAAATCGAGTCCATCTTTGAAATCTGTGCTTGTGCGGAATCCGATAAAGTCAAATTTGCAGCCTGTACCTTCGCGGATAAAGCTTTGACTTGGTGGAATGGTCGAGTCAAATCTCTGACCTTACCCACCGCCAATGCCATGGGCTGGGAAGCCGTGAAGAAACTTCTCATTGCTGAGTATTGCTCCCGTGGTGAAATGCAGAAATTAGAGCACGAGCTCTGGAACCTGAAGATGAAAGGTTCCGACATTGCTGCATATACTTCCCGATTTGATGATCTTGCACTTCTCTGCCCGGAATTAGTCACTCCTGAAAACAAAAAGATCGAAAGGTTTGTTTGGGGATTATCTTAACCAATAAAGAGTCATGTTCTGGCTGCTCGTCCGGATACCTATGATAGTGCCAAGACCTTAGCACAAATTTTGATTGATCACAACGACGATGTCAAGGAAATTGCTACCACTTCTGAGCCGACTCAAAGGAGTGGTGAAAAGAGGAAATTCTGGAAAAAGAAGAAAGGTCAATCTTCTCAAGGATCATCTAAGAAACTACAGACAGTAGCAGTCCATGCTGCTACTACTACTCCTGTTGTTGCTGTTTCTGCCATGGGATCCACTGCCTCAACTCCTACCAGTAAATATGTTGGTAACCTTCCTCAATGTGACAAGTGTAAATACCATCATCATCCTGGTCCCTGTCGAGAATTGTCTTGCACCAACTGTGGTAAGAAAGGGCACACAGTTCGATACTGCAGAACTCCTACCCAATCAGCTAATCAATCATCGGGAGCAGGTGTTAGTCAAGCCTGCTACAACTATGGCGAAGTTGGGCACTTTAAAAGGGATTGTCCCAAGAAGTCAACTGCTGGTAACACTGGAAGGGTCCTAACCATGGGACGGGAGGAAGCAGTTGCCGATCCCACTGTTGTTTCGGGTACGTTCCTTCTCGACAATTCACATGCTAGTATTCTTTTCGATTCGGGTGCTGAAAGGAGTTTTGTTAGTCATGCATTCAAACATAATCTAAAACCAAATCCTCAACCACTAACTGAAACGTTTACCGTCGAGATGGCTAATGGTGAGAAAGAAAGCGCTAACGACGTATTCATAGGTTGTACGCTTACCCTAAATGATCACTCATTTCCTATAGACCTCATGCCCGTTTCCATTAAGAGCTTTGATGTTATCGTTGGCATGGATTGGTTGAGTCCCAATCATGCTGACATTCTTTGTTATGAAAAAGCTATCCGTCTCAATCTTCCTTCGAATCAAACTCTCATAATCTATGGTGATAAACCCAGTTCCAACCTTCATATCATTTCTTGCATTAAAGCTCGAAAGCTCCTTCGAAAGGAGTGTGTTGCATTCTTAGCTCATGTGATCAACGAGAAACAAGAAGTTAGAGACCTCGCGAGCATTCCCGAAGTCTGTAACTTTCCCGATGTGTTTCCCGAAGAACTTCCAGGGATTCCTCCCGAACGTCAAGTCGAATTCCGTATTGACCTAATTCCTGGGGCTACTCCTGTAGCAAAATCCCCGTATCGCTTAGCTCCCGCAGAAATGCAGGAGTTATCCAGTCAACTCAATGAGTTGCTCAGTAAAGGATTCATTAGACCAAGTTCCTCACCCTGGGGAGCTCCGATTCTGTTTTTCAAAAAGAAAGATGGATCCTTTCGAATGTGTATCGACTATCGTGAACTGAACAAGTTAACCGTTAAGAACCGATATCCTCTTCCAAGAATAGACGACCTCTTCGATCAACTCCAGGGAGCCAGCTACTTTTCTAAGATAGACCTTCGGTCAGGGTACCATCAGTTACGAGTCCAGGAGAATGATGTTCCTAAAACAGCTTTTAGGACTCGGTATGGACACTACGAATTCGTAGTGATGCCCTTCGGTCTAACCAATGCACCGGCTGTGTTCATGGATCTGATGAACCGGGTGTGCCATCCTTTCTTAGACAAATTCGTTATCGTATTCATTGATGACATCCTCGTATACTCCCGAAACGAAGAAGACCACAACCAACACTTGAGACTAGTGTTGGAAACTCTTAGATCCGAAAAGCTTTACGCGAAATTTTCCAAATGTGAATTCTGGATACGGAAGGTAACTTTCCTCAGTCACGTAGTAAGCGAGGAGGGTATTCATGTAGATACTTCCAAGATTGAAGCAATAGAGAATTGGTCGGCACCGAAAACGCCCACGGAAATTCGTCAATTCTTAGGTCTCGCCGGCTACTATCGTCGATTCATTAAGAACTTTTCCAAAATCGCCAAACCTTTAACCACTCTAACACAGAAAGGTGTACCCTTTTGTTGGAGTGATAAACAAGAGACTGCATTCCAAACGTTGAAGAGAGCCTTATGCAGCGCGCCTGTCCTGCCTCTGCCCGAAGGGACAGAGGACTTCGTTGTCTACTGCGATGCGTCTAATCAAGGATTAGGCTGTGTGCTTATGCAAAGAGGAAAGGTGATTGCCTATGCCTCTAGACAGCTGAAAGCACACGAAGTCAACTATACCACACACGACTTGGAGCTAGGAGCAGTAGTCTTCGCATTGAAGATTTGGAGACATTATCTCTACGGAACCAAGTGCACAATCTTCACTGATCACAAGAGTCTGCAGCACATCTTTAATCAAAAAGACTTAAACATGAGGCAACGACGATGGGTAGAATTACTCAGTGACTATGAGTGTGAAATCCGTTACCACCCCGGCAAGGCCAATGTGGTAGCAGATGCCCTTAGCCGAAAGGATAGTACAAGCCACAAAGTGAAGAACCAGACGATGACCATCCATTCCAACTTACCTATGCAAATCCGAGAAGCTCAGTATGCATCCCTCAAATCCGAGAACGTGTCAGATGAAACCTTGAGAGGAATGGAAAAGAAACTTGAGATCAGAGGTGACGGAGTTCACTGTTTCATGAATCGAATCTGGATTCCCAAATCCGGTGGATTCAGGGAAATAGTCATGGAGGAAGAACATAGAACCAAAGACTCTGTTCACCCAGGTTCGGACAAGATGTATCTGGATCTCAAGAAACAATACTGGTGGCCAAACATGAAAGCTGATATAGCTACATTTGTGGGCAAGTGTCTGACTTGCGCCAAAGTCAAAGTCGAACATCAGAAACCTTCAGGTCTGCTCCAACAACCCGAGATTCCCGAGTGGAAATGGGAGATGATTACTATGGACTTCATCACCAAACTACCCAAGTGTTCTAGTGGGTACGATACCATTTGGGTAATTGTCGACCGTTTGACAAAATCCGCTCACTGCATCCCGATCAAAGAATCATACAAGATGGAGAGACTCGCGCAAATCTACATCCAGGAGGTAGTACGTCTTCACGGTGTACCTGTTTCCATTATCTCTGATCGAGATAGTAGGTTTACCTCCAGATTCTGGCAATCTCTTCAGAAAGCCCTTGGAACCAAACTAGATATGAGCACGGCGTATCATCCTCAGACTGATGGACAGAGTGAGAGAACAATCCAAACCCTGGAGGACATGCTTCGGGCATGTGTCATTGACTTTGGAAAGTCGTGGGATACACACCTATCCTTGATCGAGTTCTCATACAACAACAGTTACCACACCAGCATTAGGGCTGCTCCGTTCGAAGCCCTATACGGTCGTAAGTGCAGATCCCCTCTGTGCTGGGCCGAGGTGGGGGATACACAGTTAGCCAGGAGTCGAGTCCCCGACAGTGCTCTCACTGGTCCTGAAATCATCCGCGAAACCACCGAAAAGATCATATTATTACTAGTAAATTTGTTATTCCAGTACGATTGGAGACACGTCCTCGGAGAACACTCCACCTGGATTACGCGAGTGGAGGACTACACCCATAACCAGAATATCTGGTATTTAGAGAGCGTGACTTGAGTGTATAGATCTATATGGGGCTGACTACCCCACACCTGGCTGCTAGCTACAGCCGAACCGAAATGGTTCAAGGGTGACGAAAGTCATAAGTATGTGGACGACTTATTGCCACATGTGGACTACTTATTGCCACAGGTTTCAGTCTATTGTATGGTTATGGAACTCACAATTAGGATAACAGAGATTTACTTACAGTAATAATGGATTACTTTATACATCGTTTACATCTTTTACATCTTTTACTTACTGTAACTAACATGCAGGAAGGTACGGGACCTTCCTGGGGAAAACATGGAATCTAATCACGATTACATCTTTTACATCTTTCACATCGTTTACATAAGATACATACATGCAGGAAAGCATGGGGCTTTCCTGGGTAACACTTACATAACTAGAAAGAGTCACAGAATGGATAACATTACATCTTTTACAATTTGTAACATACAATAAGGAAAGTATGGGACTTTCCTGGTAACACATGATAAGTAAACAGAACAGTTTAACCAGTTAGATAACCAACTATACATTTTCACATGAGTAAACATGTTTTCAGTGTACAAACTTACTATACTTTACATTTGTGAAACAATAACCAACTTTTAAGAAAATACGGGATTTTCTTGGTGTACATAACATTTCAGAAACAGAAAGGAAACCGATACATTTCCGTAAAACAAAACCGCTTATGAACTCACCAGCTTTATGCTGATTTTCAAATCGCTTGTGTTCTCAGGTCAGCATTAGAACAGGTACCCGAAGATCATTTTGCATGAAGACGGTGTACATGAAGACCCGTTACATTTTGTCTATATATACTATGTATCACAACTGTACAAACTTTACTTTTGAAACAACTGTAAAACTGTTATTATGTAATGTAATGCTTGTTTTACTTTACTTACTATGTACATTGGATTTGATACTCAACACGGTAGTCAACCCCGGGAATGTATTCCGCCTTCGGTTTTCGGGGTGTGACAGATTGGTATCAGAGCCCTTGTTTATAGTGAATGAAGTATACCAAACCTTACATGGTATAAAACTATAAACACTAAAGTGACTAAGTGCTCTAAATTAAAAGTATCTTTAAACTACAAGTAATTTCAAAAGTGTACAAGTATACCGAACCGTCGTCATCCGTAACCACAAGTAGAACAGAACATAAGTAAATGGGTGTTGTGTACTACGGTTAAACCTGGGCAGTTATGTAGTCGTGTCTAGGGTCAATATAGCCTGGCCAACTATATTCATTCGAGACACGGCCAAAATGTGCTTGGGAGTGACTGTGGTACGTGGCATGCCTAAAACTTACCCTAATATCCCAAACATCGAATCATTGTCGTAAACAATTCATGAAATACTATGGGAGTATTTCTCAACCTCGATCCTCTGTAGTAATCCTTATTCGAGTGACTTTCAGTGATTGTTCTTAGCGATAAATTATCTGTTCGATAACTCTTTCCTGTTTTATTGCTTACTCGAATAATATAACTGTCATATCTATCGATTCAATGTAGAGGACTTACCATCCTCTCTTTCTTGATCTTATTAGATCAATATGCCTCCCCGAAAGAGACCAAACTCAAAGAACAACGACAATCCTTCCTCGCCGCCACCTCCTCCCCAGTTCGATCTAACATCGCTCCAGACGATGATGACAACTGCAATGGTAGCAGCTATGTCACAAATGAATCCTAGTGGTTCGGGTGGTGGTACTCAATCTCAAAACCCTGAGGGTAGCCAGGGACACCAAAGAGGGGGTTCCTATAAGGATTTCATGAATGCGAAACCAACATCCTTTAATGGCGCTGGAGGTGTCATTTCTTTATCTCGATGGTTCGAGAAAATCGAGTCCATCTTTGAAATCTGTGCTTGTGCGGAATCCGATAAAGTCAAATTTGCAGCCTGTACCTTCGCGGATAAAGCTTTGACTTGGTGGAATGGTCGAGTCAAATCTCTGACCTTACCCACCGCCAATGCCATGGGCTGGGAAGCCGTGAAGAAACTTCTCATTGCTGAGTATTGCTCCCGTGGTGAAATGCAGAAATTAGAGCACGAGCTCTGGAACCTGAAGATGAAAGGTTCCGACATTGCTGCATATACTTCCCGATTTGATGATCTTGCACTTCTCTGCCCGGAATTAGTCACTCCTGAAAACAAAAAGATCGAAAGGTTTGTTTGGGGATTATCTTAACCAATAAAGAGTCATGTTCTGGCTGCTCGTCCGGATACCTATGATAGTGCCAAGACCTTAGCACAAATTTTGATTGATCACAACGACGATGTCAAGGAAATTGCTACCACTTCTGAGCCGACTCAAAGGAGTGGTGAAAAGAGGAAATTATGGAAAAAGAAGAAAGGTCAATCTTCTCAAGGATCATCTAAGAAACTACAGACAGTAGCAGTCCATGCTGCTACTACTACTCCTGTTGTTGCTGTTTCTGCCATGGGATCCACTGCCTCAACTCCTACCAGTAAATATGTTGGTAACCTTCCTCAATGTGACAAGTGTAAATACCATCATCATCCTGGTCCCTGTCGAGAATTGTCTTGCACCAACTGTGGTAAGAAAGGGCACACAGTTCGATACTGCAGAACTCCTACCCAATCAGCTAATCAATCATCGGGAGCAGGTGTTAGTCAAGCCTGCTACAACTGTGGCGAAGTTGGGCACTTTAAAAGGGATTGTCCCAAGAAGTCAACTGCTGGTAACACTGGAAGGGTCCTAACCATGGGACGGGAGGAAGCAGTTGCCGATCCCACTGTTGTTTCGGGTACGTTCCTTCTCGACAATTCACATGCTAGTATTCTTTTCGATTCGGGTGCTGAAAGGAGTTTTGTTAGTCATGCATTCAAACATAATCTAAAACCAAATCCTCAACCACTAACTGAAACGTTTACCGTCGAGATGGCTAATGGTGAGAAAGAAAGCGCTAACGACGTATTCATAGGTTGTACGCTTACCCTAAATGATCACTCATTTCCTATAGACCTCATGCCCGTTTCCATTAAGAGCTTTGATGTTATCGTTGGCATGGATTGGTTGAGTCCCAATCATGCTGACATTCTTTGTTACGAAAAAGCTATCCGTCTCAATCTTCCTTCGAATCAAACTCTCATAATCTATGGTGATAAACCCAGTTCCAACCTTCATATCATTTCTTGCATTAAAGCTCGAAAGCTCCTTCGAAAGGAGTGTGTTGCATTCTTAGCTCATGTGATCAACGAGAAACAAGAAGTTAGAGACCTCGCGAGCATTCCCGAAGTCTGTAACTTTCCCGATGTGTTTCCCGAAGAACTTCCAGGGATTCCTCCCGAACGTCAAGTCGAATTCCGTATTGACCTAATTCCTGGGGCTACTCCTGTAGCAAAATCCCCGTATCGCTTAGCTCCCGCAGAAATGCAGGAGTTATCTAGTCAACTCAATGAGTTGCTCAGTAAAGGATTCATTAGACCAAGTTCCTCACCCTGGGGAGCTCCGATTCTGTTTTTCAAAAAGAAAGATGGATCCTTTCGAATGTGTATCGACTATCGTGAACTGAACAAGTTAACCGTTAAGAACCGATATCCTCTTCCAAGAATAGACGACCTCTTCGATCAACTCCAGGGAGCCAGCTACTTTTCTAAGATAGACCTTCGGTCAGGGTACCATCAGTTACGAGTCCAGGAGAATGATGTTCCTAAAACAGCTTTTAGGACTCGGTATGGACACTACGAATTCGTAGTGATGCCCTTCGGTCTAACCAATGCACCGGCTGTGTTCATGGATCTGATGAACCGGGTGTGCCATCCTTTCTTAGACAAATTCGTTATCGTATTCATTGATGACATCCTCGTATACTCCCGAAACGAAGAAGACCACAACCAACACTTGAGACTAGTGTTGGAAACTCTTAGATCCGAAAAGCTTTACGCGAAATTTTCCAAATGTGAATTCTGGATACGGAAGGTAACTTTCCTCAGTCACGTAGTAAGCGAGGAGGGTATTCATGTAGATACTTCCAAGATTGAAGCAATAGAGAATTGGTCGGCACCGAAAACGCCCACGGAAATTCGTCAATTCTTAGGTCTCGCCGGCTACTATCGTCGATTCATTAAGAACTTTTCCAAAATCGCCAAACCTTTAACCACTCTAACACAGAAAGGTGTACCCTTTTGTTGGAGTGATAAACAAGAGACTGCATTCCAAACGTTGAAGAGAGCCTTATGCAGCGCGCCTGTCCTGTCTCTGCCCGAAGGGACAGAGGACTTCGTTGTCTACTGCGATGCGTCTAATCAAGGATTAGGCTGTGTGCTTATGCAAAGAGGAAAGGTGATTGCCTATGCCTCTAGACAGCTGAAAGCACACGAAGTCAACTATACCACACACGACTTGGAGCTAGGAGCAGTAGTCTTCGCATTGAAGATTTGGAGACATTATCTCTACGGAACCAAGTGCACAATCTTCACTGATCACAAGAGTCTGCAGCACATCTTTAATCAAAAAGACTTAAACATGAGGCAACGACGATGGGTAGAATTACTCAGTGACTATGAGTGTGAAATCCGTTACCACCCCGGCAAGGCCAATGTGGTAGCAGATGCCCTTAGCCGAAAGGATAGTACAAGCCACAAAGTGAAGAACCAGACGATGACCATCCATTCCAACTTACCTATGCAAATCCGAGAAGCTCAGTATGCATCCCTCAAATCCGAGAACGTGTCAGATGAAACCTTGAGAGGAATGGAAAAGAAACTTGAGATCAGAGGTGACGGAGTTCACTGTTTCATGAATCGAATCTGGATTCCCAAATCCGGTGGATTCAGGGAAATAGTCATGGAGGAAGAACATAGAACCAAAGACTCTGTTCACCCAGGTTCGGACAAGATGTATCTGGATCTCAAGAAACAATACTGGTGGCCAAACATGAAAGCTGATATAGCTACATTTGTGGGCAAGTGTCTGACTTGCGCCAAAGTCAAAGTCGAACATCAGAATCTGCTCCAACAACCCGAGATTCCCGAGTGGAAATGGGAGATGATTACTATGGACTTCATCACCAAACTACCCAAGTGTTCTAGTGGGTACGATACCATTTGGGTAATTGTCGACCGTTTGACAAAATCCGCTCACTGCATCCCGATCAAAGAATCATACAAGATGGAGAGACTCGCGCAAATCTACATCCAGGAGGTAGTACGTCTTCACGGTGTACCTGTTTCCATTATCTCTGATCGAGATAGTAGGTTTACCTCCAGATTCTGGCAATCTCTTCAGAATGCCCTTGGAACCAAACTAGACATGAGCACGGCGTATCATCCTCAGACCGATGGACAGAGTGAGAGAACAATCCAAACCCTGGAGGACATGCTTCGTGCATGTGTCATTGACTTTGGAAAGTCGTGGGATACACACCTATCCTTGATTGAGTTCTCATACAACAACAGTTACCACATCAGCATTAGGGCTGCTCCGTTCGAAGCCCTATACGGTCGTAAGTGCAGATCCCCTCTGTGCTGGGCCGAGGTGGGGTATACACAGTTAGCTAGGAGTCGAGTCCCCGACAGTGCTCTCACTGGTCCTGAAATCATCCGCGAAACCACCGAAAAGATCATTCAAATCCATAACCGATTGAAAGCCTCACGTGATCGTCAGAAAAGTTACGCTGATAATCATCAGAAACCACTAGAATTCCAGGTTGGAGATCATGTCCTGTTGAAAGTCTCGCCCTGGAAAGGCACTGTACGCTTTGGCAAGCGTGGGAAACTTAATCCGAGGTACATTGGACCCTTTGAGATCCTCTCCAGGATTGGTCCAGTTGCCTATAAACTTCATTTACCTCACGAACTCAGTAACATTCATCCTGTCTTCCATGTTTCAAATCTTAAAAAGTGCCTATCCGATGAAACCCTAACAATTCCCTTAGACGAGATCAAGATTAATGAAAACCTCAACTTTGTGGAGGAACCGATCGAAATCATGGATCGAGAAGTCAAACGTACAAAACAAAGTCGCATCCCGTTAGTGAAGGTTCGTTGGAATGCCAAGCGGGGACCGGAATTCACTTGGGAACGGGAAGACTCAATGAAACAGAAGTATCCACAACTCTTTTCTTATCCATGATTTGTATCTTGTCTTATGTTCTAAACTTGAATTTCGGGACGAAATTCCCTTTAATGGGGGGATAATGTAACAACCCGAAATTTCCGCATCATTTTAATGTAACTCTTTCATAATTCAATTCGCGCAACCGACCGTCGTTCCGATTTCCGATTTACGATCTTCCGTTTAATTAAGTCATTATCTAGTACACATTTAAAATGACTTAATGGGTGTCTTAATACATTTAGAAATCATTTTAACACTCAACTCTAGTGATCGGAATTTACCGTATCGGGTTACGGTAACTCAATCGGGTACGACCAAAAACCCCGTCTAACGCCGGTATCGGGTAAAATTCCACCGTGTCCAAAACTTAAACACTATATAAACGTGTTTAGGACTTCATTTGAAGCCTTTGGTCAAATTATCACTAAACATTACCCACCTCTCTCCTAATCCAAGTTTAAAAGATCAAAACTCAAAATTAAGGCTTCAAATCTCTAAGGTACCTTCCTAGCCTTAATCTCTAACATATTTGGCATCCAAATTCGAGTTCAAATCATGAAATAGGCCAACATTCATGAGTTTACGGCCATGGAACATTCATGGGCCGTAAACTCATATTTCAAGGGTTTTTAAGCCCTAAAACCCTTCCTTTGCATAGTTGGACACTAGATATGACTTAAGGGCTTAAAGGGAAGAACTTATAACATGTAGAACATGGATTTAGAGGGACAAAAGTGAGTTTACGGCCAAGGATCATTCTTGGGCCATAAACTCATATACAAGGGGTATTTAAGCCAATTAACCCTTCCAAAACCTAGTTGGGACTTAGACATGAACCATGGACTTGCTAATCTAGACTTGGAACACTTTAAACTTGATTTTTGTGTAACAAAGAAGAGTTTACAGCCAAGACACTCTCTTGGGCCGTAAACTCCTCTAAAAGGGTGATTTAAGACCTTTAAACATGTTCAAATGCTTCCAAACTCAATCTATGGCTTTGTGGTAAAATCTAGATGCATCTAAAAATGGTTTGAAGGATTGAAACACAACAAAACTATGATTTATGAGAGTTTACGGCCTAGGAACATACTCTTGGCCGTAAACTCATAAAACAATGTTATAGATGCATCAAACACACCCAAATGGTTTGTATAAAATTCTAGAATCACATGTGATTGTTTTAAGCACCAAAAACTATCTTTTTCAAAGGTAAAAGAGAGTTTACGGCCTTAGAACATTCCTCTAGGCCGTAAACTCCAACAAATGTCTTAATTGATGTTCTAAATTCATAACAATGCTTAGAAAATTAGTTTGAATCACATGTGATTGCCCTAAGTAGCTTAAATCAATTATTCTTAGCCATTGTGAGTTTACGGCCGTAAAATCTATGAGTGTGGCCGTAAACTCATGTTTTAAATGTCTTAAATCCATTCCAAGTGTTCCAAGGTGTTTAGATAATCATTTCTAGCAATCCCTAAGTCCATTTGAGCCCTTAAAACACCAAAACCTCACCCACATGAGTTTACGGCCGTAAACTCATCTATGTGGGTGTTCCAATGTTGTAAACTACTTAAAATGTTTACTTATGAGGAGTAAACTCAAGTCCCAAGTCCTTAGTGTCATTACAAATCCGAAGACGTCACCCGGGTCACTCCGAACGCTCGTTTTGAGGTGTTTAACCTCATTGGAGTGTAATGTTCCATATGATTAGTGAATGTATCTCTAATTGTATATATATGGACAAGCAAAGTACAAGGGAATTCTTGTACTCATAACATGTTTTCAAATGTGTGTTTCATGTTCTTATGATTTTATAACTGATAACTACAACTCATAACAGATCGAACATACAGATCACGTAACATATATTTGTGAAATAAGTCTTTAAACTAGTATGTTTTACATGTATTTCACAAATGGTTTTCCACATTTTATCAGTTAAAAGCATGACATTAAAATATTTGAATATAATACCTGTACACTGTTTTGTCCTCGGTAACACTCCCCACACTTATATGAGTGGAGGACTTTCATATTATTACTAGTAAATTTGTTATTCCGGTACGATTGGAGACACGTCCTCGGAGAACACTCCACCTGGATTACGCGAGTGGAGGACTACACCCATAACCAGAATCTCTGGTATTTAGAGAGTGTGACTTGAGTGTATAGATCTATACGGGGCTGACTACCCCACACCTGGCTGCTAGCTACAGCCGAACCGAAATGGTTCAAGGGTGACGAAAGTCATAAGTATGTGGACGACTTATTGCCACATGTGGACTACTTATTGCCACAGGTTTCAGTCTATTGTATGGTTATGGAACTCGCAATTAGGATAACAGAGATTTACTTACAGTAATCATGGATTAATTTATACATCGTTTACATCTTTTACATCTTTTACTTACTGTAACTAACATGCAGGAAGGTACGGGACCTTCCTGGGGAAAACATGGAATCTAATCACGATTACATCTTTTACATCTTTCACATTGTTTACATAAGATACATACATGCAGGAAAGCATGGGGCTTTCCTGGGTAACACTTACATAACTAGAAAGAGTCACAGAATGGATAACATTACATCTTTTACAATTTGTAACATACAATAAGGAAAGTATGGGACTTTCCTGGTAACACATGATAAGTAAACAGAACAGTTTAACCAGTCAGATAACCAACTATACATTTTCACATGAGTAAACATGTTTTCAGTGTACAAACTTACTATACTTTACATTTGTGAAACAATAACCAACTTTAAAGAAAATACGGGATTTTCTTGGTGTACATAACATTTCAGAAACAGAAAGGAAACCGATACATTTCCGTAAAACAAAACCGCTTATGAACTCACCAGCTTTATGCTGATTTTCAAATCGCTTGTGTTCTCAGGTCAGCGTTAGAACAGGTACCCGAAGATCATTTTGCATGAAGACGGTGTACATGAAGACCCGTTACATTTTGTCTATATATACTATGTACCACAACTGTACAAACTTTACTTTTGAAACAACTGTAAAACTATTATTATGTAATGTAATGCTTGTTTTACTTTACTTACTATGTACATTGGATTTGATACTCAACACGGTAGTCAACCCCGGAAATGTATTCCGCCTTCGGTTTTCGGGGTGTGACACAATAAGGGTTGAGTTTAAGTTCCCATGCTTAAGCATATGTTTTCTTTTAGGTTTTTAGTTTGAGAGAGAAAAAATTTAGATATGGAAAAAAGATAAAAAATGACAAAAAGTTGTGAAAAAAAAAAGAAAAAAAGTTGTCAAAAGTTATTGAGTGAATAAAAGTTTACAAAGTGTGAAGAGTTTGAAGAAGTGAAGAATAAGTCAAATGGCCAAGGGATTATTTGATTTGTAATTTTTCTTTCTATGTTATTTTATCATATGTATGCTTGGAAACTTAACAAAAATTACCTTGAGGTTAAGAAATTTTCTAAGGATGAATTTGTAGGGATGCAGAAATGAGTGTTGTTTAAAATAAGTGGGGAACGTTTTTAAGGAATGTGAATATTTAGGACATGGGAAGTAAGTAGGGTCTAGATACAAATGTATGCATTGATGCCAGACATAATTTGCGAATTCAAATTGGGTTATTCTATGTGATGTTGATAGGAAACGTTTTAGCATAGCATAATAACAATCTAGTTTGCTTAAGGACAAACAAAAGATAAGTGTGGGGTATTTTGATATGGCCTTACTTAACTATATATTTTAGGCCATTACCTTAATATATTTAATTAAAATGTTATGTATTTAGATATGTAATACTTACAATGCTTGAAAATATTCAATTATAGTTAAAATGGGAGCTAGGATGCAAAAGGAGCAGAACGGAGCTGAAAAAGACACAAAGTGGATGTTACTGGCAGGTTGACCCCTTGTCAGTGTTTTGACCATATCATGACTTGTAACTCCAATTAACGTTATTGATACTGATATGAAAACTAGACAAATTTCAGGACGAATTTCGTGTTTGTGATAAAATGCGAAATCCAAGTCCCATGACGGGGTAAATGGAAACTCCGTGATCATTGAGCTGACTTGGAGAATAAGCGACATCCATGAAGACCATGATGTTGTGCTTTTGAACCACGTCATAGTGCCCAAAATTTGGCAAGTATATATATTTCGTACATTAGGTCGTTTCCAAGAGGTGGAGGCCTTAAGGATGTGATTATTCACGAGGAAAAAGCCTCCAAGGGTCGATTTTCAAGTTAGAGATTCAAATGGAGCATTGATCTGAAGATTCAAGTGTTAATACATCAAGATTTCACTTTGGGTTTGCTTGATGATTGCGATGTTGCATTCATTTGGTGATGTTTTTTTTGCTTTAGTCGACTGAATATGGTGTAAAAACCTTTATTTTCACTAGATATTGATGAACCATTCTTGATATACTTTGATTACGTTAGTAGGGTTAATTGAAATTGTTTTGTACGTGTGTTTTGCATTACCTTTCATGTTAAAGTTATGATTTTTATTGTTTATTTTTAAGTATTAATATGATTAAATGATCATTATATCTTGATGTTTTTGAATCATATGAATCTATGATCATTAGGTTTGTATGACTAGGACTTTGATCATAAGCCTAGGGTAAGATAATATTAATCGGTGACTTTGATTGTATTTGAGAGCATTAGATATCCATGCACTTAGATTGATTATCATGATCATTGACAAAAAAATCACTAGATCATATCATTTATAGTTCAAACATAGTTAATTAATTATGTGTTGATTAATTGCATGATCGTTGTGTTAGTTGTTCATTAATTTTTTGTATTAGAAATTTCGATCAAGATAACTAGTCATATTACGATTCGGTAATCAATTCATTAATCCATTGCACTTCTAATAAATCAAAAATAAATATTTGGGGATTCGTATTCTAGAGGAAGTACTTCTTGTTTATTATTTCCATTTAATTCTTTAGTTTTGTTGATTAGTTAAGCATTAAAATTAGTTTAATTTAGTTTACACAAAACCACGTTTTAATTTACTATTATGAATCTAATTAGCACTTGGATTATTTGATCTAAACCATCATGTTCCCTATTTGATACCCTTTCTTATATTAAACTATATTACTTCATAACTAGGTACAATGCATATTTGTGTTTAAGACTAGTTGAGATCAGATAGGACGTTATAAATTTAAAATTAGTGTATAAATCAACACATTAGTTTCCTACGTGTGAGTTGGGTCACATAACTTCTTTTTGTTAATTAAAAACAAAATTACTTATTTATTATGTATTTGTCAGTACAAATTCAAGTTTATTAACGTTCCGACTTAAATTTTTTGTACGTTTTTATGTTTACTTTTATATACGTTTCTTGCATATAAGTTGGATCACATATAATACATTTTCATTTGACCACATAAATTAAAAATTAATCAGTAGTACCAAGTTTATATATTTATCTTCTAGAAATTGCAACAACACCTAAATTTTATCAATACAATTGTGAAAATTCAACTTGTAAAATGGATTGACCATGTTACAACATGCATAAGTAAGTAACTAATTATGTATCAATATACAATTTAGTAATGGTTTATGTATGACTTTTGTAAACCAAAAGCAAATAAAATAAATAGTTTAAGGAATAAAAGGAAACAAAAGACACATGAAGTGCTAATCATTCCCCGTTAATAAGGCAACATGGAGTCCACTTATCAAGAGTGAGGTGAATTCGAAAAACACCGGGACATGAAATTGGCGTGCCGAGCTCGAAGCCCAAACTCGGAAATGGTCTTTCTGATGAGTGATCATGTGCCACTTTATAAATTTTAAAAATTATACTAGTTTTTATTTTCAAAAATATACCCATTTTTCATAAAATTTCCAATTTTTCAATCGTTATAGATACCAACAACTATATAATTTTTTAACACACAATAACCTTCAATTTTTCACTCAAACGTTCTTATTTTGTCAAAAATAGCTTCCTCTAATTTCCCATGCAACCCAAAAACTCAAAAAATAAACAAAAAATACACAAAATACAATCAATCCAAACCCTTCATCACATATCTTCTTCCAAGATCAAATCAACTGCCCTATTTTTCATCTCATAGTTTCCATTATCACGGATGAAGAAGTTGTGTTGGCTCTTGTGTGGGTAGATGTTTCGAATTACCCAAAAATTGAGAACAATGAAGATGCACCAGCTTTTTATATTTACAAGGCATTTTCTCTTTGAAATGAAATTTGGAAAATGTGGAAAACAAATCGAGTTTTCTCGAAGTGGAGGAATACCCAACAAGTTGGTTTTTATAACAGCTAAATTTTATAAAAACCAACACTAGCTAGAAGCTAGCAAGAAAAAGCAATAACAAAGCATCTTAAATAAGAAGATTTTTCATCCATTGAATCCAATAAATTTTACTTCTGTTACTCCTATTAATGAACCAATTAAAAGCATGAATATTGATACTTTCAAAAATATGACCCTTACGCATCTTCAACGTTTGAAACACAAAATTGTTCCGATATTGCCACAACACCCAACTAAACATGATACAAAATAACCTCTAGCACTTTCTTCTTTTTCTTCTTTACTTGTAACGCTTCGTTCCTAGAATGCATTTAAATTATATTTTGTTTATTTTGTAGAGCTACTTGATGAGTTGGAAGCCCCAGACTCATCGAGTAGAAGTGGGCTTGGACGTGAGTTTAAAGCCATCTAGTCGATGAGTAAAGAGCCACCAACTCAGCGAGTAGGCCTACTAGGATGAACCCCTAATTTTGGGGTTTTGTACCCTATTTAAGCAGCTTAATCCCCACCTTATGGCCTCATTTCCAGCCTCCATATCCCAAACCCTAATCCACGAAACCCTATAGCGTTGTGTGAGTGTGTGAAACAATTTTGATTGCTCTTGTGTGTTTTGAAGCATGAAGAGGAAGAAGAATCTTGAGGGCCCCAAGAGAAGATTGTAGATCTAAAAGCAATGTTTCATTCCCTTCCTTTTCTGGTCATCAAGTCTATAACTTGATCATTTATTCTTTAGATCTGTTTATTTTCCATTTTTAGGGTTTTGATTCAAAGAGCTTGACCTTTGGGGCTTGGACGTCCCAAGCAAGGGTCCTTTCAGATTTGGGATCATTAAGGTTTGTTAAGGCATAAAGGTTCAAACTTTATGTAATTAGAGCCCCTATTAAACCATAGAGTGCTATTTTGGCCTTTGTACCCAAAAAGGCCATGCATGAAGAGAAAGGTGGGAGCTTTATGTATCCATGTAGCGTTAGGTGTTTAGATATGTAGTTATAAGTCTTAGTTTGGTGTATCGATGGCTTAAGGACTAAGTTTTAGGTCCCAATGATTTAGGGTTTTAGCTAAAGCTATAAAGAAGAGGTATCAACGGGTAAAGTCGGAAACTTTACCTTTTAAAGGACATTTTCGAGGTTTATGTGAAGTATGAAGCCTGGATCTGTAGTGTAGGGGCTTAATCCATCAAGATAGCCCAAACAGACAAGGGGACTCGGAGAGTACAGAAAGGGACTCGACGAGTTGATTCGAGTTTGTGTGGATTCTGTACCAAGTGAAACTCGACGAGTCTGCGAAGGGACTCCACAAGTCAACTCGGTTTTTCATGAGTCTGAATAGCATAGGAACTCGAGGAGTTAGGAGGTAACTTGACGAGTTTGGTCAATTGGAAGTTGACCTTGACTTTGACTTTGACTAGGGGTAAAATGGTTATTTTTATCCTTAGAAGGATTTTCAGTTTTTGACTAAGCGTTCCTTGCAAATTTAAAACCAAGGAGTCAGTGGAGCATCCATCAGAGATTCCTCACTTGAAATATCAGCAGCCAGTTTGAGAGGCGAGTTTTCTTCCACTAGAAATGGGTCAACGGCACCAATGCCGACCCATTTATATATGTTAGTGTATGCCAGACTTGAGTTCGATGCCAGGGTTAGCCCGTTGTATTATATATATGTTTATGTGTTTCGGACTTCGGTCTGATGTCGGGCGGGGTCCGATGGAGGTCTCCGTGATTGATGTCTTTAGGATTATTGCATGTATTGTTATGTGTTCCGTACTGCGGTCCGATGTCGGGGCAAGCCTGAGGAAGGTTTATTTTATATGTTTATTTTATCTGTTATATTATAAGTTTGTTGACATGATATATGTATACCGGACTTCGATCCAATGTTAGGCAGGGCCTGATGCTGGACGGGGCTCGATTCTGGACTTCCGTCTGATTTCAGGAGGATCTCGATGACGGGTTCATCCGATGCCAGATGGGGCCCGATGTAGTGAGCAAGGCCCAATGTATGCTATTATGTGTATGATAGGTGGTAGTTTGGCGAGACTCACTAAGCTTCGTGCTTACAATTTTTAGTTTTGGTTTAAGGTATTTCCACTATCAAGGGGAAGAGCTTAGGATGAATGCAAGGCATACCTATAGTTTTTAGCCTGGGATATTCTAGACTCTGATATTTTGATACATGATTTAGATATAGTGCATTGATATGATGTTAGAGACACTTGATTTGGGATTTTTATTATGTTGTTTTATGAAGGATGGGTCACATCGCATATGTACAGAATACCAGGAGCTGAATAAGGTAGCGGTGAAGAACCGTTATCCCCTCATGAGGATCGATGATTTGCTTGACCAACTATAGCATGGTTTACTGTGACACTCTATAGTTTTCAGCCTGGGATATTCTAGACTCTGTTATTCTGATACATGGTTTAGACAATGTGCTTTGATATGATGTTTGAGACACACAATTTTGGATTTCTGTTATGTTGTTTTATGAAGGACGGGTCACATCACATATGTACAGAATACTAGGAGCTAGTTAAGGTAACGGTGAAGAACTATTATCCCCTCCCGAGGATCGATGATTTTCTTGACCAACTACAGGGCACATCTTGGTTTACCAAGATTGATCTACGGTTGGGTTATCACCAAACGCGAATCAAGGATGAGGATATGTAGAAGACGACTTTTAGGACTCACTATGGTCATTACAAGTTTGTGGTGATGTTGTTTGGGCTCACCAATGTTCCAGCCGCGTTCATGGACCTCATGAACCATGTGTGCCAACCGATGCTAGATTGGTTTGTAATAGTATTCATTGATGATATCATGGAGAAT
The DNA here is from genome assembly GCF_052625555.1 of Lactuca saligna. Classification (NCBI taxonomy): domain Eukaryota; kingdom Viridiplantae; phylum Streptophyta; class Magnoliopsida; order Asterales; family Asteraceae; genus Lactuca; species Lactuca saligna. The sequence goes on from NC_136421.1 coordinate 172,114,320, forward strand.
TCCAAGACTCAGGAGCAACATGAGGAGCACCTGAGGGAGGTGCTGGAGACACTAAAGAGGGAGCGACTTTTTGCAAAGTTCTCCAAGTTTTAGTTTTGGTTGCTGGGGTGCAATTTCTGGGGCACCTTGTCAACCAAAAGAGTATTCTGGTCGATCCGGCCAAGATAGAGGTCATGAAGCAGTGGGAGATTCTGAGGCCTCCAACTGAGATTCGTAGTTTCCTGGGTATAGGGGGTTATTACCTGAGATTTATTCAGGACGTCTTCAAGATTGCAGTTACTTTGACCCGACTGACCAAGAAGTCGGTGAGCTTCTATTGGGGCCTGAGCAGCAGGCAGCCTTCGAGACTCTAACACAATGGTTATGCGAGGCACCGATACTGACTTTGCCAGAGGGAGTCGAGGATTTAATGGTTTACTGTGACACTTCTATCATGGGCATGGGTGCAGTTTTGGTTTAGCGGGGTCATGTGATAGCTTATGCTTCGAGGCAGTTGAAGCCTCATGATGCTAACTATTTGACGCATGATTTAGAGTTAGGGGATGTGGTTTTTTCCCTCAAGTAAAACTTGCCAAGTAACTTTTCTTGGCTTCGCATTCTATTTATAGGGTGAGGCTGGCCTCCAAACGCTGCGCGTTCCGGTACGTCATTGCTTACCGAGCTTCAGAAGTGATGGCTATGTGACTAGAGGGCGACGTCGCCAATCCAAGGCCTAGTAATGAACACGGGGTGTTCCTCCTTTGGGATTCGTGCCTCGAACTTCAGAAAATCATAACTCCCGCATACGATCTCCGTTTTCGACGTTCTTTATATCCACGCGTAGGTGCGATTATGCTTTACAACTCTCGTTTAGTCTCTGTCTGCAAAATTTTAAATTAATTTTATTATATTATTTTTAGTAGGCCAGGATGGGAAAACTCCGTTAGAAATTCATAACTTCTTCATCTGACGTCCGTTTTCGGTTTACTTTTTACCGTTGGACTACTATCGACGAGATCTTCGATCCTCGTTTAGATTGTTTCGCTAGAAACCACTCAATATCATATTCGAACTTTGGGCTGCATACCGTTATGTTGAAACTTTGAAAAACCATAACTTCCTTATACGAAGTCAGATTTTGGTTTAACGTATTCTACGAGTTTCATTTAGATCACTAAGGCTAAATATTACTCTATCGTAAATTCACTATTTACATCACGCAGTTTCATACCGGTTCTGTCACGAAACTTGGATAGGTCATAATTTCTTCATTATAACTCGGATTTTAGCGTTCTTTATATGTTCGGTAACCTTGTGACATATACTACAACTTGGTTAATATTATTTATTCTAAACACTCTTCTATCAAAAAGTAATTTTTGATGCGTATCATCTCTAAATTTACTTGCCCGGATCTACGGGCGTTACAATTGTGTCCCCCTTAGGATGATTACATCTCGGGATCATCAACGAAAATAGGACTTGTATAATGATTCCATATGTTATATATTTTCATCCTAGGTAATAATCGTAACTTCTATGTTTCTTCGAATGAGTATCTAACTCTTGGAGTTCTTGACCGCCGACGATGCTCAATCTTGCACCTGCTCTTCGTACTATGTTGGACTTTCAATCGTAACCTATGAGTTACAAAATAAATCCTTATTGAGGACTCCTTCTTCTTTTTAGGATAAGTACTTTCCGTTATCTATTGTACCAGACCGATGGGATGTGTTCTAATGGCCCCTCATCGAATGATGCAACGCTTAGACTCAACTCTCTTAGTGTCAAATTCCAAATTTGAATATACCTTCCTTCATATTCTAATGTGATATAATCACATTTTTTTCATGTAGCATTTCTAGCTATAAGCTTCCTTAACAACGAGCACGATGTTATTAATCGCATTGATTTCAATATTCTAACTTAAGTCATATGTTACATCGAACTTGGTTCTCTAAACCACGCAACTAACTCATCGTAGTCGGACTCAATTTGATATGACCACTAGGTTCATAATATCAATCATCTTCTTAGTCATTAGCGAAATAATGGTAACGAAATACTTGAATAAAAATGGAATCAATCACTAGCTTCTTGGTAACTTTGTAACTTTCTTTGATCCAAGCGTGAGTGATGTGCTTCAAGTAGTATAGATCTCTACTACTATTCACACCTACTCATACTCGTCTCAATTTTTGTCTCGCAGTCCCCAAGTTCTAAAATCACAAAACAATTTAACACATACGAATGTGTCCGTTTAATCATACAAATTAGGACTTCTTCCATGCGTATCTTCAATCATCAATTCTAATTCAACTCGGTTGGTGGTGGAAATTCCAGACTATGGGACAACTTCATGAATTACACCAATCGTTCCATCATCCAGCCAATCGACGGTGTACTTCAGACGTGCCGTACTCCTTTTAATGTACTATTATTTTATCAGACATAAACTAAAGGCAAGATACCACCTTCGATATCTTCTGATAGGTGTCACTCAATACATCAAATAACAAAACTAGGGTTTATATTATTTCTTGAAACTATTACACAAAGGTTCAATTTCACCCTATACTATGCCTCTAATAGGCTACACCACATGTTACCATTTACATTGTTACTTCATAATTTGATTTTTGGATATGAAATCCTATTCTTGATTCCTCACATTATTGTTTGCTTCGTCGAGGATCATGTGGAATGCCCTTGGCTTTGGTGGTGCCTCTAGCCTTGCTGCCCCATTTTTCTTTGGGAAGTCTCTAGACATGTGCCCCTTGCCTCCGCATCTGTAGCATACTTTATCATTATTTGTGCAATTCGACAAATAGTGGTTGATCCTTCAACTTTTGTAACAGGTTACTTCTATGTTGCATGTTCCAAAGTGCTTCTTCTTGCACTTTTCACACCACTTTATGCCATACGTCTAGTCATCCAGGTTAGACTTTGCGCACTTTCCCTTACTATCAGGTCTTGAGAATCCTTCAAGCTTCCTCTTCTCACCAACTTCAGCTTTCTCCAGACCCTTTTCCCTTATTTGGGTCTCAACATTCATGGCTGCCCATATGGCGGCTTTCAAAGTGGTTGGTTGCTTGACCATTGGACCAAAGTCCACTGGTAATCCGTTGACAAACTTGTTGACCTTGGAAGGTTCCATTGGAAGTAGGTAGGAGACAAGCTTCATTTTCTTCGTAAAACTAGTAGTGAACTCGGTGACGCTCAATCTTCCCTTCTCCATATTTTGGAACTCATGGTTGATTTCCAGAAGATCATGTTCAGAGCAGTATTGCATCTTTAGTTGCACCACAAAATCTTCCCAAGATATCTTGCTAGCTTCTTCGTTGGGCATTTAACCAGCTAGTAGCTTCCACCAGTTCAGCACTCCAAACTTTAACATAGGATTCACGAGAGCGGTTTACTGTCGTTTGCTACACTCGCAACTCTCAAACATTGTCTCCATCAAGGAGATCCAGTCCATAACTTCCATTGGTGTTGGGCTTCCAGATAGACACAGCGGTTTGGATGCCATGAAATCCTTGTACTTGCACCCGCATCCGCCATTCCCTCCATCCTGAATGTTTTACCTAACAATCGGTGGGTTTGCTTGACCAACAATCCCACTAAAGTTTCCTCCTTCCGATTGCCCTTCATTCACTTCGGGATCTTTGATTTTTATTGAAAGTTCTTCACAATTTTTCTGAAGCGGGCGTCTAGTTTCTTCCATCTGATGATCCAAAAACGTTTGAATCATCAATTGTACTCCAACCATTGTCATCGGCACAGGTGGTGCTGCTGCAACATGTACTTGCTCAATCACAAGTGACTGATTCCTTATTTTGTTCACGTTTCGAGCTCCTCTCCTGGTTCTTTCCATTTTTATCTATAAATCGAATAAGGCAATTTTAGATCCTCATTCATGGTAGATATTTAAAATCATCCTTATCACTCCAAAACGTTTACATGCTAGTTCTAATATCGTAGTCGTACGCTTAGAATCCTAAACACATAAGGTTTCCAGATCTGGTTGGCAACAAACCATAGATCTGAACAAACAATTTCCTATAACAAACACTAAATCCATAGCTGCCAAGGTTCATCTATACAATACTAAATTCATAGCTACCAAGGTGCATCTACACTGTACTAAATCCATAGCTACCATCGTTTTATTATGAGGCACTAAATCTATAGCTGACAGGGGCCATCATTTTGGTAAAGGTTCACTCATTTTTCACATGTCACCCTCATCTTATGATCTATATCGTCTTTCGTCTCATCCTCAAACTCATCTTTCATCACACACCAACTATATCATCTATCCATGTTCTACCAAACATATTTGTAGATATAAATTACATATATAGTCTAAATCTATTAAAAACCTATATAAAACATTCATTCAACATCCATCTCAAGTAAACAAACAACGTATAAACACATAGCATGCATTTCAAAGCAATTACTTCATATCAATTCGGTAGAAGAAAGTAACAACTCACTCACTTTATAAGACGATTATTAGATAGCTCTACGACTCTTAAAATAGTATTCTTCGATGAAACCGAGAGATCTTCACAAAAACAGGGCTTCTCACGGGCAGAGTTTCGGCTTAACAACTCTGTTTCTCGGGATCTGTGGGGCTTCGGGACTTGCTTCGGGTCTTGGGATGATATTGGGGCTTTCGGGGTATAACTTGCCAAGTAAAAGAAATTTTAAGGGGGGTGAAAGGAAATAAATTAGCAAACAACTTCGGTTGGCCTCCGAACGCAGCGCGTTCCCGAGCGCAGCGGTTTCCCGAATGCAACGCGTTCCTTGGACGAACGCAGCGCGTTCCGATGCGTCATGGCTTACCGAGCTTCGGAAGTGATGGCTATGCGACTAGAGGGCGACATGGCCAATACGAGGCCTAGTAATGAAGTTGGGCATTTCCCTTCCGAATGCGGGGTGTTCCTCCTTTGGGATACGTGCCTCAAACATCAGAAAACCATAACTCTCGCATATGATCTTCGTTTTCGACGTTCTTTATATCCACATGTAGGTGAGATTATGCTCTACAACTCTCGTTTAGACTCTGTCGGCAAATTTTGAATTTATTTTTATTATATTATTTTTAGTAGGCCGGGGTAGGAAAACTCCGTTAGAAATTCATAACTTCTTCATCTGACGTCCGTTTCCGTCTGTGTTTTTACCATTGGACTACTATAGAAGAGATTTTCGATTCTCTTTTAGATTGTTTCGTCTAGAAACCACTCGATCTCATATTCAAACTTTGGGATGCATACTGCTAAGTCGAAACTTCGAAAACCATAACTTTCTGATATGAAGTCAGATTTAGATTTTCTTTTTATCCACGATCTCCGTTTAACGTATTCTACAACTTTCGTTTAGATCACTAAGGCTAAATATCGCTCTATCGTAAATTTACTATTTACATCACACAGTTTCATACCGGTTCTATCATGAAACTTCGACATGTCATAACTCGTTCGTTATAACTCGGATTTCAGCGCTCTTTATATGTATGGTAACCTTGTGACATATAATACAACTTGGTTAAGATTATTTATTCTAAACACACTTTTATCAAAAAGTCATTTTTGACTCTTATCATCTCTAAATTGACTAGCCTAGATCTACACACGTTACACGTAAAGCCTTATTTTTATGATTACCTTGATGATTTTGAATGTAAGAAATCATAAAACTGTCCTAATTTGGACATTTTTGAAATGGTTATAAATCTTCCACATCATTTCCAAAACAAATAGCAATGCTACCATCTATCAGATGAGACCCAGACCTGATCGAAAAAAAAAAAAAAAAATACCTGAAGTGAAAATCAATTACAGAGCTAAAAGTTGGTAGAATCTGGATCTGAAGATAGAAATTTTGTATGAAAATACTTGTCAACAAAAATTCTAATGGAAAGCAATATAAACGATTAACGAATAAAAATGTTATATCTAACAAACTGCATTCCTGGATATGAATTTGGTAAATAAATTGTGAATTTAGAAGCCATGGTGTTGAAGATGTGAACATATTATTAGATTCTGATACTGGACTTGGAAACGGAACTAAATTAGTTCATAAATTGTAACTAAATTGGCTTTCCATACCCATGGGGCTCTAAAAAAATTGAAAATTGATCTTGTGGTTCCACTGTAGTTGATTGAACGACACAACTTTCCATCTACTAAATGTAGCAACCTTCGCATCCCTGACTTCGTTACATTGGATCAATCATCGAAAAATTTGGAAATACTGGTTTCAAGAATCTGTAACTCAAGATAGAATCTGGAATCTTCTGATTGAATGTTCCTAGGGTGTATAGGAACCAAATCAATTTAGAAATTGTAACGAAATTAACATCAATTCCATTTCAGCAACTATAATTTAAACTCCGAAACAGTAAATGGAATAAAACATTACAGTAACTGAACTGAAATCCAACACAATTCTTCAACGCTTCCATTCAGAATACATTCAAACGAACGAAGGTAAAGCGTTGGTGGATCTGCCATGCGACCGGTTTCCAAAGCTTGCAAGTTTGTCAATTGTTTTGGATAAGGTGTCTAAGTCCATAACTTATTTGGTATATACTTGACCCGACCCGGCATGGTCCATTTGGGTTGCACTTCACCCGAACAATTTATATGGATAATCTTATGAGAATAGTATGTTTATGATTTATTAATATATTATAAGTTATAATATATTAATATGAAGTCAAGTTATTTAATTAGTTTTAGTCTTAAATAAATTATAAATTAATTTAGTGATTAAAAGGAAGACTAATTCAACATGGGCTATTGCATTAATATAATGTGGGATTAAACTCATTAGGAATGGGCTAAGCATGCATGGGGGTCCATGGATGATCCATGGAGATTTTAACCCATGGATCCTTGGAAAGGAAAAGACATGGGTTATTAGGGTTTACCCTAATCCTCCACACTATATAAAGATGCACATATTGCAATAAATGGCAACTAGTTGTCTGAGACTTTGTGGAGGCCAATTTCTACATAGCATTTTATTCTGTTAAGCTTTCTCCAAGTTTGTGGTGGTTTGTGATTCCACTTGAGACATTCACATTATTAGCGCTAGGCTCTCAAACTCCAAACAATCAACCATCATCAAAAGGTATGTATTTCTACTAGTAGTTTTATGATTCATAATCCTTATGCTATGCTAGTTAGGAAGAAACCTTGGAAATTATTATTTTCATGTATTTTAGAAGAAAACATAGATCCAAGGTTTATAGGATTGCATGCACACCATAGTAGTGTTAAAATGTTCAACAACAGTGGTATCAGAGCCTAGGCTTGTTTTCTTGAATACTTTATGCAAATTGCTGAAAAATGTCGAAAAACTGCATTCTACACAGTTGACTCGCCGAGTTCTTCATGGTACTCGCCGAGTCCATGTGTATATTCAACCAACTTGCCAAGTTAGTTCACGCACTCGACGAGTTGGCAGGCCTGAGTGCAGATTTTTTAGTTTTTGGTGATGGAATTGGTTTAGAATCATTACCTTAAATTGTTTTGAACTTATAAAACCTGTCTTTGATATGGTAATGATGATGGTGGACCAATTTCAAAGTTATAATCAAAGTTTCAAGTTTATATACGCTTATATGATTCTTGAAAGTAATTGATTATGAATGTTCATGAACTTATGAGTTTTGATAGATCATAGGAATTGTTTGCAAATTGTTTGATATAATAATTCTTGATCTTTATGACATTGAATGAACTCCATAACTTGTCCTCAAGTTATGGAAATCCAAAAGTTTTTCCTTTTAAATCTTTTTTTAAGAAGTCATAAGCTACACTTTTGAAGAGTTTTTTCTAATAAATGTTTTTATGGACTCCATAACTTGTCCTCAAGTTATGGATTTCCAAGAGACTCTTCATTAAAAGTTTTAAAAACTTAATTAAAACTCATAAGACATTAATATCCAAAAGTTTATGAATTGTTCAAAACTTACCCTCAAGTTTTGGAAATTGTAAAGTCTCACACAAACTTTAATTCCAAACCCTTAGAGTTTTAAAAGTTAAAATTCAACCCTTATACTATTATAAGATTAACAATTAATATTTATATATATGTATAAGATTAAGTCGTTTTACCGTTAGTAGGCCTCATTCACGAATTCGGTCTATAAGGGGGTTATAAGGTTGTTGCCTATAAAATGACAGCTTAATGGGTGTCCACTCTCACCCACCGCTTCCTTGATCGGTGGAGGGTTGTTAGCCGAACGGGTAGCACAATGACTTTATATTCTCATTAAAAGTATAATGATTATTATAAAGTAACTAATTTTTTTTTAATTCCCAATCTTAGTTACTTTAGGAAAAATGTGAACATGGTGCTAGCCCATGGAATTCACACTTTGTACCTTACCAAGTCGTTGGTGGAGCATGTGTGGTTAACCAACACACTAACTTGGACTAGTAAGGATCACGAAGGGTGACTTAATGTTTGTCATAGATCAATGGAGCGTGTGTGGTTAACCGACACATTGATTAGGTGATAATATTAAGGGTACCAAGTGAATTGATATGGTTATTCACACCTTGTTTTGTGATCCTCGGCATCCCAGTCACAAAATTTGAGAGGGCACACTCGAGATTGAAACATGCCATTGAAAAGTTCAATGAATCTCAAAAGATCTAGGAATTTCAAATCCAATTAAAAGCTAATAAATTATTTCGTTTTTCATGGTGGAAATTAGTGAATCGTCATTCGCCTACCTTTAAATATTTTATAGCTTGGATTACGGCGTCCCTCTTCCAAGTTATAAAATATTGTGTTGGGTCCTAGCCTTAATATTTCATATTGGGTGTTATATTAAGGATTTTGAATCAACTAACTTGATTTTATCCCATTATAGATGTCTGGTTCAGACAACTATGATCTTTCCAAATCTCTTGGTACAACCTTTCCTCTTAAAGGTAATGTCCCTCAACATCATGCTTCTCTTCCTCCACCTCATCTATTTATTCTCCCTAACCCACAAGTTTAAGGTCACTCAATCCCTATTGGCAAACATAGTCTATGTGTGCTCACATCTTCGAGATAAAGTCACATATTGACAAACCGGGAGAGTGGGTGTCAAAGTCTTGTGAAAGTTGGATGTTCAATCACTTTCTTGGTAACATAGTGATCCCTTTGGGACTACTATGAGACAGACTATGACATGACCCTTAGTGATCTTATCTATTTGCTTGGTGTTGCGGAATCAGCAATGATTTGGAACACTAGTAAAGAAAATTTTGTTAGAAGATCAACTTCCCAAACCTTAAACATTAACAATGGTAGCATCAGATATCTAGAAAAGGATTTCTCTTCCCAATGGAAAGGGATCGGCCATAGTTAACTCGGTTGACCATATGGTAAAGAAAAAGGTTATGCCTGAGATAGTCACATGTTCCGTTACCAAAGGGTCCATATGTTTTATTTCCAAAGGGAGGGACACTGATTGCGAAGCTGCCATATTTACCTGAAAGATCATAAGATTGATCAAGTCAAGAAGTTTGACTCTACTTTAGTCAAAGTCCACTGTCTAACTCTATTAAGTGAATAGGTCACATGTTGATGTTTTTAAGAATCAAAGAAAAGATACGAAGCTTAAAGGAAGTATATGTTGATTCTGATTGCGAAGATGGGTTTCAATCACATGGTTCGGTGATCAGAATTTTGAGTTGTTGCTTAAGAGTTATGATATATTACTTAGGAATAGATAACAACAAGGTTTTCATATGGATTGTAAGGATAAGTTGTTCCACAAATATTTAAATAAAAAAAGGGGGTTTTAATTTTATTTATTTTAAAAATATCATTACAATGGCATTTGTAAAAAAAATGTTGCTTATATGTTTTCAGTAATAGAAATATTGGAAAGTGGATTTGATTCTTTCATTTGTGGTAGTGTCTGAATTCACCAAATGAGGAAATGTTCTCATCAACAAAGTTTCAATTGGACCGAAACTTGGAATCATACAAGCTGTATTGTATGATGGATGAGAATTTTGATCTTTGGAAAATTAAGACTAATTCCATATGTGAACAAGGATAGGACTAAAGGGGTCGAGTACACATGCTTATGAACTGGTCAAGTTCACCACAAGGATTGATAAGACTATTCGTCATGATTTGCTAAAAGCTTAGTAAATATGGTTATACTTACAAGTTTAAGTATAATTCTGAAGCATTGAAAAGTTTTCAATGTGTGACAGAACGAATGGGAAAGAAGCAAATTAGGCAGAAAGATAAAAGTTTCTCAAATCTGAAAAGATAGGAGAGTACTTTAGTATCGTGTATTGTGATCATCTTAATGATTAAGATACCATATCACAAATTCATACTCTAAGGACATCTTAGTGCATTGTTATGACTAAGAAGAGGGGTCATGAATTGTTGGAATGGTTAAAATCAAGAAGATGAATCATACTTCCTTCCAAAACAACTCTTAGAGTCATACTCCAAGATTGTAACATTGAGTGACATAAAGTAACGTTTAAAACACTTATCAAATGTAGTGTAAAATGTTTTCTACTCCTGTACATTTGAAATTGGTAAGTTGTGATGTCTTGGATAAGTCAAAGACCAACTAAGACCAATTATGTGAAGTGTTTATCTTGATAAGAATCTGCACTATCCCCTGAATATTTGTTTTGTCAAGGAATGGTTCTTGACTATGGAAACTTATATGTCAAGAGGACAGTGGGAGCCTTAAAGATCCAGAAAGGATTTCAAGATTTAATCAAGAGTAAAACCTGAGTTTTATCACTAGCACACAACTTAAGGTTTACAACCTATTAAGTTGACATATTTCTTATTTCTGTGTCTGTTCCTATTAAGTTGACTATGCATGTGAGTTTTGCTAGTTCTAAATTGTGTGCATAATGGCTTGGAAGCATCGGTGGGCCTTGTGCTACCAAGTGACAAGAAATTAAGATTTGACAAGTTCAATCCATGTATGGTTGAATTTGTCACTAACCTTGTCTTGTGATTATGGTTTTGACAAATTCACATGGACTGGAACTCATACACCATAAAATCTAAGTGTCATATGGTTTCTCTCCGATTCATGAGAATGATGGTGAGGAAACGCTTCCACTAAGTAGATTTTAAGTAGATAGCAATTGTGATGTTTGAATTCTCAAAGTCGTTAGTGGAGCGTGTGTGGTTAACCGACACACTAACATGGACTTGTGAGAAATAGCAAAGGTCTAAACAATTGAGACTATGATTACGGCATGCCTTTTCATAATTCTTGAAATTGTTTAGACACACATATGAGCTATCTACAGAAGGGTGTATGAATTTAAATTTTAGAAGTCCAACCGATTTCTGAATACATGTCAAAGCTATTGGGAGCATAAGTGTTATGCTAATAATCATCATGTTAGTGGGAGCATGATAATTATGATTAGTATTATTACAAGCTAGCAATGTTAATTATAGAAAAACAAAAGTTTCAGTTTGTGAAGTTGCACGGGTTGAAAAATTGTTTTGCTATAATTAAGGAAATGTCTCCATAGGTGGAAGTTATTCAATTTGTGTAAGATTAGAAAACCTTAATGCAAGAAGGATGTTCAAAGTAAGGTACTTTGAATATGAGACTTCATTTTCATAGAGTTGATCTCCTTTGGAATACTCTATAATGACTGTTGACAAGTTTTGTGACTTTGTGCATAATCATTGCAAGATGAACATTGCATAAAAGTTTAAAATCTAACAGATTTTTGGTAAATGGTAGGAATTAGGAATTCTTACATTTACAATAAGGATTTGGGATTGTGAAATGAGCATCATTGGCGTCATGTTCAATTGATCTATTTCACAAAAGTAAAGATCATAGACAAACATAGTGTGCATACTTGGAGTATGGCATAACTATTGTTTAGAAAACAAAGTGTACATGATAGGATCATGGGACAAATGTTGTTTTATTCAAGTATTAAGTTGATTATTTGAAACATTATACAATGAATAATGTGTAATCAATATGGTGATAAATAAAAAGTGGTTCTATTTATATTCAAAAGGGTTCTGAGACCATATTGGATTCGACTATTATTGTGTTTCACTTTGCATGTTTTGACTTCCATAATAGGTAGGTTATTCTTTCGAATGAGTAACTTATTTAAATATTACAGTCGTTCATATGTTGGATGTAGGTATGAATTAAGACTGTCATGAATCGAGGTTGTAGATGGCTAAATGGTTTTAGACATAGCAATGGTTGCTACAACATTCATGAGTGCTCATAAGTTATGAGTATTGGAATAAACCCACGCTCACTTGTATCACTTCATGGAATTTATCTCGAGTGATCGTGAGATGATAATATCATATAAGTCTTCAAACCTAGAGATATGAGTTGTTACCTATGAGTTGGTTGTGCATTGATTGCAAATAAAAACATCAGTAACTTGATGTTATAAAACGTCGCTTTGTGTACAATTCAACAAGTAGTAGACCAAGGATATGAGTCAAAGCTTATCTGTTCCTTCTAGAAATAGAAGCGATATATGGGCCCCTCGATGATTTTGTGTTGACCCATGTACCGGGCCCGATCAGAACTAAATTGATGTGTTCAGTTAAGTTCTTTGTCAGATAAATCGGAAATCGAGAAACAACTGCCAGACAATAAGTAAGACATTGTTCCATGTATTTGTCCGGCTGATATCATGTGAATAGAGGACTGTATGATCATTTATCTAAAATGGTGCTTCATAGTTCAACAGAGTTTTCGAGAGCTACGATTGCTGGTTGGTTCCTGAAGTAAGATATGCAAATATAGTTCATAACTTATTTGGTATAAGGTGTCTAAGTTCATAACTTATTTGGTATATACTTGACCTGACCCGACATGGTCCATTTGGGTTGCACTTCACCCGAACAATTTATATGGATAATCTTATGAGAATAGTATGTTTATCATTTATTAATATATTATAAGTTATAATATATTAATATGAAGTCATGTTATTTAATTAGTTTTAGTCTTAAATTAATTATAAATTAATTTAGTGATTAAAAGCAAGACTAATTAAACATGGGCTATTGCATTTTATATAATGCGGGCTTAAACTCATTAGGAATGAGCTAAGCATGCATGGGGGTCCATGGATGATCCATGGAGCTTTTAACCCATGGATCCTTGGAAAGGAAAAGACATGGGTTATTAGGGTTTACCCTAATCGTCCACACTATATAAAGATGGACATATTGCAAGAAATGGCAACTAGTTGTCTGAGACTTTGTGGTGGCCGATTTCTACATAGCATATTATTCTCTCAAGGTGTTTCCAAGTTTGTGGTGATTTGTGATTCCACTTGAGGCATTCACATTATTGGTGCTAGGCTCTCAAACTCCAAGCAATCAACCATCATCAAAAGGTATGTATTTCTACTATTAGTTTTATGATTCAAAATCCTTATGCTATGCTAGTTAGGAAGAAACCTTGGAAATTATTATTTGCATGTATTTTAGAAGAAAACATAGATCCAAGATTTATAGGGTTGCATGCACACCATAGGAGTGTTAGAATGCTCAAAACCTAACAAATTGATGACCTAATGAACCTCAGGAGTAGATAGAAAAAGGGGCATATATGAGGCGATGGAATAATCTGACCTGAATTGAATCCCAACTCCAATAGAGATAACTACAAATTGGTTTTGAAATCTTTTCCTGTCGGTGGAACTGAGAAAGAACACTGATGGTCATGGAAAAGCAATGAATCGACAACGACATACCTTCCTGGAGTTTTTAGTGTTCCGAATTGAACTTCAATCATCGTCTGTAAGTAAAGAAAGCAGAAATTTGAATAACGAATTCAGAAATTAGAAAATCGATATTCACTTAAATCCCTAACTGCAAATTCGATTTCAAATGTTTCTCAGTTGGTGGAACTAAGGAAGCAATGAATCGACGATGACTTACCCAACTGGACTTTCTAGGGTTCTGAAGAGCAGACTGGTTTGATAAGATGGAACTTCAGTGGTCATCGGCAACATAATTTATAACGTGGAAACATGGAACACATGTGGACCACAAAGCCAGAAGATACATGGCAAACAACTATATCAGAAAACCTTCAATGAATTCCATCATCTACACCTCAGTCATTCTTTTCCATGCTCTCACAACACATAGCTGGTGGAGAGGCGGTGGGGGAAGGATGTGGTGACCTTGGTATGTTAGATAACTCAATAAACAGTTCTTGGGATCAGGTACTATTCTTAAGGGAACAATTTATTAATATATATATATATATATATATATATATATATATATATATATATATATATATATATATATATGAGAAAAGTGAATATACTTTTAAGGGGATATAAGCTTAGATAGCCAAAGTCATCATACTATGTTGTTTGTATCATATGTATATATTGTAATTGTCCAATATTCTTATAATTAAACTTTTAACTTGATTTACTTCTATGTTTTTTATAACTTTCACATTTATCTTCCTTTTATATAATTTTCATTTTCAACTCTAATATATAACCTAATATGTGTTCGGCAAAAATATGTGATATAAGAGGAAAAGAATAATCAAATTTCGAAAATCTTCAAATTAAATCAAGTTAGGGTTGAAGTTTAATAACATTATAATGAATATATCAAACAAAACAACTAATTATAGTGTGTTTGGATATCTAATGGATATCTAATCTTATATACCTGTATGAATATATTCATTTTTCCATATATATATATATATATATATATATATATATATATATATATATATATATATATATATATATATATATATATATATATATATATATATATATATATATATATATTATGCTAATTATTTTTATATAAATTTATTTTAGGTTTTAAAAAAAATATGTTGCATGGCAAAATCGGCAAAGTATAAAAATATGGGACAAATCCTAACATGGTGTGTACATGAAAAAAATAACACCTATAAAAAAAATAAAAACAAATCAATAAAAAAAAATACCGTGTCATAGCTTTCATGTGTCCCGCAAACACATGATTGACCAAGACTTGAGAAATGGGTCTACACATATCAACCACCAAGTGCAGCCGATTTTTTTTGAATTCTTATGTGTTTGACTTTACCCTTGTTATACTTAACAACCACATAGGTTTATGTTATAAATGTTTTATACGACTTCGATATAAAATTAGCAATTTAACTACTTGATTTGCAGATGTTGTGTTATTATATTAAATCATCTATTATATCTACCATTAACAATAATGGTGATGAGTGTCACATCATCACTACACACAACTATAATAACTTAGTATACGCACCACCATAACCCTCTTTTATATATATATATATATATATATATATATATATATATATATATATATATATATATAAAAGTTTAGGTTAATTTGATATCATTCTAATTTTGTGAGACCGTGAGACCAAATCTAAAAATAATTTAAAATGCAAAATAAATGTAAAAATCCAAAAATTCTTTTTTTAAATATTATTTTCGGAACTTCAATTAACTAAAAAAAAAATAAAAAAATACCGTTTCTTTTTTAAAATACGTGAAATATTCTAATAGAATATTACACTAACATATTCTAAAAATAGTTTTAAAATGCAAAATAATTGGAAAAATCTAAAAATTCTTTTTTTTTAAATATTATTTTCGGAACATGAATTAACTAAAAAAATAAAAATAAAATAAAAACATTTCCATTTTTTTTGAAAAATACGTGAGATTAATGGGTTATTGTCATTGTGGCTCAACAAACTTTTGTATATTGGTTTAAATGGTCCCTCGTGACTATTTTTTACATTTGAGGGGCACGTACGCGTGTTTTACCGTTTGAAAATGTCCTTTTACCCATTTTAGCCGGTATTCTTGCCTAGTCACTTGCCAAGTAAGCAGGTTAATGAATACATATAACCCGGTGAGTCAACATAGACTCACTAATGAGTCGACTCAATGATAGCCTCGCCCATTTTAGGGCTTGTTTCCCACGTTGTTTAAAGATCATTATCCTGACACTTCCTCTTCCATTATCATTATCAATGTTCATGTTATCTCCAGATGGATCGTCAACATCGGAGGATTCTATGGTAATCGATGTCGTTGATTTGTGTTCCACTACTCCTCACCTATTGTCGGACACTGGTCTATTTTGTTATTCATCTCCTCAATCCTCTAAAATCGATATCCACATTTCCAGAGGCAAATTCCCAGAGACACAAGATCATGTTGCTACCTTTGCTCTAGATGACCAAATCGCACTCAGCGTTCTCGACATGTTACCTCCATTACTCCATGTTCTCCACTCCAGCTCCGATAGTCCCCGTCATGACTTTGCCTTAGCTCTTTTCCCCTAATCTCTCGTTTAAAGAAATCGCTTAATTGTTTCTACATGGTAAACTTCAATCAATTATTTCTCGTAACAGAATATGATTTTGGTTTGATTTAGGACTTTAGGTTATGTTTGATTTTGTTGATTCTATATTTTGGTTTTGATTTAGGACTTTAGGATATGTTTGATTTTGTTGATTCTATCTATATCAGAACTCGTTATTGGTTGTTATTAATCGATTCGTTGATTATGATAGCAAGATCGTGATTCGTGGTTTGGGTATATATGGTTGATCGTAACTTGGTTGTGGTGAAGCCAATATGGATGAAACAAGCAGAAGAGGCAAAAATAAAGAGCGAAGCTCAGAAAGACACAACGGCTAAAGCTGCCTTCGAGGCTACCTTCAAGGATGTTGAGAAGAATTGAAAGCCTGCTCCTTTATCAGAGATGCTCCTTTACCAGATAATGATGGTGATGAAAAGGAATACCTAACTAGCAAGCCTAGTGAGAGCCAGGGTTGCAAATATGGTTTTGTTTAGGGTGAATTTGGTGTTCGATTTGTTGATTTTTAGGGATAATGAACATAGTATGAAGATGCTATTAAGGAATCAATGGGAGAGAACAATGGCTTTTAGATTTTTCACCACCGACATAGCAGAGCTTGGAGTTCGATTCTATTGCGTACAAAGAAAAAAAAGTAGAGGTTCTTGAAGTTTTTATAGCGTTTGTTGATCCTTAATTTAACTTAGGTGAAAGAGAAAGAGTTTTTAAGTTCTATGAAAGATAGAGAGTTTTAAAGGTTTAGATTTAATAGGAAAAATCCATGTGGATAACATATGGGCACCACATGGACCATTTCAGTTGACCAATTGTAACGCCTGTGTTTCCAGGCTTGCCATTTTTAGTAATGTAATGGTCTAGATTAACCTTTGTAACCCGTTTTGAAATAATAAGATTGTATTATTTGAGTATTATGTGTTTTGTGCTTAATTGCTTAAATATGTGGTTTGATTAATTAAGAATAAAAACAAGCGTCAAAATTTAAGTGTAAAATAAACTTGATATCTTTAGATAATGTTGTAGTAGCTGAAACAAGGTTTCCGAAGATATAAATAATGCCAAAATCCGAGTTATAACGAGGAAGTTATGATTTTTCAAAGTTTCGACTTAGCAGTATGCAGCCCGAATGCTCGATTTGAGACCGAGCGGTTTTTAGCCGAAACAATCTAAATGTGAATTGAAGATCTCATTAATTGTAATAAAACGATAAAAAGATAGGCGAAAACGGACGTCGGATGAAGAAGTTATGATTTTATAACGGGGTTTTCCTATCCCGGCCTACTAAAAATAAATAATAAAAAATAAAGTCAAAATTAGCCGATGGAGTCTAAACGAAAGTTGTAGATCGTAGTCTCACCTACGCATGGATATAAAGAGTGTCGAAAACGGAGTTCGTATGAGGAAGATATAAATTTTTGAAGTTTATTTAATAAATTCGGTATGTAATTTAAATAAAAATTCGCTGATATTATCCATGGGGGGGGGGGAGTCACCGGCCTTATCCCCGTTACGCCCCGCGTAAATCGCAGATCCAGCCTCCTATAAATAGGATGCGAGGGGTCCGGGTTTATTTGCTAATTTCCACTCGTTTTTGTGCCGAAGCTCTGCGGTTTTACCCCCGAAGCCATCCTGAAGCCCCGATAATATTCCCGAGTCCCGAAGCGAGTCCCGAGATCCCGAAGATCCCGAGAAGTGCGGTTTCCGAGCCGAAGCTCTGCCCGCGAGAAGTTCGATTTTCGTAGAGATCTTCCGAGTCTGCTGAGGATTACGACTTCTGCAAGCCGTAGTGCTGTCCGATCATCTTCTGATCAAGTGAGTGTATACTACCTTTCATAAACGCAATAATAATACAAGTATGGTTTGAGTGTATTAAGTTTATTGCCGTTTATACGTGTGAATGCGTTGTTACTTTCTTCTAACGTATAATTATGAAGTATTTTATACGAGATACGTGTTATGTGTATATTTTGTTGTTATGTGTGTGAATGTATATTCAATTTCTTCTGTCTTACAGATCTGATTATTTCTATATGAAATACGTGTTATGTGTGTGTGCCTCATCTGTTATATGGAAAATGTATTGATCAAGCATGCTATACAGGTTTTGAAAATATGTATAAAAATGTATGTTTTTATCTACTAATATGTTGGGTAGAACATGGGTAGATAGTTGGTGTGTAATAAACAGATGAGAGGCCTCGTTGTTGTTTGATCCAGTCATCTAGCGGAATTTAGATGACGACCACGGACTTTTCTAGATAGTCCAGTGGAACGCTAGTAGGCTCATAACCTGTAGGTGTTAATGAACTTGGGTGTTCATTCGCTGTATTCCATCCCCCTCATGGTTGCCTTATTTGACTTATATTGCTGAGGAAACCCCGCAGCATGTGTTGTCACCCCGATGAAAATATTTGTTAGATTAGGTCCCTTGTGTTAGTTATTTTAGGGACGTAAAGTGAGAATAACGGGAATGGGTAACTGGGTTATTGTTGGTTGATAATAATTAATTTAATTATTTATTGTGGGTTGAAAACCCTATATGCTCACCAGGCTCCCAAGCCTGACCCACTCAGTTTTATTTGTATTACAGGAAGTGGCGCAAAGGCGTAAGATGGATGAACCATCAAGTTGTTTTGTTTACAAGTCTGTATGTGTATATATTTGTTGAATGACTTGTCATATTATCATTTATGCTTATTGGTCTATATCGGAACATGACACCCCGAGTTTTGATTATATAATGAAAAATACATTTCTTTTATGAAATGCTTTGGTAAACATTGTTTTATCATGTTTTGTTTTTGGGAACAAATTCCGCAACTCTTTCAAATCAAAAGGATTTACTCTGAATTTATTTTAAAAGCATAAATGAAAATCGGTCTTTTCTGGCCGAGATTATGGGGATGTCACAGTTGGTATCACAGCATTAGTTTAAGCGAACTAGGAAATTGTAGGATTTCTAGACTTAAACTTAGAATGCTAAGTGGAATTTTGAGATGTGTGTCTGTTATGTTTTAGACACGAGCACTAGTTTATTTTAGGAAAGTTGCCTAAAATGCTTTTATGTGCTAAATGTTATATGTTGCCATATATGATATTATTTGTTCGGATCTATGGTCTGTTGCCGACCGGATCTAGAAACTTTATGTGTGTAGGATACTAAGCGTACGTGTACGATATTAGAACTAGCATGTAAACGTTTCGGAGTGATAAGGATGATTTGAATATCTATCGTGAATAAGGATCTAATTTCACCTTATTCGGTGTGTAGATCAAAAATGGTGAGAACAAGAAGTGGAGTTGGAAATGCTGATGAAAACAGGAATCAACCACCAGTGATTAAACAAAGACATGTTGTAGCAGCAGCACCTGACCCAATAACCATGGGTGGTGTACAATTAATGATTCAGACGATGTTGGATCGTCAAATGGATGAAACTTGATGGTTGCTTCAACAGAATCGTGAAGAACTGTCAATTCGTGTGGAAGAGCCTGAATTAAATGAAGGGCACTCGGAAGGTGGAAACTTCAGTGGATCAGTTGGTCAAGCCAACCCACCGATAGTTAGGCAAGATAACCGCGATGGAAGGAATGATGGAATGGGATGCAAGTACAAGGACTTTTTGACTTGCAAACCATCAACCTTCAATGGAAAGGAGGATCCGATTGGAGTTATGGATTGGATCTCCGAAATGGAGTTAGCCTTCATGACGTGTGGTTGCAGAGGTAAGTTACAAACTATCTATGTCGTGCGTCAATTCCGAGGTGGAGCCGTTCGTTGGTGGAACACTCTAGGGAAGACTTTAAGCCCTAATGAGCCACTGCAATTGTCTTGGGCAGAATTCTTGGTACAGTTCAAACGCAAGTTCTGCTCGGCTCAAAATCTATTGGAGCTAGAGAACAAGTTTCTGACACTAACGAAAGGCAGTATGTTAGTTGATGAATACACCAATAACTTCACCGATAAGATGGAGTTTGCCTTGCGTATCGTTCCAGACGAGCTGACAAAGGTGGATCGGTATGCGAAGGGACTTCCATGGGAGTACGAGGTGCCAGTACGTCAGGCACTTACTGTAGAGGCAGCTATCTGGGCTGCCAAGTCTATTGAGAACATGATAAAGGGGAGAACCACCAACAAGGTTGAGGTTGGTGAGAAGAGGAAGGTTGAGGTTCCGGTAAGAAAAGCAAATTTTTGAAATCTGATTCGAAAAGGTTTGGTGGGGGAAAAGGGGGAGAAGCGAAGTAGTGTGATAAGTGTAAGAAAAAGCACTTTGGGAAATGTAGCGAGGGTGTGACTTGCTACAAGTGTGGAAAGGTTGGACATTTTGCCAATGAATGTCCGAACAACAAAAGGATGTGTTTTGGTTGTAATGAAGAGGGGCATATTTTGAAAGATTGTTCGAAGAAGAAGGAGGCAGCTAAGCCTAACATTCCACGCCGAAGGCGAGAGCATTCCAGATGACACTGGAAGCTGCTAAGGATGAAGCTGATGTCGCTTCAGGTACCTTTCTCGTTAACAATTTGCCTGCCCAAATTTTATTTGATTCTGGAGCCAACTACTCCTTTATATCGCATGAATTTGGTAGAAAACTAGCTTTGCCTGTTGATAGACTAGATAATGCTTTATTAGTCGAAGTTGCAAGTGGCAAGTTTGTACCAGTTAGCCATCGTATGAAAAACATCTTAATCGACTTGAATGGGAATAAGTTCCGCGAGGAATTATTGCCTATCGAACTTAATGGTTTCGACATCATGTTGGGAATGGATTGGCTCAGCGCCAATGATGCCGAAATTTTATGCAAGAAGAAGATAGTTAAAGTAAACCCGCCTGGAAAAGATTCGTTTATGGTGTATAGGGACAAACGCCGAGTAAATTCTGGAATCATCTCCCTAATGAAAGCCAGGAAGTGTTTGACCAAAGGATGTACATCATATTTAGCATTCGTGATTGATGCTAAGAAGGAAAAGAAGGTGATGCAGAGTATTCCTGTGGTGTGTGATTATCCGGAAGTATTTCCCGAAGATCTTCCTGGATTACCACCTGATAGACAAGTAGAGTTCAGAATAGACTTGTTACCAGGAGCAACGCCAATAGCACAAGCACCTTATCGATTAGCACCGACGGAGATGAAGGAGCTGATGATGCAACTTCAGGAGTTATTGGACAAAGGTTTCATTAGACCTAGTTCATCACCCTGGGGAGCTCCGGTGTTATTCGTGAAGAAGAAAGATGGAAGTATGAGAATGTGCGTTGATTACAGAGAGCTGAACAAGGAAACAATAAAGAATAGATATCCGTTGCCAAGGATTGATGACCTATTTGATCAATTGCAAGGTTCGAGCTATTTCTCGAAGATCGATCTAAGGTCATGATATCATCAGCTGAAAGTAAGAGAGTAGGATATAGAGAAGACTGCGTTCAGAACTAGATATGGACACTACGAGTTCTTGGTTATGTCGTTTGGACTAACCAATGCTCCGGCAGCATTCATGGATTTAATGAATAGGGTTTGTAATCCGTTCCTTGATAAATCCGTGATAGTGTTCATCGACGACATTCTGATTTACTCAAAAAGCCAGGATGAGCACGGCAGACACTTGCGAGAAGTGTTAGAAGTTTTGAAGAAAGAGAAGCTTTATGCAAAGTTCTCCAAATGTGATTTTTGGATTCGTGAAGTCCAATTCTTGGGTCACGTGGTCAACCAAGAAGGGATAATGGTTGATCCAGCGAAGATCGAAGTTGTGATGAAGTGGGAACAACCGAAAAGTCCCACGGAGATCCGAAGCTTTTTAGGATTAGCCGGATATTACCGAAGGTTTATCCAAGGTTTTTCTTCGATCGCTAGTCCGTTGACAGCTTTGACCCACAAAGGAGCTACTTATGCTTAGAGTGATAAGCATAAAGAAGCATTCGAGAAGTTAAAGAAGAAGCTATGCGAGGCACCGATACTTTCTCTACCCGATGGAGTTGAAGACTTTGCTGTTTATAGCGATGCGTCTGGTGTTGGATTGGGTTGTGTTTTGACCCAAAGAGAAAAGGTGATAGCATATGCGTCTCGACAGCTTAAGGAGCATGAAAAGAATTACCCGACTCATGATTTGGAGTTGGCGGCGGTAGTTTTCGCTCTGAAGATATGGAGGCATTACCTCTATGGCAAAGTGCAAACTTTTCACTGATCATAAGAGTCTCCAATATCTCTTTAATCAGAAAGAATTGAATATGAGGCAACGACGCTGGCTAGAATTACTTAAAGACTACGACTGTGAGATACTTTACCATCCCGATAAGGCTAATGTTGTTGCTGATGCTCTCAGTCGGAAAGTCAATCTTGAAAGGAAAAGGCCAAGAGCGTTGAGAATTGAAGTTGTCTCGACCATTGTGGAAAGTATAAAGAAAGCTCAAGAGGAAGCTTCTGAGAAAAATGACCGAAAGGAGGAACGTTTGGGTAAAACGTTGGTGTTTGGTACAAACGGTCATGGACTGAAGGTATTCAAAGATCGTATTTGGGTACCTAAGTTAGGAGGAATTAGAGATCTTCTGATGGAAGAAGCTCACAAGACCATGTATTCGATTCATCCCGGTAGCACTAAAATGTATAGGGACCTGAAACCCTTCTACTGGTGGCCAACGATGAAGCTCGATGTTGCAAAGTATGTGGCCGAGTGTGTGACTTATGCAAGAGTCAAGACACAACATCAGAAACCGTATGGGAGTTTAGAACCTTTACCTGTGCCTATGGGTAAGTGGGAAGACATTGCTATGGATTTTGTCACTAAACTACCCAGAACAAAGAATGGTCACGACATGATTTGGGTGGTCGTTGATCGATTCACTAAGAGTGCGCATTTCATAGCAGCCAGGGAGAAATGGTCTATGGAAAAGCTTGCGAATTCTTATGTGAAGGAAATTGTGAGACTTCACGGTGTTCCGCTAATAATTGTGTCGGATCGTGATAGTCGTTTCACCTCAAGGTTTTGGAAATGTCTACAAGAGGAAATGGGTACCAAGTTATGTTTAAGTACAGCTTACCATCCGCAGACTGATGGTCAGAGTGAAAGAACGATACAAACACTTGAAGATATGTTGAGAGCATGTACCTTGGAATTCCTAGGTAATTGGGATGAACATTTACCATTGGTAGAATTTTCCTATAACAATAGTTTTCACTCGAGCATTAAGATGGCACCTTACCAAGCTTTGTATGGACAAAAGTGTCGTACGCCGTCTTGTTGGCTTGAGGCTGGGGAAAAGCAGTTTATGGGACCGGAGATGGTTCATCAAACTGCTGAAAAGTTGAAAATAATTAGGGAAAGAATGTTAGCAGCTCAGGATCGTCAAAAGAGCTATGCTGACAAAAAGCGAAGACCGATAACTTTTGAGGTTGGGGATTCGGTTTTGCTTAAAGTCTCTCCGTGGAAGGGACTTATAAGATTTGGAAAAAGGGGAAAGTTGAGTCCAAGGTTTATTGGACCGTTTAAAGTTCTTCAGAGGATTGGGAACCAAGCTTACAAGCTCGAATTACCCGAAGAACTGAATGGAATTCACAACACTTTCCATGTGTGTTATTTGAGGAAGTTCACGGGAGAAGTTTCCGATATAATTCCAATTTCCGAATTGAGAATTGATGAGAACAAAAGGTTGATTGAAGAACCAGAGGCAATTGTTGATCGAAAGACTAAGAAGTTGCGACGCAAGATGGTCGAGTTAGTGCTTGTCCGATGGAAACACACGAATGGGCCAAATCTCACCTGGGAGACGGAGAGTGACATGTTGAGTCGCTATCCGCATTTGTTTGTTGATGTGTGATTACGGGGATGGAATCATTATAAGGTGGAGAGAATTGTAACGCCTGTGTTTCCGGGCTTGCCATTTTTAGCAATGTAATGGTCTAGGTTAACCTTTGTAACCCGTTTTGAAATAATAAGATTGTATTATTTGAGAATTATGTGTTTTGTGCTTAATTGCTTAATTATGTGGTTTGATTAATTAAGAATAAAAACAAGCGTCAAAATTTAAGTGTAAAATAAACTTGATATCTTTAGATAATGTTGTAGTAGTTTAAACAAGGTTTTCGAAGATATAAAGAATGCCGAAATCCGAGTTATAACGAGGAAGTTATGATTTTTCGAAGTTTCGACTTAGCAGTATGCAGCCCGAATGCTCGATTTGAGACCGAGCGGTTTTTAGCCGAAACAATCTAAATGAGAATTGAAGATCTCATTAATTGTAGTAAAACGATAAAAAGATAGGCGAAAATGGACGTCGGATGAAGAAGTTATGATTTTATAACGGGGTTTTCCTGTCCCGGCCTACTAAAAATAAATAATAAAAAATAAATTCAAAATTAGCCGACGGAGTCTAAACGAAAGTTGTAGATCGTAGTCTCACCTACGCGTGGATATAAAGAGCGTCGAAAACGGAGTTCGTATGAGAAAGATATGAATTTTTGAAGTTTATTTAATAAATTCGGTATTTAATTTAAATAAAAATTCGCTGATATTATCCATGGGGGGGGGGGGGGGGGGGGGGGAGTCACCGGCCTTATCCCCGTTACGCCCCGCGTACATGAATTATGCCCCGCGTAAATCGCAGATCCAGCCTCCTATAAATAGGATGCGAGGGGTCCGGGTTTATTTGCTAACTTCCTCTCGTTTTTGTGCCGAAGCTCTGCGGTTTTACCCCCGAAGCCATCCCGAAGCCCCGGTAATATTCCCGAGTCCCGAAGCGAGTCCCGAGATCCCGAAGATCCCGAGAAGTGCGGTTTCCGAGCCAAAGCTCTGCCCGCGAGAAGTTCGATTTTCGTAGAGATCTTCCGGGTCTGCTGAGGATTACGACTTCTGCAAGTCGTAGTGCTGTCCGATCATCTTCTGATCAAGTGAGTGTATACTAACTTTCATAAACGCAATAATAATACAAGTATGGTTTGAGTGTATTAAGTTTATTGTCGTTTATACGTGTGAATGCGTTGTTACTTTCTTCTAACGTATAATTATGAAGTATTTTATACGAGATACGTGTTATGTGTATATTTTGTTGTTATGTGTGTGAATGTATATTCACTTTCTTCTGTCTTACAGATCTGATTATTTCTATATGAAATACGTGTTATGTGTGTGTGCCTCATCTGTTATATGGAAAATGTATTGATCAAGCATGCTATACAGGTTTTGAAAATATGTATAAAAATGTATGTTTTTATGTACTAATATGTTGGGTAGAACATGGGTAGATAGTTGGTGTGTAACAAACAGATGAGAGGCCTCGTTGTTGTTTGATCCAGTCATCTAGCGGAATTTAGATGACGACCACGGACTTTTCTAGATAGTCCAGTGGAACGCTAGCAGGCTCATAACCTGTAGGTGTTAATGAACTTGGGTGTTCATTCGCTGTATTCCATCCCCCTCATGGTTGCCTTATTTGACTTATATTGCTGAGGAAACCCCGCAGCATGTGTTATCACCCCGATGAAAATATTCTTAGATTAGGTCCCTTGTGTTAGTTATTTTAGGGACGTAAAGTGAGAATAACTGGAATGGGTAACTGGGTTATTGTTGGTTGATAATAATTAATTTAATTATTTATTGTGGGTTGAAAACCCTATATGCTCACTAGGCTCCCAAGCCTGACCCACTCAGTTTTATTTGTATTACAGGAAGTGGCGCAAGGGCGTAAGATGGATGAACCATCAAGTTGTTTTGTTTACAAGTCTGTATATGTATATATTTGTTGAATGACTTGTAATATTATCATTTATGCTTATTGGTCTATATCGGAACATGACACCTCGAGTTTTGATTATATAATGAAAAATACATTTCTTTTATGAAATGCTTTGGTAAACATTGTTTTATCATGTTTTGTTTTTGGGAACAAATTCCGCAACTCTTTCAAATCAAAATGATTTACTCTGAATTTATTTTAAAAGCATAAATGAAAATCGGTCTTTTCTGGCCGAGATTATGGGGATGTCACACCAAATGCCACGTGGCATATCAAAATTGATGATTAGGAAGGGGTTCACCGGGTGACCCCTTCATATTTTTGATAATGACCTTTTGAAATGGTAAAACATAAGTACGTACCCCTATAAGGCAAAAAAAATTCACGAGGGACCTTTTAAACCAATATACTAAACATCGTTGGGCTACAATGACAATAACCCATATTCTAATAGAGTATTATACTGTACATATTCTAAAAAATAATTTTAAAATGCAAAATAAATGGAAAAATCAAAAAAAAAAATTTAATATTATTTTCGGAACTTGAATTAACTAAAAAAAAATGTGTCTCACGGTCTCACAATATTAGTTCGTCCCACATGAACCTAACCCTATATATATATATATACATATATATATATATATATATATGTATATATATATACATATATATATATATATATATATATATATATATATATATATATATATATATATATATATATATATATATATATATGGTGATACTCAATAGAAAACCATAATTAACAAGGAACCAATGAACCAATCATGATTATCGGAAAATCATAATGATCAACAGCGAAGGAAATAGATGTACACTTGAACATTGAACACATACACACCGGATTATACCAAAAAATCCAAATCCTTACAATAAAAACCCGCCTCTTTTTTCGTTTAAATTTTTTTAGGACACATTTTTTATAGAAAAAAAAGGAATATACCGTTGTTCTCCATTCGATATTAGTTATATATATGTTCCATATACATTAAGTGATCATAAGGGTTACCAGGTATGGGTCAGGTCATAGGACACTAATTCAATGCACAGTTTTCTTGTACAAAACATACTTTTCAAATCAGAACTTTGGATATACAAAACTAGAAACTTACTAGTAAAGGGTTTAATCCATTTTATTAAACCATCATTTTAGAGGACCTTATGTAGTTGACTCTATAATACCTTAGTTTATACATCGATGGTTATATATAATTAATATCCAATAGGCAGTTGGATGTGTGCCTTCCGCCTTATTCCCTGTTCCTTGTTTGGTTGTGGGCTTAGGGTAGATTCACACAATTAACTATTTGTTCTATATTAGATTATATATAGGTAGTATAAACTAAGTGGTTATAGAAGGAACCACCATGGTTACTATATTATTATAAGAAATAAGGGTTTTCTTAAAGAATATTTTCTTAAATTATAAAGGAGCTATTACAGTTAAATCTGTGAGGACCAAGGGAATACACCAGGGTTATCTATAACAAGGATCTAACAACCAATGAGATGTGTGTCATCTGCCTCATTCCATGTTCCTTGTTTGGTTGTGGGCTTAGGGCAGATACATACAGTTGATGTCTTGTTTACTTTGAGTTTTATATAAATTGTATCCATTTAGTACTCATAGAAAGGATTGTAGAGTCATTTTTTCTCATCTTTAATCAAAGCAGGAATATAGGATTTTTTGGAGGAGCAGGCGAACTTTTCTAAACATAACTTACTACTTACTACATTTTACAACAACTTTCTACAACTTACTTAGATCACTAAAATCTTATGAACTCACCAGCTTAATTGCTGATGAACCCTTTCAAATAACTTGTATTCTCAGGTATCTAGTACACAAGTATTCACATTGGGAATTCAGAAGATGGAGCAGTATAACTCCAAGTCTTGTTTCGTTATTTGCTTATGTACTCTATGTTTTGTGAACACGCACATTGTAAACACTTTCTTTCTAATGAAATGATTGTTTATTACTTAGCTTATTATAATACATGTCTTGTGATACTAAACATGACATGCTCCACCCCAAAACGTTTCCACCGTTCTGGTTTTGGGGTGTGACATCACTGCTCTGAAATCGATGAGTTGACTCGTCAGATCCCTGATTTTTCGATTTTGATATCTTGGTTTGATTAGGATAATTGCCTTAATTAGTTTTTAATGCCTAAATTTGAATTTTCTGAATGCTAATGTGATATGCTTATCATTATTAAAGGATTTGGTTAAATTTGGATAATGATAAGTTTAATTTTTTTTAATTTGACCTAGTATTTTGAAAAGTTTTCAAATACACCCTTTTGGTTTTATAATTTAAATTTGAAATTAAAAGTTTGGTTTTGGAAATTTAAATAGAAAACCCTTGAATATATCATTGTGGATTTTAGAAATAATTTAATTAAAAAGATTAATTAAAAGACAATTAATAAATTCATATGTGGTTTCAATTTAATTAAAGTAAAAGTTTAATTTATTAAAAGATTAAACCTTTAATATTTTAAAAGTTTAAAATAAACCTTTATACTATATAAAATTAAAAGTCTAATATTATATATGTATAAGAAAAGTCAGTCTTACCATTAGTAGGCCTCATTCACGAAGCTGGTCTATAAGGGGTGTTTAAGGAGGCGACATGTAAAATTACCGCCATTGGGTATCCATTTTTACCCACCATGCTCTTGACTAGTGGAGGGTCGTTAGCCGAATGGGTGGGATAGGACACTAAACTCTATTTAAAATTATAATGATTTATAAAGTAATTAATTGCTTTTATAGAATTCCCAAATCTTAGTTACTTTAGGAAAAATGTGAATTTAATGTTAACCCATGAAATTGCACATTACACATTATTGGTCATTAGTGGAGTGTGTGTAGTTAATTAGCACACTAATATGAGACCAATATCGTTGGCAATGGGTGTCCCGTAAATTATTGTTGAGTCAATGGAACGTGTGTGGTTAACCGACACATTGATCAGATGATAAATGACATCGAGAGTGCCAAGCTACTTTGTGTGGTTATTCACATCTCATTTGTGATCCTCGGCATCCCAGTCACAAAGTGATTGTAAAATCGAGATTAAACATGTCTTTGAATAATTCAATGAATCTCAAAACGTCTAGGAGTTTCATCTAAAACCCAATTCGTTAAAATTTTGTTTTCGTGATGTAATAGGTAAATCGTCATTTACCTAACTTCAAATAATTTACAATTGGATTATGACATCCCTAATCTGAATTGTGAATTAATGTGTTGGTACTAGCCTTAATATTTCATTTGGGTGTTATATGAAGCATCTAAATCAACTCAGTTAAAATTTCCCCCTTTTATAGATGTCGAGTTCTGAAAACTACGGTTTTCCTCATCCTTTTGGCAAAAGCTCTTCGTTTAAAGATTATTTTCCACGTATCGATCAAAGTGAGAGATGATTCCCTTCTTCGTGCATTGGTGGAACGAGAAATCATACTTCTCTTCCTCTACCTCCTCCAGCGATTCTCTATGACCCACAATTTCGTCAACATGAAAATTTCAAGATTACTCAAGTCCTATTGGTATGCAAACACATAGATGGAAGTCTTATGTGTGCACATGTTCTAAACGAAAAGTTACACATTGACAGTTTGGGAATGTTAGGTGTCGTTTTCCTAGAGCAGTTGGTTGTTGACTTGGTTCTTTTCTCGCTTCATGAGTCATATAGTCAGTTTGTTAAAGACAACTATATGACTGAAAACGACATGAACCTTAAGGATGTAACATATATGCTTATTGTTGTTGAAGCAGAAATGCTAAAGTGCAGTGGTCAAGCAAATGTATTTGAAGGATTAATTTCCGAAATTTCCATGGACGTTGGTGATGGCAACAGTGATAGTCCAGAATTTGTTTCTCCTACTAAGGAAGAGAAATTAGCCAAGGTCAAAAAGTTTGACCATAAGCGAAAGTCTAGTTTTGAGATAGTTCAATGTCGCGATGCTAAGGAATCCATCTGTTTCTACTAACAATTGAAGGGACATTGGAAGCGAAGCTGCCCAGACTACCTGAGAGATCATAGAGAAAGTGAATTCAAATTGTATGACTCTACTTCAGGATCAAAGAGAAAGAAGGAAGCTTAAAAGAGGAGTAACTTTTGTCTGATAATGAGAAATGGATTTCGGTCGCATAGTTTGATGATAAGGATTTTTGATCTGCTACTTATGAGTTATGATAAATTGATTACGAACATTTAGAAACAAAGTTTTCATATATATTTGCATTGTAAGGACATGTTTTTCACGCACTATCAATAAAGCAAATTTCAGTTGTATCTTATTTTCTTTATGATTACTTGCAATCGCATTTATGAAAATTGGTGTTTATATTTATATTATTGGAAATATTGAAAGTAGATTTGATTCTTACTTATATCGCTTGTGGTAATGTCATAATTTTCTAAGTGAGGAAGCATGCTTATCACCCAAGATTCAATTGGATAGAAACTTGGAGTCATGCGATTTGAATTGTGTGATGTATGAGAAACTTGATCTTTGTTAAATTGAGACTAATTCCTTATTCACACGTATATGTGAGTCAAGTGAAGGACTACAGGATCTAGTGCACATTAATGTGAACTGGTCTGAGCCGCAACAAGGACGAGAAGTCTATTCATTATGATTTACTAATGGTTTAGTAAATATGGTTATGCTTATGAGATTAGTATATTTCTGATATGTTGAAAAGTTTAGCAGAACAATTAAGAAGAATCCATTGGCAGAAAGATACAAGTTTCTCCAATCTGAAAGGAAAGGAGAGTACTTTAGTATCATGTTTTATGATCATGTTTTATGAACACCTTAATGTATTTATATGAATAAGAAAAGGAATCATGTATTGCTGAAATGATTAAATCAAGAAGATGAGTCATACTTCATTCCAAAATCAAGTTTTAAACTCATACTCTAGTTACTCCAAGTTGTACCTTGGGTAATACGTTCCATGTTGGTTTATAACACCTCGTGAAATGTGGAGTATAAATGTTTTCTTGCTCTAGCACATTTGAAATTGGTAGTTATGATGTTTTGGTTAAAACAAAGACCAAATAAGACCGATTGTATGAAGTGTTTCTTGATAAGAACCCACACTAAATGTTGAATATTTGTTTGTCATGGAATGTTCCTTGAAAGATTCTTATATCTGTGCACATTCCAATTGAGTTGGAAAAGCTTATGAGTTCTACGGTTTTCATTTGATTGCATAAGGCAAAGCACCTTGATCAGTGAAAGTACATTGATCTGTATTGGTGAGCTGCTCAATAACTTGGAAGCATTAGTAAGCCCTTAAGTTACTGGATGGCAAGAAATTAAGATGAAGCAAGTTTAGTACATATGTGTTTGAATTTGTCACAAACCTTATCTTATGATAGTCATTGGAAATGACAAGTTCACATGGATATGAACACATACACCATAAAATCTAAGTGGCAAGTGATTTCTCTCTACTTCAAGAAAATAATTATGAGGAAAATATTTCACTACTAGGTTTTAAAGGTTTGATTAATGTCATTAGAGTTATCAGTTGTGACCATCGAGTTCTGTGACAACCCGAAATTTCCATTCTGAACAAACCATATCAAGCCAATAGAAGTTAGAACAGTTTCAACCAAATTTCCAAACTTTGGGTATAAGTTTGAGTTTTTCAGGATTCACACTTAAGGAGATATCAGGAGAGTGGATGCACTAGGGTTTTGTGCAACACTGTTATTCCGATACTCTAGGATATTAGAGTTCATTCCGGGAATAATTCATTAGTTACATTTCCAATTAGAGAAAAGCCAAATTCTCTCTCACGGATCTTCGGGTTTTTATCCCAAATCGTGAGTACTTCAATCTAGTTGTATTACATAGCTTAGATTGTGCTTAATAACATCAAAATCACGACAGAACAACAAGATCTGTGAGTTTACTCCCCAAGAACATCTTGGAGAGTAAACTCCTTTTCAAAATCCAAATGGTGTCTAGTCCTTCCGTAAGCCATGAAACTAGTTTGGGCTTGTACACAAATGAGTTTAGGGACAGAAAACAAACTCAAAACAACAAGATTTGAGAGTTTACTCCCCAAGAACATCTTGGAGAGTAAACTCCATTTTAAGGGCCAAAAGTGTCCCAATGTCTCTCAAAGCCTTGGAAATGAACCATGAGACTACCCATGACATGTTTAGACATCCAAAACAAATAGAATCAAGGGTTGAAAGTGAGTTCACGGCCAAGGAAGTTCTTGGGCTGTGAACTCCATTATAGGGTGTCAAAATGCCCTAAATGCCACCCTTAAGCCAAGAGACTAGCATATCTTTTTACCTTGATGTGTCTAAGACCCAAAACAACCAAAATACCAACACCCATAAGTGTTTACTGCCGCAAACACATGACCAAATGGTCTATGGGCCGAAAACTCAAGTTAGGGGTGTTTTGGTGCCACAAGCACCTCCTAAGGCTTAGGCATGAATTTAGAATGCTTCCTTATGACCTTTAAGACCCTCATAAACATATTTGGACATGAGTTTACCGTTGTAAACTCATTTAGGTCGTGAACACCCCAAAAGTGCCAAAAGAAGTGGTCTTTCTCATCCCAGGCTAAAGCTAATGTCCTTAAATCATTCCCTAGCTTTCATACTTACACAAACCCGACCCGACTTGACCCGACCCGGCATGGTCCATTTGGGTTGCATAGCACCATGCAATTGGATAGACTAAATGAGAGAAATAATACTTGGAGATTATTAATATATTATAAGTTCTAATATATTAATAATATTATTTGATTAGTTTGATCAAGAATTAATTTAGAATTAATTAAGTGATCAAAAGATAACTAATTAAATATATGGGTTGATTATGTAAATCATCCATATCTTGTATAGTGGGCTAAAAGGCTCCATGGACTATCAAGTTGGGTTCCACCCATCGGATGCTCCATGGATGCTCCATGGGAGTTACAAACCCATGGGTCATGGAAATGAAGAGTCATGACACATTAGGGTTTAACCCTAGATGTGTCAACACTATATAAGTAACATGTTCTCCACCCAAAATCGGCTACACTAAGAAACAAGAGGGCTTGGCCAATTTTGAGAAGTGAGTATTCTCTCATAAGTTCTTCCAAGAGCATTTGGTGTTGTGTGAAGCATTTGAGGCATCACACTTGGGGTGCTAGGCTCACAAGGTTTCAAGGAACACAAACAACAACAAGGTAAGTTATTCTATCTATACTTTATGTTAAAATTGTTCCCCATGTATGCTAGATAGGAATATAACCTTGGAATTCAACTTTGCATGACAATTAGACAAACATAGATCCAAGGTTATTAGGGTTGCATGTACACTTAGGAAGTGTTAGAATGCTCAAAACCCATCAGTGGTATCAGAGCCTAGGCTTGTTTGCTCTTATTTGTGCTTAAAAGTTGAAAACAGAATCGGAAATTTTGCTGTCTGCGAATGGACTCGTCGAGTCTATAAGGGGGACTCGTCGAGTCCATGAGTATCTTCAACCAACTCGGCGAGTCAGTTCATGCACTCGGCGAGTAGGGTCGACTGACTGCAGAATTTCGATTCAGTTGCTGGAAATGAATTAGAAACATTACCCTAAACTGTTTTGGTAATTGAAAACTTGTTTTTGGTGGTGTAATGTCTTTGTTAATTCATTTACAACAGCTAGTTATCAAAAATTACAAAGTTTTAAATGTAATTTTTGATTGTGTTCATATTCATGTTCTTGTTCTTATGATGTTTTAGATGATCATAGGAATTATTTGTAACCTATTTGGTAGATTAATTCTTGATCATAATGTGTTTTAATGGAGTCCATAACTTATCCTTAAGTTATGGAAAACCAAGAGTCACACTTGAGTTAAAACCATTAAGAAAACACAAGAGTTAGAAAAATGAAGAGTCTTCATTTTATTACTCTATTAAACTCATAAGTTACAAGAAATGAAAAGTTTTGAAAGTTACAAAACTTGCCCTCAAGTTTTGGAACAAGTAAAGTTAAGTTAAAACTTTAAGTTCCAACCCCTAGAATTTTAAAAGTTAAAATTCAACCCTTATACTTATATTATGATGATTTAATAATTATATATATATATATATATATATATATATATGTATAAGAATAAAGTCGTCTTACCGCTAGTACGCCTCATTCACGAAGCCGATCTATAAGGTGGGTATAAGGTTGTTGCCTATAAAATGGTGACTTAATGGGTGTATATTCTCACCCACCGCTTGCTTGACTGGTGGAGGGTCGTTAGCCGAACGGGTAAGACAAGGACTTATAAATTCTCATTCAAAGTATGATGAATATAATAAAGTAACTAAATGTTTATTAAATTCCCAATCTTAGTTACTTTAGGAAAAATGTGAATAAGGTGCTAATCCATGAAATTACACTTTACACTTTGTCTAAGTCGTTGGTGGAGCGTGTGTGGTTAACCGGCACACTAACTTGGACTTAACAAGGTAGGTAGAGGGTGACTTAAGGTTTATTATAGTATCGGTGGAGCGTGTGTGGTTTACCGGCACATCGATTGAGTGATAAAATTTAAGGCTACCAAGTGATTTGCATGGTTACTTCACACCTCGTTTTGTGATCCTCGGCATCCCAGTCACAAAACCTGGAGGGCACTCCCGAGATTGAAACATGCCTTTGAAAAGTTCATTGGATCTCAAAGAATCTAGGAATTTCTAAAACCAATAAAAAAACTAAATATCTAATATTTCGGTTTTCGTGGTGGAAATTGGTGAATCGTCATTCACCTACCTTTCAAATATGGTATAGCTTAGATTACGGCATACCTCTTCTAAGTTATATTATATTGTGATTGGATCCTAGCCTTAATATTACATTTGGGTGTTTTATTAAGGACTCTCTTAAATCTAATCTAAACTTGTTCTTCTCTTTCAGATGTCTTCAAATAATGCTTCTGGCTCGAATCCTAATGGCTCCTTTACTCTTATGAGTTTGTGTGGGAAAGTCACCTTTGATGGATCCAACTTCAATAAATGGATCAGAAACATCAGGATGATTACCCGCTACGAGGACAAAGAATATGTCCTTGACAAGGAGCTTAAGGAAATTGATGAGTCCACTGCAACTCCACAGGAGATCGCTGACTTTCATACTCATGAAAGAGATGCAACCAAGGTGGCTTGCATCATGTTGGCCACCATGACAGCTGAACTCCAAAAGTCTTATGAAGATTTCTACCCTTATGAAATGCACCAAGATTTGATGGAAAGATACCATCAAAGTGCACGACAAGAGAGGTACGAAGTCATCTGCTCCATGATAACAACCATGATGAAGGACGGAGAGTCCGTCACGAGCCACATGCAGAAAATGCAAAGGTATGTGGATAGTTTGCTAAAGCTTAATGTGAACTTCCCTGAGGAGCTTGCAACAGATATCATTTTGCACTCCTTACCATCGTGCTATGATCAATTCCGCATGACATATCACATGAACAAGGAAGAGGTCACCCTCAGCAAACTTCAGGGACTTCTCAAGACCGCAGAAACAGGTCTTAAGGGGAAGTCGGTTGCTATCACTCCTACTCCAGACTCAACTCCGGTCTTGGCAATTGAGCAAAGTCGAGGGAGGAAGAGAAAGAGATCTTCGAAGGGTACCAAGGCTCGGACCCTTGATGGCTCTTCTTCAAGTGGAACCAAGAAAGGTTTCATTACTCCTTCTTCTGACCCAAAAGAGGCTGAATGCTTCTATTGCCATGAAAAAGCTCATTGGAAGTGGAACTGCCCAAAGTACCAGCAGGATGTGAAGGATGGGAAAGTCAAACCCAACCATGCATGTATTTACACTATCATTTCTAATAACTCACCCCATTCGAAATCTTGGGTCCTTGATACCGGTTGCGGTATTCATATTTGTTGTGACTTGCAGGGACTAGGAAGAAGTGAGAATGTGGAGCAAGGAAGAATAAACTTAATCATGGGGAATAGGAAAGTTACACCTATCACCAAGATTGGAGTTTATACTTTATCGCTAAGTAGTGGGTTAAATTTAGATTTGAATAAATGTTGTTATTCGCCAGAAATGGCAAGAAATATTATTTCCTTTCATGCATTGTACAAACAAGGTTTCACCTTTTCGTTTGATAATGAAGTTGGTTCGATTAATGCTTTCTTTAATAATGTACTTTATTTTAAAGCATTACCTTGTGATGGTGTGTATGAAGCTGTATCTATTGTAGATAACTTAGGAAATAATGTTTTGTGTATTGATTCTACTAATAATAATAACTTGGATAAAGCATCATTATGGCATTGTCGTCTTGGACATATAAGCAAGAAACGCATAGGCCAACTCCAAAAGGATGGAGTCTTGGAGTCGTTTGACCTAAAGTCAAATGATAGTTGCGAATCATGCTTACTTGGAAAAATGACAAAGTCACCCTTCACAGGCTCGTGTGAAAGGGGTGAAGGTTTGTTGGACCTTATACACACGGATGTGTGTGGGCCATTCAAACATGCCACAAGGGATGCTAATCTTTATTATTTGACTTTTACTGATGATTACAGTAGATATGGATATGTCTACTTAATCAAGCATAAGTCAGAGACTTTCGAGAAGTTTAAGGAATTTAAACAGGAAGTCGAGAATCAATTGGGCAGGAACATTAAGATGCTTCGATCCGATCGAGGTGGTGAGTATCTTAGTTCAGAGTTCCTCGACTATCTAAGGGAATGTGGGATTGTCTCACAATTGACACCTCCCAGGACACCGCAGTTGAATGGTGTGGCTGAGAGGCGTAATCGAACCTTGTTGGACATGGTTCATTCCAGGATGAGTCGAGCTTCGCTACCAATCTCATTCTGGGGGTATGCCTTAGAGACTACCGCCCATATCCTTAATCTAGTCCCTACAAAGAAAGTTGCCAAAACTCCTCACGAGATGTGGACTGGTAAAGTACCTAAACTAGACCACATCAAGATTTGGGGTTGCGAGGCTTTCGTGAGACGCGAGACTCATGATAAGCTCGAACCCCGAATCGAGAGGTGTATTTTCATCGGCTACCCACAGCAATCCTTTGGTTACCTCTTCTACAGACCTAGTGACAATGTGGTCTTTGTAGCAAGAAGAGGAGTCTTTCGAGAAAGAGAGTTTATAAGCCAAGGAGACAGTGGGAGGAAAGTTGATCTTGAAGAAATTCAAGAGTCAAGTGGTGAAGGAACTTCAAACTCTAGCCCTCAACTTGAGGAGGAAACTCATGTTGAGCCAATTGACGAATCTGTACCTCTGAGGCGTTCCACGAGAGTTAGGAGTGCACCTGAGCATTACTATGGATTCCATATTACTGCAGAAGGTGAGACACTTATTAGTGATGAGACACTAGTAAGTCAAGATGACCCTAACAGCTACGAGGAAGCCATGGCAGGCCCCGAGTCTGCTAAATGGAAAGAGGCTATGGATAGCGAGATACAATCCATGTATGACAATCAAGTTTGGAACTTGGTTGAGAATGTACCAGGTCGAAAGACTGTAGGGTGCAAATGGGTCTTCAAGAAGAAGACCGACATGGATGGTAAAGTACACACTTATAAGGCTAGACTGGTTGCAAAGGGCTTCTCTCAAATTCCTGGAGTGGATTATGATGAGACCTTTTCTCCAGTAGCCAAGATTAAGTCTATTCGGGTTCTGTTAGCCATAGCCGCATTTCATGACTATGAAATTTGGCAAATGGATGTCAAAACCGCTTTCCTTAATGGGAAGTTGGCTGAAGATGTTTACATGAGTCAGCCAGAGGGTTTTGTCAGCAACGAGTACCCTAATAGAGTGTGTAAGCTTGAGAAATCCATTTATGGATTAAAGCAAGCACCTTGCAGATGGAATCTTTGCTTTGATGAAAAGGTCAAGGAATTTGGCTTTTCTAGGAGTGAAGATGAATCTTGTGTATATGTCAAGGCTAGTGGGAGTATAGTTAGTTTTTTGGTATTGTATGTGGATGACATACTACTCATAGGAAACGACATTCCAACCTTGCAGGAAGTAAAGTCCTGGCTTGGAAAGTGTTTCGCTATGAAGGACCTTGGTGAAGCTGCCTATATTTTGGGGATAAGGATCTTGAGAGATCGGAGTAAAAGACTAATTGGACTTAGTCAAAGTACCTACTTGGAGAAGGTTCTGAAGAGATTCAGAATGCAAGACTCCAAGAAAGGAGAGTTGCCCATCCAGAGTAGCGCCAAGTTGAGTAAGACACAAAGCCCTAACACTGAGGCTGAGATAGCAGAAATGAGTCGAGTACCTTATGCTTCGGCTGTAGGTTCGATCATGTATGCTATGACGTGTACTCGACCTGATGTAGCCTTTGCTTTGAGCATGGTTAGCAGGTTTCAGGGGAACCCTGGCAAGGCACACTGGACTGCGGTAAAGAATATTCTCAAGTACCTACGAAGGACTAAGGACTGGGTCCTTACCCTCGGTGGGAGTGATGACTTGAGAGTTGTAGGGTATAGTGATGCTAGCTTCCAGACTGATAGGGATAACTTCCGCTCTCAGTCGGGCTGGGTCTTTACCCTAAATGGAGGAGCAATTTCTTGGAAGAGTTCCAAGCAAGAGACAGTGGCAGATTCTACTTGTGAATCAAAGTATATTAAAGGGGCTTTATGGCTGAGGAACTTCATTGGAGACCTTGGAGTTGTACCAGCTATTAAAGAGCCAATGGAAATTTTCTGTGATAGTGAAAGTGCTGTTGCCTTAGCCAAGGAACCAAGGGATCACTGGAGATCCAGACACATCGACAGAAAATACCATTTCATCAGCCATCGGATCGAAGAAGGACTCCTCGTGGCAAAGAGGGTATCATCAGATGAGAATCCGGCAGATCCCCTCACGAAGGGACTGACTCGGGTTAAGCATCTCCAGCATGCTCGGAGCATAGGGCTGAAGGATGATATTAGATTTAGTAGTTAGATAATCTCAAAATTTGTAAAGTGTAATTGACATTTGATGATGAATAAAAGTGTTTTATTTATGAGTAAAGTGTTGCTATCTCTTGTCGATCGTTTACTATATTTCTTTTGCATGTTTTGACTTCCAGAATAATTTTGTTTGGTATAACATATTATTCAAACCTCCACAGTCGGTCATATGTCGGAAGTAGGTATGAATCAAGACTGTCATGTTTGGTTGTAGAGGTCTGGGACAAGGCTACAACAATCATGAGTGCTCATAAGTTCTGAGCATTGGACTCAACCCACGCTCACTGGAATCACTTCATGGAATTCTATCTCGAGTGATTGTGAGACAGTAATATCATATAAATCTTTAAACCTAGAGATATGATTTGTTACTTACAAGTTGGTTATGCATTGATTGTACGAAAAACACATTGGTAACTCGATGTTATAAAATCACGCTCTTGTGTGTAATTCAATAAGTAGTAGAACAAACGTATGAGTCGAAGTTTATCTGTTCCTTCTTGGATTAGAAGCTGATATCTGGGCCCCTCGATGATTTTGTTTTGACCTATGTACCGGGCCCGGTCAGAACTAGATTGATGTGTTCAATGAAGTTCTTTGTCAAACAAATCGGAAATCGGGAAACAAACTGTTGGACAATAAGTAAGACATTGTTCCATGTATTTGTCCAACTGATATCTAGAACAGAGGATTATATGATCACTTATCTTAAATGGCGTACCATCATCTTCTCAGTTTCGAGAAACCTTGAAAAGAGCTACGATTGCCGATCGGTTCCTGAAGTCATACTTGCAGTAATAGTTATTAGACTTATCCAAGTGGGAGACTGTTGGATAAGGTGTCTAAGTCCATAACTATTTCTGGTATGTACTTGACCCGACCCAGCATGGTCCATTTAGGTTGCATGGCACCATGCAATTGGATAGACTAAATGAGAGAAATAATACTTGGAGATTATTAATATATTATAAGTTCTAATATATTAATAATATTATTTGATTAGTTTGATCAAGAATTAATTTAGAATTAATTAAGTGATCAAAAGATAACTAATTAAATATATGGGTTGATTATGTAAATCATCCATATCTTGTATAGTGGGCTAAAAGGCTCCATGGACTATCAAGTTGGGTTCCACCCATAGGATGCTCCATGGATGCTCCATGGGAGTTACAAACCCATGGGTCATGGAAATGAAGAGTCATGACACATTAGGGTTTAACCCTAGATGTGTCAACACTATATAAGTAACATGTTCTCCACCCAAAATCGGCTACACTAAGAAACAAGAGGGCTTGGCCGATTTTGAGAAGTGAGTATTCTATCATAAGTTCTTCCAAGAGCATTTGGTGTTGTGTGAAGCATTTGAGGCATCACACTTGGGGTGCTAGGCTCACAAGGTTTCAAGGAACACAAACAACAACAAGGTAAGTTATTCTATCTATACTTTATGTTAAAATTGTTCCCCATGTATGCTAGATAGGAATATAACCTTGGAATTCAACTTTGCATGGCAATTAGACAAACATAGATCCAAGGTTATTAGGGTTGCATGTACACTTAGGAAGTGTTAGAATGCTCAAAACCCATCAGTAAACTCATATGTGTGTCTTTATACCTTCCTATGTTGAATCACATGTGATTCCAGCACTTGGTTAAGGTGTTACCTAGTCCTGGAAGGTGTTTCCCTTCATATAGTTGTTATAAACATTATATTCATGTCAATATGTGTCCTTATATGTCATATAGGACTTATTGTGTCTCGGGACTTCATTCTTGGAACTTCTCATCCATACATATGTACCCGCTAGAATCACTCACAACAGGTGAGTTCATACCCCTTAATCGATGTTTTAAATGATTTTAAATGCTTTAACGGTGGGGGGGGGGATACAAGTAGGAAACAGTATGTTATTAAATCCATCTTATGTATTTTATAACTGTGTTTTCACTAAGTAAATTTCATATACTTCAAAAGGTGACACGTGAAATGGTTTTCTATCTTAAAATACCTTGATAACAAAAGTATTAGTTTTGAAATGTTTCTTAAAATGACATCAAGTCACTCTTAATTATTATTCAAAACTCCTAGATATCTTGCAAAACCATTATTTTTACCTTCTTGAACAAAACTACACTTATACACACATGTTCTTATATATGTATTGATGTTATAGTTTACATCCTCCGTTCAGTTTCCCACACCCTGGTGTATCGAGGGTGCGTAAATCTACTTGAACAACCAATTACTTTCCAGTTAATTATCATAGGGATAGTTAGAAGAAACAAAACATTATTCCTATTACAAGGAATCACACAAGAGTCAGTTCATTCATGAGTCTTTACGAGTACATTACCTGATACATGAGTACCTTTACATATGCTTACATGATACATGAATACGCTGACATGAACACATTACATGAATACCTTTACGTAGATATATCTACCTGTGTATACTTACATGAATACTTGAAACTCGATTCGTAAAGATGATTTATTTGTACCTTCAGTAAATCATCCAGCCCATCCCAGTTCAACGGGAATCAGTTACGGGATTAACCATTCTTGGAACCACTGTTCGCTACAGAGGTTAATGGACATCTACGGATGCCTAAGGTTATTACTTATATTAGGAGTCAGTTATGGGATTAACCATTCCGAGAACCTACTATTTGCTACATAGGTTAATTAGACAATCTTCGGATGTTCATTAGGTCATCTATTTCGCTTACAACGATGTAGAGTCAATTATAGGATTAACCATTCCTCAAACCTACTGTTCGCTACAGAGGACAATTGGACAATCTTCGAATGTTCATTAGGTTATCTATTTCGCTTACAACGATGTAGAGTCAGTTATGGGACTAACCATTCCTGGAACCTACTGTTTGCTACAGAGGATAATTGGAAAATCTTTGGATGTTCATTAGGTTATACCTTTCGCTTCGGCGATGTCGTGTTAGTCCTGGTAATCCAGGGATAACACTTACATGATTATACTTTTCCTGTTTACTTTATTCTGTGATACTTTCACATAAACGATGAGTTAGACTAAGTACTTTTGGTACTAGTAAATAGAAAGGAAAAACTATCACTTTACTTACAGTACATTTAGGTCTTCGTAGAAGACTATCATATCATTTTCCTATTTTTCTTTATTTCGTGATATATTCACATAAATGATGAGTTAGACTAAGTACTTTTAGTACTAGTCAATAGAAAGGAAAAACAATCATTTTACTTACAAAACATTCGGGTCTTGGTAGAAGACTACATTTCATATTAGTAGGAATTAAGGGATTTCTTAGAGTTTTTCATACTTATATCAACTGTTCCATTTAAAGATTTACATGAAATTCATAACAACATTCCAAAACAAGACAATAACACCTAAATACTTATGAATTCACCAGCTTTAAAGCTGATACTCGCTTTCAAAATTACTTGTATTCTCAGGTCATTAGTTAGACAGGTATGTTGGCCAGGTTTTGAGAAGACTGAGCATAGACAAGACTCGTCTTATTTTGATTATTCATTTTATTGTTGTACATCATGAAAGAACACTCGTGTATTAAAACTTTACTTTTAATGCAATGGATGATGTTGTTGCTTTTTTACTAATTTACATTGTTATGATACTTCACATGATGTCATCCACCCGGGAACGTTTCCGCCGTTCTTGGTTTTGGGGTGTGACAGATTGGTATCAGAGCAATGTTTATAGTGAATTAAGTATATCAACCCATAAAAAGATATACTAACTATAAACACATTGGGATTAAAACACTCTGTCTAAGATTTTATACTTTTAAATAATAAAACATTTAACTAAGTATACGTGCCTGCATTCATAAAAAAATCTGTGTCACAATGACAAGAAAAAAAGTATTGATATTGTTGAATATCACAGGTAAGCTCGGGGATGTATGGTCAGTCTTGGGAGTGGCATAGCCTAATCAACTATGTTGTTCCTAGGAGTGATTAGCACATGCCCAAGACTGGTTGTGATATGGCAACAAGTTGAAAAACTTACCAACATTACCACAATGAGAACATTATAACAGAACCTAAGTCTAAAATACCATATGGGTGTTTTGTGTTACTATAAGTACTTTATACTTGAGAACTAAAATGGAATCTTCATTCCTAAGTTGATAATTGCTAAGTGGATACACAAAAGTTATATGTAACTAGGATGTCATAGACTTAGAATCGGTGAAAATTTTTCTTTACCCCTATTCCTTGTGAATTTGGAGTTGAGGTCACTTATTCGAAGGCCTATCCTATGTTGATTACATATAACTGGTATGCACTTTACAAATAGCAATGAAACTAATGAAGATTTCCTAAATAATTATCTAAATAGTTCGTCTAATAATTATTTTCTTACCCCAAATTCTTGCGTAGATAACATGGTTGGATTCCATCCCCACGACAACCTGTTCCTTCCGGACGCGGCTATTGCTGGACGGTTCGGAGAAGAACCAGATAATGATCATCCAATCCCTTTGAATGATCACCATGCTGAAGACCTTTCAGACGATGCCATATCCGAACCCGAGGTTGAGGACCTACCCCAGGCAACACCCTTTCCAATTCCTAACCCTCGTCCAGCTTTTCATGGCCCGACGCCTGAGTGGGTGGAATGTTTGGAAACATGGAGCCAAGGACAAGATCAGCCCATGCCATTTAATGGTGACCGAAGCTTCTATGACCTGAGCAATGGGGGCTCAGCAGACAGAATCATGCCAATTCTGATCCGAAGAGTTACCCAAAACGAAATTCAGGGCAGGACAGCTCTACAACGTATCGCAAAAGTTGATACAAATGGAGGAATGCATATACTTCGCACCAGTCGCCTTGAAGATGCTCGTGAGAGGTCTGAGAGAGACCATGACACCCTGCTGCAAGCACTGGCTAAATTACGAGCCGAAGTCATGGAACTTCGAGTAGGCCAGAGAGTGTACGAAAGACACCTACTTGATGTGGAACGCCAACTGGATGAACTGAGAGTTCACCAGAGGGATGACCGTCGCTAGTAGTAGATACATTACTTTATATTCCTTGTTAGAAAGGAATCGTGTTCCTGTCTATGCCCGATGTGGAATTTTCTATGAAACTA
The DNA here is from genome assembly GCF_052625555.1 of Lactuca saligna. Taxonomy (NCBI): domain Eukaryota; kingdom Viridiplantae; phylum Streptophyta; class Magnoliopsida; order Asterales; family Asteraceae; genus Lactuca; species Lactuca saligna. The sequence continues at coordinate 172,158,556 of NC_136421.1, forward strand.
TCTTGTACTGTAAGTACTTTAGTTAGGTCTTTATACTGTCAGGAACTATCTTTTCTGGATATGATGTAAGACCTTTTTACAAGGTCATTTTCCCGAAATTGTAAGTCATGAATAACAAAGATATTGACAGTCGGCTAACTTCTGTGTCGTTCTTTATTCGAATACTCTTATCATACTTTCATTAGAGTCAATTTGAAACATGCTCTAGTCAAGTCATTGGACTATAGCAATTTAACTCCGGAGACATCTCCAAGTCTCTTGTAATGGTTGGATCATGTTATTCACCAACCAACGATACCTTGGCTAGAACGACAAACAACTTGAGACCATTGTATGAACTTACTTCCGATCCTTGCTAGGACTGCATCATAGGGATGTAGGTCAAACCTTCGTGAACATACTTCCATTCCGTAATAGGACTGCATCGTATGGATGTAGGTCGAACCTCAGAGAACATACATCTAGGTTCAACCATTCCCGCTCACAAATTCATTTTCTTTCCGTATAACAGAATCATGTCGCCAAAGAAAAACGAACAACCTATCAACCAACCACCAACTCTTCAAATTGATGCAACTACCTTTCAAGTTGTAGTCTCGGCTGCCGTGTCAGCTATTCTGAACCACCTTCATGCTAACAATGCAAATGTTAGTGGGACTGTTAACAGTAATGCCAATCCAAGCGACAATCCAATACCTCAACGAGCAACAAACTACCATGATACCCCGAGTGCCGAGGCCAAGAGTAACAAACGGAAGTTTTGGGCCAAAAGGCAGGACAAATCGCTTCGAGGGTGAATAAGAAACAACCACCGGTAACGACCTTCACAACTACGACTTTAGCACCTCCAACTACCATCCCTTCGGGCATCCTAATTGTCCCTAAACCAGCCAAACTTTATGTTGGAAATCTCCCAAAATGCATTAAATGCAGTTTTCACCACCATGGACCTTGTAGGGAGATGCAGTGCTCACACTGCAACAGGAAGGGGTATATAGACCGTTACTGCAAGACTCTAACAGCTCAGCCTGCCCAAGTGCCAAACACCAGTGTGAACCAGACTTCCTACGGTTGTGGCAAAGTAGGTCACTACAAAAGGAACTGCCCAGAGGCAGAAATTTCTGGCATAGACGAAAGTCTACAACCAACCACCGCCGCAGGAGAGTCTACTCCGGACCCAAGTTAATGTAATTTAGGCGTTTCATTGTAACAGACTTATGAACCATCCCAACACTAGTGCAATCAGAGTCTTATCTTTTGCGGGATCCCATCCGTTTAGGGATGCTCGTGCTGCGTATACGTGTCTTTTGTAGTATACCTTCTTCGCAGCAATAGTCTTGTAGTAAATCCTAAGTACAGTAACTCTGTTAAAACTTGCACTATTGTGTTTTGGTCTGTAACGCCTTATGTTCAAATCTGATGTCGTTAGTTTCTATATGATTCCGACTTTATCATATGACTCGAGTAAATTCGATCCTCACAATACCAGCTTCATAAGTACATCTCTTTCTCAAAAATCATCTTTTAGCGAAGCCGTCATATAAAAACACCGAAGTACTCATACAAGGAGTACCTTATAGCTCTTTTCCTTTCCGAAGGAATCCCCACCTTATTGCTCGTGCAGTACGTCAAGTTAAATTCCAGGATTCATACGGTTGATCTATCACTGAAGAATGTATACATGAGAGTGATATATAATCAATGTTCTACAGATTTAGAATTGATGATTCCACTTTAACTTCTTTTCCGTTGATGGGATGTGAGATTAAGAAAGAATCAGTTATTCGACTACCTTTTCAATCTTAATTATATATGACTCATATACACGAAATTGTGATCATTGAATCACGTATGAATTCTAATATGAACTTCAGGACGGAGACTGTCCAGGAGTACGAGTAATTGCATTGGCATAGGAACAAACTTAGAACCCAATATGACTCTTATAACCAGATCGCATTACAGTCTAAACACCTACGGAAGATACAAGAACAACCCGGACAACACAGCGAACTACTCAATAATAGAATTAGAAGACCAGGCTTCTCATCCTTGAGAGCTCCAGTCTTATTCTTACCAGAAGTCGACGGAGTGCATTTTATGTACCTCGATGACCGGAGACTTCATTAAGATTTCCTTTAAAATCGTTGTCTATGCCTCGTATAGTCGAATTGATTGAGCAAACACAGGGAAAGAATTACATCAGAAATGGACTTGAGATCCGAATATCACTAGTTCGAGTGATAGGTAAGGATGTCCTGAAGACTATCCTCCGAACTCGATGCGGACATTTGAAGTCCGTAGTGATACCCCTCGGATAGGACCAATACGCCCACAGTATTCATGAGCTAAATGAGTGGAGTACGTCTTTCTACCCTCATAGTAAGAAAGAACCCATCGCAACATTACCTTCGGAGATACTATTCGCAAAGTTCTCTGAACATGAGTTTTGGAATTAAGAGTCAAATTTCCTGAGACACACTATTGGTGATGTGGAAATTCTTGAGTACTCTGGCAAGTTATCCAAAACCGTTGGGAATTGTCGGCACCGTAGTCACCGACGGAAAATTCACCAAATTCTAGGTCTTACAGACCTACTATCATAGTCTATTCGGAATTCCTCACAAAATTCAAAAACCCTTTCGACTTTGACCCAACAAGGGATGGTCCTTGACTGGGAAGTTAAGCGAGAGAAAGAACCTTTGGAATTCCAAGTGAGAGAACCCAAGTTCTTTAAGAAACCTCACTCTGGGAATGGCTTAATATGCTTCGTAAAGCGTGGAAAGCTAAATCCAATATAGTTAGGACCTCCGGGATTTTTACCAGAATCGGTCCTGCACCTCACCGACTAGATCTACTCCGCGAACTCAGTAACGTACATTTTACCCTTCGTGTCTCGAACTAGAAACAATACCTTTCCGTTAGGACTCTTGTAACCCCTCTGGACGAGATCAAGATTTACGAGATCCTCGCCTTCGTATTTGAACCGTAGTGACCCTCGACCGAGACGTCCAGAGGACAAAGCAACGCCGTTTCCCTTAAGTGAAGGTTCGTTGGGATACAAACCAAGAACCTGATTTCAATTTGGAGCATGAGGAACAAAACGATTAGGAAGTTTCCACCTCATGACTTGATCATTTATACCTACTACCTTATCTAGATTCTAATTTCGGGAAGAAATTCCCATTAACTGGGGGATGATGTGACAACCCGAAATTTCCATTCTGAACAAACCATATCAAGCCAATAGAAGTTAGAATAGTTTATCCAAATTTCCAAACTTTGGGTATAAGTTTGAGTTTTTCAGGATTCACACTTAAGGAGATATCAGGAGAGTGGATGCACTAGGGTTTTGTGCAACACTGTTATTCCAATACTCTAGGATATTAGAGTTCATTCCGGGAATAAAATATTTTATGCCCAAAAATCTCAGGACTATATATAGAAATATGAACTAAATAATTCATTAGTTACATTTCCAATTAGAGAAAAGCCAAATTCTCTCTCACGGATCTTCGGGTTTTTATCCCATATCGTGAGTAATTCAATCTAGTTGTATTATATAACTTAGATTGTGCTTAATAACATCAAAATCACGACAGAACAACAAGATCTGTGAGTTTACTCCCCAAGAACATCTTGGAGAGTAAACTCGTTTTCAAAATCCAAATGGTGTCTAGTCCTTCCGTAAGCCATGAAACTAGTTTGGGCTTGTACACAAATGATTTTAGGGACAGAAAACAAACTCAAAACAACAAGATTTGAGAGTTTACTCCCCAAGAACATCTTGGAGAGTAAACTCCATTTTAAGGGCCAAAACTGTCCCAATGTCCCTCAAAGCCTTGGAAATGAACCTTAAGACTACCCATGACATGTTTAGACATCGAAAACAAATAGGTCAAGGGTTGAAAGTGAGTTCACAGCCAAGGAAGTTTTTGGGCCGTGAACTCCATTTTAGGGTGTCAAAATGCCCTAAATTCCACCCTTAAGCCAAGAGACTAGCATAGATTTTTACCTTGATATGTCTAAGACCCAAAACAACCAAAATACCAACACCCACAAGTGTTTACGGCCGCAAACACATGACCAAATGGTCTATGGGCCGAAAACTCAAGTTATGGGTGTTTTGGTGCCACCAACACCTCCTAAGGCTTAGGCATGAATTTAGAATGCTTCCTGATGACCTTTAAGACCCTCGTAAACATATTTGGACATGAGTTTATGGTTGTAAACTCATTTGGGCCGTGAACACCGCAAAAGTGCCAAAAGAAGTAGTCTTTCTCATCCCAGGCTAAAGCTAATGTCCCTAGCTCATTCCCTAGCTTTCATACTTACACAAACCCATGAGTGACCATGAGTTTACGGCCGTAAACTCCCTTGGGCCATGAAATCATGGTAGTAAACTCATATGTGTGCCTTTATACCTTCCTATGTTGAATCACATGTGATTCCAACACTTGGTCAAGGTGTTACCTAGTCGTGGAAGGTGTTTCCCTTAATATAGTTGTTAAAAACACTATATTCATGTCAATATGTGTCCTTATATGTCATTTAGGACTTATTGTGTCTCGGGACTTGATTCATGGAACTTCTCATCCATACACGCGTACTCGCTAGAACCACTCACAATAGGTGAGTTCATACCCTTTAATCAATGTTTTAAATGATTTTAAATGCTTCAATGGGGGGGGGGAATACAAGTAGAAAACAGTATGTTATTAAATCAATCTTATGTATTTTATAACTGTGTTTTCACTCAGTAGATTTCATATACTTCAAATGGTGACACATGAAAGGGTTTTCTATCTTAAAATACCTTGATAACAAAAGTATTAGTTTTGAAATGTTTATTAAAATGACATCAAGTCACTCTTAATTATTGTTCAAAACTCCTACATATCTTGCAAAACCATTAGTTTTACCTTCTTGAACAAAACTACACTTATACGCATATGTTCTTATATATGTATTGATGTTATAGTTTCCATCCTCCGTTCAGTTTCCCACACCCTGGTGTATCGAGGGTGCGTAAATCTACTTGAACAATCAATTACTTTCCAGTTAATTATCATAGGGATAGCTAGAAGAAACAAAACATTATTCCTATTACAAGGAATCACACAAGAGTCAGTTCATTCATGAGTCTTTACGAGTACATTACCTGATACATGAGTACCTTTAAATACGCTTACATGATACATGAATATGCTGACATGAACACATTACCTGAATACCTTTACGTAGATATATCTACCTGTGTATACTTACATGAATACTTGAAACTGGATTCATAAAGATGATTTATTAGTACCTTCAGTAAACTATCCAGCCCATCCCAGTTCAACGGGAGTCAGTTACGGGATTAACCATTCCGGGAACCACTATTCGCTACAGAGGTTAACGGATATCTACGGATCCCTAAGGTTATTACCTATATTAGGAGTCAGTTACAGGATTAACCATTCCTGGAACCTACTGTTCGCTACAGAGGTTAATTGGACAATCTTCAGATGTTCATTAGGTCATCTATTTCGCTTACATCGATGTAGAGTCAGTTACGGGATTAACCATTCCTGGAACCTACTGTTCAGTACAGAGGTTAATTGGACAATCTTCAAATGTTCATTAGGTTATCTATTTCGCTTACAGTGATGTAGAGTCAGTTACAGGACTAACCATTCCTGGAACCTACTGTTCGCTACAAAGGTTAATTGGACAATCTTCGTATGTTCATTCGGTTATACCTTTCTCTTCGACGATGTCGTGTTAGTCCTGGTAATCCAGGGATAACACTTACATGATTATACTTTTCCAGTTTACTTTATTCTGTGATACTTTCACATAAACGATGAGTTAGACTAAGTACTTTTAGTACTAGTCAATAGAAAGGAAAAACTATCACTTTACTTACAGAACATTTAGGTCTTGGTAGAAGACTATCATATCATTTTCCTATTTTACTATATTTCGTGATATATTCACATAAACGATGAGTTAGACTAAGTACTTTTAGTACTAGTCAATAGAAAGGAAAAACTATCATTTTAGATACAAAACATCCGGATCTTGGTAGAAGACTACATTTCATATTAGTAGGAAATAAGGGATTTCTTAGAGTTTTTCATACTTATATCAACTGTTCCATTTAAAGATTTACATGACATTCATAACAGCATTCCAAAACAAGACAATAACACCTAAATACTTATGAATTCACAAGCTTTAAAGCTGATACTCACTTTCAAAATTACTTGTATTCTCAGGTCATTAGTTAGACAGGTATGTTGGCCAGGTTTTGAGAAGACTGAGCATAGACAAGACTCGTCTTATTTTGATTATTCATTTTATTGTTGTACATCATGAAAGAACACTCATGTATTCAAAATTTACTTTTAATGCAATGGATGATGTTGTTGCTTTTTTACAACTTTACACTGTTATGATACTTCACATGACGTCTCCACCCTAGAACGTCTCCTCCGTTCTTGGTTTTGGGGTGTGACACGTTCTCAAATTAGGGTATGATTACGACATCCATTTTCATAGTTCAGACTGTGAGAAATGACAAACAGATCGAACATTCATGACTTATTTCTATAAGTTCTGAAATGGTTTAAACTGAAACAACCCGAAATTTCGTATCGTTACTTGTAACTCTTTTCGTAACTCATTGCGATAATCCAAACGCCATTTCCAATCTCGTCATTTAATTAGGTTATAATTGTGGGACTTCTATTATGACTTAATGAGCGTCGAGGCATGTTTAGAACTTACATTAGCACTTCATATTAATAATTGGAAACATCTTAGAGTTTAACATATCGGGTTAGGGCAACTTAATCGGGTGCGACCAAAAGCCCCGTCTAACGCCGGTATCGGGTTGAATTCCACCGTGTCCAAACGTTAGACACTATATAAAGTGTTCTAAGCATTCATTTGAAGCTTTTGGCTTCATCTCACTACTCTCTCTCTAACCTCTCTCCTCATCCAAAGATTCAAGGTCCAAAACATTGAATTAAGGCTCCAAATCTATGAGGTAACATCCCTAACTTGTTGTGTAACCTCTTAGGCCTTCAAATTCATGTTTATCTATCATTTTGGACCTAGAACATGTGTTTACGGCCAAGGAGTAAGCTTGGGCCGTAAACACATAATATTGGGGGTTTTTGAGCAATTTAACCCTTCCAAACCAACATTGGGACTTAGATATGACCTTGAGGCTTACAAACGCGGACTTGGAACACCTTAAACATGGGTTTTGAGGGATTAACATGAGTTTACAGCCAAGACATATGCTTGGGCCGTAAACACCTCAAACATCGGGAGTAAACTCACTTAGAAATGTTAGAATGCCTTGTAACTTCACCAATAGCCTTGGAATAAACCCTAGAACAATCTAAAAATACTTTGGGGACCTTAAACACATCAAACACCATCGATTTGAGAGTTTACGGACATAGCACATGCTCCAGGGCCGTAAACTCCTAATTATGTGTTAAATGGTGCCCTAAATTCACACCAAGGCTTGGAAAATTAACTAGAATCACATGTGATTGTTCTAAGTACCACAAATTAATTATGGTATGAGCATGGGGGATTTTACGACCATAAACTCCATGGTTACAGCCATGAACTCCCATAAATGGGGTATATATCCATACAATTTAATCCAAGGCATTTGAAAAATCCATTCTAGCAATCCCCATGTCCATTCAAGCCATTAAACACTCAAAAACCACCCAAACATGAGTTCACGGCCGTGAACTCATGTATGTAGGGGAATATGGCCGAAAACTCCACTAGGGAGTTTGCTCTTGAGAGCAAACTCAAATTCCAAGTCCCTCGCATCATTATACGTCCGAAGATGTCACCCGGGTCACTCCAAACACTCATTTTGAGGTGTTTTAATTCATTGGAGTGTATTATCCTATCTAATTAGTGGTTTGAAGTCCAATTAGATACCTTTGGATACCATTTCATATTACATAGGAACCTCGCATGTTAACAAGCCTCGAACCAACGTTTAGTGTCCGAAACAGTTGCGCCTTCTCGTCTGGTGAGTTCATATCCCTACCCTTTTTCACTGTTTTCACTGTTTTCAGGGGGAACACAAGCAATGTACAAGTGATTACTTGTACTCAAAACTTGTTTTCATATGTTTGTTTCACATATTATATGGTTTTAACACTGATTACTACAACTGATAACCGTTTGAACATGCAGATCACGTAAACATATATTTGTGAAACGGATTTTAAACTGTTATGTTTTATATATACTTCACAAATGGTTTTTCTACATTTTATCAGTTAAAAGCATGACATTAGAACATTTGAACATAAAGCCTGTACATTGTATTGTTCTCGGTAACACTCCACAGAGATACGCGAGTGGAGGATTATCATATCATTACTAGTAAACTTGTTAGTCATGTATGATTGAAGACACGTCCTCGGCGAACACTCCACAGAGATACGCAAGTGGAAGACTACACCCGTAACCATAATCTCTGGGATTTAGAGAGTGTGACTTGAGTGTATATATCTATACGGGGCTGACTACCCCACACCTGGCTGCTAGCTACAGCCGAACCGAAATGGTTCAAGGGTGACGAAAGTCATAAGGTGATGTGGACTACTTATTGCCATATCTAGTCTATCGTCTGGTTATGGAACTCGCAATTAGGATAACATAGATTTACTCTATAGTAATAAAGAATAACATAATACATTCCACAAGAGAACCAGGCTTCAAAATTCATCTTTTACATTGATAACCAACATTCAGGAAAGTATGGGACTTTCCTGGGGAAACATTATACATAACCATGTTTTACAGAATACATCTTTTACATACGATAGCCAACATTTAGGAAAGTATGGGACTTTCCTGGGGAAACATTGTACATAACCATCTTTTATAGAATACATCTTTTACATACGATAACCAACATTTAGGAAAGTATGGGACTTTTCTGGGGAAACATTGTACAAAACCATGTTTTATAGAATACATATTTTACATACGATAACCAACATTTAGGAAAGTATGAGACTTTCCTGGGGAAACATTGTACATAAGCATGTTTTACAGAATACATCTTTTACATATGATAACCAACATTCAGGAAAGTATGGAACTTTCCTGGGGAAAACAGTACATCACTAGAAAAGTGAAGCAAACCGGATAACATTACATGTTGAGAAACAATAACCAACCTTTTAAGAAAATATGGGATTTTCTTGGTGTGTAACATTTTCAGAAAACGGAAAGGAAACTTTGTACATTTTCACAAACAAAACTGATTATGAACTCACCAGCGTTATGCTGATTTTCAAACCGCTTGCGTTCTCAGGTCAGCGTTAGAACAGGTACTCGAAGATCCTTTTTGTTCGAAGACGGAGTACTCAGAAGACCCGTTTCATTTTGTTCATATATATACTATGTATCACAATTGTACAACCCCGGAAATGTTTCCGGAAATGTTTACTTTACTTACTATGTGCATTGGATTTGATACTCAACGTGGAGTCAACCCCGGAAATGTTTCCGCCTTCAGTTTTTGGGGTGTGACAGATTGGTATCAGAGCCCTTGTTTATAGTGAATGAAGTTTACTAAACCTTACATGGTATAAAACTATAAACACTAAAGGTCCTAAGTGCTCTGAATTAAAATTATCTTCAAACTACAAGTATTTTCAAAAGTATACAAGTATACCGAACCATCGAGATCCGTAACTAAAAGTAGAAAAGAACATAAGTAAATGGGTGTTGTGTACTGTGGTTAAACCTGGGAAATTATGTAGTTGTGTCTAGGATCAATATAGCCTGGCCAACTATATTCATACGAGACACGACCAACATGTGCTTGGGAGTGACTGTGGTGTGCGGCATGCGTAAAACTTACCCTAATCTCCCAAACATCGAGCCAGTATCGTAAGCAAATCATGAAATACTATGGGAGTATTTCTCGAGCCAATCCCTTGTAGAAATCTTCATTCGAGCGGTGTTTCGTGATCATTCCTTAGCGATAAATTATCGCTTATTCGGAACATATAACTGTCATATCATTCGATTCAATGTAGAGGACTTACCATCCTCTCTCTTTCTTGATCTTATTAGATCAAGATGCCTCCCAGAAAGAGACCCAGCTCAAAGAACAACGACAATCCTCCTTCGCCACCACCTCCTCCTCAATTTGATCTTGCATCGCTTCAGACAGTTCTGACTGCTGCAACGGTAGTAGCCATGTCACAAATGAACCCTGTTAGCTCAGGAGGTGGTCCTCAGTCCCAAAACCAAGAAAATAATCAGGGACACCGAAAGGAGGGTTCCTATAAGGACTTCATGAATGCGAAACCAACATCCTTTAATGGCACTGGAGGTATCATTTGCTTATCCCGATGGTTCGAGAAAATCGAATCCATCTTCGAAATCTGTGCCTGTGCGAAATCTGACAAAGTCAAGTACGCAGCCTATACCTTCATTGATAAAGCCTTGACTTGGTGGAATGGCCAAGTCAAATCTCTGACCCTACCCGTAGCCAATGCCATGGGCTGGGAAGCCATGAAAGAACTCCTCATCGTTGAGTACTGTCCCCGTGGTGAAATGCATAACCTAGAGCACGAACTCTAAAACCTGAAAATGAAAGGTTCCGACATTACTGCATACACTTCCCGATTCGATGATCTCACACTTCTCTGCCCGGGATTAGTCACTCCTAAAAGTAAAAAGATCAAAAGGTTCATTTGGTGGTTAACCCAACCAACAAAGGGTCATGTCTTGGCTGCTCGGCCGGATACCTATGATAGTGCCAACACTTTAGCCCAAACCCTAATTGATCATAGTGATAATGTTGAGGAAACCACTACCACTCCTGAGCCAACTCAAAGGAGTGGGAGAAAAGAAAGTTCTAGAAGAAGAAGAAGGGTCAATCTTCTCAAGGATCCTCCAAGAGACAGCAAACTGTAGCAGTCCATGCTGCTACTACCCCCGTTGTTGCTGCTTCTGTTGTGGGATCCACAATTCCAACTCCTACCAGCAGGTATGTTGGTAATCCCCTTTGTGTGACAAGTGCAAATATCACCACAACCCCGGTCCCTGTCAAGAACTATCTTGTACCAATTGTGGTAAGAAGGGGCACACAGTTCGATTCGGAAAAACTCCGGCCCAATCGGGCAATCAATCATCTGGAGCAGGTGTTAGTCAAGCCTGCTATAACTGTGGAGAGGTTGGACACTTTAAAAAGAACTACCCCAAGAAGTCAACAACTGATAATACCGGGAGAGTTCTAACCATGGGATGGGAGGAAGCAGTTGCCGATCCCACTGTTGTCTCGGGTATGTTCCTTCTCGACAACTCATATGCTAGTATTCTTTTCAATTCGGGTGCTGAAAGGAGTTTTGTTAGTCATGCATTCAAAGATAACCTAAAACATAATCCCCAACCACTAACTAAAACGCTTACCATCGAGATGGCTAACTGTGAGAAAGAAAGCGCTACCGATGTATTCATAGGTTGTACCCTTACCCTAAATGCCCACTCATTTCCTATATATCTTATGCCAGTTTCCATTAAGAGCTTTGATGTTATCATTGGCATGGATTGGTTGAGTCCCAATCATGCTGATATCCTTTGTTACGAAAAATCCATCCGTATCAACCTTCCTTCGGGACAGACTCTCGTAATCTATGGCAATAAACTTAGTTCCAATCTTCGTATCATTACTTGCATCAAAGCTCAAAAGCTGCTACGAAAGGAGTGCATTGCATTCTTAGCCCATGTAATCAACGAGAAACAAGAAGTTAAAGACCTCGCAAGCATCCCCGACGTCTGTAACTTTCCTGATGAATTTCCCGAAGAGCTCCCAGGAATCCCTCCCGAGCGTCAGGTCGAGTTCCGCGTTGACCTAATTCCTGGAGCTACCCACGTAGCGAAGTCTCCGTATCGCTTACCTCCAGCAGAAATGCAAGAGTGATCCAGCCAACCCAATGAGTTGCTCAGTAAAGGATTCAATAGACCGAGTTCCTCACCCTGGGGAGCTCCGGTATTGTTTGTCAAGAAGAAAGATGGATCCTTCCCGATGTGTATCGACTACCGTGAGCTGAACAAGTTGACCGTGAAGAACCGATATCCCCTTCCGCGAATAGATGACCTCTTCGATCAACTTCAAGGATCCAGCTACTTCTCAAAGATAGACCTTCGGTCGGGGTACCATCAGTTACGAGTTCAGGAGAGTGATCTTTCTAAAATAGCTTTCAGGACTCGGTATGGACACTACGAGTTTGTAGTGATGCCCTTCGGTCTAATCAATGCACCGGCTTTCTTCATGGACCTGATGAACCGGGTGTGCCGTCCCTTCTTAGACAAGTTCGTCATCGTATTCATTGACGATATACTTGTCTACTCCAGAAGCGAAGAAGATCACAAGCAACACTTGAGGTGAGTGTTGGAGACCCTTAGATCCGAGAAGTTGTACGTGAAATTCTCCAAGTGTGAATTCTGGATACGGAAGGTAACTTTCCTCGGTCATGTGGTAAGCGAGGAGGGTATTCATGTGGATCCTTCCAAGATTAAAGCGATAGAGAATTGGTCGGCACCGAAGACACCCACAGAAATCCATCAATTCTTGGGTCTCGCCGGCTCTTATCGGAGATTCATCCAGAATTTTTCCAAAATCACCAAACCCCTAACCACTCTAACACAGAAAGGTGTACCCTTTTGTTGGAGTGAAAAAAAAGAATCCGCGTTTCAGATGTTGAATAAATCCTTGTGCAGCACGCCTGTTCTGTCCCTACCCGAAGGGACAGAGGACTTCGTTGTCTACTGTGATGCGTCTAATCAGGGCTTAGGCTGTGTGCTTATGCAAAGAGGAAAAGTGATTGCTAATGCCTCAAGACAGCTTAAAGAACACGAGGTCAACTATACCACACATGACTTGGAACTAGGAGCTGTAGTCTTTGCACTAAAGATTTGGAGACATTACCTCTACGGAACCAAGTGCACGATCTTCACTGATCACACGAGTCTGCAGCACATCTTTGATCAGAAAGACTTGAACATGAGGCAACGACGATGGGTAGAACTACTCAGTGATTATGAGTGTGAAATCTGTTACCATCCCGACAAGCCCAATGTGGTAGTAGATGCCCTTAGCCGAAAGGAGAGTGCAGGCCACAAAGTGAAGAACCAGACGATGACTATCCATTCCAACTTACCCATGCAAATTCGAGAAGCCCAGTTAGAAGCGCTCAAACCCGAGAACGTATCGATTGAAGCTTTGAGGGGAATGGATAAGAAACTTGAGATCAAAGGTGACGGAGTCCACCATTTCTTGGATCGGATCTAGATTCCAAAGTCCAGAGGATTCAGGGAAATTGTCATGGAGGAGGCACACAAAACCAAATACTCTGTTCACCCGGGTTTTGACAAGATGTACCTGGATCTCAAGAAACAATACTGGTGGCCAGACATGAAAGTTGAGATAGCTACGTTCGTGGGCAAGTGTCTTACTTGCGCCAAAGTCAAAGTTGAGCACCAGAAACCCTCGGTCTGCTTCAGCAGCCCGAGATACCCGAATAGAAATGGGAGATGATTACCATGGATTTCATCACCAAACTACCCAAGTGTCAGAGTGGGTACGACACCATTTTGGTAATTGTCGATTGTTTGACAAAGTCCGCCCACTTCACTCCGATCAAAAAATCATACAAGATGGAAAGACTCGTGCGAATCTACATCCAAGAGGTAGTCCGACTGCACGGTGTACCTGCATCCATTATCTCAGATCGAGAGAGCAGGTTTACCTCCAGATTTTGCTAGTCCCTCTAGAAAGCCCTCGGAACCAAACTAGATATGAGCACGGCGATGGACAAAGTGATAGAACAATCCAAACCCTGGAGGATATGCTTACGGCATGTGTCAGTGACTTTGGAAAGTTGTGGGACACACATTTACCTTTGATCGAGTTTTCATACAACAACAGTTACCACACCAGCATCAAGACTGCCTTGTTTGAAGCCCTATACGGTCGTAAGTGCAGATCCCCTCTGTGCTCGGCTGAGGTGGGGGCTACACAGTTAGTGAAGAGTCGAGTCCCCGACAGTACTCTCACTGGTCCTGAAATCATCCGCGAAACCACCGAGAAGATCATCCAAATCTGAGACCGATTGAAAGCTTCACGAGATCGTCAAAAGAGTGACGCTGAGATACGACGGAAACCTCTAGAATTCCAGGTTGGAGATCGTGTTCTGTTAAAGGTCTCGCCCTGGAAAGGCACTGTACATTTTGGTAAACATGGGAAACTTGACCCTAGGTACATTGGACCCTTGGAAATCCTCACCAGGATCGGTCCGGTAGCCTATAAACTTCGTTTACCTCACGAACTCAGTAACATCCATCCCGTCTTCCATGTTTCAAATCTCAAGAAGTGCTTATCCGATGAAACCCTAGTGATTCCTTTAGACGAGATCAAGATCAATGAAAACCTCAACTTTGTGGAGGAACCGATCGAAATCATGGATCGAGAAGTTAAACGTACGAAGCAAAGTCTCATCCCGTTAGTGAAGGTTCGCTGGAATGCAAAGCGGCGACCGGAGTTCACTTAGGAGCGAGAAGACTCAGTGAAACAGAAGTATCCGTAACTCTTTCCAGATCCATGATTTGTATCTTGTCTTGTATCTTAACTTTGAATTTTGGGACAAAATTCCCTCTAACAGGGGGATAATGTAACAACCCGAAATTCCGTATCGTTACTTGTAACTCTTTTCGTAACTCATTGAAATAATCCAAACGCCGTTTCCAATTTCATTTCCAATCTCGTCATTTAATTAGGTCATAATTGTGGGACTTCTATTATGACTTAATGAGTGTCTAAACATGTTTAGAACTTACATTAGCACTTCATATTAATAATTGGAAACATTTTAGAATTTACCGTATCGGGTTACGGCAACTCAATTGGGTGCGACCAAAAGCCCCGTCTAACGCCGGTATCGGGTTGAATTCCACCGTGTCCAAAAGTTAGACACTATATAAAGTGTTCTAAGCATTCATTTGAAGCTTTTGGCTTCATCTCACTACTATCTCTCTAACCTCTCTCCTCATCCAAAGATTCAAGGTCCAAAACATTGAATTAAGGATCCAAATCATTGAGGTAACATCCCTAACTTGTTGTGTAACCTCTTAGGCGTTCAAATTCGTGTTTAATCTATCATTTTGGACCTGGAACATGTTTTTACAGCGAAGGAGTAAGCTTGGGCCGTAAACACATAATATTGGGGGGTTTTGAGCAATTTAACCCTTCCAAACCAACATTGGGACTTAGATATGACCTTGAAGCTTACAAACCCGGACTTGGAACACCTTAAACTTGGATTTTGAGGAATTAACTTGAGTTTACGGCCAAGACATATGATTGGGCCGTAAACACCTCAAACATGGGGAGTAAACTCACTTAGACATGTTAGAATGCCTTGTAACTTCACCAATAGCCTTGGAATAAACCCTAGAACCATCTAAAAATAGTTTGGGGACCTTAAACACATCAAACACCATCCATTTGAGAGTTTACGGACATAGCACATGCTCTAGGGTTGTAAACTCCTAATTATGTGTTAAATGATGCCCTAAAATCACACCAAGGCTTGGAAAATTAACTAGAATCACATGTGATTGTTCTAAGTACCACAAATGAATTATGGTATGAGCATGGGGAAGTTTAGGGCCATAAACTCCATGTTTACAGCCGTGAACTCCCATAAATGGGTTATATGTCCATACAATTTAATCCAAGGCATTTGAAAAATCCATTCTAGCAATCCCCATGTCCATTCAAGCCATTAAACACTCAAAAACCACCAAAACATGAGTTCACGGCCATGAACTCATGTATGTAGGGGTATATGGTCGAATACTCCATTAGGGAGTTTACTCTTGAGAGCAAACTCAAATTCCAAGTCCCTCACATCATTATACGTCCGAAGATGTCACTCGGGTCACTCCAAACACTCATTTTGAGGTGTTTTAATTCAGTGGAGTGTATTATCCTATCTAATTAGTGGTTTAAAGTCTAATTAGATACCTTTGGATACCATTTCATATTACATAGGAACCTCGCGTGTTAACAAGCCCCAAACCAAGGTTTAGTGTCCGAAACAGTTGCGTCTTCTCGTCTGGTGAGTTCATACCCCTACCCTTTTTCACTGTTTTCAGGGGAGGGGGGAACATATGCAAAGTACAAGGGATTACTTGTACTCAAATTTTTTTTTCATATGTGTGTTTCACATTTTATATACTTTTAACACTGATTACTACAACTGATAACCATTTGAACATGTAGATCACGTAAACATATATTTGTGAAATGGGTTTTGAACTGTTATGTTTTAGATATACTTCACAAATGGTTTTTCCACATTTTATCAGTTAAAAGCATGACATTAGAACATTTGAACATAAATCCTGTACACTGTATTGTCCTTGCCAACACTCCACAGAGATACGCGAGTGGAGGATTATCATATCATTACTAGTAAATTTGTTAGTCCTGTATGATTGGAGACACGTCCTCGGCGAACACTCCACGAAGATACGCGAGTGGAGGACTAAACCCGTAACCAGAATCTCTGGGATTTAGAGAGCGTGACTTGCGTTTATAGATCTATACGGGGCTGAATACCCCACGCCTGGCTGCTAGCTACAACCGAACCGAAATGGTTCAAGGGTGACCAAAGTCATAAGGTGATGTGGACTACTTATTGCCATATCTGGTCTATCGTATGGTAATGGCACTCGCAATTACGACAATAGAGATTTATTCTATAGTAATAAAGAACAACATAATACATTCCACAAGATAACCAGGCTTCAGAATTCATCTTTTACATTGATAACCAACATTCAGGAAAGTATGGGACTTTCCTGGGGAAACATTGTACATAACCATGTTTTACAGAATACATCTTTTACATACGATAACCAACATTTAGGAAAGTATGGTACTTTCCTGGGGAAACATTGTACATAACCATGTTTTACATAATACATCTTTTACATACGATAACCAACATTTAGGAAAGTATGGGACTTTCCTGGGGAAACATTGTACATAACCATGTTTTATAGAATACATTTTTTACATACGATAACCAACATTTAGGAAAGTATGAGACTTTCCTGGGGAAACATTGTACATAAGCATGTTTTACAGAATACATCTTTTACATATGATAACCAACATTCAGGAAAGTATGGGACTTTCCTGGGGAAAACAGTACATAACTAGAAAAGTGAAACAAACCGGATAACATTACATGTTGAGAAACAATAACCAACCTTTTAAGAAAATATGGGATTTTCTTTGTGTGTAACATTTTCAGAAAACGGAAAGGAAACTTTGTACATTTTCACAAACAAAACTGCTTATGAACTCACCAGCGTTATGCTGATTTTCAAACCGCTTGTGTTCTCAGGTCAGCGATAGAACAGGTACTCGAAGATCCTTTTTGTTTGAAGACCCGTTTCATTTTGTTCATATATATACTATGTATCACAACTGTACAACCTTACTTTTGAAACAATTGTAAAACTTCTCTATATGTAATGTAATGGTTGTTTTACTTTACTTACTATGTGCATTGGATTTGATACTCAACGTGGAGTCAACCCCGGAAATGTCTCCGCCTTCGGTTTCGGGGTGTTACATAAACATACACATAATCTATCTAATGATAGTTGTATTAGCTTGAGAAGTCTAAATAAAGAAGTATCGAAGCACCACATATCAAAATTATGAACATTGGTAAGAAAGTCAATTGGTGTTGATTTCTAGAAGTCCACCTGATTTCTGGGTACATGTCAAAGCTAGTGGGAGCGTAATTGTTATGCTAGTAAGAACATAATTGTTATGCTAATGGGAGCGTGATTTTTATGTTAAAGTTTTGCAAGTTAGCAATGCTATTTATAGTAAACAAAGGTTGCAAATTTTCAAACTTGCAAGCTTGTAGTTTGTTTCGCTATAGAAAGATTCAAAGGAGAAGATACTTATACTTCATTTCGAATATAAATGCTTAGATTGAAATTTTAATGGAACTTAGTCATAAACATATATGAATATCGTGTTGAAGTGATTCAACACAGGAAATTCTATATATGGAAATATTATAGCAATAGATTGATCTAGTATCATGTCTTTATGTAAAACATTATGTATCGAATCCCATATGTTTTACGTATAGGATTGATTATATGTGTTGTAATATTCACTCTTTCTGATTTTCCAAATCCCTAGGGCATTAATAGGGAAAAAGTACTAGAACTTGATATGACTAGAGTTGTTAAACAACTGTTATATCATAATATGTGGTTTGCTAAAGATTAGTTACCTATGGATAGTTGGAAGTATAGTAGTGGCCGGAACATATTGACATAATTCTGGTAGTGGAAAGAATGATTTATAATATCATTGGAAAAGTCTCTGTGACTTTGGTGCCTTGACATTACAAAAAGATCATTGCATGTAATTTTAGACTCTAACGGATTCTAGTAGTGGAAAGAATTTGGTATTCTTACACTTGTGATAAGGATTTTGAATTGTAAAATGAGCATCATTGGAAATGTGTTCAATTGATCTTTTTCACAAAGGGAGGACAACAGATAAACATAGTGTGCGTGCATGGAGCATGGCATGACTGTTATTTTAGTTCAAGTATTAAGTTGATTACTCGAAACATTATACAATAAATAAAGTTTGATTAATATGGTGATTAAATAATAATTGTTTTATTTAAATTCAAATGTTTTGACACAATAGTTAATTAGGTTATTCTTGTGTTTCACTTCACATGTTTTACTTACCGAATAACTAGGTTATTCAGACAACCACAGTCCATCATACTTTTGGAAGTAAGTAGTGAATTAAGACTATCCTGAATTTGACTGTAGATTTTCTAAAAGCTTAGACATGGCAATGGTTTGTTGCAGTAATCATGAGTACTCCTGAAATGAGAATTTGAGTATTGGATTGACCCACTCTTAGAGAATTACTTCATAGATTTTATCACGAGTAATTTTGAGACAATAATATATTATATTCTTGAAACGGAGACATGAGTTGTTGTTTGCGAGTAAGTTTTGCATTGATAAAATGTAAACCCATCAGTAACTTGATGTTATAAAACCTATTGTTGTTCATGATTTGATGAGTGAACTATATAAGCATATGAGTCGAAGTTTATCTAGTCCTTTTTCCATAACAGGAAAAGCGATATATTTGTGCCTCTCGATGATGATGACATCTTAAGCGCTTGGCCAAGTGTGGAATGAATTATTTTGTTCAATTAGTAGTCTGTTTTTAGTTGTCATAAATTGGAAATCGGGAAACAAATCATGGAAAGAGAGAATGATTATAATCCGTGTCTCATTTCCATTCGATATCTTGTAGAACGGTGGAATATTTGATCACTTATCTAAGGAACACGTAACTTCATAGTTCAAAGTTCGACAACGACTTTTGAAAGCTACGATTGCTAGTCCAAATTTGAGGTCATACTTGAAATCATTGTTCTAAGACTTATCCAAGTGGGTGACTATTGGATTAAGTGTCTAAGCCCATAACTATCATTGGTATGTACTTGATTTGATTATAGCATGGTCTTTTTGGGTTGCCTTCACTCACGCAACTTGACAGGATGACTAGCGGATAGAGAGTAGATTTCATTATCTGAAATAATAAATTGGTACTTGAAATTATTTATTAATATATTACAAGATTAATATATTATTTGGAAATCTTATTATTAATTATTGATTAATCAGAAATTTGTCTGGGATTAATTTGGGGGTAGAAGGAACTGATTAATAATGGAGAGGTTGTTTTGCAAATCATTTATAGCTGTGAAACTGGGCTTAGGACTCCATGAAATGGAGTGGACGAAATTTATAGGGTAGCCCTATATGATTTTGTCCATGGCTTCCTTAAGGAGGTCCTTGGGTTGCTTAGGGCTTTGAATGAGAACTAGGGTTTCCTTATTCAAGTCCAACTTTGATATTAAGTAACCTAGCCATATATAAAGCCTCCCAAACCCTTAGAATTTTGGGCAAAGCATATGGTTCCTAACCCTAGCCGATTTTCCTTGTCTCTCCTCTCATCTTCTTGTACAGAGTGTTTGTGAATCATTAAAGGTCCACCATTTGGGCACTAAGCTTTCAAGAGTCAAGGATCTTCAAGGTTGTTCTTATTATTACTACATAACAAGTAAGGTAATCTTCTAACCATAATTTTTACATGAATTTTGATTTGTATGCTAGCTTCTAGGGTTATTTCTTTGGCATTTAATTTGCATGTTCAATTACTAAAAAACTTAGATCCAAATCAATTAGGGTTGCATGAACACATAGGTTTGTTGTTATACTCATAACCCAACAAAATTGAAATCCTCTAGATGTACTCTTCCTATCAAGACGACAACCTCCTAAGTCAGCATCACAATAGGCTTGCATAAAGAATCCTGAATTTGATGAATACCATAAACCTAGTGAACATGTTCGTTTCAGATATTGGAATATGTTCTTAATCTCCATCATGTGAGGTTCTCGAGGATTCGCTTAGAACCTTGTACAGTAACAAACAACAAACATTATGTTTGGATGAATTGATGTTAAATAAAATAAAGATCCAATCGTTTGACGAAACAATGTAATATCCGATGCTGGTATGCCAGGTGAAGGAGCGAGTTTTGTTCTGAAAGCCATAGGTACTTTGAACTTTGAATCACCCACCATTCCGAATTTGGCCAATAATGTCTTTGTGAAAGATTCTGGATTGATGAATATTCCTTCTGAAATCTATCTTATATTTCAACCAGGAAAAAATTAATTGGACCCATAGAACTCATTTCAAATTTTATTTTCATCAATTTTCGAAATTCAACATTTAAGCTGGGATTTGTGGATCCGAAAATAATATCATCAATATAAATTTGAACAATCATTAAATAGTCACCATCTTTCTTTTGAAACAAAGGTTGGATCAATAGAACCTTCATTTAATTTAGATCGTTTTACAAACTGAATGAGAGTTTCATACCATGCCTGTGAAGCTTGTTTAAGACCATATACAGCTTTTTCTAAAATATAACAATCATTTAGAAAATTTTCATTCACAAAACCAGGATTTTGTTTAACGTAGACTGTTTCTTCAACTTCTCCATTCAGAAACGAACACTTCACATCCATTTGATATATTAGAAATTTTTTGTGAGCAACATAGGCTAGAAATATACAAACTGATTCAAGTTTAGCCATGAGAGAAAACGTCTCTTCGTAATTGATACCTTCTTTTGGACAATATCCTTTAACTACTAGACGTTCTTTATTACGCATAACATTACCTTCTTTGTCAATGTTGCTTCTGCATACCGAATTCAAACCAACCACATATGCATTTTCTGGAGTAGGAATAAATCTCCATACTTAGTTCCGATTGAATTCATTAACTTCTTCTTGCATCGTCTGAACCCAATCTACATGATCAAGAACAATTTTAATAGTTTTATGTTTAGATTTTGAAATAAAGAATTAAACATGCAAAACTCTAATTTAGAAAATAAAGTAGTTTGCTTTTTTTTGTTGAGCTCGTGTGAGAACCGTTGAAAAGGTATCTACGATCACTTGAGATTTCGAATGATCTTTAGTCGATTCTGTAAATGGTGGGAAATTTTCATCATAGACCAGATCAATCTCAACAACGACTTCTTCAAACTCTGATTGAACATCTTATTCATTATTTTCATCATTCTCCCCTTAGAAATTAGCATTTGAACCATCATTCAGATTTGAACTCTTCCCCTGGTGTTAAACATCTACATCGATATTTGGAGTTAAACTCTCCCCCTAAATTGGAGCGTTATGAGGTTATGATTGAGTTGGTATTTCAGTTGCATTTAGAATAGGTTGCTTGTTACAAGTTTCTATTTCTTCAACAACTTCATCAACTGTCTTTAGTAATTCATCCTCATGATTAACCTTGGCATTTCATTCCGAAGAAATGGCCCTTTCACGTTCATCAAACAAATTTAGAAAATCCTCATATAGATTCATAAGACGAATAATCTAGAATTTTTCGATGGAAAATTTTCTTCAGATTGGCAATTTTCCTTTTGATATTTCTTTGTGTAATTATCATCAAATGTAACATAATAGCTTTCTTTTATCTTCTTTGAGTTCTTGTTCAGATCATGATACACCTTTGATGTCAATGAGTATCCCAAAAGGATTCCTTCATCAACTTTCACATCAAATTTGTTCTGATGTTCTTTGGAATTGAAATAAAAGCACCTGGATCCAAACACATGAAAGAATTTAATTTTAGGATTTTGATTGTTTAGAATTATATACGGAGTAATCAGAAATTTTTTTTTTTAATGTAAGTGTGATTTTGAGTAAAACAAGCAGTGATGATAGCATTAGCCCAAAACTATAGAGCAAGATTCACAAATGGAGAATTGTCCTTGTTGCTTTACAGAGTGAATGATTTCATCTTTCAACTACACAATTTTGCTGTGGGGTGTAAGGCGGGGAAAATTGTGAGAAATTCCTTTGCTTGTCAAGAATTCTTCAAATACATGATTTCTAAATTCTGAACCATTATCACTTCGAATTTTCCAAACTGGCTTTCGCAATTGTAGTTCAGCTTACTTGATGAAGTAAATTATCTTTTGAGTTGGTTTAGAAAGCATACCCAAGTAAATCCAGAAAAATCATCAAAATAATTTAAATGTATTTTTTACCGTGAATGCTTTCAATAATTAATGGAACACAGAGATCAATATGCACTAATTCAAGTGGTTTAGTGATCTTGGTATTCATAATGGAAGAATGACTCTTTCTGCTATGTTTTCCGAGCTAACATGAAGCATATAAGTGCTCCTTTTCAAAATTTTAGAAGAGGAAGACCTCGAACTAGATCACAAATTATGAGCTTGTTGATATCTTGAAGTTCAAATGAGAAATCCTTTTTTGCCACAAACAACTATCATCCGAAGATGCTTTCGCAAGCAAACATATAGATGGTTTTTTTTAATCAGATTCAAATTGAGATGATACATTTGTCCTTTCCTTTTTGACTTCAGAAGAACAGTTTTAGATTCCTTTTTAATGATTTTTGAACCTTCATCATCAAAAGATACTTTGATACTTGTACCCACAACCAACTGAGAAAAACGAATTAGATTGTGTTTTAAACCTTCAATGTAATGTACCTTTCGAATTGAGAATTCCACATTAGTTATTATGCTATATCCCTTTATTTATCTAGTATCATTGTTTCTATATCTCACTTTTCCTCTATCTTTTAAGGTATCATACTCCCTTAATTCTTATTTCCTTCTTATCAAGTGACGAGAACAACCGCTATCAATGTATCATTCTGAATCATACTGCTCGCCACGCCTAACCTGCTAATTTTAAACAGATCTAGGAACCCAAAGCAACTTGGGTCATTGTGAGAATTTCGTTTGAAAAGGAAAATCTTTTTTTTGTCAACCCAAAATGATTTTCTTATCAAAGTATTAAATATCCCTTTCTCTATTTTGAAAACTTTAATTTGGTTATCACAAACATTTATTTCAACAAAATTAGATTTTCTATAAATTGTTTCTTTGTGTTTTAAAGCCATCTATTCCATAAACTTATTTTCTTCCTTTTTCCACTTTGCTTCGTATTCTTCTAGAGTGACTTCTAGATTGGAAACAATTTTGTTTTCAACAATATAATCTTTTGATTTAACAATTCTTTTTGAAAATTGTGAATTAGGTAAGTAACTCGATTTTGGTTTCTAAATTTGAGACATATCATTATTTTGATTAAAAGATCTTGGTGAACTAACAAAACTCTGATTTGAATTCATTCCATTTACTTCCAAAATTGGTTTCTTTTAGCCAAACTCTTTTTGTATCTCGAATTCATTTGTCTTTTCTTTACTATAATTTCCTCAATAGATTTCTGAGAGTTTGCTTTCGGTTTTTCTTTTCGATTAGGTATTTCATTCTTTCCCAATGAAGATTCAATTGAAACTTCTTTTGTATCGAATAGAAATTACTCACATGATTCAATGGTTGAGAAACATGTTTTCCTTTTGATTTCCAGGAGGTCATTTCTGAGAGACCTTTCGTTTCATTAGCATTATCAAGTGACTTTGACTAAGAATACTCATCACACCCTTTTACATTATCAAGAGCAACCATGGACATTAATTCATAAGTGTCATTTTTGTCAAGTCCTTGTTTCACAAAAGCTTGATTATGAGTTTTTTGTATTCTTGGAAAAATCGTTGCTTCTTATTTCAAAAATTTTGAACCTTGATTTTAAACAATTTGAACAAATTCAATAGACTTTTCAAAAATTAAATTTTTCTTTGGTTCATCAAGATTTTCATAAAAATGGAACAATCAATTTCTTCTTCACCATAAATTTCACTTATTTCTCTTTCATCAAATTTAGAAATATTATCAGAATTAAGATTATTATTCGAATTCCATTTCTTGCATAGTAAGTTATATTTCTGCATAGCACTCATTTTGATTTCTTGTTTATCTTCTGCGGTTAACATATCTTTAAACAGGTTTTTTTCTTTCGACTTAAGGTATTCTTTAATTTTATTAACTCCAATTCTATAAGAGTCAGGAACATTATCTCATGAAGAAACAATTGATTCGCATTTATAACATTCAACATCAATCTCATCTTCTTTCAGTTCAAGAGAAGGTAGCATCATCTTATGCAAACCCTTACCTATTTCTCAATCTAAATGATTTTTAGTTATATTGAAGGACAAACATTTCGCAATTAAAGAAAAATATTTTGTTGTTTCAAAAGTACTCTACTATTTCTCTTAAGAAAACATAACATCATCTCTAGATCTATTCAAATCAACCTCCAAGAATTCTATTTTTATTGATCTCTCCTCATTCTTAAATGTTATCCTCTTAGGATTATCATTTAGATTAGAATAACTAATACGAGTCCTTTTTAAGGTATCACTGAAATCACAAATCGTATAATGTAAATCATTTATATCAGAATCATAATGTGATGTAGGAATATTAAGAGATTTAAGAATAGAATGTAGCTTTTCGATAACCCTTTCACATTCACTCACTTGCTCCTTTATAGATTTCGTTGCAAAACAGCTAGCTGAAGCTTTTCTACCATCAGTGATGTATCCTTTTCCAATCGATCTCTAAACTATCAAATTTTTTCCTGCATAGCCTTGCTTTTCATATTTCCCCATGAGACAACCACCATGAGCAGCTTTCCTCACTTTGTCATCTTTTGAGTCAGTAGAGCACACTTCAACTTTTCTACTGTAACTATCCTCTTGTACCATCAACACTGGTTTCGTAGTTGTTGTAGATTTCTTTCAGAGTTCTTCGATTTTCTAAGTATAGTAAGCTTCATCCTTCTCTTTCTCCTTCTTTCCATTCTGTTTGCGTAGCATACATTCCTTTGAGAAATGATTCTTACCATGCAAATACTTGTAGTCATATCCGAAATCACCTAGCATCTTCTTGTCTTTCTTCTCATCTCCATTCTGAAAGTTCTTATAGTTCTCCTTTCTTGGCATCTCGAAATTAGGATTTCCTTGTTTGTATTTACTTCAAAAATGATAAAAACTCTTATTAAAGAATTTCTTTGGTTTAGACACAATCAGTGCTTTATCTTCCTTAGATAGATCATCATAAGAAATGTCAGTTTCAGAATCATCAGCATCTGATTTCTTTTGCTTATCACCTATAGCAACCAACACCAACGATCCATCACTAGGGATTAGCTTCACTTCTTTTGTGACTTCATCTTCATGTGATTTCAAAATTCCCACTAGTTTTACCTATGAATACTTTTTGAACGGTTCATGAGCCTTAACAGTCGAAACTATCGATTTCCATTCAGATCTGAGGCAATCCATGAATGTTACCTTTTCTTCCTTAAGTTTTCATTGAAGATTGTATTTAAGCGTTCTGATCAACAAATGATTAAAGTGATGGATTGTTTGGTCTAGATTGTCTTCTGATTTCTGCATAAAGGATCCAAACTCTGACAAAATTGTCGTTTGCAGAGAATGTTCTAGGTCGTCATCGCCAGAGTATAATTCCTTTAGTCTGTCCTAGATTTTCTTTGCAGTGACTAGTGAGTTTACAAGATGAAATGTATCAGGAGGAAGAGAAAATCAAATGAAATTGAATATAGAATCAAATGTGTAAGCTTGAATTGAATCTAAGGGAAAATGAAGGATTTAGATTTGAGATCGACAATCAATTTGCAACAAAGAGATTGCAAAATGCGGAAATGATTGAGAGGATAAAAATAGATCTGAGAATACTGAAAAACCCTTAACTCAACAAAATAATAGTTATTATATTACACTATCTTCTACTCGGGATACCAATTGTTGTGAATTAAAATAAGATAAGATCGATAAATTTTATATTTTAAAATGATTTAATGATTTGGAACAATAATGATTGAAAAAGGATTGAGCATCATTGATTTAGCATTAGAACAATTCGTTTACAAGTTCAGAACTATTCTATCAATGTTAGGAAAGTGTCTAGGGAAAAAGACAAAGACAACACACTATATATAGATGCAAAAAGACAAACGATTCCAAAAACAAACACACCCATTTTGGAATCTGAACTATGCTAAATTCCGAAAACTACCACTTTGAGACAACACAAATAATGACTTAATATTTAATTCAGATACGAGTAGCTAAATTAGTTGAATTTCGTTATTTAGATGAAACTTTAAAACTATGTGTTACATTATTATTTTATGGATTTTATGAAGTTGGTTTTATGCATGTGTTTGATTATCCTTACCTAGCATGTTAAAGTTTTCATCTTCTTTGCTTTAATTGACGTTAAGTGTAGTTTAGTGACCATTTAATTGCATGAGCTTACTTACCTCATAGTTTAGTGACATTAAATTAATAGAGCTCGGATTAACCACATCCTAGTTTGAGCAATAAAATTAGCAACTTTAGCTGAGTTAGAGAACATAATTTGATAATAATTGTGTTTAATTAATTGTATTGACCTTAGATAATTATCTAGATATATCTTACATAGCCCAATTATCATTAATAACCAATTTTGTGTTTTCTTGTCTATGATCATTGCATGGTAGTACATGAATTGGTAAGAATATTAGTATATTGGAACAAGATTGCTAATTACATAAAAATTGGTAACCAACTTTATTAATCCATTAATAAGTGCTAACCATAGAAAAAAGTTGGATTCGAAACTAAAAAAGTATTTTTACTATCTTGATTATGATTGTTTTTAGTTGAGTTCTTAAGTTAGTCTGAACTTGCAAAATCAGATAAAAACTCTTTTTAATTATTGTTTTCTTTTATATTTCTTTTTAGTAGTTATTTTAGTATACTGAATTCGTTCCCTATGTTCGATACCCAATTTACTTTACTACACTATAAACTAACTACATACACTATCTATAGGTGCATTAGAAGATAAGTTGTTACGCTCTAAATTTAAAGTTAGATAAGTAAAATAATTTGCACTACACCAAGTTTTTGGCACTGTTGTCGGGGACCAACTATTTTTTTTTTGAAACGGAAAACTAACTAATCTACTCCTAAATAACCAATTATGTCTCCACCGAGACTTGAACCACTGACCTTTCATATGAGACGGAACAACTATTTTAGTTGTTAATTCAATTACTTTAGGTTAATCGATACTTTTTGTGGGGTCAAACCTCCAAAAACTTACTTTTCGGCATTCGTTAATTTTCTTAAAATACTAAACTCACGACGTGAGCTCTAATATCTCCCAATTTATTTTGTTTTTATATAATTTTAGTTCATTTTTATGTTTTTGTTTTTGTTTTTGTTTTAGTAGCATATGAACCACGGATCAAGGACACAACTAACACCACCATTTGATGATTTCGAGTTAACATTTCATAAAAACAAGAACAAACATGTTGAAAAATCAAGCAACAAGCTGGTAAACGTAAACAAGTTTGAAAGTTTCGAGAGGACTCCTAAAAATAGGAAGCTGGTTACGAGCCTGAAAAAAAAATCAAACAAATGTAGCGAACTTGAAAGTGAGCCCAAGAACAACATGATAGACATTGCTCACATGTGGACGGAGGCATACAAGAAGAGAATTTGTCAGGACATCGGTTCAGGCCTTGTGCAACCAGAAATTCCCACTACCACAACTTTCGAGCTCAAGGGACACATTCTTTCCGTGCTAAAAGATATCCCGGAGAAGATCATGAAGATGCATACAAACACCTCGATGAAGTCAATGACATCGTCGATTCATTTAATATTCTAAACATTCCACGAGAAACGGTATTGTTGAGAATGCTTTCATCCACCTTCAAAGGAGTGGCGAAAGATAGGTTAAAGGCACTCCCAACCGATGCAATCACAACATGGGCACAAATGTGTGAATAAGTCTTCCAATAATTTTACCCACCATCAAAGGTTTCTAAGCTTAAGAAATCTATAGCTAATTCTGAGTAACAAGAGGGCGCGTCATTGTATTAAGCGTGAGAGCAATATAAGGAGTTGCTAATAAATTGCTCCTAAAATGATCTTAATGAGAAACAAGAGGTATCAATATTTTATGATGGGGTAAACATAATGACAAGGAATCTCCTCGATTCTTGAGGACCTCTTAGAAAGAAGAATCCCACTACAATCAAAGAGCTAATTGAAGAATTGTCAAAGCATTCAAGAGAATACCACAATCCTCGACAAGAAGGATCAAAAGGAATCAGAAATGGTGCTTCGGAAGACATGGCATCCGTTTTGGAAATATTGAGTTGCATGGATTGAACAATGACGAAAATGGACCAATCCATTCATGCAATACGTATGGGTTGTGAAAAATACAATGGGCTCCATTTAACTATGGATTGCGATTTAGATGAACATGGGAATATAAAAGCACAACTTTGCACTCTAGTGTAGACCGATTTGATGAATATTAGAGAAAGCCAAAGAAAGAATGTTTGCCATATGTAGAATATAAAAAGAATAAATAAGAAAAATATCGACAAATTCGATAGGGCTTTTACACCAACTGAGAAAAAGATGGACTTTAATTCGATGCGTAATAGGTATCTGGAGGATTTTGAAAAATGACATGATGCAACTAATGTTACATTAGAAACCAAAAAGATTCCATAAAAATATCGAGACTCAACTCAAGCAATTGATCACACTAGTTCACTAATAGTTACCACCTAATTTTTTGATCAAAAGATGCTATCACATGTCATGGCCATATCGACTAAAGAAGACACCATTTCAGATTTCTTTGAGGAATTAGAAGAAGACACAAGCACCATAGATCAATGACAAAGAAAAAGAAAATCGAAGAAAAAGGTGAAGCTGATTCACCATTCTCACGTCGTGAGAAACAACACCTCACTTCGTGGATTGGGTCTGATCAAAAGAATTTTGTTTTTTGTCAAATCATATCAACCTCCGTTACCATTTCCTTCTTGAGCTATAGTGCATCCATTGGAACAAGAGCACAAGAAGTTAATGAATCAAGTCAAGCGTATTGCAATTAATACTCGATTTATTGAAACTCTATCCAAAGTTCCCTAATACGCTAAATTTCTACAGGATCTCCTCGACACTCGGCAATAATTAGAGAAAACTTCCAAGGTAGTTCTTAGTGAGAAAAGTTCAGTGGTAGTTATGGAAGGAATACCAAAGAAAATGCGAGATTTTGGACGCCTTACTCTACAATGTGAGGATGTAAATAATATGAAGAAATTTGCCTTTGCCGATTCTGGAGCTTGTATAAACTTAATGCCTTATTCATGTTACCAAAAGCTCAACCTTCTATAATTGAAAACCACAAGGATGTTAATTCATATGCCAAACTGTTCAGTTACCCATCCTCAAGGCTTAATTGAATATAGATTGGTAAAATTTGGAAATTTTGTTTGTCTAATTGATTTTGTGGTGATAGACATAAAAGAGGATGAATATGTTCGTATTATCCATGGATGCCCATTACTTAATACCGTGTAAGCCTTGGTAGATGTTTGTGAATCAAAGCTCACATTGAGAGTAGGAAAGGAAAAAAATGACATTCGGATTTGAAAAAGGATTTAAGAAGGATAAGATTCACGACGGAGTGCTCTTTATGGATGAAAACAATGAACTTGAAGAGTTATAAAATTCATTTGAACAAGAGATTCAAACAAGAGAAAGGCATAAAGAACAGCTCAAGCCACTAAACTGAGAGCTTCGATACCAATGATCTTTGAGGTTTTTTCCTTGACTACACCAAAAATACAATATGAAAAGATCTACAAAAGTGAAGAGCTAAGTTCAAGTGATAAGGAAGATGATCAATTAGGAAGGGAGGTAAATGTGGTCGAAATGGAGGTAGACAGAAAAGGGCTTGCTGAGAATGAAGTGATGAGATCAAATAATGAAAAATCCAAAGGAGTCAAAAGAAAGCATGAGACATGCAACGTTCAAAAAATGAAAGAAAACTTTCAGAAGGCTTATATAAGAAGACTACAAGCTTACAAAAGAAGGTGGAAGGAATATAAAGAGAAAAGAGAAATCCACCTCCACCCATAACAACTTAGAGCATGAAGGAGTCCGGCTCATGAATCCATAAAGGAAGCACTTCTTAGGAGGCAACCCGAGTTCGGTTTGAATTTTCATATTCTTTAGCTTTTTCATTTACATTTAAGTTTTAGGATAAGTCAGCATCATAGTAATCTTAATTTCAAAAGATAAGTAAAAAATTCAAGTGTGGCATTAAATTCAAGAGTGGTAATTTTTTAAAAGAAAAATTAATGTTTTTGGTAAAAAGAACCTTGAAACCATGACGTAGGATTAATCTCCACTACATGGGAAATAAATTCATCCTAATTATTTTTAATCAGTTTAATGCTCATGACGTGAGCGTTATCTTTTATAACATGATCCATTAAAAACACATGGAGGTAACCATTTTATATGCCTCGTACATTTAACTATACTTCCATTTTTTCCACCGAATTTCTTCAATGTGTACTCAATTTCATGTTCTACCTTCAATTTCGGTGTTATGGTTCTGAGAGTAGCTCCTCAACAGTAACAAAGGAATAAATCAGGACAAGACTTATTTTATGAATTTTCCGATGATCTCCCACAAGAAATGTTGAACAACTTCAAGAACAAGTTGGGGTGGATCTACAATCATGTATTTTCCTTTTCACCAACAATTGATCGAGACAAGTTGAATGGGATTGGGATTTTGGGAAGACTGAACCTGTATCTCACAAAGACATTCTTTAACAACGGGGCATCTTTAACTTGTAATGGGTGGATGAATTTATTTTCAATTAAGGAAGCAAATTTTAAGGAAGTGTGTGTGGAATTTTTCTGAACATTTTCTTTTGAATAAAGCACAGTTGATCCTCACTTTGCCGTGCCCTTGATTTTTCATCTTGGTGGTCAATACGGAGAATGTAGTTTTGCATATTCGCATGGAGAATGGGATTATACGAATAACATGAAGCAATGTCTCCCATTTTTATTGGTTTTTAAGATCATCTGCTTGGGATTACTTTCAAGGTGTAAATGGGTATGGATTTTGGACAAATATTGCTAATGGCGAGTTTCATTACAGGGTTTAGCTAGAAAGTAAACTCTGCTCACCCATTCATCATCTAATGCACCGTCTCGTGACATTTTCAATTAATCATAAAAAACATGGGGATAAAGTAATGACACACCAACCGTTTGCTGCAATATTCCCTATTTTCTTGCGCAATATTTGGCAAGTAAGGCAGTCACATCACTTGTTCCCCCTCATTATCAACCATAATACTCCAATGCGTGCCCATATCAACGAAAACTTTCATTGATTCCAAGTAACCCATTATAAGATTGGTACCCTTGATTCACGTTAGTGTACGTATCACCCTTGGCAAGAATATTCCAAACAAAAATGACATTTGTTTGAAATATTCTTGCCAAGGGTGATACGTACACTAACGTGAATCAAGGGTACCGATCTTATAATGGGTTACTTGGAATCAATGAAAGTTTTCGTTGATATGGGCACGCATTGGAGTATTATGGTTCATAATGAGGGGGAACAAGTTAAGAAACCTGAGGAACAACCGAGACCAAGAGGACATAGGAATGTGAGGGCGAGAGGATAACGAGGTCCATGTTGGGTTTTGAGCATTCTAATACTCCTATGTTGTACATGCAACCCTAGAAACATTGGATCTATGTTTGACTAACATACATGAAAAATGATTTTCCAAGGTTCATAATCCTATCTAGTATACATGGGGATCCTTTATTGTAATCATTAGTAAGAATTACATACCTCTTTGTAGCTTGGATTCCTTTGAAACCTTGTGATCCTAGCACCTCAAGTGTGATGCCTCAAATGCTTCACACAACACCAAGTACATTTGGAATAAACTCTTAAGAGAATAATATTTCTTAGAATTTGGGCTAGCCCTCTTTGATTCACTCTAGTGGCTGAAAATGGTGAATAATAGCTTCTTTATATAGTATGTTACAATTAGGGTTACACCATGTAAATCCTAATTGTCATGACCTTTCATTTCCATAACCCATGGGTTATGTAACTCCCATGGATCATCCATGTAGCATCTTATGGGTTTAACCAAACTTGATAACCCATGGAGCCTTGACCCACTATATAAGTTATGGATGATTAACACAATCAACCCATATATTTAATTAGTCTTTTTTTGATCACATAACTAACTCTAAATTAATTATTGATCAATACTAACTAAATATTATTATTCTTATTATTAATATATTAGAACTTATAATATATTAATAAACCATATATGTCTTATTTATCTCATTTAGTCTATCCAAGTGCATGATGCCATGCAACCCAAATGGACCATGTCAGGTCAGATCAAGTATATACCAAATATAGTTATGGACTTAGAGACCATATCCAACAGTCTTCCACTTGGATACGTTTAGTAACTGTAGTTGCAAGTATGACTTCAGGAACCGGTCATCAATCGTAGCTCTTTCTAGGTCTCTCGGAGCTAAGAAGATGATGGTGTGCCATTTTAGATAAGTGATCATATATTCCTCTATTCTAGATATCAGTTGGACAAACACATGGAACAATGTCTTTCTATTGTCTAGCAGTTGTTTCCCGATTTCTGATTTGTTTGACATGGAACTTAATTGAACACATCAATTTAGTTATGACCGGGCTCGGTACATGGGTTAAAACAAAATCATTGAGGGGCCCAGATATCGCTTCTAATCTAAGAAGGAACATATAAACTTTAACTCATATGGTTGCTCTACTACTTGTTGAATTACACACAAAGGTACGTTTTATATCATTGACTTACCAATGCGTTTTCGTACAATCAATGCATAACCAACTCATAGGTAACAAATCATATGTCTAGGTTTGAAGAGTTATATGATATTACCGTCTCACGATCACTCGAGATAAATTCCATGAAGTGATACCAGTGAGCGTGGGTTGAATCCAATACTCAGAACTTATAAGCACTAATGAGTGTTGTAGCCCCCTTTGTCCAACATCATGGACCACTACAAACCAACCCATGATAGTCTTGATTAATTTGTACTTCCAAAATATGATTGACTATGGATAATTTGAATAATATGATATATACCATAACATAATTATTCTGGAAGTCAAAACATGCGAAAAGAAATTCTAGTAAATGATTGACAAGAGATAGCAACACTTTATTCATAAATAACCACTTTTATTTATCATCAAATGTCAATTACATTTTACATATTTCAAAATTATCTAACTTCTAAAAACTAGTATCATATCTTAGCCCTATGCTCCTAGCATGCTGAAGATGCTTAACCCTACTCAGTCCCTTCGTGAGGGGATTTGTTGGGTTCTCATCTGATGATACCCTCTTTGCCACGAGGATTCCTTCTTCTATTCCATGTCTGATGAAATGATATTTTCTGTTGATGCGCCTGGATCTCTCGTGATCCCTTGGTTCCTTTGCTAAGGCAACTACACTTTCACTATCATAGAAAATTTCCATGGGCTCCTTAATAGCTGGTACAACTCCAAGGTCTCTGATGAAGTTCCTTATCCATATAGCCTCCTTTGTTGCTTCACTTGCTGCTATATACTCTGATTCACAAGTAGAATCAGCCACTGTATCTTGCTTGGAACTTTTCCAAGTAATTTCCCCTCCATTTAGGGTAAAGACCCAGCCCGACTGAGAGCGGAAATTATCCATATCATTCTGAAAGCTAGCATCACTATACCCTGCTACTTTCAAGTCATCACTGCAACCAAGGGTAAGGACCCAGTCCTTAGTCCTTTGCAGGTACTTGAGAATATTCTTTACTATAGTCCAATGAGCCTTGCCATGATTACTCTTATATTTGCAAACCATGCGTAAAGCAAAAGCAACATCCGGACGAGTACAAGTCATAGCATACATGATCGAGCCTATAGCGGAAGCATATGGGACTCGACTCATCTTAGCTATCTCTTTATCTGTACTCGGGCTCTGAGTTTTACTCAGTCTGGCATTACACTGAATAGGTAAATCTCCTTTCATGGAATTTTCATACTAAACCTCTTAAGCACTTTGTCCAAGTAGCTACTCTGACTAAGTCTAATTAGTCTTTTACTCCTTTTTCTCAAAATCTTCATCCCGAGGATATACGCAACTTCACCTAGATCTTTCATAGCGAAACACTTCCCAAGCTAGGATTTCACTTCTTGCAAGGTTGGAATGTCATTTCCTATGAGCATTATGTCATCCACATATAGTAACAAAAAGCTAACTATACTCCCACTAACCTTGACATATATACAAGATTCATCTTCACATCTAAAAAATTCAAACTCTTTGACTTTCTCATCGAAGCAAAGATTTCATCTGCGAGGTGTTGGTTTCAATCCATATATGGATTTTTCAAGCTTACACACCCTATTAGGGTATTTTGTACTTACAAAAATCTCTGGTTGAACCATATAAACATCCTCAGCCAACTTTCCATTAAGGAAAGTGGTTTTGACATCCATTTGCCATATTCCATAGTCATGAAATGCAACAATGGGTAACAGAACCCTAATAGTCTTAATCTTGGCCACTGGTGTAAGGGTCTCATCATAATCAACTCCTGGAGTTTGTGAATAACCCTTTGCAACCAATCGTGCCTTATATGTGTGTACATTACAATCCATGTCAGTCTTCTTCTTGACGATCCATTTGCACCCTACTATCTTACGACCTGGTACATTGTCAACCAAGTTCCAAACTTGATTGTCATACATGGATTGTATCTCGATATCGATAGCCTCTTTCCATTTAGCAGACTCAGGGCTTGCCATGGCTTCCGTGTAGCTGTTAGGCTCTTCCATATTTATTAGTGTATTATCACTAATAAGGGTATCACCTTCTACAATAATATGGAAACCATAATAATGCTCAGGTGCATTCCTAACTCTGGTGGAACGCCTCAGAAGTATGCACTCTTCAGTTGGCTCAACAGGAGTTCTTCCTCAGGTTGAGGGCTAGGATTTGAGGTTCTTTTACCGTTTGACTCTTGAATTTCTTCAAGGTCAACTTGCCTCCCACTGTCTCATTGGCTTATGACTTCTCTCTCTCGAAAGACTCCTCTTCTTGCTACAAATACCACATTTTCACTGGGTCTGTGGAAGATATCACCAAAAGATTTATGTGGGTAGCCGATGAAAATACAACTCTCACTCCGAGGTTCGAGCTTGTCGTGAGTCTCGCGTCTCACGAAAGCCTCACAACCCCAAACCTTGATGTGATATGGATTTGGAACTTTTCCAGTCCACATCTCGTGAGGTGTTTTGGCAACCTTCTTTGTAGGGACTAGGTTAAGGATATGGGTGGCAGTCTCTAAGGAATACCCCTAAAATGAGTTTGGTAGCAAAACTCGACTCATCATGGAATGAACCATGTCCAACAAGGTTCAGTTGCACCTCTCAACTACACCATTCAACTGTAGTGTTCTAGGAGGTGTCAATTGTGAGATTATACCTCATTCCTTAAGATAGTCAAGGAACTCGGTACTAAGATACTCACCACCTCGATTGGATCGAAGCATCTTAATGTTCCTGCCCAACTGATTCTCCACTTCTTGCTTAAACTCTTTGAATTTATCAAAGGTTTCCAACTTATGTTTGATTAAGTAGACATATCCATATCTACTAAAATCATTAATAAAAGTCACATAAAAACGATTAGCATCTCTAGTGGCGGTTCTGAAGGGTCCATACACATCTATGTGAATGAGATCCAACAAACCTTCACCCCTAGCACAAGTGCCAGTAAAAGGTAACTTTGTCATTTTTCCAAGTAGACAAGACTCACAATTATCATCAGACTTTAGGTCGAATGTTTTGCAAGACTCCATCCTTTTGGAGTTGGCCTATGTGTTTCTTGCTTACATGTCCAAGATGACAATGCCATAAAGATGCTTTATCTAAGCTAGTGGAAGAATCGATACACAATACATTATTTCCTAAGTTATCTACAATAGATACAATTTCATACACACCATCACAAGGTAATGCTTTAAAATAAAGGGCACTATTATAGAAAGCATCAGTACCACCACGTTTATTATCAAAATAAAAGGTGAACCCTTATCTATACAATGCATGAAAGGAAATAACATTTCTTGCCATTTATGGCGACAAACAACATTTATTCAAGTCTAATGTAAACCCACTATCTAGTAACAAGGAATAAACTCCAATCTTGGTGACAGGTGAAACTTTCCTATTCGCCATGATTAGGTTTATCTTTCCATGCTCCAAATCCTCACTTCTTCTTAGTCCCTGCAGATCAGAACATATGTGAATTCCTCAACCTATATCAAGAACCCAAGACTTAGAATCAGGTGAGCTATTAGACAATATAGTATATATACCTGCATGGTTGGGTTTTACTTTCCCATCCTTAAGATCTTGTTGGTATTTAGGGCAGTTTCGCTTTCAGTGCGACTTTTCATGGCAATAGAAGCATTTAACCTCATTAGGGTTAGCAGAAGGAGTAACAAAACCTTTCTTGATTTTGCTTGAATAGGAGCCTTCAAGGGTCCTACCCTTGGTACCCTTAGAAGGGTTCTTTCTCTTCTTACCTTTTCCATGCCCGATTGCCAAGACATTGGCCGTAGTAGGAGTAGGAGGAGTAGTAACACCCAACTTACCCTTAAGACTACTTTCTGCAGTCTTTAAGAGTCCTTGAAGTTTACTAAGTGTAACTTCTTCCTTATTCATATGGTATGTCATTCAAAATTTATCATAACATGAAGGTAAGGAGTGCAAAATGATATCTATTACTAACTCCTCAGGAAAGTCAACATTCAATTTCTTCAACCGATCCACAAATCTTTGCATTTTTTGCATGTGGGTCGTGAGGGACTCATTGTCCTTCATTTGGGTTGTTATCATGGATGAGATTATTTCATACGTCTCTTGAGATGCACCATGATGGTATCGCTCCATCAAGTCCATGTGCATCTCAAAAGGGTAATAGCCCTCATAGGACTCTTGGAGCTCAGCTGTCATTGTGGCAGTCATGATACATGCTACTTTGGTAGCATCCCATTCATGTGCTTGAAATGCAACAATCTCCTCTGGGGTAGCATTTTACTCATGAAACTCCTTCAGCTCCCTATCAAGTACATATTCTTTGTCCTCATAGCGAGTGACCATCCTAATGTTTCTGATCCAATCCATAAATTGGATCCATCAAAGATGACTCTCCAACAAAAGTTCATGAAAGAGAAGGAGCCAGTAGGTTTTGAGCCAGAAGCATTGGAAGACATCTGAAATGAAAGAATAAGTTTAGATTAGATTTTAGGATAGTCCTTAATAAATCTCCCAAATGCTATACTAAGGCTAGGACCCAACACAATATTTTATAACTTAGAAGATGGATACCGTAATCCAAGCTATAAATACTTGAAGGTATGTGAATGACGATTCACCAATTTCCACCATAAAACGGAATAACTTTTATTAGGTTCTAATTGGTTTAGAAATTCCTAGGTTCTTTGAGATTCATTGAACTTTTCAATGGTATGTTTCAATCTAGAGTGTGCCCTTCAAGTTTGGTGACTGGGATGCCGAGGATCACAAAACAAGGTGTGAAGTAACCATGCAAGTTACTTAGTACACTTAATGTATTACCCCTCAATCGAAGTGTCGGTTAACCACACACGCTCCAACGATACTATGATAAACATTAAGTCACCCTTTCCCGACCTTGATAAGTCGAAGTTAGTGTGCCGGTTAACCACACACGCTCCGCTAACGACTTAATCAAAGTGCAAAGTGTAACTTCATGTACTAGCACCTTATTCACATTTTCCTAAAGTAACTAAGATTGGGAACTAATAAAAGTTTAGTTACTTTAGTATATTCATAATACTTATTATGAAAATTATAGTCATTGTTCTACCTTTTTGGCTAACGACCCTCCACCGATCAAGGAAGCGGTGAGTGAGAATGGACACCCATTAAGTTGCCATTTTGTAGGCAACAACCTTATACCCCCTTATAGACCGGCTTCATGAATGAGGCCTACTAATGGTAAAACAACTTTTATCTTATAAATATATAATTATTATTCACTGATAATATTATAAAGTATAATGGTTGAATTTTAATATTTAAAATTCTAAGGGTTGGAACTAAACTTTTAATAATGACTTTACTTGTTCCAAAGCTTGAAGGCAAGTTTTTTAAACTTTCAAAACTTTTCATTTCTCATAACTTATGATTTTATTAGAGTATTAAAATGAAGACTCTTCATTTTCATAACTCTTGTGTTCTTTTAATAGTTGTAATTCAAGTGTGACTCTTGGTTTTCCATAACTTGAGGACAAGTTATGAACTCCATTAAAACACATAATGATCTAGAATTAACTAACATGGAGGTTACAAATAATTCCTATGATAATCTAAATTCATAAGTTCAAGAACATGATTATCAAGAATTTCAAGAATCATAATAACATTATATAAAACATGTAATTTTTTATAATAGCCATTGAAAATGGATTAGCATAAACATTACACCAACTAAAACAAGTTTTAAAACACCAAAACAGTTTAGGGTAATGTTTCTAGTCCATTTCCAGCAACATAACTCGAAAATTTGAACACTGCAGCATGTACTCATCAAGTGCTAGAACTCACTCGACGAGTTGCATGCATTTCTTCATTGACTCGTCGAGTCTCCCCTTGGACTCAGCGAGTTCATGCGGGCAGTGAACAAAAAACTACGTTTTTCAACTATTTTTTATCAAGTATCAAACAAACAAGCCTAGGCTTTGATACCACTGTTGGGTTTTGAGCATTCTAACACTCCCATGGTGTACATGCAACCCTAGAAACATTGGATCTATGTTTGACTAACATACATGCAAAATGATTTTCCAAGGTTCATAATCCTATCTAGTATACATGGGGATCCTTTATTGTAATCGTTAGTAAGAATTACATACCTCTTTGTAGCTTGGATTCCTTTGAAACCTTGTGAGCCTAGCACCTCAAGTGTGATGCCTCAAATGCTTCACACAACACCAAGTACATTTGGAATAAACTCTTAAGAGAATAATATTTCTTAGAATTTGGGCTAGCCCTCTTTGATTCACTCTAGTGGCCGAAAATGGTGAATAATAGCTTCTTTATATAGTATGTTACAATTAGGGTTACACCATGTAAACCCTAATTGTCATGACCTTTCATTTCCATAACCCATGGGTTATGTAACTCCCATGGAGTATCCATGGAGCATCTTATGGGTTTAACCCAACTTGATAATCCATGGAGCCTTGGCCTACTATATAAGTTATGGATAATTGACACAATCAACCCATATATTTAATTAGTCTTCTTTTGATCACATAATTAACTATAAATTAATAATTGATCAATACTAACTAAATATTATTATGCTTATTATTAATATATTAGAACTTATAATATATTAATAAAACATAAGTGTCTTATTTCTCTCATTTAGTCTATCCAAGTGCATGATTCCATGCAACCCAAATGGACCATGCTGGGTCAGGTCAAGTAAATACCAAATACAGTTATGGACTTAGAGACTATATCCAACAATCCACAAATTCAATAATTTTAGGGTGGTATACCAATCGACCCATTTCAAAGTCGGGTTGGTACATATTTAGTTAATATACATGGGGATGTGAAGTATCACAACCAGGTTATGGATGTTTTATTTAGATAATATTTTGAGGGTGGTAGACCACCCACCATGCCACCTCACAATCCATACATTCCGACATGGGAGGAGCTTTGGTCACAACATAGAGATGGAGCAGCACCTAGTGGAGTGGGAGGCGATGGAGATGATGATTGATATTTTATCCTTGTTATTTTTGTTTTATTTATTTTATTCTCTTAGTTTATTTTTGGTGTGTTTTGTGTGGTTTTATTTGGTTTGTTTTTAAAAATACGTAACCAAATGGTAGATGTTGGCTTTCTAGTACAACCAATGGTTTGTGTGTTCACAGAATCATTTCGTTTCGAGAGAAAAAGAAAAAGCGTGAGAGAGAAGTCATGAGTGTTAAAGAAAAGAACCGAAGACCATAATCTTTGATTAGTGTGGGGTAACATTCAAGTATGAAGATAAAGTAGAGAGAAGAAATTATTTGATCAAAATGGGTATTAAAAAAAGTTATAATAAGTTACAAGTCAAAATGAAGATCACATACAGGAAAGACTTTTAGAAGGAATGTAATTTACCAACACCCAGTTCTCATAGTGTGAGCCATTACTTCTCATGTCGTGAGCCAGATTTCATCATAATTTAAAAAACAAGTCAAACAATACTCATGTCTTAAGACAATACTTCTCACATCATGAGTCATAGCATATGTCATTACACTCTCTTCTTTCAACTTACAATGTAGCATATGCTTTCCCACATTGAGACGCTTTACTTTGAATATTCTATGCACCCGACTTTTCGAAGATGAAAGTTTTTGATTCACATTTTTTTGGCAATTTCAAGAGTAACAACATGTGTTCAAGTTCCCTTTACATATCCAAGATGATCGAGTTTTCCACACTTTTAGACATCAATCTCGCCAGTACTATCCTATGGGATTATGTTCCTTTCTCCTTTTTTTACTGTTTTTTTATGAATACAATGAGGAGATTGTATGAAATATGTGTGGGGTAGGGGGTATTTGAAAATAAAATTTGTAATAGATTTGAAATAATAATCTAAAAATTAAATCTAGTGATAATTTAAAAAAATTAAGTCGCTAGTGTTGTATGGGACGATCCATTGGGAACTCAGATGTTCAATTGAGCCAACATATGTTATCGTATATTTGTGGCTTACCAGTCGTACTAAAAAAGTCATGAGATATGAAATGCAATCTGGTTGTTTGAATGACGTAATATGTTTTCAAGCGTGTACCTCAAATCTATCCAGGAGAGCTTATGTAGTCATTGCACTTATATATATATATATATATATATATATATATATATGTGTGTGTGTGTGTGTGTGTGTGTGTGTGTGTAAAGAGAGAGAAAAAGTTAAAAAAATTGTAAGAATTTTGGAGCTATCAAAGTATAAAGATCAAAAGATCAAAAATACTAAAGAATCAAAAGTTGATGATACAAAAAAATCAAACAGAAAGGTGTTGAATTTGAAGAAATCGAAAAGCAAATATCAAAGTAGAGATGAATTTGAAGAGAACCATTGTGGTATCAAAGTTGTAATTCTTTCTATATCATATGTATGCTTGGCTAGCTTAACCAAAAATACATTGAGGTTAAGAAAGATTTTTGAGGTAGGATTCGAAGGGTGGAAAAAATGAGTGTCGTACAAACTAAGGGGTGAATGTTCATAAGGATTATGAGTATTTATAATTGGTAAGTATTTAGGAACTTTAGACACAAATATGTGTATTGCAGCCTTGATGTAATGGTTGGGTTCTAAAGGGATTGTCTTACGCAATGTTGATGATGGAAGTTTAACTAAAAAAAAACTAGTTTTGATTGAGGGAAAGGAAAAGATAAGTGTGAGGTATTTTTATATAGTCATATTTATATATATTTAGGCAATATTTTAATATATTTTAAGAAATATTTTTGTTAATTGAAAAGATATGTGATACTTACTGAATTAATTTACATTTGGCAGCTAAATAAGACACTCTTGAAGCATAAGGACCGGAAGTGCAAACATTGGAACTTTGGAGGATTGAAGCTTA
Organism: Lactuca saligna; assembly: GCF_052625555.1. Classification (NCBI taxonomy): domain Eukaryota; kingdom Viridiplantae; phylum Streptophyta; class Magnoliopsida; order Asterales; family Asteraceae; genus Lactuca; species Lactuca saligna. The sequence continues at coordinate 172,200,890 of NC_136421.1, forward strand.
ACTAAAGAAAAATCTAGCAAACACATCAAACTTATGAGGTGAGGTACAAATTCTAGAAGATAGATATGCAGAAGCCAGTTTCCATGCACGATACGGATTACACCAAACTCACAACATGAGACTCCTATGTTCATGATGTGGGCTACGTATTTTCGAAAACTATATATATATATATGTATCCGTTTTCTCATTCGATTTGTGGAGGCTGAATGAAAATATACTTGAGAGGTACTAGAGATTTGAGGTCAGAAAAGTGCGAAAGACATCTTTTGGAAGGAGTCATTGTTTGAAGATTTAGTATTTGAATATTAAAACACTACATTCGGTTTGCATTAATTTAATCAAGCAAATTCTTATTATTTGGTTTGTTTACTTTCAGACATGAGTTAATAAATTAGTAGAGTTTCGTTAGTTAGATGAAACCTTTAAACAATGAGTAAGCTTATTATTTTATGGATATTATAAAGTTGGTTTTATGCATGTGTTTGATTATCATCACCTTGGATGTTAAAGTTTTCATCTTTTTTGCTTTAATTGAAGTTAAGTGTAGCTTAGTGACCATTAAATTTCATGAACTTTCTTACCTAGTAGTTTAGTGACCATTAAACTGCTAGAGATAGGATTAACTACATCTTAGTTTGAGTAATAAAGGTAGCAACTTTAGCTGTGTTGGAGAACATAATTTGATAATAATTGTTTTTAATTAATTGTCTTGACCATATATAATTATCCATATATATCTTAAATAGCCCAATTATCAGTAATAACCAATTTTGTGTTTCCTTGTGTATGATCATTACATAGTAGTACATGAATTGGTAAAAATATTAGTAGATTGGAACAAGATTGCTAATTACATAAAAATTGGTAACCAACTTTATTAATCCATAAATAAGCGCTAAGCATAGGAAAAAGTTGGATTCGAAACTAAAAAAGTGTTTTTAGTATATTGATTAGGATTTTTTTTAGTTAAGTGCTTAAGTTAGTATGAAATTGCAAAATCAGATAAAAACCTTTTTTAATTATTTTTTGTTTTTATATTACTTTTTAGTAGTTATTTTAGTATACTGAATCCATTCACTGTGTTTGATACGCAACTTACTTTACTATACTATAAACTAACTAGATACACATTCTATAGGTGCATTAGTAGATAAGTAGTAACGTTATAAATTTAAAGCTACATAAGTAATATCATTTGCACCACATCAAGTTTTTGGCACTGTTATCAGGGAACAACTATTTTAGTTGTTAATTCAATTACTTTAGGTTAATCGATCCTTTTTGTGGGGTCAAACCTCCAAAAACTTACTTTTCGGCAATAGTTAATTTTCTTAAAATACTGAACTCACGGCGTGAGCTCTGATATCTTAGAATTTATTTTGTATTTATTCCGTTTTAGTTCATTTTTATGTTTTTGTTTTTGTTTTTGTTTTAGTAGCATATGACCCACGAAACAAAGACACAACTAACACCACCATTTGACGATTTAGAGTTAACATTTCATAAGAACAAGAACAAACATGCTGAAACATCAATCAACAAGCTGGTCAAAGTAAACATGTTTGAAGGTTTTGAGAGGACTCCTACAAATAGGAAGCTGGTTACGAGCCCGAAACAGAATCACCCAAATGTAGCAAACTTGATAATGAGCCAAGGAACAACATCACAAACATTTCTAACATGTGGACGGAGGCATACAAGAGGAGAATTTCTGAGGACATCAGTTCGGGCCTTGTGGAACCCAAAATTCTCTCTATCATAACTTTTGAGCTCAAGGGATGCATTCTTTCCACTAAAAAATCGACTATTCTATGGAAAAGATCATGGAGATGCATACAAACACCTCGATGAAGTCAATGACATTGTCGATTAATTTAATATTTTAAACATTCCACGAGAAATGGTGTTGTTGAGAATTCTTTCGGTCACCTTCAAAGAAGTGGCTAAAGATAGGTTAAACGCACTCCAAACCAGTGCAATCACAACATGGGCATAAATGTGTGAATAATTCTTCCAATAATTTTACACACCATCAAAGGTTTCTAAGCTTCAGAAATCTATAGCTAATTCTGAGTAACAAGAGGGGGCATCATTGTATTAAGTGTGAGAGCAATATAAGGGGTTGCTAATAAATTGCTCCCAAAATGATCTTAATGAGAAACAAGAGGTATCTATATTTTATGATGGGGTAAACATAATGACAAGGCAACTCCTCGATTCTTGAGGACCTCTTAGAAAGAAGAATCCCACTACAATCAAAGAGCTAATTGAAGAATTGTCAAAGCATTCAAGAGAATACCACAATCCTAGACAAGAAGGATCAAAAGGAATCGGAAATGGTACTTCGGAAGACATGGCGGCCATTTTGGCAATATTAAGTAACATGGATTGAACAATGATGAAAATGGACCAATCCATTCATGCAATACGTATGGGTTGTGAAAAATACAATGGGCTCCATTTAACTATAGATTGCGATTTAGATGAACATGGGAATATAAAAGCACAAGTTAGGACTCTAGTGTAGACCGATTTGATGACTATTAGAGAAAGCCAAAGAAAGAATGTTTGCCATATGAAGAATATAAAAAGAATAAAGAAGAAAAATATCGGCAAATTCGATGGGGCTTTTACACCACCCGAGAAAAAGATGGACTTTAATTCGATGCGTAATAGGTAGGTGGAGGATTTTGAAAAATGACATGATGCAACTGATATTACACTAGAAACTAAAAAGATTCCATAAAAATATTGAGACTCAACTCAAGCAATTGATAACACTAGTTTATTAATAGTTACCACCTAATTTTTCTGATCAAAATATGCAACCACATGTCATGGACATATCGACTAAAGAAGACACCATTTTCGATTTCTTGGAGGTACTAGAAGAAGACACAAGCACGCCAGATCAATGAAAAAGAAAGAGAAAATCAAAGAAAAAAGTGAAGCTGATTCACCATTCTCACATCGTGAGAAACAACACCCCACGTCGTGGATTGGGTCTGATCAAAAGAATTTTGCTTTTTTTGTCAAATCATATCAACCTCCATTACCATTTCCTTCTCGAGCTATAGTGCATCCATTCGTTGTAATATGTTTAACATGGGTTTGGATGCCAAATGATGGATCTGCCTTGAGAGTTTCCTTGAGAACACAACACAATGAAGAATCATTAAAGGACATTCGGGTGTTATCTCGCTACATCACTCCAACGGTCAAGTTAGATTTCTGAGAGAGATAATTTTAGGGTATTATTCATGAGAGAGAAGTTGGAACCCTTCCTTGAGGCGGAAGACATCCTTTTATACATGCTTCTAACAGATCGTGGGGACCTCATTCGATGAGCGTGAGATATGGCCTCCTCTGACTAGGAGGATCACGCCCACGCTAACTAACTGCCTAGTGATATCAGTTGTGGGCGTCACCTAAACTTTCTGACATGTCCTGATTGGTCGTGAGTGAATGGGAAGATTGCGGGGGATATTCATCCCTTGTGGAGGGAAACGAACTACAACCCCAGTGCTAGACTGCCATGCCTAAGACCAGGCCTTGGCCAATATCCTGATGAGATAACATCGCTTTTATGATGTAAATTACATTTAACTGGACCATTTATGGTAACGGTAACACTATTACATACTAGTACATGAACTGTTAAAAATATTAGTAGATTGGACCAAGGCTATTAATTACATAAAAATTGGTAACGAACTTTATTAATCCATAAATAAGATCTGCCATAGGAAAAAGTTGGATTCGAAACTAAACAAAAGTGTTTTTAATATCTTGATTACAATTGTTTTTAGTTGAGTGCTTAAGTTAGTCTGAACTTGCAAAATCAGATAAAAATACTTTTTAATTTTTGTTTTCTTTTAGATTAATTTTTAGTATTTATTTTAGTATATTGAATCATTTTTCTGTGTTCAATATCCAACTTATTTTACTATACGATAAACTGACTAGGTACACTACCTATAGGTTTATTAGTAGATAAGTACTTAGGTTATAAATTTAAAGCTAGATAGGTAATATAATTTGCACCGCATTACTTCTCGCCCTCCATACCATGGATCACATGCTTCTAAAAGGCTAGAGTTGCTTTATATTATTATAATGTAAAGGCATGTATTGCATGAGAGTATAAAAGGAAGGCTTTTACATGAGTTTTTGGCTAGTTGTTATGTACTTATTCTTATCTCTTTCTCTCCTTAAATCATATCTTTCTTTTAAGCTTTCCTCTTGCTTTCTTTTGAAGATTGTTGTAAGTCTTTGGTGGTCTTGATTTGTCTCCTTTAGTACTTATTTGAGTTATGTGCTTAAAGGCTTAAGACACTCAACAATACAAGAAAGAACTAGCATTGCAAGCTCCTTATCATGACGGTGGATACTTGTAGAAAATATCATACTCTTTCATTTACAGATTTCCGTTGTTGGTTTTTGTGAAAAACTAACTTTTATTTTGTTCTTCCCGGTGTTTCCTCCTTACCTTCTATTCATCTCTCTTTGTCAAGAAAAAACCGTTTCAACCCCTTTTTTGTATTTTTTTCATGGCTGCCACTCGTGCTTTGGGGTGAGATCTGACCACTAAAGAATGGGAATCTTTTGACTTCTGATTCGGGTTCGTTCCCGAACACGAAGTGCAAATCCCCCTACCCGATGAAACACTCTAAGGTCCGCCTGAGGGCAAAGTCGGTATCCCAATCATCTTGTTTGGGGCTTGTTTGTGCTTGCCCACTATTGGTTTCTTGAACCTGGTCATCTGGGAGTACGGGTTTTCGGTGAGAGAGTTGACCCTATCGCTATAAACAAGATAGTGAGTTTTGAACTCCTCTGTCGTGCCGTAGGATGCCTGCCCACTGTTCCGACTTTCAAGCACTTCTTTAATGCCTCTACTCAGTCGGGGACTCGAACCCTCTCTCGTCGGCGGGGAGTCCCTACTCTTATCCATGATAAGAAATCTAAGTAGAACTGGAAAGAGAAGTTCTTGTGGGTGAACATCTATCTCGTGGTGCTCTGTTACCTAAGGGATAAGGAGTACATCGATGTGCTCTGACACTTTTTGGTGCTGACAAGGAATTGGCCAATGTCCTTGAGAAGATCAGCATCAACGTTGAACATTGGCCTGACTGCTTCTTGGCTTTCGGTGGAATGAGCGTGCTTGGAGGGCTCGCAAAAAGATGCCCGAGTTTTTCATTGAGACATATGGTATTTCTCTTGTTCCTCTTCCCCCCCCCCCCCCCCCCCCCCCCCGTTTTTTGAAAATTTGGAAAAGAACGTTTAAATTAACATTCTGTTTTACCGTCGTTATATTTTGTTTTATTGTTAGGTGTGAAAAAAAGTTGTTTCTTTTGAGAGGTCTATTCAGGGTCAGTTCGATGATGAGCTTCAGTGCCTTGACGTTGATCTAGTGGAGGCTCTTCCAACCCTATTTATGGACGAGGAATCGAGGCAACTGATGGTTCTAATAGTGCCACTGATGCCGGCAAGGATCTAGATATGCAGTAAATTTTTGTCACTAGTGTTTCTCAGAAGGATCCTACACCTTCAAGGTCCCCTGGGAGTCTTCGCCATGTCAAGAGGCGTTATGCCTTCCTAGAAGCCTTTTCCGGTGGTCGAGCTGAGTCAACCAGAACCGGGCCTCCTCTTTATAAGAAACATAATCTGAGTCTCTTACTGGAGGGTACCAAGGAGTCCAACTGTGCCCCCGATGAAGGTCCTCCAAAACGGCTGGAGGGCAGACAAACTAGGGTGGTTGAACCGCCTGATCATACTGGAGAAAAAAGCAACGAGAAAACCATCCATGTTACCACAACTGGGGGAGCCGAAGTGGAGATTGGGTCCTCACCTCCCCATGGTATTGTGTGACAACCCGAAATTTATTCCGTCATTTTTAACCCCTTCTTCCGTTAATAAGCCTCGTTTTATTTAACTTTCTGTTATCTTTTGGACTGGTTAAATTATGTGGGACGTTTATAATGACTTGGTAAGGGTTGAAACAATTAGAAACACCCACAAAATTCCCTTGAAAATGTTTAGTATCAACCTAGTCAAAATTCAACCACTAAATCAGGTGCGACCAAAAGCCCCGTTTAACAGCAGTATCGGGTAGATTTCCACTGAGCCCCAACTCAAGCCCCTATATAAGGGGGAGTAAACTCCATTTCCACCTTTTCCACTCTCTCTCTACACTCTCTCTCTACAACTCGTTTTCGAGCCAAAAACACCCGTTCTGAGCCCCAAACTAGTAAGAACTCTATCCTAACTTGTTGTATAGCTTAACTAACATGAAAATTCGTGTTTAAGACATCAAATAGGGGCCATGTTATGTGTTTATAGCCCAAGAACAATCTTGGATCGTGAACACCCCTAAATGGGGTTTTTAAGCCCCAAAATCCCTCCAAATTGCTCCTAAGGCTTAGATATGACTTGTGGACTGACACATTCGGACTTAGAACACCTTGAACTATAATTTTGGAGAGTAAACTTGAGTTTACTGCCCAAGAACTTGCTTGGGCCGTAAACTCCTCTTCATGGGGAGTAAACTCAAGTTTAAGTGTTAGAAATGCCCCTAAACACCTCCTATGGCCTTGGAAAAATGTCTAGAAGCAATTCCACAAATGTAAATGCTTTAAACATTAAAGAAACCAAGGAAATAGGAGTTTACGGCCATAAACCCACCTAGGAAAGGTCCATGGGCCGTAAACTCCTAAATGGTGCCCAAATGATGCCCTAAAATCCCCATTTGACTTGGAAAAATGCATATAACTTTATTCTCTACCATTTAAGACCTCAAAACACAAAAGAAAAGGGTGAGTAGGAGTTTACATCCGTAAACTCCATGTTTATTGTCGTAAACTCGCAAAAATGGTCCATGTGAGGCCTTAAACCCTTCATAAGCCCTAGATTTGAGTCTAGCCCAATTACTTGAGTGATATAAGACATTTTTGCATCCTAGAACACCCTCACCATGAGTTTATGGCCATAAACTCATGGGGAGTTAGTCCCAGGGCTGTGAACTCTATAGAAAGTTTACTCTTAAAGAGTAAACTCACCTATCTAAGCCATACACACCCTTAAATGTTACCGGGGACACTCCAAGCACTTAATCAAAGTGTTTTCCGCACTTTAGGAGGCGTATTCATGTTTAATTAGTATTATATTCACTAATTGTATGTAAACATATGTCATCATATGTTAATAGGTCACTAAGTGTGTTTAAGCCTTTACTTGACACCGAGCACCCAACCGGCACCTTCGTCGGATCCACTTACAACAAGTGAGTTCATACCCCTGAATTAACCTTTTAAATGTTTTTACATGGTTTTATGGGGGGAATACAAGTTAAACATGCCAATTATCATATCAATCACATGTGATTGATAACCCTCATGCACAAGGATTCATTACACTGTCAACTGTTTTACCAAGTATGATACTAGAAATGGTTTTCTAAAACGTCTTTATGTGTTCAAAGCTTTTCTTAAATTTCCTCTCGTGCTATATGTTATATTTCAAACTCTGTTACAGCAGCATTTAAATAAAGGTTTTCTCTATTTTATCAAGGTTATAATCAAAACTTGTTTATGAATGATTTTCTTAAAGTATAAAGGTTTTCCACAGATTTCATCAAAGTTTTCTTCGGTGATTTTATACTCCTACTTTGTTAGATACTATTGCTTCGTTATACTTCCTCATAGTAATGCTACTACTTTGTTAACACCTTTACTTCGTGATACGCTTATACTTCATGATTCACTTATACTTCATGATACGCTTATACTTCACGATACACTTATACTTCACTATATGTTAATACTTCACGATATGTTTATACTTCACGATACGCTTATACTTCACGATTCACTTTTACTTCACGATTTGCTTATAATTCACGATACACTTATACTTTACGATTCACTTATACTTCACGATTCGCTTATACTTCACGATACGCTTATACTTCACGATTCTCTTATACTTCACGATACGCTTATACTTCACGATACACTTATACTTTGTGAAACACTCCTACTTCGTTAAACACTTAAACTTCGTTAAATGCTTCTACTTAGTTAAATGTATGCTTGTGCTTGTATAATTATATAAATAATGTCTAAAGGACTTAGGAAGGCTAGTTCACCCTATTTCCTTATCTTCGTTGAGATGTGGTCTGGTGGGATCCGATGACCGTCCGAAGGTCGTTTGATCATTAGTTATATATTATGTATACAAGCATAGACATATAGGTTTACATTAGTCAGTTCAGTTGTGAGTCTCTATCTTTAGTCCAATATTTCACATCAGATCTCACTACATGAGATACATCTTCAGTACACGGCCTTCTCCATTGTCAGAATAGTAACCAGAGTCTCTTGTAGGGAGAGAAGACATTGTGTGTATAGCTATATGGGATTGACACCCCTGCACCCAGACTGCTAGCTACAGTCCATGGCCTACCAAGCCAAATGGTGACAAATGTCATATTCATATCGACGCTTGTAGGGTGTCAAGTTCTCTAGTGTTTATCAGTATGGTTACGAGTATCTCGGGGTTATCTTATAATTCATGGCCTTAAGGTAACGGGTTTTAACACTGTATTCACTGTATTTAGACCTTGCTAGACGTATCATTCATTTGATACTGTCTGGGGTCTATGTTCACTGTTTTTAGACCTTGTTAGACGTATCTTTCAATTGATACTATCAGGGGTCTGTGTCTCCCTTTTGTTAGACTGAGCTAGGTGTACCGTTCATTCAATACTCCCCTGGAGTCTATGATTTCTTTTGCCTTAGTCCGCATTCTTCACTGCTGAGGCATATGTTATTTTTCCTGATATTCTCCTACTCTCTTTGAAAATCAATACCACATTTTGATAATGATACTTTTGAGGAAAAATTACTTTTTACCACATAACTTTGTCCAGTCTTGGTAGAAGACTGCTTTTAATTAGAAAATATAGGATTTTCAGGAAAGGACTCTAATTCACTGTATACTTTAAAACTACTACTTATATAAAGTTATTTGGATGAAATGACACTAAATACTTATGAACTCACCAGCATTTGTAAAAATGTTGATACTCGCTTTTCAAATAACTTGTATTCTCAGGTCAGCAATAGACAGGTACATCCCCGGAGCTTTTGATGAAGACAGTTTAGTACCAAGCTGCACCTATATTATTACTTGTATAACTTTGAAGTTTCTATGTAATGTAAACCATGTAAAACTATTACTATTAATGCAATGGTTGTTGTACTTTGATTACTATACTGCATATGTTATGATACTTGACATGACGTCATCCACCCCAGAACATTTCTGCCGTTCCGGTTTTGGGGTGTGACAGATTGGTATCAGAGCATTATTTATAGTGAGGTAAGTATATCAATTCATACAGCCTATAAATGCGTAGGGATAAAACACTCTGACCAAGAATTATACTTTAAAATATAACCATATTTACCAAAGTATAAAAACATCCAGAATCTAAACACTCGAACACAAGTATCACAAGAAGAACAAGAATAAAAGTTTACGGATGTTGAGCACTACAGTCAAACCTGGGCAGTTATGTAATCGTAAGCTGGAATAAATGTAACCTGATCAACTACATTTATTCGATATGCAATGAACGTGTGTCTGGGAGTGATATTGGTGTTGCAACAGGTCTGAAACTTACCAACTAGGAATGCTAAAGTCGAACATAAAGTTTAAAATATGATAGGAGTATTTTGGAATACTAAAAGACTCACACTAATCCTAGAATCATATTCAGAAGATAAGAAACAAACAAGAAATTAAAATACCATAGGGGTATTTTAGGATCCATAGATAACCTTGTGTGAAAAACTAAAAAGATCCTTATTGATATACCTACAACTACAGAGGATATACTCCCAAGGTTATATATAATAAGGATCCCATAGGCTAAGAATGTGTGGTTTCGCCCTACTTCCTTTTCCTCGTTGGGATGTGGATATAGAGTAGTATCACATATTCGAAGGTCTATCGGATCTAAGCTATATATGATTTGTATACCCTACGTAATTGTAGCAGGACTCGATGTGGATCACCCAGTTAAATGTTAATAATCTCTTAAGATTCTTTAGACATTTCCATTCTCGCATGAACCCTGTAGAAAACCCTATTCACTTCAGGACTCGGCAGAAGAGGTGATGCAGACCCAGAAGAGGTTCAATTAGAGGATTTCCAGTTAGGAAATAAATGAACCAAGACGAGACTATTGGAATCACCAAGTGCCTATATCTTTTTAAGGACATGGTGGGAAATTCGTCTAAACTTCCGAGATTTCCATTCATCCATCCTGAAGCGATGACACTCAGAGTCGGAACCAAAAGGAAGGCGGGGTATAGATTCAATATGTCCATACGAGGAGAGAACCCTAGGTAACTACTCGAAGGAAACCAATGCCGGTCCCAGTCAAAAATACGAGGTAGACAGAGGGAGCCAGTACACGGAACCCGAGAAGTGTCTTTTCCTCGTGTTCGTCACGCTAATACACCCATAAAATAATACAATTTAGTGAGTTAGTGGTTACACTACTCACACTATGTGTTATGTAAATCGCCATTTCCCGATGCCAGTAACACGATTAGAGCGGATCCCAACACCTCTATTGAGGACATTTAGCCATAAGTCTTCATGAACCTTTCTTCCTACGGTCTTCGTTCCGAACTGTTCTCAAATCTTTCCACGCCGGAGAGTGAAACCTTTCCTAGTATAAAGGTAACTTAGTAGGAACGACTCCCATCTTATAGCCTTTTTCCGTTACTCATACTCTTACCTTGTACACCAGGACTACCTCATAGGGATGTAGGTCGACACTCAGACAACCAATATCCGAGTCACGGGAAAAATTCATGCCTAATACAGTAAGGACAAATATGTCCAGGGTTAACCATCGTCTCTCATCCGCTTGAGTTCCTTCCCATATAGGGAAAAACCATGCCTCCGAGCAAGCATAAACAATCCACTAACAAGAAACCTACTCTCCTACTCGATGAAGCTACGTTCCAGGCTGCAGTCTCGGCAGTCGTTGCAGCTGTCAGGGTTCAGCTGAATGCTAACAACGTCAATGTTAGCAAGAGCCCTATCGGGAATTCCAATCCCAGCCACAGATAGCAGCAACCCTCAACCGCATACCCAACTACCCAAGGACCTAAGCCAACTTTACTAAAGAGAAGGTTCCAGAACGGGGAGGGAAGTACCTCGGCACAAGGTCGTTCCCGAAGGGAAACGAGCTGAGGCAGTCAATACCGCTGCCAGCCCTTCCATCCCGACTTCAAGAAGACCATACCTAGGAAACCTTCCCCACTACAGCAAGTGTAGCTACCATCATCATGGTATATGTCGGGAACTCTATTGTGCTAGGTGCCACATGAAGAGGCATATTGCTCGCATCTGTACAACCCTGGTTGAGTTTATTACATCAACCACCAATGTGGCAACCAATACAGTTTGCCACCTATGTGGTGAGATAGGACACTTCAAGAAGGACGGTCCAACCGAAGGAAACAACAAGGACACAGGAGGAGTCTAACTCTAATGCTTAGAGAGAAGCAACAAGGAACCTGGTAGATTTTGGTACGTCTCTCAATCTCAGCTAACTAACCGAAAACATTAAAAAGCTAATTCTAAGTGTAAATACTTTCACGTTAAGGCGAAAGTCGCAGCACTGTTAAAAGATTTAAAATTTCATCAAGTAAAACTATAATGGATAAATATATACGTTATGGCCATGTATAATTAAGATGGATACACCTAGAGTGAGTGAAGGCCGCCTCATTTCCTGTTCCTCGTTTGGTTGTGGATTTAAGACGGAGTCGCTCAGTCAACAATCCTCCCCACCTTAATTATAAATGACTAATATATGTGAGGCGATTATAGAAATGCCACGTGAGAATCCATTCATGAAAAGGTACTCTACTCAGAAACATTCAGCACTCTCTATAGTTCCACGTCAACTTTATTAGTCCAAGTATCCACGACAGTGATACACGGGACGAAACCCGAGACGCAAAGAACTGGTGTGCCCGTTCGGCACATGACTCTATTGACCCTCATTCTATATCATGTCGATATATGCCAACTTCGACGCCTCTATCGATCATGGTTTGACTTAGTGCAACCGTGTGTAACTCCCTAGTGCTATGTAAAAAGAACTCTCACCGTAGCCATTTCGGAAAATAAAGGTTCTTCTAAACCTAAACATAACAAAAATAATGAAAACTAATGCGATCTGTCAGTCGTCACTCATATTTCAACCTTCTGAAGTACCCTAGAGAAGGGTATCGTGCGCTGAAAACCAACCCTTCTTAGACAGAAAGAAACCGAAGTAAAGACACTATAGGCATTCCAGAAGACAATAACCACCAGAAGCATACATCATGGATCCCTCAAAAAGACCCTGCATCCTGTTCCATATACACACTAATTTTGGAAATGTAAATATTATAAAAATCATATGGGTACGTGCACACTAATAAATCTAGGTTTATTTAACTATTGCAGCCTACTTTGAAACCTGGAAATTTAATAACCTCTTGATCTTGATATTCATATTGATTTTATGATTGGGATCTTGTAACAACCACCTTTGCTTAGATGAAAATGTACGAATAAAGAATGCCTCTTTCACTTCACTCAAAAGACACCAAAACAGTAAGTAGGAAACCCTTAGAGACTAAGGGTTTTTGACAATTCTATAACCCTAATGAAGTGTTATAATTTTCGTCAAAGGAAAAAAGAAAGGAGGCTTTGGATGAATTATGGGGAGCAAGGAGCATCAGGGTTTGATCCCCAACATCTAATTTATAGCCCCTTGCTTAATCCTTGAGTGATTAAAAAAAACCTAAGGATAATCTGTATCCTTATCTTGAAACCGTCCTCTATCACTTCCTGGAGGATTCTTGAACATTCAAATTAATTAATTAATATTTAATCCTTTTAATTAAGTAAAAGTATTTCATTAATTCCAAAATAACTTCTATTTCGTTTATTAATTCATAATAAATTTAATAAACGTATTTGCTCGTAATTCCTTATTGCTCAAATGGCTCATGTTGATAATCCAGATGTACAAAATCATTATTATAAATATTACCGATAGTTTAATAACTTTAGACATTCCTTCTAACATTTATGGCTAGCCATGGAACATTCCGATTTTTACCTGTCCCTTGAATTGGTCTTCTTTTTTCGGAACGATTCTTCTCATGTTTTTAGTTCGGTTCGGGACCAATCTCAATCTTTTTCAGTCTGGTCTTGCAACCTTTACATATCCATTTTGTTTCGGGGTTTTTTTTGTTTCGGTTTCGGTATTTTCCAGATAGTTTTTGTTTTGGTTTAGAGTTTACAATAAAAAAAATGAGATTAACATGAAAATAATACACTAAATTTATTATAAAAATGATAAACTAAAATTTAATAAAAGAAAAAAAAAGATGTATAATATGAAAATAAAAAAAATATATAATTAACAAAAAATATATATTTATAAATTTTCGTTTTGAATCACTTTTAAAGACTAATTGGGATTGATCTTAGACCGGTTTTATGTTGCTCTGGGACCAATCCTTTTTGTTCATAAACTTATGGGATAATTTATTTTTTTGATTTGTAAGCATTTGGTCTCTAAGTTTTTTTTTCATCTATATTTACTTCTTCATCTTGTTAAATTGTACACATTCAGTACTTATGACTGGCTACTCCAGGTTAGCCGGTAAAAATAACTTGATAGGGTAATATATTTCTCATTTTGTACATATTTAGTCATAAATATTTTTGTACACATTTAATCATATATATATATTGCAAAATAACTCATTTTTATTTTTGTACTCATACAGTACTTATTAATGATTTCTTAAGATTTTTCTCGTGACATCTTACTTTTGACAATCATTAATGAGGTGTTTAAAGTCTTTGATGTTTTATGTCCATCGTGATGTCGAATACTTGGTTGTTTAGGTCATGTGTTATGAATGTCATAACATTTTTCAACGATCTCAGATTTTAACGATATTTATATCCATGCGTTTGTATTTCAGTGTACAACTTTCGTTTACATTCCTCCCATTTAAAAGTAACATATTTTTTAGGATCTTTATATTCATACATTTTTTATAAATGCATGTATGGATGATTTTTTTTTTTAATAAAATTGTAAATAAAAATATATTACATTTTGTGGAAGTAATCTTAATGAAAGTTGTAGCAAACTAAAAAAATTAACAAATATCGTTAAAAAAAATGAACAGATGATAATTTACAAAAAAAAAAAAAAAAAAAAAAAAAAAAAAAAAAAGACTGGTCATATCCGAGAATGGAATGGTTGCTTTTTTGTTACGCCCCAAGGCCCAATATAACTTGTATCCAATGCCTGATGAAATCATGAAATTATAGAATGATTGTTCTTTATAAAAGGCCATGGCCCAATTTAACATAAAACTGAAAGTATTATATGTATACATCAATACATGTAGTCGTTTGATAGAGTTATGGTCTACGTAGTTACAGTACAAAGTATTTGAACCGTGCAAATTCAAAAGTTCAAAAAAAAAAAAAAAAAAAAAAAGGAAATCGAACAAATAAAACTTATTCATTTAACTAGGTGGCAAATATATAAATCATTACACATTTACACCTAGGACAGATTTGTGTCAACGACAATCACCAAACATATAGTATAACATTTTTATTGCACGACTAAATATCACAAAGAATATTAGCAAGACGTTAGGAAACAATTACATGAGAATTGTAAAGAATGGATTTTTTTATATCCAATGGGCTTTAAGTTGATTAATTCTGAAACCAACCAATTAAAAGAAACAACTCTATCAAAAAAACCAATATTTACCGAAGTTACAATAATTATTGGTAGCAAAAACGTAATTATTATAGAAGCACTAAATCATCCAAATAGTAATGGCATAATGATCACCTCCATAACACTCTTTTTCGTTTTTTAAATCCCGTTATTATCAACCCAATCAAACAACTCATGACATTAAACACATTTAGAATGGCATCTTCCCACCATCGACTAATACACGCTCACAAAAGAGCTAACGCTTGGTTTAGAACAACATAAATTATATTAAAAGAAACTAACAAGACATAAGAAAAAAAGTATAAAACTAAAACATTACATAATAGCAAGGGATGGATTTTGCAATCATCCAACCCAACTAAAGAACTCTTACATCTACTATGACACCAAGAGTATGCATGCATAATGATCCCATAAAAAGAAGGCTTTTTTTTATGAAACGAGCTTTATCAAGTTCTTAACAACCTTGTTAAGACGTAAATTGCCCCGAACAAGTTCTTAACAACCTTGTTAAGACGTAAATTGCCAAACCACGAAAGCCAATTGTCGTGTGAGAAAATAACAGGGCAATATGAACCCCACTAACCCACCTTCTTCACCAAAAAAGCCAAAGCCAACGGGCAAGAAAAGAACAAATGGTTTACCAATTTCACTCCATTTTTACAAATAAGGTAACATAAACTAGGAACATCCAAACCTCCATCAAAAAGGTTAAGGCGATTAGGTAATCGGTTTAAAACCAACTTCCAAGAAAAAACATTTATTTGAATGAGAAACAAGATTTACCCATATTGTAGCAACTGAAGAGGCTGGTAAAATGTGCCCATAAACCAAAGAACGAGTTAAAGCAAAAAAATACTCTCCTAAACTATCATGCGACCAAACCCACCTATCTCCAACCTAGACACTAAAACCAATTGTAACATAAACCCGAGAGACCTCTCTTACTCACCCTCGGCTTTACATCGTGGAATTTCTTAGTTTTTTTCAGCAACGAAAAATCTTTGTCACACTCTAGAAAGTTTAAGCTAGGAAAAAGAAGACACAAAGTGTAACGGCCTATCCCGAATCGTTATCCATTTGGGTGTAGGTAATGTAATGTAGATGATTCACGTGTTTGGATTTGGTTTTGGAGCCAAGGGGTATTTTGGTAAAATATCAGCACAGGCTTTTATGGAAATTGGATTTTTGGTTGCGAAATTTTATGGCAAGTATGATTTGATAAAAGTCTAGAGATTCTCGTTACCTTTTCATGGATATAAGGATCGTCGAAATCGGATTTATAGCAAAAGAATTATGGCCTTTAGAGTGTTTTAGGGTTTAAGAGGAAACCCTAGTACGCGAGGCGTATATAAGGAGTATGTAGGGCGTACTAGTGCGAAGGGCAGTACAACGGGCATACATTGGTGTATGCTTAGCGTAACTAGAATCTATACCAGCCCCCAAACCTCCTAAAACCCTAAATCGACCACTTAGCCTCGTGATGGTGTTCTTGAGCTATAAAGCAGACTTTGGTGCCCATTTTTGCCTTTATGAAGGAAGTAGAGAAAGCTTGAAGTTGCTTTACTTGGTTGAAAGGTTTTGGATCCAGAATCATCATCTTTTGGGTAAGCTTTATAAGGTATCAATTTAAACCTTGCCTTCTAGGTGTTTATATCTCCTTATAGATTATTTTGTTATGCTTTTGGTCCTTTTTGGGTTAATGGAAGAGTTAAAGCATTTTGAGGGCTTGGCCTTTTAGATCTAAGTTTATATTGGACTCCTTAGGCATAAATGTGCAAGCTTTACAGGATTTTTGGTCACATGCATGCATTACGTCACGTATTGAGTCCTTTTTAAGCTTAAGAGCTTCATTTAGACATGCATGAACGTAAAGTTAGCAACTTTACTTGATAATCCAGCTCAAGGAAGTCAAATTTGTGTTTTGGAGCTTTGTCTTAATGGATTAAGTGTGGAATCAAGTTTTGGTCTGAAGAGGGTTAGTATGGTGGGCGTATAAGTAGGTACGCCTAGCGTAAAGCCTCCAAGTGAGTATGTTGCGTGTATATGCTAAGTACGCCCCAAGTACTTGGTGTTAGGTCTTGCATGTTTGAGCTTCGGGTTTGGGCCATCTTTTGGGCTTAATTTCTTGGGGGAATTATTGGGCCATCTGAATGCATGTGTTTAGACTAGGAATAATTGGTGGGCCTTATGGTAAGGTCCATCTAGGGATTTAGGCTCAATTTGGAAAATTGGGCCATATGTGGGCCTTGGATGGTTAATTGGTTTTTGGACCTTTTGGATTGAAGATTAGGCCTTAGTTTTAAGCCAAACTAGGTAAGGGATAAAATTGTCTTTTTACCATAAGTATGGATTGAAGGATATAGATTCGACTCTAATTGTTAATTGGATGTTCTTTAATATTGATAGCTTGGGGAATTATCGGAGCAACAACCAGGGATTATCAGTGTGATTCAGCAGTGCGAGGTAAGTCTCCTCACTGTATATTGGGTCGAAGGCATCAATGTCGACATGTTTATTTATGTATTAAAAGAAGACCAGGGGTCGCCCTTGGCACTTGTATTTAAGAACAAGATGTGGCTCCTGGAAAATCTGTATGAATGACTAGAGTTTGGACTCTGGCAGTTAAGTTGATAATTAGTTGCATATTTTATGTTAGTTGTCTTTATGATGCTTGCATGGAAGACCAAGAGGTAGCTCCTAGCACTTGTCTGTAAGATCCATGGTTTCGGTCCCCAACTTGGCAAGGAAAGATCTGGATACGGCTCGTGGAATAATTCAAAAACTATGGTTGACACATAGCACCTCCCATTGAATATTGGAACTGCTTGATATGTATGACTCGTATGTTATGTATGGTATGTGGTATTTGGGAACTAAATAAGTTTTGTGCTTACAATTTTTTTTTATGGTTTCAGGTTCTTCCAGATTGAAAGGGAAGGGCCCGACTTGATCGCGGCGCATACAACTATATTTTTCGCAACGTTGAGATTTTGGGATTGCACTCTATATCTTTAAGGATTTGTTTAAATTATAAATGGGTGTATTGATTGTTTTAAAAATGAATTTTTTGACCTTCATATTTGGAATGTTACAAGTTGGTATCAGAGGCTTGGTTTGAGGGATTCAGACATACTTAATGGTATGCCTGGACTCAAATTGACAGTTGCGTAAAAAGTTTCATAAAATAAATATTTTATTAAACAAGTTTCTAATCAAATAAAGGGGTGTGATGTGTGCAATTGGCCGAGCTCAAGTAAGTGGTTCGTAGAATACAAATACATGTTTATTATGATATATGTTATGATAATGAGAATTGCATGCTAGATTAGGGCTAAGAATCTACTCAGGATTTTATGATACGAGAGACGCCTTTATATGACTGAATGTATGAGCTTTTAGAATTGCATGCTAGTATGATTTTCAGATCATTGGATAGACTGGCTTGAGTAGGGATATGTTGGTTAGATTTTCCGTTGCCCGAATGCTGCTTGATTTGTGCTTTATGGGACTCTTAGTGATGTGGATCAACTACTAAGTGAATTTGCTAAGTTGCATGTTGCACAGGTTAAATAATCTTAGAGTGATAGATTTGACCCTATTGCGTAACTCTTTTCTGAGTCTAAGCATTCTAGGGTTAAGTATTTTACTCAAAGGATTATCTGATCTCTGTTGCATGTGACTATATTCGTGATGTATTTTGTTGAAAGTGGTGAGAATCTTTCCACAACTGATGGCAAGGTGAGGTCTAGAACCTAGGAGATACCAGGAAGTGCTTTAGTGGGTTAGTTGCGTTGTTTAGTGAGTATTCGGTGCATTAGTTTGAGAAGGCGACTTAGAGGATTTGGGACGATTCTTGAGGAAGTATGGATACATGTGGAAGGTAGTATTGGTCCCGTACTACTGAAATAACATGATCCATACTCGAATCGGGGGGAGTCTTGGAGAATGTAGGAAGCTTGTGGGAGGAGGATTCTTGGGTATGTTCTGATCATTTGCATTTCGTATTTCAGTTTGGCGATGAGTACTGAGCAAGGAGGTTCTGGTTCTGGTTGCCACTCCTATCTAGGTACTAAGCCGATTATCGACCAGATGCAGGAGTTGATCTCATAGGACATTACTAGCGATATTTTGGAGAAGACTCTTGTGATCTTTGATTAGGTCAAGTAAGGGATTCTAGAGATTTTGGATGAGCGCTTTGGCACGTTCCGTACTGAGGTTATGGCTATCATTGGAGCTCATACTCTTCCTTTCCATGAGTTTCGTGCTTGTGGAGCTCCCACGTTCTATGGGGAACAGAACCCCATTTCAAGTAGGAGATGCTTACCGAATATAGCTAACGCATTCAGGATGAGTTTTTGTCCTGAATAGTCGAATGTCATATTTTCTCCTACCTTTCGAAGGACAGGGCACAAGACTAGTGGGAGGAGGTAGGAAGTGATATGGGTGATGATGTTGTTGATACTATGACATGGAATGATTTTTCGACCATGTTTCAATCTGAGTTTGCATCGTGATTGAGGTGCAGCAGTTGGCGAGAGAGTTTTAGGATCTTCGCAAGACTACTCAGACTCTGATAGAAATCACTGTCATGCTCTTGGAGAGGGCCTTATTGGTTCTGTAGTATGCATCAGATAAGGAAATAAAGAAGGTAAGGTATCATGATATGCATAGGGATGACATTAGGGAGTTTGTGAGTATATCAGGCTGTAAGACCCTGAATGATATGATTTCTATAGCCCGAGAGCGAAAGATCGATTTGGAGCACCGAGGGAAGAGGGGAGAGATTAGGTAGATGTAGTGGAGGGTTCCAAGAAGACACCCAAGACTTCAGATCAACGATTAAGGGGAAAGTAGGGTAAGGGTTAATATAGCACGTGCAGGAAACTACACGATGGGATTTGTCATTCTAGGGGTTTGGGCTACTACAAGTGTGGTAGGGTTGGTCATGTCAGCTGGGATTGTCCTCAGGGGCAAGCCCGTTATGTTTTCACTGCAACCAAGTAATCCACAAGAAGGTCGACTGTCCGATGATGAGGGAAGGAGCAGTGAGTGCACCTGCTTCGGTTACTTTGAGGATCACTGATGGTCTAGAGGGTGCAGCAGGAGCCCCAGCAGGGACAATCCGAGCATTGCAGTGTCAGACAAGGAAGGCCAGGACTCCAGCAGGCGATATTGCAGGTATGTTTCTTTTTTTTTCTTTCTCTGGTTATTATCACTATTTATATTGCTTGGGATTTTTTTTATCGATTTGGGGTAAGCGTTATCTTTGGTTTAATTATCTGTTAATTGCTTGGTAGTATTATCAAGAAGTGTTATATGTCATTTTGAATGCCTTGAATAATTAGTGGCTCAGTAAAGGGTTGTATCTTGTTGAGCAGATGTTAGTGTGTTCGGTTGTTGTTCCGGTTCTTTCTTGGGTTCAGTTCAGGGGTATTGTTGGAAGGTATATGATCATGTTAAGTCAGTTAGTCTCCAATAAATTCGGGGTTCAGTGGTTTTAGCAGTTGAGCTTGGTTGGCCACCTGGAGTGCCAGGGGAATTAATATATTGTTGAGATTAGTGGGAGTGTTTATATGGATTTCGAGAGTTGTGCGGACATTGGGATTGGCTAGTGAAGGAGAACTAGTTTTGGTAAGTGCGGGTTGTCGGCGGTTGGACTAAAAGGAGGAAAGATAGACTAGGAATCCATCCGACCTTGTAGACTTAGGTGGTCGTCTGGATCGGGGATTGTGTGAGTCGGGAGTTTAGGAAACTTCCAGCGGTTGGTTGGCACCTTCTTGGTGATGGATACCAGGCTTTTGATGGACCCAGGTTGGGGTTCCGAGCATGACCCAAGCCTTAGTTTAGCACATAGTCTGGGGCGTGTTTGACTCAGCAAGAGTATGTAGGGATTGATAGATGAGCGCTAATACAATGGGCAGTGGCCACAACAAGATAAGAGTGTTGTAAGACTGCGAGGTGGCTCGTAGTATTCACTTGTTTAGCATATAGCGTAGGAGTGCTGTAAGAATGTGGGGTGGCTTGTAGCATTCACTTGGTTGGCAGATAGCGTAGGAGTATTGTAAGACTATGGGGTGACTTGTAGCATTCAATGGGTTGGTAGATAGCATGTGAATATTGTAAGACTGTGGGTGACCTGTAGCATTCACTAGGTTGGTAGATAATGTAGGAGTGTTGTAAGACTGCGGGGTGTCCCGTAGCATTCACCAATCCTTGTACAGCGAAGAGGGTGTGGCAAATGCAGGACTGGTTATGGGTTTCTTTGGATGGATTTGACCAGCGTTTGTTGGTTTGAATAATTTTGGGAAGGTCACAACATTCATGGAACTAGGAAAGCGGTAGGTCGTTGGAAACCGAGTGCGATATAAGACAACAGTTGGTCATGTAGCATTCACTTTTAGCATTGGATTTGGTGGCATCAAGTTTTTCGGCCTGATATGATTGGTTGGAGCCATTGGTGGCGAGATAGCTTGGGCAATTACTGCTAGATGAGACTTTCTTTTGGAATTCGCGTGGGGCGACTATGTGTGTCTTTAGACTTAACAACCAGAAGGTAATCCAGTGAATCAGTGAGTTGGCAGGTAAGTTGGCATCTCGGGGCGGGGGGGGGGGGGGGGGTCTCTGTTGCTTTCGGAAAGCAGCTATGGAGCAACAAGATGATTCTGGTGGCATTAATGATTTAGAATTCGTGCGTGGAGTAGCTTGTTATTCGGGGAATATGCTACATCATTTTCAATTTTGATTAAATAATCTCAGAGTAATTGATTTGACCCTATTGCACAGCTCTCGTCTGAGTCTAACCGTTGCAAGGATGAATCTTCTACTCGAAGGATTATCTGAACCTTCTATCAAGTATAAGTGTTTGTTCCCAATGGAAGCATCAAGATAATAAAGGGTTGGAAGCATTTTGTTTGGTCTGTAATTCAGTGAGGCTTTGGAATGGTAGTGGTTCAGTGTGGCGCTCTTTCGGGGAGTCAGAACGATTTCAGATTTCATGTTTCGGGGAAGGTAAAAGTGATTTTCTACATGGGATTAAGGATTCTTTCTTCATCGGGTTTGGAGAGTTCTGCTAGGGTTGGGTTCAGTTGCCTTTGGTAAGGTTGTGGTACGCGTAAGGATGGTGATTGTGTAGTTCAAGATGTATGGTGTGCTGGAATGATAAGTAATGATCTTGACAACGAAATCTAATTTAAGTGGGGGAGAGTTGTAATGCCCTGTCCGTAATCGTTACCCATTTGGGTGCAGGTGATGTAAAGTACATGATTCGGGTGTTCAATTTTTGTTTTGGAGCCAAGGGGTATTTTGGTAAAATGGAAACACAGGCTTTTATGGAAATTGGATTTTTTTGCAAAATTTTATGGCAAGTATGAGTTGATAAAAGTGTAGAGCTTGTTCTCGTTATCTTTTCATGGATATAAGGATCGTCGAAATTGGATTTATAACGAAGAAGTTATGGACTTTGGAGTATTTTAGGGTCTAAGAGGAAACTCTAATACACGGGGCGTACATATGGAGTACGCAAGGCATACTAATATGAAGGGCAATACGCAGGGCGTACATTGGTGTACGCTTAGCATACCCATAAGGAATGATCGCAAAGCCTCGACCTCGTATGCTGGGCGTACGAGCGGTGCTAAAACCCGAAATTTTCAGTAAGGATACCCTATTTAAGCAACTTATGTCTTTAGGGTTGGCCTCTTTACCAGCCCCTAAACCTCCTAAAACCCGAATGTAACAGTCCATTTTAAAAATAAATAAATAAATAAATAATGAACCCTAGAACCAAAGACGTATATTTAAGTATTGTATTTTAGCCTTAAGTCGTACTAATTAATGGGGTGTGCACATTGGGGTGTTAAAAGCTACATTTTTTTTATTTGAGGTTTAAATGGTAACTGTCAGACTTGAATTGTAATAAATTATTAAAGATGGGGTTGTTTGGTAAGTTTTGTAGTTAATTTGAAAAGCTTATGGTGGAGGAGGACCAAACATGAAAAAATGAGTTATGTTTGAACATGGAACCAGATTAATCCAGGTAACCTTTTCCCCCTCGTTTTCTTGAGGAAACCCTAAACCTAGATGCCTTATGAACAACTACCACCTGAGAAGCCTACACAACTGCCTCTACATTCTTTGTCGGTAACGTTGAAGGTTATGAGTAGGGATGGTAATTTGCCTCGACCCAATGGGGAACCCGGTTGACCCGCCCTGATTGGGAATGGGTATTCCCCGCAAAAACGGGTCTCAAGTATGGGGTTGGGGATCTCCGCTAGAATAAATCCGGGGAAGGGCCGGGTTTGGATATATCAATCCCCAACCCGCCTCGCACCCATTTTGATTATATATATATATATATATATATATATATATATATATATATATATATATATATATATATATATATATATATATATATATATATATAATTGATTATAATGTAGCCCATAAATTTATTCGTCAAGTGTTGCAATCCATAGTCCATAGAGTCCACTACTGATAAGTAATTGCCCGATCAAATTAGTAATCTAATCCTAAATTGCTAACTCTAATTTGGCTGTTATTTCACCTCGTTTTTGGTTTTCTGCCTCCGTCTCACTCGTGTTGTCGTGCATCCCTATCAGGGAATCCGAAGTAGGTATGCTTTCTGTGGTTATTCTAAACGTTAGTGGTTATTATTATGGTATTTTCTTGTGATTATTATGATTAATATTTAATGCACAACCTCATCAAATGCTTGTGATTCTTTTGAATAATTAATCAAACCTACTAGGCTATTGTCAATATTGAGAACGTCATCAAATGATTTATATCACATTATTGGAACAAAAATTGAAAACGTCATTATCCCATATGTATTCATGTTTACTTCTCCATCATTATTTAATCGTTCATGAATGTGGTTCAATGGTTATAGAATACCTTTTTTTTATATAACAGAGAGTTATTTAGATTACGTTTTTTGTTTGAATATTTATTGAATATGGTTATAGAATACATAATGAAAACAACCTATTCTAACAATTACTTTTTGTTTGATAAAGTGATGCACTAATACGAATTGTGTATTTTTTTGTAGTTATAGATGGCTACTTTAGAAAATGATAAACAACCAGCCATGAACGATGAACATGAACATGATAATGAACCGGGACTTATAGAAAACTATACTGCTACTGAGCATCCCAATAAAAGGTTGAAATTTACTGCTTTGAACCATTTCATTCCAATTTATATTGATGGTGTTCGCAGATGGACGAAATGCAAATACTGCAGTAAACAATTGACTGGTAGATCTAATGATGAAACAACACATTTGAAAGATCATTACAGGATAAGCCTTAGGAAAAACACAAGGGACATTAGGCAACATATATTAGTTCATGGGTAAAAAACTATTGATGTTAAAGCTTATATGAGTAAATATTCCTTTGATGCCGAAGTATCTAGAGATGAACTAGAAAAGAGGATTATAGTTCATGATTATCCGCTCTCCATTGTTGAGCATTAAGGTTTTCAAAAGTATACTGAAAGTCTTCAACCTTTATTTAAGGTGCCTTGTCATAATACAATCAAGGATGATATAATGAAGGTATATGAGGATAAAAAAAAATTCATATTTTGAAATATTTTGACGAGAATGATAGTAGGATTGCTCTCACATCTGATATGTGGATTGCAAGTAACCAAAAAAAAAGGTTACATGGTAATCACGACACATTATATAGATGGCAACTCGAAGTTACAAAATCAAATTATGAGGTATTTACTATAATTAACATTATTATTTGTAATTTATATTGGATGAAGTTTTGAAGTGTTATATTTTGTTTAATGCAGCTTTATACATGTGCCATCTCCACACACTACTGATGTATTATCACAAGCTATGATGTAATGTTTTTTGGAGTGGAACATTGATAATAAGTTGTCAACATTAAAACTTGACAATTGTTAAAAAATTATGCCATCCTCGACAAGCTTCTAGGTACGCTTACTACTTCATCGCTAATTTTGAAAGGGAGAATATTTCATATGGGATGTTGTGCACACATAATTAATTTTATTGTACAAGATAGATTTTCTGGGATTGCCAATGCAATTGAGAATGTTAGGAATAGTGTCTCCTTTTGGACAAGTTCTCCTAAAAGAATACAAGAGTTTAGACTTTTTGCTTGGATAGTAGGTGTTAATTACCAAAAGGAGTTACTTATTGATTACAAAACAAGGTGAAATTCCATTTATATGATGTTGAGTGTTGCTTTGGAGTATAGAGAAGTTTTTAACGGTTTGAGCAAAAAAGATAAACCTTATGTTTGCTTGCCTAGTGAAGATGAATGGAATATGGGATCAAATGTTTGTGAAAAATTGAAATTGTTTTATCAAGTGACTGAAAAATTTTCTGGTACCAAATATCCCACATCAAACATTTTCTTCCCTTTGATTAGTGATATGAAACTATCATTATTGAGTTGGAAAGGATCTTATAATAGTGTTATTAAGTCTATGGCATCATCTATGTTGATCAAATTTGAGAAGTATTAGGATGTAATACATAATGTTATGAGTGTAGCAATTTTCTTGGATCCTAGGTATAAGTTAAATTTGATCAATTATTTCTTTCCAAAGTTATATGGGGAAGAAGCAAGAAGTGAGATTATCAAAATACGTAACATAATTACTGAGTTATTTGAAGAGTTTAAAAAGAAACATGATGATAAATGAGGAGATTCTTGGAAACGAAAATGTGCAACAAACGTCTCTGAGGGAGGGGGTTCTACTTTAAGCAAATCAACATAGGAGTTGGATTTCGAGAATATGCTTTCCGAGGATGATGGATTTGAAAAAACTGAGTTGGATGATTATTTAGCTGAGAAGTTGTTACCGAATGAAGAAGGTTTTGATATATTAATGTGTTGGAAGTGAAATGGTTCTAAGTTTCCTATATTTTACAAAAGATTACTATAGATATCTTAGCGATTCCAATTTCTACATTTGCTTCAGAATCAGCTTTTAGCATGAGCGGGAATAGGGTGACAAAACAACGTAACCGACTAAAACCAGAAACAGTAGGGGCATTAATGTGTAGCCAAAGTTGGTTATGAAAGGAACTTCAAGGTAAATTTTTAATAAATATATCAATTGTTATATCATTCATGTGTATAAATATTAGTTTTTCCAAAAATAAGTGTTATATGTTTCAGGTAAAAAGCAAGGAGAACCAAAGGCTTTTGATCAGACAGTTGCATATGATGATGATGTTGAGTAATTTTCAAGCAAACAAATAGAACAAAATATTGAAATTTCTTTTATGTAATCATATTCTCATTTTGATGGTTGTTTAACTTTATGATTGATGTTAACACAATCTAATTATGGCATCTGGTTTTGATAGCTTATTAAAGTTGAAGTTATTTTTTGTGTAAGTTGATTTATTATGAACATAGAACGGGGATGTGTCGGGGATAAGCCCAAATTTAAAGGGGAGAGGAATAAATTCCCCGCATCGGTCAGAGATAGGGATGGGGATGAGGATGAGGTTATGGACTCGGGGACGGGGACAAGGATGGTAATCCCCGCCCTATTGACATCCATAGTTATGAGCCCCACCACCACCCTACCACCTGTTACATTGTCGCTTATGCCTCCACAACAAACCTTGATGTCGGTGGTGTCATAGGCAACTAAGAAGACTGTCGAAGACTGAGTAATGGGTGATGTTCATCCTTGCGTGTCGTTGTGAACAACGGGAAACACTTGGTAAGTCCAACTGCAATCCACATTTCCTCTCTTCCTCATTATTTGCTGTGAATATGATGTTGGAGACGTTATTACCGTCGCCGGTGGCCATGGGGACGTTGTTTTCTTCTTTTCTGGTGATGCCTGCCGCCTACACTGTGGATGTAAGGATGTATGTTCGAAGGAACATGCTGGTGGATTTATTTGTTGGGATGTAGGTACGATTTTTGGTTGGAAAACCCATCGCCTCCACCGTGAGGTGTTGGATGCCACCGCTTGCTACCTCCTATCACCGTGTGGGTGGTTGTATGTGTGTCATTAGATGTGTATGAGTGCGTTTCCTATATGATTGGGATGTTCATTGGGTGTTTTGGCCGGAGAAAAACCAAGGGAAACCCCCACCACCACCGTGAACTGGTGGTTGCCGCCGTGAGCAGCTATCGGCCACCACTTGCTGAGGTGGCAGTGGGTGGTGCCTGGCCTAGTGAAGCTTATATCAGCCAAAAACATAACCATTGGGACTAATTGACTTATGTTTGGTTGGAAACCCTAATTTGGGTTTAGAAAAATCTAATCCTAGAAACTGTTGTTGGGACTTGTTGGGACCCGTGTTTGGACTATTAGACTGGAATTTGGAATTATGTCCGAACACATTGGATGAGAAGCCTAGTGGGGTGATGGACTTAATGGTTTAAGTCCTTAATGGGTTAAGTAAGAACACTTAACCCTAATCATCATTTTATGTGAAAATCATAATTATGATTGGGCTTCAAGTTGGGCCTTTCTTTTGGGTTTAAGTTTTTGGATTTTTATTGGGTCATTTGAGAACAAGTATATCGACTATTATATTTGGATCGGCCTTAGGGTAAGGCCCATGTAAGGTGTTTGGGCCCAATTTTGAAAATTAGGCCATAATTAGGCCTTGGTTGATTAATTGGCTATTAGGCCTTCGGCCTATGAGTTGGGCCTTGGTCTTGGACCAAGCTATGTTAGGGGTAAAATGGTCTTTTAACCCAAATCATGTATTTATGGTGATGCATTGAAACCCAAATGGTTAATTGGGTTTTATTTTGATGTTGACAGTTCAGGAATCTATCAGCCAACAACCAGTAGCTAGTAGCCAGGGATCGTCTGCGGTGCGAGGTGAGTTTCCTCATGGTTTGAATAGGTCGAAGGCACCAACGTCGGCTCGTGTAGTTTGTATGTTCTTGATAGGAACATGGAGTATGGGCGGGGCCCGTATCTCATTATTACCTGAGTGTAGATATCAGTCAGATGGATGGATTGCTATACTTGTTGTCTGTGTGGTACTTGTATGTGTTATTAGAAATGTGAGTATGGGCGAGTCTGGTATCTCATAGTCAGCGGAGCATGGGCGGGGCCCGTATCTCCTAGTTACCTAAGTGTCGACAGGGCCCGTATCTCATTGAGTGTGGGTGAGGCCCGTATCTCATTATTAGCTGAGTGTGGGCAGGGCTCGTATCTCATAGCATTATTTGGGTATGTATATAGGACTGTCTGATAGATTTGACTATACTTTATGTTTATGTGATACTTGTATATATGATTAGTAGTTGAGTATGGGCGGGGTCCGTATCTTATAGTTAGCCGAGTGTAGGTGGGGCCCGTATCTCATAGTTAGCCGAGTGTGGGTGGGGCCCGTATTTCATTGTGAGATGAGTGCAGGCGGTGCCCATATCTCGTAGTCAACAGAGTGTTAGTGGGACCCGTATCTCCTAGTTAGTCGAGTGTGGGTAGTGCTGGTATCTCTTAGTAACAAGATTATGGGTATGGTATGTGGTAGTCTGGGGAGACTCACTAAGCTTCGTGCTTACAGTTTTCAGTTTTGGTTTCAGGTACTTTGGTAGTAAAGGGAAGAGTTCGGGATGATTGTAGTGCACACACCATTTGTTTAGCCAACGATGTTTTTTTTACTCTTATATATTGATATGAGTTTTGATGAGATGCTTTGATTGATACTTTGACTTATGTTTTTGGATGAAATGATTTTGATAAGTATGGTTATTTTAATAAATAAAAGTGAAATTTTGTGGTCATAATTTTTGGGATGTTACAAGTTGGTATCAAAGCCTTGGTTTGAGGGATTCAGGCACACTCTCTGGTGTGTCTGAACTCAAACTGAGGACGTGGTATGAAAATTTTCAAATGAAAAGCATTTTTTATAAAAAGGATTTTGAAAAGAGAAAAGCATGTGGTGCATTCAATCAACCGAGCTCAAGTAAGTTCTTCCAAATTACCCATATATGTTTGTTATGATATTATATGTTATGCTTATCGGCACTGCATACTAGATTAGGGGCTAAGGATCTAGGAAGGATGCCTTGTATGCCTACTGTATGTGTATGAGAACTGCATGCTAGATTAGGGACTAAGGATCTAGGAAATATCCCTTGTATGCCTGCTATATTTGTATGAGAACTGCATGCTAGATTAGGGCTAAGGATCTAGGAAGGATTCCTTATATGCCGATTGTATGAGCTTATTGAAATGCATGCTAGTACTAATTAGTCAGTAATATGATGGCCGGATTAGGATATGTTTCATTATGGTTACTCAATGCTTGAATGTTGCTTGCTTTATGCATTTAGGAGTTCTAGATATCTTTAACTAACTAATAAATAAATATCTAAGTTACATATTATGGGGAATAAATAATTTCAGAAGGCTAGGTTTAGCCTTATTTCACAACTCTCGTTTGAGTATAACCGTTGTGAGGAAATACCTCTCATTCGAATAATTATTTGGTCTTAGTAATATGTAATGGTATACGCGAGCTAGTTAGGGGAAGGTAGCAGGGACTTCTTATGCAACTGATGGTGGAGAGTGGTTCGGAGATTACCCTAGGGCAAGCCTAGGATGAGATTAGCGCACGAAGCAGTAGTAGTAAAAAGGGACTTGGTGGAGTCAAAGCAGTACTTGAGGAAAGTATACATATATGTGGAAGGTAGTATGGTCCCCTACTATTGAAAGCAGAGCATCCGTACTCGAATAAAGGAAGGGTGAGATGAACCCATGGAAGTTGTAGTTTGTAAGATACCTTGAGTTATGATGAGTATTTTGATGATTGTTATGGTATATTTCCAAGTATGGTGATGCTACGTGGTAGAGCAGATGGTAGTTCTGGTGTCGGTGAGGGATCATGCTTAGACTCTGGAGCCGGGCAGCTTGATGGTCAAATGAGGGATTTCACCTCATCTAAGATTACACACAATATCATTGACCAGAATCTTGTGATCTTCGGTATGATCAAGGAGGGAATTTTTGAGATTTGAGATGAGAGGCTGGGTGCATTCCGCCCCGAGATGGCGTCCATGATAGGGATGCTCACGTCGATGTTTCGGGAGCTCAAAGCTCGTGGAGCTCCAGATTATCATGGGGCTAAGGACCATATTGCTAGCAGCAGATCGTTGGCAGTTGTCGCAACGCTTTTTGTACCAGTCGTTGTCCCGAGAGGGACATGGTCCATGTAACATCCCGAAATATCAAGAGTAGAGTTGAAGGGCTAAAAGAGTAAATTGGGAAAGAGTGACTCGGCGAGTCCATGTGCGGACTTGGCGAGTAGAGTCGCGACCTGGTCGCGTGTTAAGTGGCCAACTCGGCGAGTCAGTGTAATGGACTCGGCGAGTAGGCGCTGAGTGGAGAAAACCCTAATTCTCGGGGTTGAGCCTTATATAAAGATCACTATGTTTTCCTCCCAGCCTCTTCATCACCCCTTGAGCCCCAGAAAACCCTAAATCACGGAGAAGCACCATTGTTGAGTGGATTGGAGCTTGGAGAAGTAATGGTTGAAGGAATTTTGGGAAGATTGAAGGCTTGGAGCAAGGGGATTTGCTTGGATTCGAATTTCATTGCAGTTCGGGCATCACTTAGAGGTAATATCTCGTTATTGACCTGTTGTTATGTTGTTTCTTCATTTTGGGGTTTGTGAGAAATTGTCTATGGATGAAATGGGAAGTCTAGAGGTTAGATCTGAGGTTGCTACCTCAGATCTGGAAGGGGGAAGAATCAGAGAGCATGAAAGTCCCTGTGTTGGAGTGTTTAGTGAAGCTTACATGTCCCAAACCCTAGCCCCAATGTGCAAACGGCTTAGATCTCTTTGGATTCACGTAAAGTTTGCCACTTTACGTGATGGATGGGTTGTAGGAGGCTAGATCTATGTTTTGGATCAATTGCATGGCCTGGAGTGCTTCTGAATGGATTCAGAACGGTGGTACTCGGCGAGTCACATGGGGCGACTCGACGAGTTGCTTGAAGATGGTCTGGAACTCGACGAGTTGGAAGAACAACTCGGCGAGTAGGTTGAAGACAGCCTTGGACTCGACGAGTCCATTTGGACTCGACGAGTCCATTTGGACTCGGTGAGTCTTGTCGAAGAGTCCCAAATATTCTCTGGTTGAGTCGAGAATCGGTGAGTCGAGGGATGACTCGGTGAGTCGTGTGCGAGTGGACTCAGAGTTGTTGGACTCGGCGAGTCTTGGGGTGACTCGGCGAGTTAGGTCGCAGATTGAATAAAGTTTTGATTATGGGAACTCGACGAGTCACAGGGTTGACTCGGCGAGTAGGGTCAGTTAGGGGTTGACTTAGACTGAGGACTTTGATTTCGACCAAGGGTTGGCCGTTGACTTTTAGGGTTTGGTCAGCGATGTGGCCTTTGGGCCAAGAGAGAGGTAAAATAGTCTTTTAACCATAAGAGGGTGTTATGGAGGATTTATTCTAGTCTCGAGAGTTATATTCATGAGAGTATTTGCCTTACGTGTTAGGCGGTGGCGAGTTCGAGATTCAAGTGTGGGGATATCTGCTTCCTGCTTGCCAGGTGAGTCTTCTCACTATACTTTACCTTGAGTAGGTAACCAGAGTTATGTGATTAGAGTATTTGTATGCTATATGTACGTGATGTGTTGTACTGCATTATTTCTATGTGATTTATGCTGTGCATGTTTATAGAGTTGGAACCGGAAGGTTCCCAGAGTTAGAACCTGAGGGTTCACAGAGTTTGGGTGCACGGACCCACAGAGTTATAGCCTCGAGTGGCTAATATGTGTTATGTGTGGTATTTTGGGGAACTCACTAAGCTTCGTGCTTACAGTGTTTTGTTTGATGTTTTTCAGGTTTCTTTCAGTATCACAGGACGGCACCGGCTTGATTGTACACACCAGAGAAAGAGTCATATTTTGGAGGATCCTGGTTTTCTATGCAAGTGAAAATGGAGTTATGTTTTGTAAATCGACTATGAATAAGATTTTAAATAAGTGTTTCTAAGAGTAAAATGATTATTTTAAATGAAAATTTTGTCTTGAAATTTACGGTGTTACAAGTTGGTATCAGAGCCTTGGTTTGAGGGATTCGGATGCGCCTTAGGGTAAATCTGGACTCAAACTGAGGAAGTAAGAAAAGTTTTAAGGAAATAATATTCTAAAAATGAATAAAAGTTCAAAGAGAAAGCAAGAAGGAGCAGTGTGTACAATCAGCCAGAGCCTGAACGGTGATTTCCCAAAATACCCTTATTTTTGTATTATGAGATATGCATGATGCACTTTATGAGATATTATTGCATGCTAGAGACAGGCTAGGTATTTCAGATGTTAGGACTAGAGTGGCCTGATTTGTGATGCCTTAGCCTAGGATTCGTTGTTATAGGTGTTATGCTTTTGAGTATGTGATGAGTGACAGTATCCAGTTAGAACCCATGAGGGGTAGAGTTACAGAGTTCGGTGGTACTTTCGAGGATGAGCCGAGAAGGTGGAGTTATCACAGAGAGGGAGTCCTATGTATTCTTTGATGCTCGAATGCTGCTTGCTTTGTGCTTTGTGGAACTCTCGATGATGGGAGTCAGCTACCAAGTGAATATGACGATATTCAGGAGGTAGATGGCTGGCATCATTAGGAGCTCTTCAGCAGCTGATAGCAAAGAAGTGGGAGGACAACGGAAGAGCCTAGGGAGTAACCCTATCCAGATAAGTGCGCTTGTAGAATAGAGAATTTCGTTGGGGAGCGAGCACGCGCGATGGGATTGGTGAAAGAGCAGGTCGAGCAGCTATTTAGAAGCTCTGGGATGGTCCGCGTGGAAAGTATGGGTAGATGTGGCAGGTAGTATGGGCCCGTACTACTGAAAGCAGAGGACCCATACTTGATACAGGGAGTATTCTGAAGGTTCTAAGGAGCAGATTGAGGAGTGATGTTATGGTTTGAATACCATACATCGGAGCGGATCGAGGAGTGATGTTATGGTTCGGGTACCATACATCAGGGCAGATTGAGGAGTGATGTTATGGTTCGGGTACCATACATCAGAGCAGATTGAGGAGTGATGTTATGGTTTGAATACCATACATCGGAGCGGATCGAGGAGTGATGTTATGGTTCGGGTACCATACATCAGGGCAGATTGAGGAGTGATGTTATGGTTCGGGTACCATACATCAGAGCAGATTGAGGAGTGATGTTATGGTTTGAATACCATACATCGGAGCGGATCGAGGAGTGATGTTATGGTTCGGGTACCATACATCAGGGCAGATTGAGGAGTGATGTTATGGTTCGGGTACCATACATCAGAGCAGATTGAGGAGTGATGTTATGGTTTGAGTACCATACATCAGAGCGGATCGAGGAGTGATGTTATGGTTCGGGTACCATACATCAGGGCAGATTGAGGAGCAATGTTATGGTTCGGGTACCATACATCAGGGCAGATTGAGGAGTGATGTTATGGTTCGGGTACCATACATCAGGGCAGATTGAGGAGTGATGTTATGGTTCGGGTACCATACATCAGAGCAGATTGAGGAGTGATGTTATGGTCCGGGTACCATACATCGGAGCGGATTGGGGAGTGATGTTATGGTTAGGGTACCATACACCGGGGCATATTGAGAAGAGATGTCATGGAATGAGTACCATGGTTCGTAGTGAATGATGTTTGTGGTTCTCCGGTTATTCGGTCACGAGTAAGTTCGAAGAGGCGTCCCTTGAGAGGGAGATCGAGAGCCCCTTAGAGTATTTTAGTAAGGATTCAGTGAGAAGGGAGAATTTCGATCTGAGTTGGGCGATCAGTCGATAAAGGAGATGTCACCTCCTATGATCTGGGAGGTACTGATTATGCTCGTGTGAAAAATATGAGAAGCATGATGTTTTGGTTTTGGGTTTAGGGGTAAACCCTGCAGGTTGTCATTGATGATGATTTCCCACCAGAGTATCAGGTAGCATGTGTGCCGCGAGGCAGTGATCTATCATGAGCAGATAGTCAGTTGGGACTAAGATAGTCGAGGGCCACGCTATACCTAATTGAGTTTAGTCGGGTGTACGGTAGTGGTATCAGCGGGGAGTTCAGTCGAGTTCAGCGGTGCCGAGAGTTTTCTATCCATGGGGTGTTGAATTTAGGAGTGGGTTCCTGTTCTTGGGATGATCCCGGTGTTGGAGCGTTGGTTAATGAGTTGAGGTGAGGGGTATGATGGTTTTATGGTTCAGTCTATGAGCCAGGGATGTTATCGAGCAGTTGAGTTGTTTGGTACTAAATTGGTACGAGATTTGGAACGGCTAGAGGAAGACGTGACGAGAAGTTCTTGAGGAGTTCACCAGAGGTTCAGAGTATATGAGGTCGATTCATTTCCTTAAGGGGGGATTATCTGGGCGTTGTGTAGCACTTTCCGGGGGCAGGTGCGATTTTGCTTGAGAATATAGTTATGGGTTAGTTGCGTGCTATTTGGTAATGGTTCGAACCCTAAGTGGGGGAGAACCGGGTGCCGTATGTAAGAAAGTAGAGATTTGTCAAGAGCAGGTATAAGTGGAGTATATAGATATGCGGTAAGAAATCATGAGACCAGAGATGTCGGTGATCGAGGAAAGGGGTCAGAGTGAGTTAATGCGGGAAGTACTTGTTTGAAAAGGATGAATGTCTCCACGACAGGTGTTTATTAGTCAGGAATCTGGTATTGGTCGGTGTTGGGGCAAGTAGATAAAGAATGATTGGCCAGCCAACTCCCGGGTCGGTATGCGTATCCTTGTTTGGATTTTGAGCGGCGGGAAAAAGGGTTTCGGAGAATTATCAGCGTATTTCATAGCGTTAGCGTTTCTTCGTATTGCAATTGAGAAATTGAATACACCGAAGTTGCAACTTGGGAAAAATGAAGATCTAGTTATGGGGTTCAGAGGGAATGTATTATTGCATCTATATGGTGCTTGGGGCAGGAGATCTGTGGTTGTGGCAGGATCTTGTGATGTTCGGTGGGGGTGTTCCGAGGTATCCGGGCATTGATATCTTTATTTCGAAGTTATTCGTGAATCTTGAGTTGAGACGACTTGTGGTATATCAGGTATCTATGGAACTAGTGATAGCCCTTCGAGTATGGGCATCTAGGGAGATTACTTGGGAGAGTGGATCTTCGCAAGGGTGGGCATCTGTTATGACGATTGCCTCCAGAGTCTGTGATGAATATTCGAGACGAGTATGGGTAGCCGCCTATGATAGTCTGTGGAGCACGAGCTAGTGGAGTCAGAGGGTGTTGTGATACTGCGGGGAGCCGTAGTACTCACTAGTCAGAGGGTGTTGTGATACTGCGGAGAGCCGTAGTACTCACTAGTCAGAGGGTGTTGTGATACTGCGGGGAGCCGTAGTACTCACTAGTCAGAGGGTGTTGTGATACTGCGGGGAGCCGTAGTTCTCACTAGATGGCAAGAGAGTGTGATGATGGAATGTTCTCCGATCAGTGTATGATGTGGAAGAGTTTTGGGCTTGAGTAGCCCTAGTATTGAGTTTTTGGAGCCTGGATGTTGGGCCGGGATAGTGGTCATAGGGAGGAAGTTAGTGGGATATTTGGATCATGATTTGGGTGACCTTTGGAGGCTCAGCTGTGGAGTCAAAAGCTGACCTGGTGCCCAGTCTCGAAGAGGGATATGTGATGAGCTAGAGCTTATCCTGATGATGTCGGAGGACACCTCAGAGGGAGTGAACGATTCAGACGCTCAAAGACATGCTTCGGGCATGTGTATTAGATTTCGGAGGGTGTTGCGGCACGTATTTATCCTTGGTTGAGTTATCCTATTTCAACCGCCATCATTAGTGCATTGGTATGCCACCCTTTGTGTTGTTGTATGGGAGGAAGTGTCGGACCCTCATTTGCTGAGGAAAGTGTCGATTTGCGGAAGTGGAAGTTGTAGTGAGAATGGATGATTTGGAGTCTGATGGTCGAACATTGTGTCTGTGACAGTGGTATGGAATGACATCATGATGGGATGTCTGCTGAGGATGCGAAAGGGATTCCGCGGGTGTAGAGCCAAGAGTCTCAGGATGGATGTAGGGATGGAGTCTGGGACTCCCAGCTTGATTCTGATCAAGGGTCGTGTGCGTAGTGGTGGTGTCTCCTGGGGACGTTAGAGATGTCATCAGTGCGACGGGTTCTCCTAACCCGAGAGTGCGAAGGTTGGTGCGGCTTGGGTGCTTGAGTGCAAGAAGAGGACTCATGAGATTTGCTCTGGGATTGAAGAGTGGGCCTTTCTGTCGTCACGGATTGGATAGGATGGGATTTGGATCGGGGATCCGATGGTTCATGGCTTCTAACCTTTATGGGTCAAGTGATTGTTGAGATTTGGATCAGTGATGCTTCATGGGTAATTCTCGGATCGTTGAGTGTGGTTATCTGAGGGTACATCCGGTGCCCGGTTCGAGACAGTGGTCAGGACACCGTAAGGAAAGGGAAAGTGTGTTCGAGTTTCGATGGGTATGCCTTGTAAGAGCGGGTCTGATTAAGGCCAGGTGGCACGTTGTGGGAGTATTTCTAGAGTTGAGTTGTTGTAGGCTTCGAGGGCGAAGCCTAATTTAAGTGGGGGAGAATTGTAACATCCCGAAATATCAAGAGTAGAGTTGAAGGGCTAAAAGAGTAAATTGGGAAAGAGTGACTCGGCGAGTCCATGTGCGGACTCGGCGAGTAGAGTCGCGACCTGGTCGCGTGTTAAGTGGCCGACTCGGCGAGTCAGTGTAATGGACTCGGCGAGTAGGCGCTGAGTGGAGAAAACCCTAATTCTCGGGGTTGAGCCTTATATAAAGATCACTATGTTTTCCTCCCAGCCTCTTCATCACCCCTTGAGCCCCAGAAAACCCTAAATCACGGAGAAGCACCATTGTTGAGTGGATTGGAGCTTGGAGAAGTAATGGTTGAAGGAATTTTGGGAAGATTGAAGGCTTGGAGCAAGGGGATTTGCTTGGATTCGAATTTCATTGCAGTTGGGGCATCACTTAGAGGTAATATCTCGTTATTGACCTGTTGTTATGTTGTTTCTTCATTTTGGGGTTTGTGAGAAATTGTCTATGGATGAAATGGGAAGTCTAGAGGTTAGATCTGAGGTTGCTACCTCAAATCTGGAAGGGGGAAGAATCAGAGAGCATGAAAGTCCCTGTGTTGGAGTGTTTAGTGAAGCTTACATGTCCCAAACCCTAGCCCCAATGTGCAAACGGCTTAGATCTCTTTGGATTCACGTAAAGTTTGCCACTTTACGTGATGGATGGGTTGTAGGAGGCTAGATCTATGTTTTGGATCAATTGCATGGCCTGGAGTGCTTCTGAATGGGAATCAGAACGGTGGTACTCGGTGAGTCACATGGGGCGACTCGACGAGTTGCTTGAAGATGGCCTGGAACTCGACGAGTTGGAAGAACAACTCGGCGAGTAGGTTGAAGATAGCCTTGGACTCGACGAGTCCATTTGGACTCGTCGAGTCTTGTCGAAGAGTCCCAAATATTCTCTGGTTGAGTCGAGAATCGGTGAGTCGAGGGATGACTCGGTGAGTCGTGTGCGAGTGGACTCAGAGTTGTTGGACTCGGCGAGTCTCGGGGTGACTCGGCGAGTTAGGTCGCAGATTGAATAAAGTTTTGATTATGGGAACTCGATGAGTCACAGGGTTGACTCGGCGAGTAGGGTCAGTTAGGGGTTGACTTAGACTGAGGACTTTGATTTCGACCAAGGGTTGGCCGTTGACTTTTAGGGTTTGGTCAGCGATGTGGCCTTTGGGCCAAGAGAGAGGTAAAATAGTCTTTTAACCATAAGAGGGTGTTATGAGAGGATTTATTCTAGTCTCGAGAGTTATATTCATGAGAGTATTTGCCTTACGTGTTAGGCGGTGGCGAGTTCGAGATTCAAGTGTGGGGATATCTGCTTCCTGCTTGCCAGGTGAGTCTTCTCACTATACTTTACCTTGAGTAGGTAACCAGAGTTATGTGATTAGAGTATTTGTATGCTATATGTACGTGATGTGTTGTACTGCATTATTTCTATGTGATTTATGCTGTGCATGTTTATAGAGTTGGAACCGGAAGGTTCCCAAAGTTAGAACCTGAGGGTTCACAGAGTTTGGGTGCACGGACCCACAGAGTTATAGCCTCGAGTGGCTAATATGTGTTATGTGTGGTATTTTGGGGAACTCACTAAGCTTCGTGCTTACAGTGTTTTGTTTGATGTTTTTCAGGTTTCTTTTAGTATCACGGGACGGCACCGGCTTGATTGTACACACCAGAGAAAGAGTCATATTTTGGAGGATCCTGGTTTTCTATGCAAGTGAAAATGGAGTTATGTTTTGTAAATCGACTATGAATAAGATTTTAAACAAGTGTTTCTAAGAGTAAAATGATTATTTTAAATGAAAAATTTGTCTTGAAATTTACGGTGTTACAGTCCAACTTTCTTCCTGCCTCCTGATGGACAGGGCATCTAATTCGTGGGAAGAGGTTGGGATTCCTTCTGATACTTTTGCAAATATGATATCTTATATTTCTTCTGGGCGGTTATCAGGAATTTGTCCTGTGTTGGAATTTTGGCTTGGGATTTGGATATACAACATCTTGGATGGATTTTATACTATTTTCGGGATTATATTCTAAAGATGAGTGATATGCCATTCCACATGTCGGAAGTCTTCAATGAATCATTAGAGAGTCGTATTTTGTCAAGTGGGTGTTCCATTGTCTATCCTAGTCCTTGGCAAGATCAATTCAGGGGTGTTTCATGCATGATCTTTGGCTAGGGTTAGCGTGATAGTTCTCCAGTGGAGTCAGGGTTTAGTAGTTCTATCAATTGTTAGATATGACCGACAGTTACCTATGGAAGGACTTTAAGAGTTCAAGGCACTACTGTTGCTGCGAGGGAACGGTAGCAGGAAGATGATGGTGTCAGTTGTGAGAGTTGTTTGATCATTGGATGTGTTAAGAGGAATGTATTTTCGCATATACTAAAGCTGGTTAGAGTTCAATGATTCCTTATGGATATAAACTAGAATAGAGGTTCATCAATGCATGGAAAGGGTTATGGTTATTAGTAGCAGGCATAAGAACTCAAGGAAATGGCATGATGCCATGAGAGTTGACTTGGATCATCAGATGCGTTAAGGCCTCAAAAGCATTCTCCTGGATTCTAGTAATGGAATAATCACTAACATTTGGTGTGACAACTGTAAAATTCTAGTCCAAGTTAGGTCTAACCTTCAATCACGTGCTAGTGAATTCATAACGTAAT
Organism: Lactuca saligna; assembly: GCF_052625555.1. NCBI lineage: Eukaryota > Viridiplantae > Streptophyta > Magnoliopsida > Asterales > Asteraceae > Lactuca > Lactuca saligna. Next base: position 172,240,009 of record NC_136421.1, read on the forward strand.
CATGTTAAGTGGGAGATAATCGTAACACCCGTATATTCATGCTAGTCAATTTAAAGATAATAAGCATTAAAAATGACTTTTTGATAGAGGCTTATTTATAATAAATAATCTTAACAAATTTTTAGTATATGTCACAAGGTTTCCGTACATATAAAGAATGCCAAAATCCGAGTTATAACGAAGAAGTTATGACCTATTGAAGTTTCGCGACAAAATGAGCACGACACCGTGAACCGTAAAAAGTGAGTTTACGATAGATTACTTTTTAACCTTAATGATTTAAATGAAAGATGTAAAGTATGTCTCCACCTACGTGTGGATGTAAAGAACATCAAAAATGGAGCTCATATGAAAAACTTATGACCATCCGAAGATACAACTGTTTGAGAGCATGACGCGTGTTAGAAACCCTAATTTAACTGAACTCACGACGTGAGCATCATGTCTCATGACATGAGGATTCAAAACGCCACTTTTCAAACCTAGAAGACACACAACAAGCCTATGTTAATGACTAACGACTTAAACTTGAAACGCGTATAGACTACTTTAAGCCCCTCAAAAGCCCCTTTCGGAGATAGAAACACGCATGGAAAAGCGACGGGATGATCAGGACCAAACTCACGTCGTAAGGAATGCATGCTCATGAAGTGAGAATAAAGATTTTGGACTATAAATAGACGGTTCCCCCTCGTTGTTTTGGTTACGAGTTTTAACTCACTTCTACTTCCACATACACTACTTCAAGCCCCTCTAAAACCCCCAAAGCCTAGCAAACCCCCCAAACACCCTAAGAAAATCCGGAGCAATCAAAGTTCTCAAGAAAATAATCTTTTTTCAGTCAAACTCTGCCTACACAGAACTTTATTTTCACCAGAAACTCGTAATTTTAAGTAGTGAAGCGCTGCTCAAATCACCTCTCATCAAGTGAGTTCATGCCCTTGCGGTTTTACTATTTTTCACTGTTTGGGGGGGGGGGGGGGGGGAATACAAGTCTAACACAAGCATACTGTGTTACAATTAGATGATTACTAAATGTTTCTAAAATGACTTCAAATTACTGAAACACATTTAAATATTATCAAACTCCTTTAAAATGCTTTAAAAACTCTTTTAATATTATATATGCCAAAATCATACTTATATATATACAAGATTTAAAGGGCATAGGACTAATAATTCGCTTTATTTCTTTTTCCTTGTTTGGGTGTGGGATTAGGGTAGATTTATTTGTCTGAATGCCGTTTCAATTTTAATTATATATATATATATATATATATATATATATATATATATATATATATATGTATATATATAAAGTTACACCAATCAGATTTATTATCCTTTATAACATGCCAAGCAAATGGGTACTTTCATGAATAATTCACATCAAACTGAATACACAAATAAATTATAATAAATATAATTTATGTAACTCTTACACTATTTTCACTATTCTTGTATACAAGGTTTAACTATATACTTTTGTAAAAATTACTTTACCTATACTTTACATTAAAGGGGTACAAATACAAAGTACCGATTTAAACTAACGGGGTACAAATACAATGTACCGGTTTACATTAAAGGGGCATAAATACAACGTACCGGTTTACACTAATGGGGCATAAATACATCGTACCGGTTTACACTAACGGGGTACAAACACAACATACCGGTTTACACTAACGGCGTATAAATACAACGTACCGGTTTACAATAAAGAGAACATAACAATATACAAAACAGCCTTTTATAGTTTTGTTGTGAACTAAAACTATGTTATACTATTTTATAGTACAATAACAATTTTATAGTACAATAACATAACAGTTTTATGGTATTTAAGTCTACTTTCAGTTATATTAGAAAATATTGTATTTTCTGGAACAATAAACATGATTACTATTTCAAGAAACAAATAACAAACTTCTAAACATAAATACTTATAAACTCACTAACCTAAATGTTTCTACTCTTTTTTTTTCAAACCACTTGTATTCTCAGGAAAGTTAATAGACAGATACATTATCAGGCATTATGAAGACGGAGCATAGTGGCATTACGCTATATTATTTGTAATAGTTTTAATGTTATACAAGTAATTTTTTTGAACACAATGTAAATACTATATTATTAATTGGTTGTTTTTGCTTTGATTATTATTGTTGCATATGTTGTGATACTTATCTTGAAGTCATCCGCCCCCAGATGTTTCCACTACTCTGGTTTGGGGGTGTGACATATTGGTATCAGAGCAATGGTTATAGTGAACTAAGTATATCAACCTATAAAAGATATACAATTATAAATACAATGGGGCTAAAGTACTCTGACTAAAAGTATACTTTTAAAATATAAATAATATTTTTATAAGGGTATACATAGATAGATGCTTACATACTAGTACAAGAATAACAAGAAGAAGAAAACAAAAGTATTTAGATGTTGGACATTATAGTCAAACCTAGAAAATTATGTGATCATATATGGGATAAATATAGCCTGATCAACTATATTTATTTGAGATACGACCAACATGTATTTGGGAATGATAGTGGTGTTGCAACAAGTCTAAAATTTACTAACTATATACAAAGGAATACTAGAACCAAACATAAAGTTTAAAAATACTATAACAGTATTTTAGGAACTATAACGAACTTATGTGAAACTAAAAGATCCTTACTGGTAGGTCTATAATTACTGAGTGTATATGTTAAGGTTATATATAATTTAGATTTTATAGACTTAGAATTTGTGATTTTTGCACTACTGCCTGTTCCTGGTTTGGTTGTGGTCTTAGAGTAGGATCATTTATTCGAATGTCTATTTGATCTTGATTATATATAATTTGTATACACTATGTGATTATAGAAAGACTCGGTCAGGATCATCCTCGTAAATATAATTTTAAATAGAAATGTGTTAGTAATCTAATAGATTCTTTAGACACACCTATTCTCGTGCCAACATATCTAGACATCGCAACCTCACCACAACAACCAAAAGAGGAGTCAAGAAAGAACAGAAAGGGGTTCGGTAGGAAGATTCTGAGAAAGAATCAGACGAAGAGAAAGGCGCTAATGAGATCAATAATAAATCATAACTTACCAGAAATAGGCATCAGACTCTTTCACCTCTTTCTAAGATACATCCCTACGATGTGCAACCGAATTGCATGCATAGACTGGAGAAGACAACCGATGATCCACATTTAGCATACACACACTACACCATGCTCCCTCCAATTGAGTAATACCTCTGATTGTACCGTGAGAGGTCCACCTAGACATTCGGATTCAGATTCTCTATCATGGTGTAATTGAGATTAATGACAAATCTCGGAACATGACAGTGTAAATTCAATACACTCATGAAGTACAAAGGCACCATACGATTTCTATACCGAACATTCAAGAAGAATATGAAAACTATACGAACCACCTTCACTCCATAGAGGAAGAAATAACCTCTAGAAACAACAAATCTTTAAACTAAAACTAGAACAATCATAATAGACACAAAGCAGAAGAGACCACTCGCGAGACGTATGAATTAGCAGGACACATTATGCTTCATTTTAAAAAACTAATAAACTAAAGTGGACTAGTGAGTTAGTGATTACACAGCTCACACTATGTGTTAGGCTTATGACATCTTTCATCACGACTAGTTTTTGTAAATCAAGTGAGATACACCTTTCCAAAACCCATCAAACTTGAACCAACTAAAGGCCTTGATACCTATAATATGGTTTGGTAACTTAACATTTTTACAATACCTAGTTTTACTCTCTACCATAAAAACATCATAGGGATGTTGACAAAAACATTTAGAATCATACAAAAAAATGTGAAATGTATATGTGTACATACATGTATAAAATACACCTAGAAACAACCATAGTTACTTACAAACTTGTTTCACACCTTGTAACAAGATCATGTCTTCACATGGAAATAACCTTCCAACCAATGAAACACCGATTTCTCCATATAGACTTCACTACATTCCAAGTCGCCGTAACAGCTGCCGTGACATCTGTGATGGGATTCATGCATAAGAACTTTCCTATGTGCTCATGCAAACCCTAATTCTTGGATCTAGGTTTCTCTATCGTACATGCAATTGAATCCAAGACTTACAAACCATAATCTAGCATACATATATTTAAAACATTAAACACTACTAGATCTGAAAGTATACCACTTGGAAAAACCTATTGAATCTTCTTCTTCTTGAGCTTAGAGTCACAAATGTAACTCCTCTAATGGCTTACAAACACCACTAGCAAGAAGGCAATATTAGAGAGAGGGAAGGAAGCTAATTTTGGCCCTAGGGCTTCTCTTGGGAATCCAGTAACCGAAAATTGCAAGTGGGACTGTCTATTTATACTGTAGGCTGCTAGGGTTTCAGTTTAAACCCTAATGGACAACTTAGTCACCAAGCAGCCATAGGAACCTTATGGAATAAGGCCTTGGACGAAAATATGATGATCCTTCACCATAATTACGTTCCTCCTTAGTCCATTAGGTTTCCTAGCCCAAAACTCAACTATCACACATTTGATAGTTTTAGCCACATTATTTAACTAATCTCTTTTAGTCACCAAATCAATTCCTAATTAATTTATGACTAATATTAATTAAATAAATATGATTTCTCCTTTAATATATTATTCTTGTAACATATTAATAAACCATAATATCCTCTCTCTCTCTCTCTCTCACTCTCTCTCTATCTCTCCTTAAATTACCTTGTCTAGTTGCTTTGGTGAAGGCAACCCAAAAGGACCATGCAAAACCGGGTCAAATACATACCAAATATAGTTACGTGCCTAGACACTAATCCAATAGTCTCCCACTTGGATAAGTCTAGTAACTACATCTCAAATATGACTTCAGGATCCGGTTAGCACTCGTAGCTATTATACACTTCTGTCAACTCTGGTCAAAATCATGTCCTTCAGATAAGAGATCGTATAATCCTTTGTTCTAGATATCATGCCGAAAATAAATATTGTCTAGCATTTCATTCCTCGATCTTTGATTTGTTCGACATACAGCTTAGTTGAACACATCAACTTCATCCTGACCGTGCCTGACACATAAGTCAAACCAAATCATCGAGTGGCCAAGATATCGTTTTTATCCTCTTAGGATAAAAGAGCAAATAAACTTCGACTTATATGCTTTTATTATCCACTAGCTAAGTCACACACAATAACGTATTTTATAACATCAAGTTACTGATGCGTTTTCACATTATCAATGCATAATCAACTAGCAAACAATAACCATATCTCCAAGTTTTAAAGATTATATGATATTATCGTTTTGCGATCACTCGTGATAACTTTCATGAAGTGATACCTGCAAATGCGGGTTTATTCCAATGATCAAATCATATTTCATAAGCACTCATGAACTTTGCAAGAAACCTTTGCTATGTCTAAAATCTTTTAGACAATCTACAAACAAATTCATGACAATCTTCTTTCATATCTACTTCCAACATATGAGCAATCGTGGACTGTTCGAAGAATCTTATTATTCAGGAAGTCAAAACATGCAAAATAGAAACAATAGATAAATAATCAACACAAGATAGTAACCTTTCTTATAAATAACACACCTTAATTTAATCATCAAATGTTGAATAAAAAATTATCTATTACAAGTTTCCTACCTATCTAATCTAAACTAATATCGTCCTTTAGCACAACGCTCCTAGCGTGCTATAAATGCTCGACCCTACTTAGTCCCTTCATAAGGGGATCTGCTGGGTTATATTCTGACGATACCCTCTTCACAACGAGTAGTCCCTCTTCTACCCGATGTCTAATAAAATGGTATTTTATGTCTATATATCGAGATCTGCCATGATCCCTTGGTTCCTTGGTTAAGGAAATTGCTCCTTCATTATCACAAAAATTTCCATGGGTTCTTTTATGGATGGCACAACTCCAAGGTATCCAATGAAGTTTTTCAACCATATAGCCTCCTTTGACGCTTCTCTTTCCGCAATGTACTCTGATTCGCACGTTGAATCAACTACGGTCTCTTGCTGGGAACTTTTGCAAGTCACTTCTCCTTTGTTTAGGGTAAAGACCCAGCCTGACTGGGATCGATAATTATCCCGATTCGTCTGAAAACTAGCATCATTGTACCCTCGTACCATTAAGTCATCACTCTCACCGAGGACTAGAAACCATTCCTTGGTCCTTTGTAGGTACTTAAGAATATTCTTGACAGCAATCCAATTTGCTCTACCAGGGTTCCCTTAATATTTTCAGACCATGGTCAAAGCGAAGGCCACATCAGGGCGAGTACATGTCACAGCATACATATTCGAGCCAACTGGGGAAGCGTAAGGTACTCGGCTCATATCAGCTATCTCTGCCTCTGTACTCGGGCTCCGAGTCTTACTCAGTTTGGTATTGCATTGAATTGGTAACTCCCCTTTGCTGGAATTCTCCATACTAAAACACTTTAGTACCTTTTCCAAGTATGTATCCTAACTGAGTCCTATCAGTCTCTTACTTATGTTTCCCACTATCCTTATTCCCAGAATATATGTAGCCTTTCCGAGGTCCTTCATAGTGAAGCACTTCCCAAGGCAGGAGGAGGTTGGAAGTGATATGGGTGATGATGATATTGATGCTATGACGTGGAATGATTTTTCGACCATGTTCTAAGCTGAGTTTGCATAGTGATTGTGGTGCAAAACTTGTCACGAGAGTTTTAGGATCTCTGCAAGACTACTAAGATTGTGGCAGAAATCAATACAAAGTTCCGGGAGTGGGCTTTATTGATTCTGTAGTATGCAGTGGATAAACAAATAAAAAAGGTAAGGTACCTATGGAAGAGGGATGACATCAGGGAGTTTGTGAGTATATCAGAGTTTAGGACCTTAAATGATATGATTTCTAGAGCCTGAGAACGGAAGATCAATTTGGAGTACCTATGGAAGAGGGGGCAGATCATGTGCATGTAGAGGAGGGTCCCACGAAGAGACCCAAGACTTTATATCATCGATTGATGGGTAAGCAGGGTCATGGTGAGTGAGGAATATGTAGGATACTGCACGATGGGGTTTGTCGTTGTAGGTGTTTGGGCTGCTATAAGTGTGGCAGGGTCGGACATAACAACAAGGATTATCCTCCGAGGGTAAGCCCGTTATGTTTTCACCACAACGAAGTGGGCCACAAGAAGGCTAACTGTCCGATGATGAGGGGAGGAGCAGTAAGTGCACCTGGTCCGGTTACTTTGAGAATCACTGATGGTCGAGAGGGAGGGACAGGAGCCTGATTAGGGAGGAACTAAGCATTACAGTATCATACAAGGGATGCCAAGACTCCAGCAGGCGATATTGCTAGTATGTTGCCTTTTTTCCTTCTCTGTAGTTAATATTAGTATTTATATTGCTTGGGATTTTGTATCAATTTGGGGTAAGCATTATCTTTAGTTTAATTCTCTGTTGATTGCTTGGGAAGTATAATCAAGAAGTCTTATATAACATTTTGCATGCCATGAATCATTAGTGGGTTAGCAAGAGGTTGTATCTTGTTGAGCGAATTTCAGTGTGTTTAGTTTTTGTTCCGGTTCTTTTATGGGTTTAGTTCAGGGGTCTTTTTTGGAAGGTATATGATCAGGTTCAACTGGTTAGTCTCTAGTATAGTCGGGGTTATGTGGTTTTAGCAGGTGAGCTTGGTTGGCCACCGTGAGTGCCAGGGGAATTGATTTATTGATGAGATTACAGGGAGTGTTTATATGGATTTCGAGAATTGTGCGGACATTGGGATGGGCTAGTGAAGGAACACTAGATTTGGTAAGCAAAGTTTGTCGGCGGTTTGACCATAAGGAGGATAGATGAACTGGGAGTCCATCAGAATTTGTGGACTGAGAGAACTTCATTGAATTGAAGTGGGGGGAACCGTTTAGTTTTCCGGGAGTGAGAATAGTTGTGAAACTAGGATGAGTTTCACATTTACTTTTGCAGAGAAGTCGACTCAAGTGGCCGTCTCAACTGAGGATTATGTGAGTTGGGAGTTCAAAAAACTTCTAGCAGTTGGTTGGTGCCTTCTTGGTGATGGATAGCAGGCTTTTGATGAACCCATGTTGGGGTTCCAAGCATGGCCCGAGACCCCCTTTTGGCGCATATTTTGGGGAGTGTTCGACTTAGGATGAGTATGGAGATATTGATAGATGATTGATAAGACCATAGGCAGTTGCCATTGCAAGATAGTAGTGTTGTAAAACTGCAGGGTGACCCGTAGCATTCACTGGGTTGGCATATAGCGTAGGAGTGTTGTAAGACTACAAGTTGGACCATAGCATTTACTGGGTTGGCAGGTAGTGTGAGAGTGTTTTAAGACTGTGGGGTGGCCTGTAGCATTCACTAGGTTGGCAGATAAAATGGGAGTGTTGTAAGACTACGAGCTGACCCGTAGCATTCACTAAGTTGGCAGATAGTGTGGGAGTGCTGTAAGATTGCGGAGTGGCCCATAACATTCACTAGGTTGGAAGATAATGTAGTATTGTTGTAAGACTACGGGGTGGCTCGTAGCATTCACAAATGCTTATAACGAAGAGGTCATGGAAAATCCAGGATTAGTTATGGGATTCTTTGAATGGATTAGACCAGAGTTGGCCAGTTTGAACAAATGTGGGAAGGATACAACATTCATGGAATTAGGAAAGTGGTAGGTCGTCGGAGATCGGGTGCGATATAAGACTAAAGTTGGTCACGTAGCATTCACTTTTAGCATTGGATTTGGTGGCGTGAACTTTATCGGGCTGATATGATCGGTTGGAGCCATAGGTGGCGAGATAGCATGGGCAATTATTTCCAGATGAGGCATTCTTTCGGAAGTCACGTGGGGCAACTGTGTGTGTCTTTTGACTCAGCATTTGGGTGGGAATCCGGTGAATCAGTGAGTTGGCAAGTATGTTGGGACCGGGAAGGTCTCGGTTGCTTTTTGAAAGCAGCTAGGGAAAAGCAAGATGAGTCGGGCAGTATTAATGATTTGGAATTCGTGTGTAGAGTCGCTTGTTATTCGGGGAATATGCTAAGTCACTTGTAGTTTGGATTAAATAATCTCAAAGTAACTGATTTTACTATGTTGCGCAACTCTCGTCATAGTCTAACTGTTGCAGGTAAGACTCTTCTACTCGAAGGATTATCTGAGCCTTTTCAAGTATAAGTGTTCTACAACATTATATGGTCAGTGATTTTGTTCCCAAAGGAAGCATGAAGATAATCAAGGGTTGGAAGCATTTTGTTTTGTCTGGAATTCAATGAGGATTTGGCATGGTAGTAGTATAGTGTGGATGGTCTGTTGAGGATTCAGACTAATTTGAGATATTAGTATTTGGGGAAGGTAGAAGTGGTCTTCTACATGGGATTAAGGATTCGTTCTTCATCGGGTTTGGATATTTTTGCTAGGGTTAGGTTTGGTTGCCTTTGGTAAGGCTGTGGTATTCCTAGGGGTTGTGATTGTGTTGTTCAAGATGTATGGTGTGCTGGAGTGATAAGTAATGATTTCGAGGATGAACTCTAATTTAAGTTGGTATGAGTTGTAACGCCATGTCCCAAATCGTTACCCATTTGGGTGTGGGAGATGTAATGTAGAAGATTCAGGCATTCGGATATGGTTTTGGAGCCAATAGGTATTCTGCTAAAATGATAGCATGGGCTTTTTATGGAAACTAGATTTTTGTTCGGGAAATTTTTCCACAAGTATGAGTTGATAAAAGTGTAGAGATTCTCATTACCTTTTCATGTATATAAGGATCGTCGCATAACAAAGAAGTTATGGCCTTCGGAGTATTTTAGGGTCTAAGAGGAAACCCTAGTATGTGGGGTGTACATAGGGAGTACACATGACGTACTAGTGTGAAGGGCTGTATGATGGGCAAACATTGGTGTATGCTTAGCGTACCCAGAAGGAAGAATCATAAAGCCTCGGCCTCTTACATTAGGCATAGGAGGGGTGCTAAAACCCTAAATTTTGAGTAAGTGTGCCCCATTTAAGCATCTTAAGTCTTTAGGGCTGGCCTCTTTAACATCCCCCAAACCTTCTAAACCCCTAAATCGACCCCTTAGCCTCTTGGTGGTGTTCTTGAGCTAATAAGAAAAGTTTGGTGCCCATTTTTTTCTTTGTAAAGGAAGTAGAGAATCTTGAATTTTCCTTGTTTAGTGGAAAGGTTTTGGATCCAGAATCATCATCTTTTGGGAAAGTTTTCTGAGGTGTCAATTTTAAACCTTGGCATGTAGATGTTTAGATCTCCTTATGGCTTATTTTGTAATGCTTTTGGTACTTTTTGGGTTAATGGAAGAGTTAAGACGTTTCAAGGGCCTATCCTTTTAGATCTGAGTTTGTATTGGACTCCTTAAGTGTAAATGTGCAAGCTTTTTGAGATCTTTTGTCACATACAAGCATTAAGTCACTTATTAAGTCCTTTATAAGCTTAATAGCTTCATTTAGCCATGCATGAACGTAAAGTTAGCAACTTTACGTGATAATCTAGCTCAAGTAAGTCATATCTATGTTTTGTAGCTTTCTCTTAAGGGATTAAGTGTTGAATCAAGTTTTAGACTGAAGAGGGTGAGTACAATGGGTGTATAAGTATGTACGCTAAGCGTACAAGCCTCCAAGTGAGTACACGGTGCGTACATGCTGAGTACGCCCCTAAGTACTCAATCTATTAGGCCTTGCATGTTTGGGCTTCAGGTTTGGGCCATCTTTTGTGCTTAATTGCTTGGTGTCATTATTGGATCATCTGAATGCAGGTATTTGGACTAGGAATAATTGGTGGGCCTTGAGGTAAGGACCATGTAGGGATTTGGGCTCAATTTGGAAAATTGGTCCATATGTGGGCCTTGGATGGTTAATTGTGTTTGGACCTTTTGGATAGAAAGATTGGGCCTTAGTCTTGGGCCAAAATAGGTAAGGAGTAAAATGGTCTTTTTACCTTATGTATGGATTGAAGGATATAGATTTGAATCCAATTGTTAATTGTGTGTTATTTGATATTGATAACTTGGGGAATTGTTGGAGTAGCAGCTAGGGATTATCAAAGTGATAGAACAGTGCGAGGTGAGTCTCCTCACTATACAATTGGGTCAAAGGCACCAATGTCGTCCTATTGGTTTATTTGTTATAGGAAGACCATGTAACACCTGGTTCAGGTATGGGTTGGAAAGTTGCCAATTTGGGAAGTTTTTATGCATGGACGCGGCGAGTTGGGAGATCAACTCGTCGAGTAGGTTCGTGTCATCTTGGACACGGGTAGGAACTGACTCAGCGAGTCGAAAAGTCCGACTCAACGAGTCAGAGCTGTTTATAGAAAACCCTAGTCTCGGGGTTTCCCCTATATAAACGTCATAATCCACCCTAGTACTCTCCATTAACACCATAGAAGGATGTTCACGGCCGCAAACCCTCTAGTGTGTGAAGAAGGAACAATTGGGAGCTTATCTTTGATATTTTGTGGAGGATTCCAGGTTTGAAGAGGAAATATCAAGGGAGAAGTGTTAGATCAAGCATCTATTTCGTGTTGGGCATCCGTCTGAGATATTATTCTGCTACCTTAAGCCTTGATTTCTTTTTGGAAGTTATGGTCAACCATGAGGAGATGGAAGCAAACTTAGATCTAGACCTATCACAAGGATACGATTCCAGATCTGGACCTCCTTAGGTCCCAAATATCATAAAGTTGCACCATTTATTTAAGTTATCCCCTCTCCATGCATGAAAACCTTGTTAAAGGTTAGTTTTGGTGTCTTGGCCATATGAGGCCTTGCATGCATGTAAAGTTTGCTACATTACATGACATCCTCACTAGGAGATTATGGATTTGGAGTTTGAGGCCTTAAATCCCACTAGAATGGACCGAATATGTGAGAACTCGTCGAGTCGCTACGATGACTTGGCAAGTCGAGAGGGTTTTCTCATTCACGACCAAGCGTTTATGGTCGAAGGTTTATGGCCAAGGGTTCACGGTCAAGGGTGTTCGGTTGGAAGTTTACGATCGTAAAAATCAAGGAACTCGACGAGTCTTGCGGATGACTCGGTGAGTCGATGAGTGATGCCAGGAACTCGACAAGTAGTTGGTTCCACTCGACGAGTTGTGGTCAACATTGAGTGTTGACCTTGACTTTGACTATGTCCAGGGTTGACTCTGAGGGAATTTATGGGATGGTGTTAAATGAATCACTTGTTGGTTATAGGTAGTTGAAAAGAGACATTGTCGAATACATTTGAATTCATCGTACCAGTCCAGCATTCCAAAGGTGAGTCTTCTCACTATATACATGGGTCTAAGGCATGAAGGCTTGCCCATGATGTAATTATGATTTATGAATTAGTCATTCTGTGATTTGATATGATATGTTATTGTGTGTTTTGCATAAAAGACCCCGGGGGGAGGGGAAGCCCATGGCATTGGATGTAAGACCATGTGGGGTCGCCCATGGCAGTCCTAGGTTAAGACCATGTGGGGTAGCCCATGGAATTGGATGTAAGACCATATGGGGTAGCCCATGGCAATCCCAGGTAAAGACCATGTGAGGTAGCCCATGGTATTAGATGTAACACCATGTGGGGGTAGCCCATGGCAGTCCTAGGTTAAAGACCATATGGGATAGCACATGACATCCTTATGGATTTTATGTATGCATGAATTATGTGATATATGTAGCTTATGGCTAATTCATTATGTGTATGTGGTTTGTGTGTGGGATATGCTCTGGGGGACTCACTAATCATTTCACTTACAGGTTGTTGATTTATTTCAGGTACATCTGAGCCCAAGGGAAAAGGCAAGGCATGATGGCACGGCGTACACTCTATCTCTCTTTCACTTATATGGTCTGTAAACACTCTGATGTTTTAAAAATAAGATTTTATGCATGTGGATTTTAAAATAGTTGTGTTGGGATTTTGTGATTTATGCAAATGAGTTTGATTAATTAAAATGAAAATTTTCTTCGTAAAATTTGGGTTGTTACAAGTTGGTATCAGAGCCTTGGTTTGAGGGATTCGGGCACACACTTGGGTGTGTAAGGACTCAAACTAAGGAAATGGTAAAAAAAATTCAAATTTTTTTTAAAAGGAAATGAAAATATGAGAATGCAACGCACATGATCAGCCGAGCCAAGTAAGTGGTTCCCTAATATGTTAACCATGTTATATTGATATTTAAGCCTTGTTGATTATGTGGAACTTTCTATGTGTATGCTTTTTAAATTGTATACAGTTAGGAGCTTATAGCCTAAAAATGATTGATTTGGCCTTATTTTCGGTTCCTTGTTTGGTTGTGGTCCTAGGGTATAATCTTTTATTTGAAAGTCTGTTTGATCTTTTTCTGTGTACAATTTGCATGCATGAAGGCAACATGTTATGAGTGGTTTGATTGATATGAGTAGAGTAAATCTTAGGATAGCCTAAGATTTTGTAGGCGATAGTTGTGGGATAGGGTTTGGTCACGGGACAAATTAGAGCCTTCGGGTAGAATAATGGGGAAAGGTATAGGTAGGTGTGGAAGGTAGTATTGGGCCCGTACTACTGAAAGCACAAGACCTGTACCCGAACCAATGGTAGATCTAACAATTTCAAAGAGGACCGATGCGGGAAGATCCCTTATATGGAAATCCTGATCATTGTGATTTATGATATTTCAGTTCAGCATGGTGATGACACAATTTGGAGTGGGTGGGTCAGGTTCGGGATTTGGATTAGGAGACACTACTGAGGTCATTATTGAGAGGCTGTGTGATATTATTGCAGTCAAGGTTACCAGGGGCATCCTTGATGCTACCCCAGTCATTTTTGGGACAATCAAGGAAAGCATAATGGAGATCATGGAGGAGAGACTCATATCATTTAGGGATGAGATTGTTGCGGGTTAGTCAGGGGCCTGAACTCCCTCATCCCGGGAGTTAAAGGCGAGTGGGGCGCCGAATTTCTTTGGGGTCAGAGACCCCATTGTCAACCGATGCTGGGTAGCACATATTGAAAATGCCCAGTGCATGATTTCTTGCCCGGATGCAGCAAAGGTTGGGTTTGCTTCTTATATGCTGAGAGATAGGGTTCGAGATTAGTATGGCGAGGTTACTAGCCAGGTGGGGTCAGCTAGGGTGGCTGGGATAACATGGGCCGAGTTTGTTCGGTGATTTGATTCAGAGTTTGCACCACCTATTGAGGTGTAAAGGTTAGTGCGGGAGTTTCATGACTTGCAGCAGACCACCGAGACTGTGGCAGAGATCACCGCCAAGTTTCGAGAACGAGCTTTGTTGATCCCACAGTATGCTACCGATGAGGAGTTAAGGCAGACCTGATACCATTCCATGCTAAGGGATGATATTCGGGAATTTGTGAGCTTTACAAGGTGCAAAACCCTAAATGAAATGGTGGAGAAGGCCCGTGAGAGGGAGATGGAGTTGGATACCCGCACAAAGCGGAAAACTGAGCAGGTGCTGGCAAAAGCAATAAGTTTTGGGATGCGCCAGGAACTTTGAATTCCCCGCTTGAGGTGGAGATTGCAGATGACCGCGCTGTTAGTGCTACAAGGGTGTATCGGGACTATGTCCTGAATGTGCTTGGTGAGAGATTTCGTGTCGACTTAGTCTCAATACCGTTGCGAGGGTAGAAAGTTATTATCGGAATGGATTGGTTGGGGACCAACAGGACCATGATTGACTGTGAGCATCAATTGGTGAGGGTTCGAACCCCAAGTGGGGGAGAATTCATGATACATGGTGACAGGGCATCGCATGGGCCAGCCCTCTGTTCGGATACGAGGGCTAGGACGTTGTTGTAGTAGGGTTGTTCAGGATTCCTGGCTTATATCTCGGATACAAGGTTAGAGACAACGAAGGATGTAAGTAGTGTGCTGGTTGTTCAGGACTTTTGGGATGTTTTCCTCAAAGAATTACCAGGAGTGCCTCCAGAGAAGCAGGTAGAGTTTCGAATTGATTTGGTGCCAGGTGCCGCTCCGATAGCGAAGGCACCATATCGGTTGGCACCAACTGAGATGGAGAAGTTATCTACACAGCTTCAGGAGCTACTTCACCGAGGGTTCATTCGTCTGAGCAGTTCCCCGTGGGGAGAACCGATACTTTTCATGAAAAAGAAGTATGGATCCCACAGGATGTGTGTCGATTATAGGGAACTAAACAAGCTAAAGGTGAAGAACCATTATCCGTTGCCGAGGATTGATGATTTGTTCGATCAGCTGCAGGGTGCGTCTTGGTTTTTCAAGATTGATCATCGGTCAGGGTATCATCAGATGAGGATTAGAGATGAGGACATACCGATGACGTATTTCAGGACTCGGTATGGGCACTATGAGTTTGTGGTGATGCCGTTTGGGCTCACCAATGCCCCATCAACATTCATGGATCTCATGAATAGGGTGTTCAAACCAATGCTAGATCGTATGGTGATCGTTTTTATTGA
Source organism: Lactuca saligna (assembly GCF_052625555.1). Classification (NCBI taxonomy): domain Eukaryota; kingdom Viridiplantae; phylum Streptophyta; class Magnoliopsida; order Asterales; family Asteraceae; genus Lactuca; species Lactuca saligna. Next base: position 172,255,475 of record NC_136421.1, read on the forward strand.
TGACGTTTTAGTCTATTCTAAGACCAGGGAGCAGCGTGAGCAGCATTTGAGGGAGGTGCTGGAGACACTAAGGGCTGAAAAGTTGTATGCCAAGTTCTCAAAGTGTGATTTTTGGCTGTGAGAGGTACAATTTTTGGGGCATATCATCAATCAGGAGGGCATTTCGGTTGATCCAGCCAAGGTTGAGGCTGTGATGCGATGGGAAGTACCAAAGAATGCATCAGAGATTCGTAGCTTCTTTGGCTTAGCGGGGTACTACCGGAGATTTATTCAAGACTTCTCCAAGATTGCTGTTCCATTGACCCAGTTAACTAAGAAGAATGTGGCGTTTCGATGGGGCTCGAATCAACAGTTGGCATTCGATACCTTCAGGCAGAGGTTGTGTGAGACCTCAATCTTTGTACTACACGAGGGGTTAGATAATTTGGTAGTATATTGTGACACTTCGATTTCAGGGTTGGGTGCAGTATTGATGCAGAGGGGGCACGTGATAGTGTACGCCTTGTGACAGTTAAAGCCACATGAGGCGAATTACCCCACTCACGATCTAGAACTGGGGGTAGTGGTGTTTGCCCTCAATATTTGGAGGCATTACTTCTGTGGAGTGCGATGTACCATTTACACTAACCACAAGAGTCAGAAGTATTTAATGGATCGGAAAAACCTCAACATGTGACAGAAGATGTGGTTAGACGTGCTAAAGGACTATGATTGCGAGATTCTATATCATCCAGGGAAGGCTAACGTAGTGTATGATGCTTTGAGCCGTAAGACAGTGGATTCCCCAATTGGGAACATGTGTTTTGGAATGAAAGTGATCTCTCCATTGTTAGAGATGATCAAGGAGGCCCAGGTCGAAGGTGTGAAGAAAGAGAAATGGAAAATAGAGAGAATCCGAGGACAGTATCCTTTGTTTGTTAATGATGGTCGTGGCCACTTGATGCAGTGTGGTCGGGTGTGGGTACCGGTGACTAGGGGAGTGGGAAAGAAGATATTGGAGGAAGTGCATAAGTCCAAGTTGTCTATACATCCTGGAGCTACGAATATGTATAGGGACTTGAGGCTGAATTATTGGTGGCCCTGCATGAAGCGGAAAATTACTTGGTTTGTAGAACGGTGCTTCACCTACAGGAAGGTCAAGGCTGAGCATCAACGGCCTCATGGTAAGGTCCAACCACTACCCATTCCCATGTGGAAGTAGGAGGAGATCACAATGGACTTCATAATGAAGTTGCTAAGGACGACGAGAGGTGTGGATGCCATATGGGTGATTGTGGATAGACTGATGAAGAATGCCCATTTCATTCCGATTTTTGAAAGTGTATCCGCGGAGAAGTTGGCATATATTTACATACAGGAAGTGGTGGTGAGGCACGGGGTACTAGTGGCGGTAGTCTCGGATAGAGATGTTCGATTCACATCTAGATTCTAGAAGAAGTTCCAAGGAACTGGGCACCCAGTTATACTTTAGCACGTTGTATCACCCACAGAAAGATGTCCAGAGTGAGAGGACGATCCAGACTCTGGAGGACATGCTTCGAGCATGTGTATTAGATTTTGGAGGAAGTTGGGACACATACCTACCATTGGCAGAGTTTTCATACAATAAAAGTTACCATGCCAGTATCGACCGAGCTCCATTCGAGATGTTATATGGTCGGAGGTGCCAAACCTTGGTTTGTTGGAATGAGGTTGGATACCGAGTCATGAGAAGCACTGAAGTAGTGCTCAAGACTACTGGGCTGATTCAGCAGGTGTGCGACCGGTTATAGGTCGCGTAGAGCCGTCAGAAAAGCTATGCTGACCGATGGTGCTCAGATATTGAGTTTCAGATGGGGGATTTCATGTTGCTGAAGGTGTCGCCCTGGAAAGGGATCATTAGGTTTCAGAAGTGGTGCAAGCTGGGGCCTCGTTATATAGGCCCGTTCAGAATCACGACCCATGTGGGCAAGGTGGCACCTGGTTCGGGAATGGGTTGGAAAGTTTCCAATTTGTGAACGTTTTATATATGGACTCAACAAGTTGGGAGATCAACTCGTCCAGTAGGTTCGTGTCATCTTGGACGCAAGTCAAAACTAACTCAGCGAGTTGGAAGGTCCGACTCGGGGAGTCAGAGCTATTTAAAGAAAACCCTAGTCTTGGGGTTTGCCCCCTATATGAACGTCATAATCTGAAAGACCCCAACTTTCGTATTTATGAAAGACCCAAACTCTCATACTATTTCAAAAGATTTCTTAAGTTACTTCCTCAAAAGATGTTACATGCATATTTATAAAACAATATTTTATATTGATAAAGTGATTACAAAGGATTGGATACAAACCGACTAAGTTTTATTACATTTCATGTCTACCCAAAAATCTACTATTCATATACATACATTAACATTAAAAATACAGAGAAATACTATTAATTATTCTAAATCTTTCAGCAGTATAAAGCTATATTGGAATACTCATCACCTGCAATTGTTAAATATTGGGAGGAATAAGCGATAACACTTAGTGAATTCAATAGATAGATACAATATAATCTTATGCCTTACATATAACAATATGAAAGAAGCAGAAGGGAACAAGAATACATATGTGAAATCATGTGACAAGCGTTCATAACAATCAAAGACTTTATTCAAAGATATTCTTTTCAACGAGACATAACGATTTCAATACTTGATATGTATCAATAAAGCTTTGGCCCAATTGGCACATAAGACTTACAATTTCTGATTAACATTTAGGTAGATTTCAGGCTTATAGCCCTGTCTAACCATTTGCCAATACCATAGAATAGAGTTCATTCTCTTACGGAGTCATGCTCTACATGGTCAGAGGCTACATACCATTCCTATCAAACCTTATGCCAATGCCATAGAATAGAAGTCATTCTCTTACGGAGACATGTTGTACATGGCCAGAGGCTACGTACCAGTACCAATGTGAATCTAAGTCCTTTCACTGATCACATGGTCAAACGTATTATAATTGCTATAAACATAGCGAATAAAATAACACGGGAGATTAACTCAGAATAATAACACTGAGAAGAACATAGCACATATAACACATAACATACAATTGTTCCTATATATTGAACTCATCTGAAGTTAACCGGGGGTTAAAATAGTAATTTGGACAACATTTCAGCTTTAAATATGTCTTTCTATGTTGAAAACCAGGAGCTTTATTGAAAACCGGACTCTGCGAAGGTAGGGCTTCAAAACCGAAAAGATAAAATTTTTGGGCTTCTCGGGGGTCTCGGGACGTGTTTCGGGTGCTAAAATTGATTCCCGAGCTTCGGGAAAAGTCAAAATAGTGAAAATATGGAAAAAGGGGCCAAAAATGGAAATTTTCCAATTCTAGCCGGGAGGGTTCGCACCCTCCTATTTATAGGGGCGAGGTTCGGATTCTGTGGCTGAGAAGCGACGACGTGGCTGCTGGAGCGAAGGCCACGAAGCGAGAGGAGGGGTGAAGACATGTACCTGTGAGCTTCAGACATCTGGTAGGAAGGGCGAAGGCCACGAGGCCGCTGCGAGGCTCGGACGTGGCACCGGGTGCGAGGCGGGTACGCAAGACGTGTCTCGCGTCGGACTGTCCACCGATGCGAGACGTGTCCCCTTCCTACTGGACCTCGGCCTCGGCAAATCCTCTTGTGACACCTGCTGACTTCGGATTTGGCCACGTCTCCGGTGACGCACCTGCTTTGTGCGAGGTGACGTGGCCGGTACTATTCATGTGAGATTTTTCGGAAAATGTGCCCCGAACTTCTAAAATCCATAACTTTCACATATGAGCTCCGTTTTTGACGTTCTTTATATGCATGCGTAGCTAAAATTACGCTCTACAACTTTTAATTAGACTTCGTCAGCTAATTTTGAGGTTAATTTTAATATTATTATTTTTAACAGAGCAGGACAGGAAAATCCGTTAAAAATTCATAACTTCTTCATCCGACATCCGTTTCTGTCAGACTTTTTACCGTTGTACTACATATGACGAGACCTTCGATTCTCGTTTAGGATGTATCGGTCAAATATCGCTCGATCTAAAATTCGAGTTTTTAGCTGTCTACTGGTAAGTTGAAACTTCGAAAAATCATAACTTCCTCATACGAAGTCAGATTTTAGCGTTCTTTTCATCGAATTTATCAATTTAATGAATACTACGACTTTCATTTAGATTTCTAAGGCTAAAAATTAGTTTATTAAAAACTCACTTTTTACGCCATTTGGCACCGTGCCGGTTTTGTCGCGGTTCTTCGGTTGGTCATAACTTCTTTGTTATAACTCGGATTTCGACGAGGTTTTCGCCTACAAGTTTCTAACGAGATGATTTACAACATCAAATAATAAAATTTTACTTATTTAAAATTTTATATTTTCACTAATTTTCACTATTTGGCTATTAATTGGAATCTCATAAGACTTCCAATATTTTATGAGTGATTCTAAACATAGTTTTACTTCCTTTCTAGTAAAAACTAGCTGTTAGAACTCAACACTCAATTTTATTCACTTTTAATAATAACAATACACAATTTCAGAACGTGTATGTTACAAATACCTCCTCCTTTTGAGGATTTCTTCCCCGAAATTATAACGATTAAAACAATTAGGGATACTTCACTCTTATTTCATTCTTATTTTTTCCAATTATAATTTGGGCCTCGATGGTGCTTCGACTTGACAATCACCAACTTCATTTATTTATTACGTAAACTAGTCGTTCTTTCATTTACAATCTCTTCTACTTATTATCCAGTTTCACCTCGGATAATAGAACCATTTCATCATATATGCTTAACCTTTACACATATAGCTCACATGAAACATTTCATGAATATCTGTCAAATTTTCAGTCAATTCCAAGCATTATGCTTGCTTACTTCTTCCAAAGTAGTATAACGCCTTTTCATGAAATACTTTCAGTATTACTAAATCATCCACCCGGAATTCTACGGGTCGTCTCCTCTTTTCTGCATAGGACATTTGTCGATCCTGAGCCGCTTTTATTCTTTCTTGGAAAATTTGTATCTTGTTAATGATGTCTTGATTCATTTTAGATCCTCTAAAGATTTTCCGTCTTACGTCACCTCAACATAATTGAGTATGAGATTTACGCTCGTACAGTACTTTATATACCTTCAGTATGTTTTCTACTGTTTGGATTGCTCTCTTCTTTTGACCATTTGTCTGAGGATGATAAGTTGTACTAAGAGCAACTCGAGATCCTAATTCATGCTTCATTCTCACCCAAAAGTGAGGAGTGAAATGAGTATCACAGTCGGAAATAATTTATAGTGGCGCATCATGACTTGCCACAATTTTGTCTAGGTAACTTACGTGTATTTCTTCAATGGAGTCGTTTCACGTGTGGCGAGAATATATGTACTCTTCATCAGCCGGTCGATAATTATTCAAAGGTTATCATCATTCACAGTTTTCTTCTCCTCTTTCAAGGTATCAACTGTATAAGCCGGATAAGTAGAATATCCATTCGACATAATTTATGAGTTTTTAAGAAAGAATTTATTACTTTCATCATAGACATAAATAGGATCTTCCCTTTCGATAGGGATACATATCATCTCTTTCTAGATCAAGAGCTTTGCATGGTTCTTTAACAACCAATCCATGTCGAGAATAATATCAAAGATAGGAATTAGGTTAGCAGGAAGATTATAACTTTCAATTCCTATAACACTAACTCTATAGGCTTTATCAACAAGTAATGGTATATTTCCTATGTTATCTATATGAAATGATTGGACAACTGCGTAACAAGTAATTTGCAAAGAATATGCGAATTTATAAGGCACAAAAGAATCTGAGGCATTGAAATCAAATAAGATGTGAGTAGATCTAGAGTTTACGAGAAAATTACTAGTCACAACATTCGAGTTTTTTGAACTTACTTCCTTTGTGGTAATCTAAAATGTACGATATTTAGCCTTTAGTTTGCCAAACGATTGTCAAATTCATCAAACTTCCTAATTACTGACAGTGTTCAAATTTGCACCCGCTCTTCATTCTCTATTGAACATTTGATCTTAATCTTTGAGTTAAAACTCAATTCTAATTGCAGATTCCTGCTCCTTCTTGGTTTACAGACTAAACCCAAGATAAGGTCTTTACTTTTGCTATAACAACAACTCGAATGGTCATATTCTAATGACCTTTGATTTTATCTCGCACAAGACACATAACGATTCAAACTCTTATATTAGAATCAGATCGAATAAATCGAGCTGATAGAATAACGAAAACAAAAAGAGTTTGATCAATACGTAGATGCTTTGGAACAGAAAGAATAGCACTACGTATCTCTAATTCGTGCTTTCGGACCTACACATCTTTTAGCTTTTGGCACCTCCTCCTTTTTAGTTGGAGTACTCTTTGACTGTTGAACGGAAACTTGAATCCCCGTCATTTGTCAAATAAGAGTAAGGAAGAAACATTTCTTGTGTTCAGTAACACCACATAACAAGTCACATCTCTGGCTAATGATTGCTCAGCTCTTTAATGAAAATCGTTATATTTCTATCGACTATCTCGACCGTTTACTTCTTCAGTATTCTTACTGATGTTTTGTCACTATATAAGCCATGGTTCTCTGAACCAATTAACTCCTTTCGCGGATCTGTACTAATCAAACTCGACTCTTTATTAAGATTTGAACGATAATTATCTTCGTAGTCATTACCGAAACAAAGGTAACGACACATATGAATAAAACAAAATCATTTACTAGATTCTTGGTAACCTTGTGACTTTTCCTGATCCAAGTGTGAGTCCTGTGCTTCCAGTAGTATAGGCCTCTACTACTATTCACACCTACTCATACTCGTCCCAAGTATTGTCTCGCAGTTCTCAAGTCACCATTCAAAAGTTTTCACAGAGCAACATATCACACATGAACGTGTTTAAACAGATACATACAAGAGTTTCTCCTAGACTCAACTAGGATTTTCACGTTTCTATCAAACATATATTGGACTACTTATACTCGCCTTCTAGGATTCTTCTCATGCGTATGCTCGATTTAATATATCCTAATACTTTTCCATAGGTCGATAGAAATTTACTTCCATTTCTTCATATTAATTCTTTCTTGAGTAGTCTCTACTCTACAAGATACATTATTCCAAAATTTACTTTAGCAGCATGGAGATAAATGGTCTTCTACTATCTGCATCATCTTCTAACTTATGCAAACCATCATGCACATTTGTTCATTTCTTTATTCTTCCTTGACATCGTTATTCTTGTATCTGAGTAAGTCTAAGTCTACTTCATAGGAGTCTATCCTAAGAAGTCTATATCTTAGTTGCATCTCAGTAGGCTTTACTAGCTTCAACTTGGTTCTCTGTCATTCCTGACTATAACATCTCTTCATACGATACTACGGGTGTATTTCTTCTTCAATTAAGCATTCTACCTTACTTAAACAAGTAATTTGCTTAACCATTTACCGCTAAATGACTCAATTCACCATCCCAATCTTGTATGTTAAAGTCGGCTTAACACACAGTGGAACTTTATATCACAAAGTCTTGACCTATTGAGTCTGAAAACTTCATTAGCCTTTCTTTTGATCTTTATTTAATTCTTCTAATCTTGTACCACATCAATTGAGATACTATCAAAGTATTTATCGCCATCTTTGGTTCTTTCGACTTTCTAAACAATCATTGCTTCAATCTGAACAGCGATAGAACAACTTCGTGGATTTGTACCAACACGTTTATCTTGTCCAAACGTGTTTCAAACGCACATCTTTCTTCCAAAGATGTTATTATATATCAAACATACTTTAAATGTATATTACCACTCTATTGGTATTTATACACTTATTACGATAACAATTCATATTTATTATTTTACGATATCTCACGATCGTTTATTTATAAACTTATGGATGTCAACTATCATAAGTCTCTTTACACTCCGAAAAATCCTTTTATGAAAATTCTTAAAATTTTCTAAACCATGGTCGGCAACAGACCTTAAGCTTTCTCACATAATAGAATATATGGCATATCTCTTCTCTATATTCATTTATCATTTAGTACATAATAGAATATAAGGCATATCTCTTCTCTATATTCATTTATCATTTAGCACATAATAGAATATAAGGCATATCTTCTCTTAATATTCTAGTGATTGCCTCCATTAGGTATTCAACCTAAGATATATCGTATCATCTTTACTTAATAATTCTTGTTTAAGTTTAGAAATTCTTAAAATTTCTAGTTCACTTAAACTAATTTTCTTAAAATTTTAAAGTAACTTAATATCTTAGAATACTAGGGTTTATCACTACCCAATCCCCCACTTAAATATTTCCTATGGTTTGTATCCATATACTTATTACGAATCAGCTCATATATTGAGCTTCCAACAGTTTAAGTCTAAATACCAATTCGTGATATTTAGTTCACTTAAACCATTGCTCTGATACCATGATTGAAAGACCCCAACTTTCATATTTATGAAAGACCCAAACTTTCATACTATTTCAAAAGATTTCTTAAGTTACTTCCTCAAAACATGCTACATGCATATTTATAACACAATATTTTATATTGATAAAGTGATTACAAAGGATTCGATACAAACCGACTAAGTTTTATTACATTTCATGTCTACCTAGAAATCTACTATTCATATATATACATGAACATTAAGAATACAGAGAAATACTATTAAGTATTATAAATCTTTCAGTAGTATAAAGCTATATTGGAATACTCATCACCTGTAATTGTTAAATATTGGGAGGAATAAGCGTTAACGCTTAGTGAATTCAATAGATAGATACAATATAATCTTATGCCTTACATATAACAATATGAAAGAAGCAGAAGGGAACAAGAAGACATATGTGAAATCATGTGAAAAGCGTTCATATCAATCAAAGACTTTATTCAAAGATATACTTTTCAATGAGACATAACGATTTCAATACTTGATATGTATCAATAAAGCTTTGGCCCAATTGGCACATAAGACTTACAATTTCTGATTAACATTTAGGTAGATTTCAGGCTTATAGCCCTGTCTAACCATTTTCCAATACAATAGAATAGAGTTCATTCTCTTACGGAGCCATGCTCTACATGGTCAGAGGCTACATACCATTCCTATCAAACCTTATGCCAATGCCATAGAATAGAAGTCATTCTCTTATGGAGACATGCTCTACATGGCCAGAGACTACGTACCAGTACCAATATGAATCTAAGTCTTTTCACTGATCACATGGTCAAAGGTATTATAATTGCTATAAACATAGCGAATAAAATAACACGGGAGAATAACTCAGAATAATAACACTGAGAAGCACATAGCACATATAACACATAACATACAATTGTTCCAATATATTGAACTCACTTGAAGTTAACCGGGGGTTAAAATAGTAATTTGAACAGCATTTCGGCTTTAAATATGTTTTTCTATGTTGAAAACCGGGAGCTTTATTGAAAGCCGGGCTCTGCGAAGGTAGGACTTCAAAACCGAAAAGATAAAAATTTTCGGGCTTCTCGGGGATCTCGGGACGTGTTTCGGGTGCTAAAATTGATACCGGGGCTTCGAGAATAGTCAAAATAGTGAAAATATGGAAAAAGGGGCCAAAAATGGAAATTTTCCAATTCTAGCCGGGAGGGTTCGCACCCTCCTATTTATAGGGGTGAGGTTCGGATTCTGTGGTTGAGAAGCGACGATGTGGCTGCTGGAGCGAAGGCCACGAAGCGAGAGGAGGGGAGAAGACATGTACCTGCGAGCTTCAGACATCTGGTAGGAAGGGCGAAGGCCACGAGGCCGCTGCGAGGCTCGGACGTGGCACGGGGTGCGAGGCGGGTAGGCAAGACGTGTCTTGCGTCGGACTGGCCACCGATGCGAGACGTGTCCCCTTCCTGCTGGACCTCAGCCTCAGCGAATCCTCTTGTGACACCTGCTGACTTCGGATTTGGCCACGTCTCTGGTGACGCACCTGCTTCGTGCGAGGTGACGTGGCCGGTACTATTCATGCGAGATTTTTCGGAAAATGTGCCCCGAACTTCTAAAATCCATAACTTTCGCATACGAGCTCCGTTTTGACGTTCTTTATATGCACGCGTAGCTAAAATTACGGTCTAGAACTTTCGTTTAGACTTCGTCGGCTAATTTTGACGTTAATTTTAATATTATTATTTTTAACAGACCGGGACACAAAAATCCGTTAAAAATTCATAACTTCTTCATCCGACATCCGTTTCCGTCAGACTTTTTACCGTTGTACTACATATGACGAGACCTTCGATTCTCGTTTAGGATGTATCGGTGAAATATCGCTCGATCTAATATTCAAGTTTTTAGCTGTCTACTGCTAAGTTGAAACTTCGAAAAATCATAACTTCCTCATACGAAGTCAGATTTTGGCGTTCTTTTCATCAAATTTCTCGGTTTAACGAATACTACGACTTTCATTTACATTTCTAAGGCTAAAAAGTAGTTTATCAAAAACTCACTTTTTACGTCATTCAGCACCCTGCCGGTTTTGTCAGGGATCTTCGGTTGGTCATAACTTCTTCGTTATAACTCGGATTTCGATGAGGTTTTCGCGTACAAGTTTCTATCGAGATGATTTACAACATCAAATAATAAAATTTTACTTATTTCAAATTTTATAGTTTCACTAATTTTCACTATTTGGCTATTAATTGGAATCTCATAAGACTTCCAATATTTATGAGTGATTCTAAACATAGTTTTACTTCCTTTCCTAGTAAAAACTAGCTGTTACAACTCAACACTCAATTTTATTCGCTTTTAATAATAACAATACATGATTTCAGAACGTGTATGTTACATAATCCGCCCTAGTAGTCTCCCTTAACACCATAGAAGGACGTTCACGACCACAAACCCTCTAATGTGTGAAGAAAGAACAATTGGGAGCTTATCTTTGAGATTTTAGGGAGGATTCCAAGTTTGAAGAGGAATTATCAAGGGATGAGTGTTAGATCAAGCATCTACTTCGTGTTGGGCATCTGTCTGAGGTATTAATCTGCTACCTTAAGCCTTGATTTCTTTTTGGAAGTTATGGTCAACCTAGAGGAGATGGAAGCAAACTTAGATATGTACCTATCACAAGGGTATGATTCCAAATATTAACCTCCTTAGGTCCAAAATATCATAAAGTTGCACCTTTTATTTAGCTTATCCCCTCTCCATGCATGAAAACCTTGTTTGAAGGTTAGCTTTGGTGTCTTGGCCATATAAGGCCTTGCATGCATGTAAAATTTGCAACTTTACGTGACATCTTCATTAGGAGATTATGGATATGGAGTTTGAGGCCTTAAATCCCAATGGAAAGGACCAAATAAGTGAGAACTTGTCGAGTCGCTATGGTGACTCGGCGAGTCGAGAGGATTTTCTCATTCACGGCCAAGGGTTTACGGTCTAAGGATCATGACCAAGGGTTCACGATCAAGGGTGTTCGGTTGGATGTTTATAACCATAAACATCAAGGAACTCGACGAATATTTCGGGTGACTCGGCGAGTCGGTGAGTGATGCTAGGAACTCAAGGAGTGGCAGGTTCCACTCGACGAGTTGAGGTCAACATTGACTGTTGACCTTGAATTTGACTTTGTCTAGGGTTGACTCTGAGGGAATTTATGGGATAGTGTTAAGTGAATCACTTGCTAGTTATAGGTAGTTGAGAAGAGGCAGCGTGGGATACATCTGAATTTAGCGTACCAGTCCAGAATTCCAAAGGTGTGTCTTCTCATCATATCCATGGGTCTAAGGCACCAAGGTCGGCCCATGATGTAATTACGATTTATGTATTAGTCATTCTGTGATTTGATATGATATATGATTGTGTGTTTTGTATAAAAGACCTCGTGGGAGCCCGTGGCATTAGATGTAAGACCATGTGGGGTAGCCCACGATAGTCCTAAGTAAAGACCATGTGGGGTAGCCCATGGCATTGGATGTAAGACCATGTGGGGTAGCCCATGACAGTCCTAGGTAAAGACCATGTGGGGTAGCCCATCGCATTGGATGTAAGACCATGTGGTGTAGCCCATGGCAGTCCTAGGTTAAAGACTATGTGGGGTAGCCCATGACATTCTTATGGATTTTATGTATTCATGGCTTATATATAGTATGTAGCGTATGGCTAATTTGTTATGTGTATGTGGTTTGTGTGTGCGATATCCTCTGGGGGACTCACTAAGTGTTTTGCTTACATGTTGTTGATTTGTTTCATGTAAATCTGGGCCCAAGGGCAAAGACAATGCATGATGGCAGAGCGTGCACTCTATCTCTCTTTCACTGATATGGTCTGGGAACACTCTGATGTTTTAAAAATAAGATTTTATGTATGTGTATTTGAAAACAATTGCGTTGGGATTTTGTGATTTATGAAAATTAGTTTGATTAATTAAAATGAAAATTTTCTTCATAAAATCTAGGTCGTTACAGACCAGGGGGTAGCCCTTGGCACTTGTATGAAAGATCGGGAGGTGGCTCCTGACAAATCTGCGTGCAAGACCCGAGTTTGGACTCTGGAAGTTAAGTAGATAAGTAGTTGTAGATTTTATGCTAGTTGTCTTTGTGGTGCTTTTTTGGAAGACTAGGAGGTGGCTCCTGGCACTTGTCTGTAAGACCCAGGGTTTTAGTCCCCGACTTGGCAAGGAAAGACCATGATACAACTCGTGGCATGATGGAAAGAATGTGGTTAGCACATATCAACTCCTATTGAATGTTGGATATGCTAGATATGTATAAATCTTATGTTATGTATGGTATGTGGTAATCAGCGAACTAACTAAGCTTTGTGATTACAGTTGTTATTTCTGGTTTTAGGTACTTCCGGTTCGAAAGGGAAGGACCCGACTTGATCGCAGTGTATACACCTATATTTTCCGCAACCTTGAGATTTTGGGACTGTACTCTGATAACTGTTTTTATAATAAAATATCTTTAAGAATTTGTTTAAGTGATAAATGGGTGTTTTGATTGTTTTAAAAATTAAATTTTTACCTTCGTATTTTGGAATGTTACACAAAGTATTTCCTTTAGCCACACAATTCTCAAAAACTTTGTGTTTACACCATTTCCAATGCTCTTCTTACAAAGAGCTTTAAAGCCACACCCTTATCTTCCAAAAGAGAAATAGAACGAATAATATCAATCCAGGTAAAATGCTTATCGATAGGGATCTCGTAATCAAGAGAACTATTATACCCATGAATACCTTTAACGATGGTTAACCCAAAACACATTTCGATTAGAAAGGAAACATCATACCCATTTAAAAAGGCATAACAAAGTTCAATTCAAAGAAGTTGCAAACACCCAAACCTCCCTTATCCTAAGATGCTAGCACATTCTCCCAGCTAAATAAAGACATCTTTCTATCATCCAAGTATGTGCTATTAAAAAAATTCCGTCTTGAAGCCTCCAATTTAGCGAAAATACTATCACAAACCTTATAAATCCATATAGTATGTAGGGATAGACCGCAAAACTAACTTTAATAACATGAGTATACCGCCGAATGAGTTTTAACCCTTCCACCTGGATAAATGCTCATTCACCTTTTGCTCCACATTAGACCAATACTAATTTTTGACATATAGTCGCCAACCATGACTTATAGATAAGAAAATGACATCTTGGTAGGAATAGAACCAATCAAATCCACCGTTGACTCCACTTTCGAAAATTAATTTCCAATTCCCATTATCATTCATTTTTTAAGGTTAATTTTAATAACCACAGACATGAAAAAAACTGGAGGATACGGACAATATGGCGATGTGTGATGTATTTCCACTCTCCAATAAAGACGTAATTATCAACATAAAAAAGATGAGACACCTAGACAGGAGAAGAATTCCTCACAAAAATACTAGAAAAAACACATGCTCCATAGCCCGAGAAAAGATATATGAAGGATCTGCATAACCAAAATAAACAGAGCTGGAGACAAGGGATAACCTTGTCTAATACCTCTATGAACTAAAACTCTTTGGTGGGACTTCCATTGACCACGATCGATCCCATAGAAGAGATAAGACACCTTCTAATCGAGTACCTACAACGCACATTGAACCCAAATCTATAGAGCATATCATCTAGAAAATCCCACATCACAAAATTATACACCATTAAGAAGTCAACTTTATACACCATCACCTCTTTTTTCTTAACATCACACCAAGTGTAACAGCCCGGATTTCCAGGTATCTTTTATTCGCATATTTCTGGTGTTTTGTGAGGGGACTCGGCGAGTTGGAGCTCGAACTCGCCGAGTAGGGTCATGGTTCTGGACGCGGGTTCGCGCCTGGACTCGGCGAGTCCAAGGGATGGACTCGGCGAGTCTGCGCTGTTTGATGAAACCCTAATTTTCCGGTCCTAAGCTCTATTTAAAGGATCTTACGGCCCTTCATTGCGGCCACCTTGATCCTTGAGAGCACCAAAGCAGCTAAGAGCTCCTGTGAGTGAGATAAGAGGCTATTGTTCACCAAATTTGTGTGTTTTTGCAAGAAAGGAAGGCGGAAAGTCAAGCTAGAAGAGTTGGGAGCTTGGATCTACTTCCAATTCGCCAAGGGAAGCTTCTTGAGGTATCTTTCAGAGCTTATTTTCGTGTTTATGTTGATATGGTCAAATCTAGGGTTTCTTCTTGCCTTATTTGCTTTGTAATTGAAGTGTGAGAGGTCCCATGGAGATATTGTACCTAGATCTAGACCTTAGCAGGTCCAAAAAGTCCCAAATGATATGCTTTATGTCCTTCCTTTTGGGTTGGAGGCTAGGGTTGCCGTACTAGTGGTCATTTCTCCAAAAAGAACCTTGTAAGTGTTGCATGGTGGCCAAGACTGTGACTTTACGTGATAAATGAGCTTATGAGGGCCAGATCTATGTGCTTATGGAGCGGATCTGACCTCAGAAGCAAGTTTGAGTCGATGCATGGCATGGACTCGCCGAATCTGAAGAACAGACTCGGCGAGTAGCATGAAGATTGTCCTTAACCACTTAGTGAGTGGTCCTGCTGAGTTATGGTTGACTCAGTGAGTCACGGGGAGTTAGAGAGGGATTGACAGGTGGACTGAGTCGAGCTAGAACTCACCGAGTTGTCCTTGCGACTCGGCGAGTTGAGTCGCGGTGGCCCTGCGATTCTTGACCAGGTGGAACTCATCGAGTCAGGGGGGTACTCGACGTGTCAAAGGGAAATCCTTGCGAGTTGGTGAAAACACTTAGACTCGCTGAGTCACTCTAGTGCACTCGCCGAGTCCGGTCAAATTGACCATTGACTGTTGACCAGAGTTGACCAGTGTTGAGTTGATAGGGATGGTCAACCTTAGTGGTACAAGTATTAATTAGAGATATATGATGTTATAGGAGGATTATAGTTGGGGGGGGGGGGTTCGAGCACGAGTGATTTCCAGGGTTCGCGAGTTATCGAGATATACGAGGTGAGTCTTCTCACTATACTGTACCCGGAAGGGTTTGACTATGTGACCGGAAGGTCGAATATGATATGAGATATATACATTATGTGTGATAAGTTAATTGTTATATGTGCCATGTATGATATGCTTGTTATGGGACGGAAGGTGTTGTAAAATGGACCGTAAGGTTGACGTGGGTAGGACCGGAAGGTTTACCCAGTCGGGACGGAAGTCCCCTGAGACACATGGACCGGAAGGTTAGGGCCTGGAAAGGCGTATGTGCATAGGTTGTATTTTGGGGAACTCACTAAGCATTTATGCTTACAGTTGTTGTGTTATGTGTTTCAGGTACTAGCGAGGACCGTGGGAAGGCACCGGCGTGATCGTACACACACTCGGGGGAAACTATTTTTGTGATCTTTGTTATGTAATCAGTCGTGAAAATATTGTTTTCATTGGAATCTAAATTATTACTCGATGTTTTTGATGTTTGTAAAAATGAAAAAATTGGTTTTAAAATTTACGTCGTTACAAGTTGGTATCAGAGCCTTGGTTTGAGGGATTCGGGTACACCTTCGGGCGTAACTGAACTCAAACCGGGGATTTGAGAAAATTTTAATTAATAAATCAATAAAATTTGATAAGTGATGTCTGAAACAACCAAAGAAGAAGGAGTGTGTACGGTCAGCCAGCGCCCGAACGGTAAAATCCCCAAAATACTCTTACAATATGTGTTATGAGATATGATATGATATGATACGCATGCTAGTAGACTAGGTATTCATATTAGGACTAGACTGGCCTGCTTTGTGATGCCTTAGTCTAGGGAAACCTTCTTCTATGAGGTGCATTGAGAGCGAGTGGGTAACTAGTGAATGGCAAGAATAGAGTACTCAGGATCCGGGGTTTGGGGAGGAGGACTTGGGGTGAATACTGACGTGGTGTAGTTGGTAGTATTGGGCCCATACTACTAAAGACATTGGGTCAGTGGGCAACCAAAGTAAGAATCCTTGGGTATCGGAGACTGAGTAGGATTGTGTTATCAAGTGCGATTATGCTCGATAGAGTCTCTGATATTTTTATGTTGTATTTCAGAGACATCATGGTTGGACCACGCCACAGAACTGGTATGAGTAGTGAGACTGACGAGGAGCTTCGTCAGATGATTCATGAGGAGGTAGCTGCAGCGATCCGGGCTGAGATTCCGGAGATGTTTGGGTCTATTAAGACCACGCTGATGGAGACATTTGATGAGCGGTACGCCGCGTTGACTGAGGCCGCAGCTGCTGCAGCTACCGCAGCTGTGGCCGCTGCCAAACCACAGGGAGGTGACTCGTTGCTGTTCCGGGAGTTCAGCAACACGAAGCCACCTGAGTTTGACGGGACGCAGGATCCGATCGCTACGATGAGATGGATTGCTGATATCGAGGGATGCTTCTACACTTGTTCATGTCCAGAGCATCTGAGGGTACGGTTCGCCTTGAACTAGCTCTGCCTGGGAGCAAAGGATTGGTGGAAGTTCGTGATGGCGAACATCACTCTGGAAGAGGTTTCAGCTGTGACTTGGGAGAGGTTTACTACTATGTTCAGAGATGAGTACGTTCCCCAGGTGGAGAGGGAACAGTTGGTTCAGGAGTTCTTGACCCTCAAGAAGGGTAATGATTCTGTCACGGTGATCACGCGGAAGTTTCATGAGAGGGCGATGTTTTACCCCAAGCAGGTGTCCACGGAGCAGGCTCGGATGAGTCGGTATTTGGGAGTGCTGAGGAGGGATATCCGGGAGTTCGTATCGAACTTGTCATATCATACTTTTGTTGAGCTTCAGGCGAATGCCAGGAAGCATGAGATCGAGTTGGAGACCCAGGCCAGGGAGGAGGCCGAGTCTCAACGGGTGGATCGGCGGCCGGCTCAGTCTCAGCCGGCAGCCAAGCGGACCAAGTCCGCCAATTCGAGATCCGGAGGTCAGAAGGGCCGCACTTGCGTAAAGTGCGGCAAGGGTCACGAGGGGTATGTCGATCAGGTGCTTGCTACAAGTGTGGCAAGGAGGGGCACATTGCTAGGGATTGCCCCAAGGGATTCATGGTTTGCTTTCATTGCAACTAGACCGGCCATCGGAAGGCCGAGTGCCCCCAGCTTCGCCAGGGATCTACGCCTGCTGCCAGGGTTACCGAGATTCGGCCAGTGAAGGCCGAGGCTCCGAAGGCTCATGGGAGAGCTTTCCAGTTGACTGCGGAGGAGGTCCGCGCGGCGCCTGATGTCGTAGCCGGTATGTATTCTTTCATGTATTGACCTTTATGCTGAGATATTGTGCTTATATTATGACATGCGTAGGTACTTTTCTTGTGAATTCTGTACCTGCTTTGGTATTATTTGACTCTTGTGCGACTCGGTCTTTTGTATCGTTGGCTTTTAGCCAGCACATCAGTATTGATCGGGAGGTGATGAGTCAACCCCTGCGAGTTTCTATAGCAAATGAGAAAGCGGTATACGCCACTGAGGTGATTCGAGGATGCGTGCTCGAGATTTTTGGGGTCGAGTTCCCTATAGACTTGGTTCCTATAGCTATAGGGGATGTCTGCATTATCGTGGTCATGGACTGGTTGAGTAAGTTTGGGGCAGTCATTGACTGCGAGAGACAGCTGGTGACGATTCGAGACCCTAGTGGGGTAGTGCTTACGGTTTATGGCGAAGGGACCCGGTGTGGGTCGGAATTTTGTTCAGCTGCCAGGGCATGGCAGAGTTTGCAGCAGGGCTGACATGGATTCATAGCCTACGTGATGGATACTCGAGTGGCCGCGGGGAGGCCCAATTCGATTGATGACGTTCCTGTTGTATGCGAGTTTTTGGATGTGTTCCCCGAAGAGTTACCGGGTGTGCCTGCGGAGAGGCAAGTGGAGTTTCGTATCGATTTGGTTCCGAGAGCGGCGCCCATCGCCAAGGCGCCTTATCATCTCGCTCCACCGGAAATGCAGGAGTTATCCTCGCAGCTTCAGGAGCTGTTGGGAAAGGGGTTCATTCGATCGAGTGGCTCACCTTGGGGAGCGCCGATTTTGTTCGTCAAGAAAAAGGATGGTTCACACCGGATGTTTATCGATTACCGGGAGTTGAACAAGTTGACGGTTAAGAACCGGTATCCGTTACCTAGGATCGATGAACTGTTCGATCAGTTGCAGGGGGCATCTTGGTTCTCCAAGATAGACTTGAGGTCGGGGTATCATCAGATGAGGGTTCGAGAGGAAGATATCCAGAAGACAGCTTTTAGAACTCGTTATGGACATTATGAGTTTGTGGTGATGCCTTTTGGGCTCACCAATGCCCCGGCTGCGTTCATAGATCTTATGAACCGGGTGTGCCGGCCGATGCTGGATCGGTCGGTGATCGTATTCATCGATGATATTTCGGTGTATTCGAGGTCTAGAGATCAGCATGAGGAACATTTGAGGGAGATTCTTGGGGTATTGAGATCGGAGAGGCTGTATGCCAAATTCTCCAAGTGTGATTTCTGGTTACGAGAGGTCCAGTTCCTCGGGCATCTTGTTAACCAGAAAGGGATATTGGTCGACCCGGCCAAGATTGAGGCGGTATTGAGGTGGGAGGTGTCGAGATCGCCCACTGAGATCAGGAGTTTTCTGGGTTTGGCTGGATATTATCGCAGGTTTATCAAGGATTTCTCCAAGATTGTTGTGCCACTTACTAGGATGACCCGGAAGGGTGCTGTGTTTTCATGGGGACCGGAGCAGCAGTCATCATTCGAGACGCTTCGCCAGAAATTGTGCGAGGCTCCGGTGCTCGCACTCCTGGAAGGGATGGAGGATTTCGTGGTGTACTGTGATGCATCTATATCGGGTTTGGGGGCGGTGCTTATGCAGAGGGGTCATGTGACAGCGTATGCTTCGAGGCAGTTGAAGCCTCATGAGTCGAGATATCCCACCCACGACTTGGAATTGGGGGCTGTGGTGTTTGCTCTCAAGATCTGGCGGCATTATCTTTATGGGGTTCGGTGTACCATCTACACGGACCACAAGAGCCTGAAGTACTTGATGGATCAGCCAAATCTGAATATGCGACAGAGGAGGTGGTTGGATGTGGTGAAGGATTATGATTGTGAGATCCTGTACCACCCAGGTAAGGCTAATGTGGTAGCCGACGCGTTGAGCCGTAAGACGGAAAGCGCCCCAATCCGAGATATTTTGTAACAACGCAAATTTTCAAATAAAATTTTCATTTAAAACAAAGTGATTTCATTCAACCAATAGTATTTATTTCATGTTTCATATCAAATACATATATAAAATCCCCAAGATCTCAATTAGCAGCAGTGTGTATGCATCATGTCGGCGCCTTCCCACGGTCCTCGCTAGTACCTGAAACACATACATAACAACTTGTAAGCATAAATGCTTAGTGAGTTCCCCAGTATACCACTACACATATACGCCTTTCCAGGCCCGAACCTTACGGTCCACAGTACAACACCTTCCGGCCCATGAGATAATCGCCTTCCAGCCCATAATATTTTGCCTTCCGGCCCATAACATATTGCCTTCCGGCCTGTAACATATTTCCTTCCGGCCTGTAACATATTGCCTTCCGGCCCGTAACATATTGCCTTCCGGCCCGTAACATATGCAACACATAGTACAATTA
Source organism: Lactuca saligna (assembly GCF_052625555.1). Lineage (NCBI taxonomy): Eukaryota > Viridiplantae > Streptophyta > Magnoliopsida > Asterales > Asteraceae > Lactuca > Lactuca saligna. The sequence continues at coordinate 172,275,568 of NC_136421.1, forward strand.
CTTAAACACATATAGCACATATATCATATATCATACCTGACCTTTCTGTCACCTAATACTTAGCCTTCCGGCCCATAGAACATACATAGCATGCATAGCAACTACCTTTTCAATTATAGCATATATATAACACATAACATATTCGACCTTCCGGTCACACATAGATACCCTTCCGGGTACATTATAGTGAGAAGACTCACCTCGTAGTCTGTAAACTATAAACTCTTGAAACCACTCGCACTCGGTCCGCCGATCTGCAGTCTCCCTATAATACCATATACCCTTATTAATAATCTTATCAAACAAGACAACTGACCCTACGAAATTACATGCAGGTCAACTCTGGTCAACGGTCAACTTGACCGGACTCGTCGAGTGCAAGGGCGACTCGACGAGTCTAGACGTCCTCCCCAACTTCCCTGTTGTTCCCCTTTCTACTCATCGAGTATCCCTCCTGACTCAACGAGATCCTCGTGGAAGAATCGCGGGGCCACCCCGACTCCACTCGCCGAGTCTGAAGAACAACTCGACGAGTTCCAATGAATCCTCAAGCTACTCGCCGAGTCTGAAGAACAACTCGGCGAGTCCCAGTAAATCTTCAAGTTACTCGCCGAGTTTGATCATTGGACTCGGCGAGTCCATGCCATGCAGTCGATCATCTGCCTCCTGAAATACGCATGGTCCCGAGACATGCAATCATGGGACTTTCTGGACCTCTAAGCATCCTATTACTGGGGTATAAACGATTGGGTAACAACATAATAATCTATCTAATCCCCAAATGGGTCTCATAAACCTTAGATTCGTGTACACCACCAAAACCACAGAAATGGTCCGAGTATTACCTGAAAAACGTGTTCTCTGTGTCCCCAACATTCAGAACTCAGTCCTCTTGATCTTCCTTTGACCAAAACCTTGCCTCTTCTTGCCTAACAATCTCCTCAAGGTCCCAATAGCCTTCCCTTCTCCTCTAGTCGTCCACAGATGCTTAGGTTCTTCACAATCGGCCAAAAAACGTACAATGACGGCCTAAGACGCATTATATACGTTCCAAACTAAACGGCTAGGGTTTCTGCTGAACAGCGTCGACTCACCGAGTCCATATCTGGACTCGTCGAGTCCATATCTGGACTCGTCGAGTCCAGTCGCGCATCCGCGACCAAGCCTGTGGTCCTACTCGGCGAGTCAGGCACCAACTCGCCGAGTCCCTTCCTAAAATTTCCCAAAAATAGTTTTTAAACAATACCTGAAATTCCGGGCTGTGACAACTCTCCCCCACTAGAACTAGACTTCGCCCTCGAAGTCTCACTCTGTGAATAACTCCGGATGTTGCTCCCGCATTTCACGCTCCGGCTCCCAAGTCATCTCCGATCCCTTCCAGTGTTGCCACTGAACCAACACCAGAGGTACCTCCTTGTTCCGCAGAACCTTGATCTTCCGATCCCTGATAGCTACTGGTCTCTCGGCGTAATTCAGGCTCGCATCCACCTGAATATCCTCTAACGGAACCACCGCCGATTCATCGGCTACACACTTCCTCAACTGTGATACGTGAAAGGTATTGTGAATCTGTCCCAACTCTGCTGGCAACTCCAACCGATAAGCTACCCGACCTACCCTTGCAATTACACGAAATGGACCTATGAACTGGGGCCCCAACTTGCCCCTCTTTCTAAACCGGATCACTCCCTTCCAAGGAGAAACCTTCAGGAGAACGAAGTCGCCAACCTGGAATTCTAGCTCGGACCGGCGTCTGTCCGCATAACTCTTCTGTCGGCTCTGGGCGGTCAATAACCTCTGCCTAACCTGCTGAATCTGCTCTGTCGTCTGGAGTACGATCTCGGTACTGCCCATCACTCTCTGTCCCACCTCTCCCCAGCAAATGGGAGTCCGACACCTCCTACCATACAACAACTCAAAAGGTGGCATACCAATGCTCGAATGATGGCTTTTGTTGTAGGAAAATTCAGCCAAGGGTAAATGCGCATCCCAGCTACCCCCGAAGTCTAGTACACACGCTCTAAGCATGTCTTCCAATGTCTGAATCGTCCGCTCGCTCTGACCGTCTGTCTGGGGATGGTATGCGGTACTAAAATGCAGTTTAGTACCCAGCTCCTCATGGAATTTCTTCCAGAACCTGGAAGTGAAGCGTACATCACGGTCTGAAACAATCGAGATCGGCACTCCATGCCGAGATACTATCTCTCTCACGTATAACTCCGCCAACTTCTCCGCTGATGAACTCTCGCTAATGGCAAGGAAGTGTGCACTCTTCGTCAACCTATCCACAATCACCCAAATTGCATCGACTCCTCTGGTAGTTCTCGGCAATTTGGTGATGAAATCCATCGTAATTTGTTCCCACTTCCACTCAGGAATCTCCAAGGGCTGCAACTTACCATGCGGTCTCTGGTGCTCGGCCTTAACCCTACGGCAGGTCAAACACCTCTCAACGAACCATGCGGCGTCTCTCTTCATGCAAGGCCACCAATATTCCTTTCTCAAGTCCAAATACATCTTCGTAGCACCGGGATGGATCGAGAATTTCGATCTATGAGCCTCCTCCATCAAAGTAGCACGCGTACCGCCCACGAATGGTACCCAAATCCGACCCTGAAACGTCAGAAGTCCTAGTCCATCCTTAACGAACTCTGAAATTAACCCAACGACTCTCTCTTTCTTCTGCATCTCGGATCTCACAACCTCGGCCTGCGCCCCACGAATAGCATCCAATACCGGGGTCATCACCGTCAGTCTCAGACATACATCTCGCAATGGAATGCTCTTCCCCCTACGACTCAATGCATCTGCTACCACATTAGCCTTGCCTGGGTGGTATAGGATCTCACAGTCATAATCCTTAACCACGTCCAACCATCTCCTCTGACGCATATTTAGGTTGGGTTGATCCATCAAATACTTCAAACTCTTATGGTCCGTGTATATAGTACAACGAACCCCGTATAGGTAGTGACGCCAAATCTTGAGAGCGAACACTACTGCCCCCAACTCTAAGTCATGTGTGGGATATCTCGCCTCGTGAGGCTTTAGCTGCCTCGATGCATAAGCTATCACGTGGCCCCTCTGCATCAACACTGCACCCAGTCCCGAAATCGAAGCGTCGCAATATACGACAAAGTCCTCCATCCCTTCCGGGAGAGCTAATACCGGGGCTTCGCACAGTCTCTGACGAAGTGTCTCGAAGGAAGTCTGCTGCTCGGGTCCCCATGAGAATGTAACACCCTTCCGGGTCAATCTGGTGAGCGGTACCGCGATCTTGGAGAAGTCCCTAATAAACCTCCGATAGTACCCCGCCAACCCAAGGAAACTCCTGATCTCGGAAGGTGACTTCGGTGCCTCCCAACTCATCACCGCTTCCACCTTGGCCGGATCGACCAATATCCCTGCCTGATTAACAACATGTCCAAGAAATTGGACCTCCCGCAACCAGAAGTCACATTTGGAGAATTTTGCATATAGCTTCTCCGACCTCAGTACCTCAAGGACCTCCCTCAAATGTCCGTCATGTTGCTCTCTAGTTCACGAATATACTAGGATGTCGTCGATAAATACAATCACAGACCGATCCAGCATCGGCCTGCATACCCTGTTCATGAGGTCCATGAACACTGCCGGGGCATTGGTGAGTCCGAAAGGCATCACCACGAACTCGTAATGCCCATACCGCGTCCTGAATGCTATCTTATGGACGTCCTCATCCCGCACTCTTACCTGATGGTACCCTGATCTCAGATCGATCTTGGAAAACCAAGATGCCCCTTGCAACTGATCGAATAGATCATCGATCCTCGGTAACGGATAGCGGTTCTTGACCGTCACCTTGTTCAACTCCCGGTAATCAATACACATCCGGTGTGAACCATCCTTCTTCTTGACGAATAGAATCGGTGCTCCCCACGACGAGCTACTTGGCCGAATAAATCCCTTCCCCAGCAACTCCTGGAGTTGCGAGGACAACTCTTGCATCTCTGGAGGTGCAAGACGATAAGGCACCTTCGCAATAGGCGCAGCCCCCGGAATCAGATCGATACCAAACTCTACTTGCCTCGCAGGAGGTATTCTCGGCAACTCCTCAGGAAAAACATCTGAAAACTCGCGCACCACTGGAACCTCCTCCACTGTCCTCGGTCTCTCGAAAGCCTCCCACGTATCCATCACATATGCCACAAAACCTCTACATCCCTGCTGTAGGCATTGCCTCGCCCTAGCGGCCGAACAAAAAGCTAATCCCGAACGGGTACCCTCGCCGTATACCGTAAGAACTCCCCCACTAGGGTCTCGTATAGTCACCAGCTGGCGCTCACAGTCGATGACGGCGCTGAATCGGCTCAACCAGTCCATGCCCACGATGACACAGACATCACCCATCGCAATAGGAATTAGGTCAATCGGAAACGCAACCCCAAAAATCTCTAGTACGCATCCCCGAAGAACCTCCGTAGCACAAACCACCCTTTCGGCCGCTATAGAAACGCTCAGAGGCCGACATAACGACTCACGACTAATGCTGATATGCTGACTAAAAGCTAAAGATACAAAGGATCTACTCGCACCCGAATCAAATAACACAAGCGCAGGCATAGAGTTCACAAGAAAAGTACCTACACATATATTAACATAAGCATAACATTTCAACTTTAAATAAATACGTGAATTCCAGTATACCTGCCACAACATCGGGTGCAGCGAGGACCTCCTCCGCAGTCAGCTGAAAAGCTCTCCCGCGAGCCCTCGGGGCCTCGACCTTCGCCGGTCGTGTCTCGGTAGTCCTGGTAGTAGGTGTAGATCCCTGACGAAGCTGCGGGCACTCGGCCTTCCGATGGCCTGTCTGGTTGCAATGAAAGCAAACCATAAACCCTTTAGGGCAATCCCTGACAATGTGTCCTTCCTTGCCACACTTGTAGCAACCCCCCGCTCGACACGCCCCCTCATGACTCTTGCCGCACTTTCCGCAAGTGCGGCCCCTCGAACCTCCCATCCTCGAATCAGCGGACTTGATCCGCTTGGCTGCTGGCTGAAACTGAGCCAGTCGCCGGTCCGCCCGCCGAGACTCGGCCTCCTCCCTGGCCTGGGTCTCTAACTCGATCTCGCGCTTCCTGGCGTTCGCCTGAAGCTCAGTAAAAGTACGATAGGTGGAGTTTGACACAAACTCCCGGATATCCCTCCTCAACACGCCCAAGTACCGGCTCATCCGTGACTGCTCTGTAGACACCAGCTCGGGGCAGAACATCGCCCTCTCGTGAAACTTCTGTGTGACCACCGCAACGGAATCAGTACCCTGCTTAAGGGTCAAGAACTCCTGAATCAATCGTTCCCTCTCCACTGGGGGAACGTACTCATCCCTGAACATCTCAGTAAACCTCTCCCATGTCACCGCTGAAATCTCCGCCAGAGTGAAGTTCACCGTTACGAACTTCCACCAATCCTTCGCTCCCAGACGGAGCTGGTTCAAGGCGAACCGTACCCTCAGGTGCTCCGGGCATGAGCAAGTATAGAAGCACCCCTCAATGTCGGCGATCCACCTCATCGCCGCAATCGAATCCTGCGTCCCATCGAACTCAGGGGGTTTCGTGTTGCTGAATTCCCGGAATAGCAACAAATCACCCCCTTGCGGCCTAGCAGCGGCCACAGCTGCGGTAGCGGCAGCGACTGCAGCTTCAGTCAGTGCGGCGTACCGCTCTTCAAACTCCTCCATCAGGGTGGTCTTAATGGACCCAAACATCTCCGAGATCTCAGCCCGAACCGCCGCAGCTACCTCCTCCTGAATCATCTGACGAATCTCCTCGTCACTCATACTGCTCGAACTCGCTCCGTGGCGTGTCGTAACCATAATGTCTCTGAAATATAACATAAGATTATCAGAGACTCCATCAAGTACTGTTTCACTCGATAACGCAACCCTACTCAGTCTCCGACATCCAGGGATTCTTACTTGGGTCGCCCACCGACCCGGTGTCTTCGGTAGTACGGGCCCAATACTACCGACCACACCGTATCAGCATTCGTCCCAAATCTTCCTCCCCGAACCCCGAATAGTGAGTACTCTACTTCTAATATGCACTACCTACCTGCACGCTATCGAATATCTCATATAAGCAATCTTCCTAGACTAAGGCATCACAAAACAGGCCATTCTAGTCCTATCATGTATACCTAGTCTTCTAGCATGCATAACAATTCATAATTCAGTGCATAACATAACATTGTAAGGTATTCTGGGGATCTTTACCGTTCGGGCGCTGGCTGATCGTACACACTGCTTCTTTCTTGTTTACCACTTTACCATTTATAAAAGTTTATGTATTTATTATTTTTAAAAAGGTTTTTCCTCCAATCCTCGGTTTGAGTTCAGTTACACCCGAAGGTACACCCGAATCCCTCAAACCAAGGCTCTGATACCAATTGTAACAACGCAAATTTTCAAATAAAATTTTCATTTAAAAGAAAGTGATTTCATTCAACCAATAGTATTTATTTCATGTTTCATATCAAATACATATATAAAATCCCCAAGATCTCAATTAGCAGCAGTGTGTATGCATCATGCCGGCGCCTTCCCACGATCCTCGCTAGTACCTGAAACACATACATAACAACTTGTAAGCATAAATGCTTAGTGAGTTCCCCAGTATACCACTACACATATACGCCTTTCCAGGCCCGAACCTTACGGTCCACAGTACAACGCCTTCCGGCCCATGAGATAATCGCCTTCCGGCCCATAATATTTTGCCTTCCGGCCCATAACATATTGCCTTCCGGCCTGTAACATATTGCCTTCCGGCCCGTAACATATTGCCTTCCAGCCCGTAACATATTGCCTTCCGGCCCGTAACATATTGCCTTCCGGCCCGTAACATATTTCCTTCCGGCCCGTAACATATGCAACACATAGTACAATTACTTAAACACATATAGCACATATATCATATATCATACCTGACCTTTCTGTCACCTAATACTTAGCCTTCCGACCCATAGAACATACATAGCATGCATAGCAACTACCTTTTCAATTATATCATATATATAACACATAACATATTCGACCTTCCGGTCACACATAGATACCCTTCCGGGTACAATATAGTGAGAAGACTCACCTCGTAGTATGTAAACTATAAACTCTTGAAACCAATCGCACTCGGTCCGCCGATCTGCAGTCTCCCTATAATACCATATACCCTTATTAATAATCTTATCAAACAAGACAACTGACCCTACGGAATTACATGCAGGTCAACTCTGGTCAACGGTCAACTTGACCGGACTCGTCGAGTGCAAGGGCGACTCGACGAGTCTAGACGTCCTCCCCAACTTCCCTGTTGTTCCCCTTTCTACTCGTCGAGTATCCCTCCTGACTCAACGAGATCCTCGTGGAAGAATCGCGGGGCCACCCCGACTCCACTCGCCGAGTCTGAAGAACAACTCGACGAGTTCCAATGAATCCTCAAGCTACTCGCCGAGTCTGAAGAACAACTCGGCGAGTCCCAGTAAATCTTCAAGCTACTCACCGAGTCTGATCATTGGACTCGGCGAGTCCATGCCATGCAGTCGATCATCTGCCTCCTGAAATACGCATGGTCCCGAGGCATGCAATCATGGGACTTTCTGGACCTCTAAGCATCCTATTACTAGGGTATAAACGATTGGGTAACAACATAATAATCTATCTAATCCCCAAATGGGTCTCATAAACCCTAGATTCGTGTACACCACCAAAACCACAGAAATGGTCCGAGTATTACCTGAAAAACATGTTCTCTGTGTCCCCAACCTTCAGAACTCAGTCCTCTTGATCTTCCTTTGACCAAAACCTTGCCTCTTCTTGCCTAACAATCTCCTCAAGGTCCTAATAGCCTTACCTTCTCCTCTAGTCGTCCACAGATGCTTAGGTTCTTCACAATCGGCCAAAAAACGTACAATGACGGCCTAAGAGGCATTATATACGTTCCAAACTAAACGGCTAGGGTTTCTGCTGAACAACATCGACTCGCCGAGTCCATATCTGGACTCGTCGAGTCCAGTCGCGCATCCGCGACCAAGCCTGTGGTCCTACTCGGCGAGTCAGGCACCAACTTGCCGAGTCCCTTCCTAAAATGTCCCAAAAATAGTTTTAAAACAATACCTGAAATTTCGGGCTGTTACATATTTGTTTGAGGTTGACAATAATGACCCCAATTTTGGATACTATTCAAGGGGCCCAGGCTGAGGCTGTGAAACCAGAAAATCAGAAGAGGGAGTGGGTTGTAGGTCAGGTATCAGGATTCATCACGGATGGCCGAGGGCTTATGACTTTTCAGGGTCGGATTTGGGTACCGCTTGTGGGTGGTGCGCATGCTATTTTGATGGAGGAAGCGCATCGATCGAAATTCTCGATTCATCCCGGGGCTACGAAAATGTATTTGGACCTAAGGAAGGAGTATTGGTGGCCCTGTATGAAAAGGGATGTTGCATGGTTTGTTGAGAGATGCTTAACTTGTCGGCAGGTCAAGGCCGAGCACTAGCGACCACACGGTAAATTGCAACCGCTAGATATTCCCGAATGGAAGTGGGAACAGATTGCCATGGATTTTATCACCAAATTGTCGCGGACTGCGAGGGGAGTCGATGCGATTTGGATGATCATAGATAGATTGACGAAGAGCGCTCATTTTCTGGCCATCAGCGAGAGCTCTTCCGCGGAGAAGTTGGCGGAATTATACGTGAGGGAGGTGGTATCGCGGCATGGGGTGCCGATCTCGATTGTTTCTGATCGTGATGTGCGTCTCACTTCCAGGTTCTGGAAGAAATTCCATGAGGAATTGGGTACTAGACTGCATTTCAGTACCGCATATCATCCCCAGACAGATGGTCAGAGTGAGCGGACGATTCAGACGCTTGAGGATATGCTCCGAGCATGCGTTTTGGATTTTGGAGGGAGTTGGGACACCTATCTACCTTTAGCAGAGTTTTCGTATAACAACATCCGTCATTCGAGCATTGGTATGCCACCCTTTGAGCTGTTGTATGGACGGAGGTGTCGCACCCCCATCTGTTGGGGTGAGCTGGGGCAGCGGGTGATGGGTAGCACGGAGATCGTACTCCAGATGACCGAGCAGATTCAGCAGGTCAGGCAGAGGTTGTTGACTGCTCAAAGCTGACAGAAGAGTTATGCAGACAGACGCCGGTGCGAGCTTGAGTTTCAGGTCGACGATCTTGTACTCCTGAAGGTCTCTCCTTGGAAAGGAGTGATTCGATTCAGGAAGAGGGGCAAGTTGGGGCCCCGATACATTGGTCCTTTCCGTGTGATCGCGAGGGTAGGCCGGGTAGCCAACCGTTTGGATTTGCTAGCAGAGTTGGGGCAGATTCACGACACTTTTCATGTGCTGCAGCTGAGGAAGTGTATAGCCGACGAATCGGCAGTGGTTCCATTAGAGGATATTCAGGTAGATGCGAGCCTGAATTATGCCGAGAGACCAGTGGCCATCAGAGATCGAAAGATCAAGGTTTTGATGAACAAGAAGGTACCCCTGGTGTTGGTCCAGTGGCAGCATCGGAAGGGTTCAGAGATGACCTGGGAGCTGGAGTGTGAGATGCGTGAGCAGCATCCGGAGCTATTTGCAGAGCCAGACTTCGAGGGCGAAGTCTAGTTCTAGTGGGGGAGAATTGTAACAGCCCGGATTTCCAGGTATCTTTTATTCGCATATTTTTGGTGTTTTGTGAGGGACTCGGCGAGTTGGAGCTCGAACTCGCCGAGTAGGGTCGCAGTTCTGGACGCGAGTTCGCGCCTGGACTCGGCGAGTCCGCGCTGTTTGATGCAACCCTAATTTTCCAGTCCTAAGCTCTATTTAAAGGATCTTATGGCCCTTCATTGCAGCCACCATGATCCTTGAGAGCACCAAAGTAGCTAAGAGCTCCTGTGAGTGAGATAAGAAGCTATTGTTCACCAAATTTGTGTGTTTTTGCAAGAAAGGAAGGGGGAAAGTCAAGCTAGAAGAGTTGGGAGCTTGGATCTATTTACATTTCGCCAAGAGAAGCTTCTTGAGGTATCTTTCAGAGCTTATTTCCGTGTTTATGTTGATATGGTCAAATCTAGGGTTTCTTCTTGCCTTGTTTGCTTTGTAATTGAAGTGTGAGCGGTCCCATGGAGATTTGGTACCTAGATTTGGACCTTAGCAGGTCCAGAAAGTCCCAAATGATATGCTTTATGTCCTTCCTTTTGGGTTGGAGGCTAGGGTTGCCATATTAGTGGTCATTTCTCCAAAAAGAACCTTGTAAGTGTTGCATTGTAGCCAAGACTGTGACATTACGTGATAAATGAGCTTAGGAGGGCCAGATCTATGAGTTTATGGAGCGGATCTGACCTCAGAAGCAAGTTTGAGTCGATGCATGGCATGGACTCACCGAGTCTGAAGAACAGACTCGGCGAGTAGCATGAAGATTGTCCTTAACCACTTAGTGAGTGGTCCTGCCGAGTTATGGTTGAATCAGTGAGTCACGGGGAGTTAGATAGGGATTGACAGGTGGACTGAGTTGAGCTGGAACTCGCCGAGTTGTCCTTGCGACTCAACGAGTTGAGTCGTGGTGGACCTGCGATTCATGACCAGGTGGAACTCGTCGAGTCAAGGGAGTACTCGATGTGTCAAAGGGAAATCCTTGCGAGTTGGTGAAAACGCTTAGACTCGCCGAGTCGCTCTAGTGCACTCGTCGAGTCCGGTCAAATTGACCATTGACTGTTGACCAGAGTTGACCAATATTGACTTGATAGGGATGGTCAACCTTAGTGGTACAAGTATTAATTAGAGATATATGATGTTATAGGAGGATTATAGCTCGGGGGTTCGAGCATGAGTGATTTCCAGGGTTCGCGAGTTATCGAGATATACGAGGTGAATCTTCTCACTATACTATACCCGGAAGGGTTTGACTGTGTGACCGAAAGGTCCAATATGATATGAGATATATGCATTATGTGTGATAAGTTAATCATTATATGTGTCATGTATGATATGCTTGATATGGGCCGGAAGGCATTATGTTATGGGCCGGAAGGCGTTGTAAAATGGACCGTAAGGCTGATGTGGGTAGGACGGGAAGGTTTACCCAGTCGGGATGGAAGTCCCCTGAGACACATGGACCGGAAGGTCAGGGCCTGGAAAGGCGTATGTGCGTAGGTTGTATTTTGGGGAACTCACTAAACATTTATGCTTACAGTTGTTGTGTTATGTGTTTCAGGTACTAGTGAGGACCGTGGGAAGGCGCCGGCGTGATCGTACACACACTCGGGGGAAACTATTTTTGTGATCTTTGTTATGTAATCGGTCGTGACAATATTGTTTACATTGGAATCTAAATTATTACTCGATGTTTTTGATGTTTGTAAAAATGAAAAAATTGGTTTTAAAATTTACGTCGTTACACCAAGAAATCACTTCATTTAGAATCATTTGCCCATCTAAAATCTACTTACCATTTACAAAAGGTAATTTCTCAAAACTCACTAAATCACCCACTACTTTTACTCAATCTACTGGAAAGAATTTTCCTTGCAAAACAAAAAGCATGGGCACAAATATAAAATATGTTTACAAGATAGATTTCCAATTATCTAGTAAAACCAACCAAAATTAGAATAGTATTATCTATAAGAGTATGTTTATTTGATTTTGTAAGATAAGGGGACAAATATAAAGTATTATCATCAATATGGTATCTCATAGAACTTTCAAAGAACTCCTCTTAAGCATCCAAATCCCACACCCATTTATTCATTTATTCATATCGTAGAACGGGACAGACTGGTTAACAAACATTCCATAAGTTTTAATTAACCCCCTGCTCTATGCCACTTCCTTCTCTAGCCTTAGATAAACCATCTATCTTTAATAGGAGAATACCTTTATGTTTCCCTAAGAAAAAGTCTAGGATATCTTTGACATAACGGCAGGCCCGATCCTAGACAACTTGGGGCTCAGGGCAAAAAAAATTGGGGCCCGCATAATTTTATTTTATTTATTATTATTATTATTTTTTGTAAAGGAGGGTGGCACCTTCGGAAATTTTTATTAATTAAAAAAAATATAATACAACTGAAGGCTGGGGACTCCCCACCTATGAAAAGAAATAGACTTGAGGACAAGCCCTGGAAGCCAAACAACTTAGCATCTATTAATACAAAACGACAAAATATAAAGGCCAGAGCACGAACCCTAATAAATAAACATAAGAAAGAAAAACTACATAAATAAGTGATAAAAGGCAACCAACAAACAAATAACAAGAAACAAACATATTAGCAAATAAAAATAAAAGAGTTCTTTTATACCTCCTATTGTTGAGGGCTTGTGATGCTAATGTTGTAAGTCTTACAAGAAACAAACAGCTTAAAAAATAAATAAAAAAGAATTATTTTGTACCTCCTGTTATTGGCTGCATGTGATGCTAATGTTGTGAGCCTGTAAATAACTTCTAAGCATTTGTCAAATGCCAATTAAAAAAGCTCTACAGTTACAACAGAAAATTCTAAAGTTAAAAAAAGATAAATCAGATTAAAATGATGAACATTCTTACATTCAAAAACTGAAATTAAACAAATGGATAACAAATTAACTTAAAAAAATCGAAAGGCCACTTACAATGAGAGTTACAGGGATTCATTATCACTCAATCAGAAGGTCATAAACTTGGATTTGGATAAGTTGGATTCTCTAATTCTTACATAACATAAAATTTTGAAGATAAAAAAAGAATCATAAAAGAATGGAATATCATTATATCACAGATTCATAGAAAAATAAGAAATTTCATTTAAGGGCTAGAAAGTATAACTTACAGAAACATAAGAAATTTCACAAATCACAAAACTCACAATTATCGATTTCAGTGGGAATACTCAGAGTCTCAGACGCTAATTTGACTTCACCTGTGACTATTGATTCTCAGAATTTCAGTGGTCAAGTGTTATTCCAGTCTTTCCAGAAAAAGAAAATGAAACTTGGAAATCTAAAATAGAAGGGCAATAATCAGGAATCGTGAAAACTAAACCCAAGAAGCAAATAATCGAATCTTGAATGTCGATTTGAAAATCAGATACCCTACATCAGAAATAAAAGTATGATGGAGAGTCGGAGAAAAAACCAGAGATCGAGATCGATTCAACTACGATTGAATATGAAATAGAACAAATTTGAGTTCTAACCGTTGCTTGCCTTATCGAATCCGGAGAAAACGTTTGGATTTTCCATGGAAATTGATCGTTGAAGATTAAATTTGCCTTGGAAGTTGGACATCACTCATCTCTCGCACACCAGTTGCGATCGCTTATTCCTCCCGCTTCCTTTTTGGGTTGGTACCTAATAAAAGCGGATTGGGCTTCAATAACTGGTCCAATAAGCTAAAAACTAATGGGATACTACTATAAAATTAATACAATAAATATAAAATGGGGTCCTTTGGCATTTTTTGGCCCGACATGGTCGCCCAGCTTGCACAGGCCCATGGGCCGGCCTGCATGATGGGGAATTTCGGATACAAATCATCTTCCAAAATCTTGTTAAGGAACCACGCCCATCTTTTTGCGCAAATGAAAAAACAACATATACATTTTGTAATATTACTTCATTAAAAGCCCTTAAACTACCAGAACCCAAATCACCTTTTTTATAGGCTAAATCAAAACTTTATTTGACCCATGAGATATTTTCTTGAATGTATGAACCCAAAAAAGTGGATACTAAGAGACTCGAAACACACAAATAAAATCTCCAGTCACTTAAAAATAGACAAAAAGAAAACCCAACATTGTTTTATTAAGCACAAGGTGAGCACCATTAGAATAATTTTTTTAAAATGATAGAATTTTATAAAAATAAAAACTAGCAAAAGCTAAAGCATTACAAAATGATAGAATTTTATACAAATAAAAACTAGCAAAAGCTAAAACATTACGTAGAAGAAAATGCTAAATCAGGATTTTGAAATCAATGGAAAACATTTAAAATTTTTAAAATAACATCCCGACCTTGAATCCTTTCCTTATTCCTTGTACTTGAGTATCTAATAAAGTTGGTATACACCATTAGCTTAAATCTTCATTATATGTAGTGATTAACCAGTAAGTGGAATTAAAGTATGACCATATTATCTTTCTTTCTAAAATAAATGTTTTACCATTTCTGAACTTCGGTCAAAGCAACTCCCACACCATATAAATTACATTTAGCAAATTATTCTTCGACTCCGGCGCACAAAAAAAAACATTGTCCAAGAATCAATTCAACAATTGATCCGTAGACAAACTTTTGAATTTATTATTTCTTTGAATAATTCCATTACCTTCATAATTCTGTAATTTAGCTATAAAGAAATCATGGAATACTCTTTTAATGTAATTATGATCCATAATCCAACTAACATCATCCATAATCCCATGAATGACCATTTTCCAAACCATTCTAAAACTAAATTTTTAAAATCTAAACTCCAAACCCCATATGAAAAGGAGGTCTCCCCCTTGTTGAACCGTCCATGCAACATTAGAAGCTCTAATTTTGGTATTCAAATACTTTACTTTATCTTTAAAATCATATCCCCTTGTTTTTGTTTCCTATGTCACTATTTTTTAGAGTGGCATGTTTGACAAACTAATGAAATTCATCAAATTGAAACCAAGACCAGAACTTAATAAATGTTAGTCAATAGTCATTATAGTCATTTTTTAAATATATAAAAGCGAAAACGTTGGGGCATAAATCGGTATCATCCTAGGAGAACAAAAAATGATCCTACTTGCATAATTTAAAACAAAGTTCTTAAATAAATTAATTAATTAGTTAAAGGATGATTTATGTAAATAAATCATTATGGGATAAACATATAAGTAGTTGATATGCAGTGGCGGAACTAGAAACTTTTGCAAGGAGTAGCAATAAAAATTCCCAATAAAAAGTAATAAGATATTTTTTTAAAATTACAATTAATTAGATACAACAAACTAGCGCAAAAATCTTACATTTTGAAGTTGACATCTTCGTTTACTCATTTTTCAAAAGTGTTTCATCACTCGTTCAATCTTAACATGTATAAGTTACAAATCAAAGATTCTTCATAAAATCATTATCTATTTTATTACTCAACTTTAAAAGCTTAATTGCAGAAAAACATACTTCATTGGTTGCGGTTGCGACCAGTAGAAAAAACCAAAACGCGAAGCTCATTTGTGTTGTATACGCCTTGTTGTGAAGCAAGGGAATAGAGAAAGAAAACCAAATTTTCGTTTTTTCCATTTGCTTTGCTGAAATATTGTTGTTGGCTATGTTAATATTGGAGTTTTGTGTACACATGTTGCCTATTCCCTTCATTTAGTGGGCAATTAATTATTTGGAAGTAGTTTAAAATTTTGGACATTTTATTTAAGATAGGAGCACCACTTAATTTAACATGCATTATATGAATATAAAAGCAATCAAAAGTTTTTAACATATATGGGGTGGGAATAAGGGGTAGCACGTGCTACCCCTACCAACTAATTGGTTCGGCTGGTGTTGATATGATGTTCAGATAGTTAAAAGTGGAAAAGACAACATTTCAGTTACTGCAAGTTATGAAGAAATGAAGTGTTGCAAGGTATAATTTCTTCTACATTCAACCTAGAAATCGCTTTTGCGAAGTGAGCAGAACCCCAATGTCGATTTTGATTGAAACGACCCAAATTTTCAAATAAAATTTTCCATTTTTAATTACTAAAACATTCCCATAAAATATGAAGTAACAATGACAATTGTTTTCAAAAACTATAACATTAACATTTTATTTCAAACATCATAGTGTCCCATCTAATCAAATGCTGAAGAGTGCATACTGTAACAACCTGTTGTTCCGGGTCAATAAAAATCAATGCAATTCACACTAGTTCAATCAGAGTTTATACTAGTTTAAATAAGGGTTGCAATTCTTTACTCTAGAATATAATACTTAGTCTAATTCATGAAAATATAAGGTTTAAATGATGTTTTCAGTACATAGATCCATGAATCTTATAGTTTTCAGCCTAATTCTAGAAGGTAAGTGTTTTCGGTTTAGAGAATCCGTTCCAAAGATGGTTTTCGGTCATAGATTCAAGGAGAAAAGGGTTTTCGGTCTTGTAAGAACGAAATCAACCTCTAGACCAAAATTTCAAGCCCATGGCCCATCAGGACCGAAAACAACTAAAGCCCAAGGCCTTAAGTCCAAAAACACTTTGCTATATATATATATATATATATATATATATATATATATATATATATATATATATATATATATATATATATATAGCCGAACACCCAATTGATTTCTCACTTTTTCCCACTGAAATCCTTTCCATTTTGCTCTCAAAATTCATAAGTTTATGCCCGATTTCCTTCAAATTTTCATAACTCTACCAAGAGCACACCAACAACACCAAAGAACATTCAATAAGATCTTCAAATCTTCAGGCCTACACCGAAATCACCTAAACACTCACTGAAAACTCTATTTGTGCAACCGAAAACCCCTTTTCAACATTTCAAATAATTCCAATTATATTTGTAAGTATTCCTTACATAATTAAGGTGTTTCATAACACTTTAATTATTATTAAATTCATTATTTAACACATTATTTAAATTAATATCTTATTAATTTAAATACAAGGTCGAATATAACTATTTTTAGTATAATGTTATTCGTGCGTACGATAGTCCGAGGATCGTTTATGCAGCTTGATATTCAAACTTAAACGCACATACGAGGTGAGTTCATACCCTTACATTTTCAATGTTTTTAATGCTTTTACGGGGGAGGGGGTGGGGAATACAAGTACAACGCAAGGACTTTTGTGTTTTATACAAACATTTTTGTAACATCCCAGAATATCAAGAGTAGAGTTGAAGGGCTAAAAGTGAAAATGCATAAGGGCAACTCGGCGAGTCCATGGGAGGACTCGGCGAGTAGGGTCGCGACTCAAGTCGCGTGTTAAGTGGCCAACTCGGCGAGTCCATGGCTGGACTCGGTGAGTTGGCACTGTGTGAAGAAAACCCTAAATTCAAGGGATGAGCCCTATATAAAGGACATTATACCCTCTCCCCAACCTCCTTTATCTCCCTTGAAGTCCAGAAACCCTAGATACGTGTTTGTGAAGGTTTTGAGTGCACTTGAGCCTTGGAGAAGAAAGTTGGAAGAAGATCTTCGAGAGTTAGGAGGCTTGGAGCAAGGGGCTTTGCTTAGATTCGGATTCCTTGGTGTTGGGGGCTTCATTTTGAGGTAATATCTCGTTCTTTGGGCTGCTATTTTTTTAGATTCATCATTTTGGGTTATATGGAAAGTTTGGCTTGTGGTATATGGAGTTTGAAGGTTAGATCTGAGGTTGCTACCTCAGATCTGGAATGGTGAACGACTAGAGTGCATTAAATTCCCTATTAACGAGTGATTGGTGAGGCCATCTTGTCCCAAACCCTAGCCTAGAGTGTAAAATGCCTAGATCTCTTTGGATTCACGTAAAGTTTGCCACTTTACGTGATAAAAGGTTTGTAGAAGGTTAGATCTATGTTTTGGATCATCTGCATGGCCTGGAAAGCTTCTGCATAAGTTAAGATCTAGAGGCACTCGGCGAGTCACAAAGGTGTACTCAGCAAGTTGCTTGAAGATGGACTGGAACTCGACGAGTTGGAAGAACAACTCCGCAAGTAGGTTAAAGATGACCATGGACTCGGTGAGTCTGTTCTTGGAATCACGTCCGGTTTGGATGTCTGCCGAGGTCACGGAAGGAAAATCTGAGGGTGTAAGGTCAAGAGGCTTGTAAGGGATGCAGGGATGGAGTTTTGCATTCCCATCTTGACTACGGTGAAGGAATTGTGTATCTAGTAGTGGTTCATCCTGGGGGATGTTTTGAAGGTCTTCAGTGTTATGGGTTTTCCTAACCCGAGGGTGCTAGAGCTAATTCAACATGTGCATGTGATTGCAAGAGGAGAACTCATGGGATTTGCTCTGAAGAATGTGTCTTTCTGTCAGCATGGAATGGATAGAGTTGGACTCGGATCGGGAATGCGGTGGTGCATGGTTATTTCTAGCTCATATGGGTAGAGTGATGGTTGTGTTTTGGAGCAGTGTTGCATCATGGGTGGTACTCAGTTGTTAGGTGTGGTTATCAGAGGGTAAAGTCGGTTGCCGGTTTGAAGTGGTGGTCAGGACACCGCAAGAAGAAAAGTTGGGTTTTGGGTTTCGATGATTGTGCTTTGAGGAACTTGGTTGGGTTAATGCTAGGAGTTGTAATGCGAAAGAATTTCTAGAGTTGAGTTGCCGCAGGCTTCGAGGACGAAGCCTAATTTATGTGGGGGAGAATTGTAACATCCCGGAATATCAAGAGTAGAGTTGAAGGGATAAAAGTGAAAATGTATAAGGGCAACTCGACGAGTCCATGGGAGGACTTGGCGAGTAGGGTCGCGACTCAGGTCGCGTGATAAATGGCCAACTCGACGAGTCCATGCCTGGACTCGGCGAGTAGGCGTTGTGTGAAAAAATCCCTAAATTCGGGTGTTGAGCCCTATATAAAGGACATTATACCCTCTCCCCAGCCTCCTTGATCTCCCTTGAAGTCTAGAAACCCTAGATACGCGTTTGTGAAGGTTTTGAGTGCATTTGAGCCTTGGAGAAGAAAGTTGGAAGAAGATCTTGGAGAGTTAGGAGGCTTGGAGTAAGGGGCTTTGCTTAGATTCGGATTCCTTGCTGTTAAGGGCTTCATTTTGAGGTAATATCTCGTTCTTTGTGCTGCTATTCTTTTAGATTCATCATTTTGGGTTATATGGAAAGTTTTGTGGTATATGGAGTTTGAAGATTAGATCTGAGGTTGCTACCTCAAATCTGGAATGGAGAAGTTCTAGAGTGCATTAAAGTCCCTGTTAATGAGTGATTGGTGAAGTCATCTTGTCCCAAACCCTAGCCTAGAGTGTAAAATTCCTAGATCTCTTTGGATTCACGTAAAGTTTGCCACTTTACATGATAGAAGGGTTGTAGAAGGGTAAATCTATGTTTTGGATCATCTGAATGGCCTGGAAAGCTTCTGCATGGGTTAAGATCTAGAGGCACTCGGCAAGTCACAAAGGTGTACTCGGCGAGTTGCTTGAAGATGGACTGGAACTCGATGAGTTGGAAGAACAACTCGGCGAGTAGGTTGAACATGGCCTTGGACTCGGCGAGTCTGGTCATGAGGTCCAAACTTCTTCTAGTGAAGACATGAATCAGTGAGTCAAGGGAGAACTCGGTGAGTGAGTGAAAGGGGACTCAGAGTTGAGAGACTTGGCGAGTCTCGGGGTGACTCGGCGAGTTGAGTCGCGGATTGGGGAAGTTCTGAGCATGGGGACTGGACGAGTCATTAGGTTGACTCGGTGAGTAGAGTCAGTCAGGAGGATGAGTTTGACTTTGACATTGACCAAGGGTTGACCAGTTGATTTCCAGGGGTAATTTGGTAATTATTGGTATTTATTGAATTCAGTATTTTGGGTATTGACAGTGGTGGAGTTCGGGTCGGAGGTTGCAGCAGCGTGATCTTATCCTTTTCAGTCAACAGTTGCGAGGTGAGTTATCCTCACTATATCGACAGGGTCTAAGGCACCAAGGCCGGCCCTTTATCGGATTGAGATCCAGGTATTTGTTGTTATGTTATTGCTTTGATATGTCTGCATCCTGGTAGCTAGGATGATATATGTTAGAGACCTGGTTAAGGTCGGTTTCCTGATATGTAGGGTGATGCTATGCTAGTGACCGGTTAGGTCGGTATCCTGGTTAGAATGATGATATGCTATGAGATCTGTTTGATCGGCTTGTTGACTGTGAACTCTTGTATGATTGTATGTTTATGTGCACATGGTTGTTTGGACTGGAGTGGGGTTGAGGCGGGTCCTGCTTTGTGTTGTAGGCAAAGATACCGAGGGTGGACCGGTTGTTCTGAAGGCCCAGCGAGCGGTTCGGATAGGCTGCATGCCCCACGAGGGCGGACCAAACGTGCCGAGGCTCGAAGAGTGGACCAGACCGACTGAAGGCCCGATGCGGGCAGACCAGTCATATTGTAGACTCAGAGAGTGGACCAGGTGGATTGAAGGCTCGGTGCGGGCGGACCAACCACCCTGCAGACTCGATGTATATGGCTAGACGCGGAGGGTGGACCAGGTGTACTGTTGGCCGGTGCGGTGGACCAGTCACACAGCAGACCCGATATGCATGGTTGTTCTGTGATTCGATATGATATAGCATGTTATGTGTATGGTATATGTGGTTGGTATTTTGGGGGTATCTCACTAAGCTTTCGGGCTTACAGTTGTGGTTTAATGTTTTTTAGGTTCTTCAGGAGACCGTGGCAAGGCAAAGGCGTGATCGTACCGCTCCTCGTGTTTATGTTTTATGATGTGGACCTGGGAATACTCTGATAATAAATGTATTGAAAATCTTTTTGTAATAACTTAATGAATTGGGATGTTTTTGAAAAGTTTAAATTTTGTTGAAATTTTTGGTCGTTAAAATTTTTAAACATTTTTAAAACCTTTGCAATTGATTCAAACCGAGTATTCGCTACATTTTTAAAACATTTGCAATTGATTCAAACTGAGTACTTTCATACAATCAGATTGCAAATGTTTTCAGTACATTGCAGAACATTGTACTTAAAGTATAATTGATAGAGTTTGAGAATTACTACACTATTTTGCTAAGTACAATACACAGAACAAGAACATATATTCAAACTATAATAGGTATAGTTTAGGAAACAATACTATAATACATTGATACAAGGATACACTACTAAAATAATTATTTTGCACTACAAACTACATTGATACAAGGCAATTCATACAGTTTCCAGTACAAGAGAACAATACGACACTACAACACCACATGTAAACCAGTTAGTATACGGTTGTGAGACATTACTTCAATTGTATCGATCAGGGTACGGAACTAAATCCTATATAGTATAACCAGAGTCTCCTGAAGGTAGAGCGTGAGATTTGTGTGTAGATCTATACGGGACTGACAATCCCACACCTGAACTGGTAGCTACAGTTAGGTCGACAGGCCTGCGGTGACAAATGTCATAACATTCGGATGCCTGAAGAATGTCATAGAGGTCATTAGGTCATATCAATCATGGTTATATGAAGCTCACAAAAATGTAACTAAAACATTTGTTTACGGGATTAACAGTACTTCAAAGGTTTTATTTTAAATTAATGAAACTATAGTACACTACTTTACACTATAGCTGGTAGTAACCAGGCATTCATATAAAGGTTTTCATACAAACACTATTACAGTACACTACTATATCTTACTTCTGGTGGTATCCAGACATTCATACAAATACAGTTACAGTACACTATTTTCTAGCACTGAGTACACTAATACAATATACATTTAGAAGGAACATACATGACAATATTACATTCACTAAAGAATATATTGGATTTTCTAGAAGTACACTATAACAATATCAAGTAAAAAAGACAAGCATTTTCCATCTAAAAAGCATACTTATGAACTGACCAACTTAAATGTTGATACACTTCAAAACCACTTGTATTCTCAGGAAACCGGTAAGACAAGTACACCCACAGGTTTTGGTAAGACAGAGCTTTTAGAGTCGTGTCTTTTATACTTTTGCTATACGTGTTGATGTCATAAAAACTATGTATCGAACAGATGTAAATACTTTACTTTATCAATGTAATGGTTGTGTTTGCTTTGATTCCTATTATTCAATTGTTGTGATACTGTACATGACGTCCCCCGCCCCCAAACATTTCCGTCATTCCAGTTTGGGGGTGTGATAGATTGGTATTAGAGCATTGTTTATAGTGAACTAAGTACATCAAACCTTACATGATATAAAACTATAAACACTATAGGGCTGAAGCGCTCTGAACTAAATTTATACTTTTAAAATCCAAGTATTTTCTAAGAAGTACACAAGCATACATACATACTAAGAACGATATCACAAGAAGAACAAAACAAAAGTATTTAGATGTTCGACACTACGGATAAACCCGCATAGTTATGTAATCATATCTGGAATAAATATAGCCTGATCAACTATATTTATTTCAGAAACGACTAACATGTGTTTTGGAGTAAATATGGTGTTGTAACAAGTCTAAAACTTACCAAAACTCCATAAAAAGGAAACGCTAGAACCGAACATATATTTAAAATACTATAGGAGCATTTTATAACACTACAATACTAGATCCAAACACGTGAAAACAAAGAACTCTTGCTGATAGATCTATAATTGCTAAGTGTGTGTGTGTGTATATATATATATATATATATATATATATATACGATTTTATAGACTTAGAATAGGTGATTTAACTTTACGTCATGTTCCTTGTTTGGTTGTGGATTTAGAGTAGGATCACTTAATTGAAGGTCTATCTAGTTTTAGTTATATATAATCTATGTACACAATGTGATTATAGGGGGATCAGACACAAATCACATCATACAAATTCATTCCAAGTGTTGCTATTAATTTCAAATCGATTGTTTACTTATATTGGTAAACTTCCACCGTAAATCGCTTAATAGAACACTATAACTGTCAGGATAAGATATATCTTGTTCAACATCACCTGACTTATGATCACTATAGAGGAATTATCATCATTTTCTCTTAAATTATTTTAGAGAAAGACGCCTCCAAAGAAGTACAACAAGAAGAAAAACAACCCTTTAATGAATCCACCACCACCACTACTTCCTCAGTACGACCCTGCTGTGCTCCAAGCAGCAGTAACCGCTGCATTGGTAGCAACCATTACACAAATAAACGTGAGTGGCGCTAGCGGGGCCGGTAATGGCGCCCACCCTTCTAATCAGGGAGACAATTATGGACACCTGAGGGAGTATTCATACAAGGACTTCACCAACGCTAAACCTCAATATTTTGATGGCATTAGAGGTGTCATTGCCTTAACACATTGGTTTGAGAAGACCGAATCAATATTCGAGACCTGTACGTACAATGAGTCTAGCAAAGTAAAGTTTGCAGCATGCACCTTCACTGATAGGGCTCTAACATGGTGGAACAACCAAGTCAAATCCCTAACTCTCCCGATAGCCAATGCTATGAGTTGGGACGACTTGAAGGAACTAATGTTAGTTGAATACTGTCTGCGAGGTGAAATGCAAAAACTAGAGTAAGAGCTCTAGAATCTGAAGACGTAGGACTCTGATGTCACTGCTTACACTGATAGGTTTGGTTACATGACTCTTCTAAGTGTCGGGATGGTCACCCTGGAGAGCAAGAAGGTTGAAAGATACAAATGGGGATTGACACCCCCAACTCAAGGGAAAATGTTAGCCGCCAAAACACTCACTTTTGATAGTGCCACGCATCTGGAACAGACCTTGGTGGATCACGGGGATCGCCATAACCCTGTGACAGTCATTCCTGAATAGCCCAAAGAGGGTGGAAGTATGAAGAAGTTCTAAAATAAGCGGAAAGGCCAATCTTCGCAGGAGCCCTCCAAGAAACAGCAAACAGTGGAAGTCCATGTTGCTACCATTCCTGCTACTATTCCCACTATTCAAGCACCTACCAGTCGATATGTTGGACCCCTCCCGAGGTGTGACAAATGCAATTTCCATCATCATGGACCTTATCGGGAATTGCGATGCACTAGCTGCAACAAGAAGGGGCATACAACCCGCTTCAACAAGACACCTGCACAACCTAATACTCAGACCTCTAGAGCTGGAGGAGGCCAACCCATTATGGGTGTGGTGAAACATGGCATTACAAGAGGGATTACCCCAAAGCAAGAAACAATGGAAACACGGGGAAAGTGATAGCCATGGGCAAGGAGGAAGCAGTAGCAGATCCCATCGTAGTCACGGGTAAGTTCCTCCTCGACAACTCTTATGCATGCATTCTCTTTGATAGTGGTGCGGAAAGGAGTTTTGTTAGTCATAAATTCAAACACTTACTTAAACACAAACCCCAACCACAAAATGAAACATTCACTGTCGAGATGGATAACAGGAAGAAAGAGAGAACTAGCAATGTATTTATAGGTTGTATCCTCACTTTAAACGACTATTCGATTCCAATTGATCGTATGCCGGTCTCCATAAAAAGCTTCGATGTTCTCATCAGCATGGACTGGCTAAGTCATCGTCATGCTAATATTCTTTGTTACGAAAAAGCCATTCGCCTTAATCTGCCTAATGGGGAACCCTATGTTATTTACGGTGACAACTCAGCACGAACCTTCGAATCATTTCGTGCTTGAAAGCTCAAAAATACATGTTGAAGAAGTGTCATGCATTCCTAGCTCATGTAGTTAATGAAAAACAAGAAGTTAAAGACCTTGAGAGTATCCCCGGAGTCTAAAACTTTCTTGATATCTTCCCCAAAGATCTTCCAGGAGTCCCTCCCAAACACCAAGTTGAGTTCTGAATCGAATTGATTCCTAGAGCTATCCGCATAGCCAAATCCCTGTATCCTCTAGTACCAACAGAAATGCAGGAATTATCCAGCCAAGTAAATGAACTGCTCAGTAAGGGATTCATTAGACCAAGATTCTCACCCTGGGGAGCACCAATCTTGTTTGTGAGGAAGAAGGATAGATCATTCCAAATGTGCATTGACTACCGCGAACTAAACAAGCTCACCATTAAGAATCACTACCCTTTACCCAGAATGGACGATCTGTCGACCAACTCCAAGGAGCGAGCTACTTCTTGAAGATAGACCAGAGGTCAGGGTACCATCAATTACGAGTCCAGGAGAGTGATGTTCCCAAGACAACATTCCAAACTCGATATGATCACTATGAGTTTTTAGTGATGCCATTTGATCTAACAAACACACCCGTCGCGTTCATGGACTTAATGAATCGGGTGTGTCATCCTTTTCTAGACAAATTCGTTATAGTACTCATAGATGATATACTTATCTATTCACGAAGTGAGAAAGAACATAGTCAACACTTGAGACAAGTTCTAGAAACATTACGGGCGGAGAAGCTATACGCAAAATTCTCAAAGTGCGAGTTTTGGATTTGGAAGGTAACTTCACTTGGTCACGTGGTCAGTGAAGAAGGCACACACGTGGACCCTTTCAAAATAAAGGCAATCGAGAACTGGTTAGCACCGAGAATGCCCACAGAAATCCATCAATTCTAGGGTTTTTCTAGCTATTACCGTAGATTCATACAAAACTTCTCCGGAATTGCTAAACCGCTTACTACCCTAACTTAGATGGGTGTAACTTTTAGTTGGTGAGAAAAACAAGAAACTGCATTCCAGACACTGTAGCGAGCCCTGTGCAGCGCACCTATGTTGTCTCTTCCAGAAGGGACAGAGGATTTCATTGTATACTATGATGCATCCAATCAAGGGCTAGGTTGTATGCTTATGCAGTGAGGAAAAGTTAATGCTTATGCCTCGAGACAACTTAAGGCACATGAAGTCAACTACACTACTCACGATCTTGAGTTGGGAGCAGTGGTCTTTGCACTAAAAATCTGGAGACATTACCTTTACGGTACCAAGTGCACCATCTTCACCATCTACAAAAGCCTTCAACATATCTTTGATCAGAAAGAACATAACATGAGACAATGACGATAGGTAGAACTGTTGGATTATTGTCTAAGTCC
Organism: Lactuca saligna; assembly: GCF_052625555.1. Taxonomy (NCBI): domain Eukaryota; kingdom Viridiplantae; phylum Streptophyta; class Magnoliopsida; order Asterales; family Asteraceae; genus Lactuca; species Lactuca saligna. The sequence goes on from NC_136421.1 coordinate 172,301,250, forward strand.
ATAACTATATTTGGCATGTACTTGACCCAGTTATAACATGGTCCTTTTGGGTTTCCTTCAACAAAGCAACTGGACTGGATGATTAATGTAGAAAGAGGTTATTATGGTTTATTAATATATTATATGAATAATATATTAAAAGAGAAATCATATTACTTAATTAATATTGGTCAAGAATTAATTAAGAAATTAATTTTGTGATCAAAAGACATTAATTAAACAAAGGGGACTAGAATTGGAACTATAAGATAATTGGATTTTGGGCTGTGGATCTTATGGATCAAGGGGGTAGACGAAATTAGGGTGGAAGCCCACCTTGAAATCGTCCAAGGCCTTATTCCAGAAGGTTCCATTGGACCGCTTAAGGTCTAAGCTATCTGATTAGGGTTTTGAATGAAACCCTAGCATTACACCTATATAAGGACCCCTAGGGTCTCCAAAATCGTCTACAACTTGAAACCAAGAGTCCCTAGAACCGATTTTGAGCGTGCATCATCATTTTACAAGATTATCCTTCTTGCCTTGGTGTTTGTGATCGATTAAAGGTATTGCATTTGTGATACTAGGCTCTCAAAGCTTGAAGATTCTTGCAATAATCAAAAGGTAATCATCTGAACTTCCTTAGTTATAGATTTTGATTTCTTGATATGCTAGAATTAGGGTTTATAAGCTTTGGATAATTTACATGTATAATAGAGAAACCTATATCCAAATCTTTAGGGTGTGCATGTGCACCACATGATTGTTGTTTTGCCCAAAACCCATCCATGGTATTAGAGCCTTGCATGGTTTCTATTGTATTTGATGCATTGTAAGATTATTCATTGCTTAAAATCAAAAATTTTGCTTTCTGCCTGCAAACTCGCTAGGTCAGCTGATGAACTCATCAAGTCCAGATGATGACTCGGCGAGTCAGAGAGTCAGACACAGGGAATTTAGGGATTTTGGCATATTTTGACTTTGGATAATGACCAAAACGTTTTTGATTGATAAAATCCGAATTTTATTAATATGATGTGATTACCTTTTTCAAAATAAAAGATAATTATCAATTAATTAGATAATTATTGCCTTATATGATAAACTTTAATTATTTGAATTATTTGAAAGTATTATGTTGCCATGGAATTGGATTTGGTCAAAATTAGATAATCACTAATTAACTGCTTAATTATGTTATTTGAAATTTGATCTAGAAAGGTTTGAAAAGTTTCAAAACTTGCCCTCAAGTTTTGGAATTTAAATTTTGAATAAAAAGTTTAATTTTGAAATATTTAAATTCTAAACCCTAGAATTTTACAAGTTTAAAATTCAACCCTTATACTATTAGAATATTATAAGAGTAATGGCTATATATATATATATATATATATATATATATATATATATATATATATATATATATATATATATCTGTATAATATTAATGATAGTCTTACTGTTAATAGGCCTCATTCACGAAGTCGATCTATAAGGGGGTGTATAAGGTTGCTGCCTATAAAATGGCAGTTTAATGGGTGTACACTCTCACCCATCGTTTCCTTGATTGGTAGAGGGTTGTTAGCCGAACGAGTAGGATAAGGAAACTAATTCATCATTAAAAGTATAATGGTTAATAAAGTAAAAAAATGTTTTTATAAAATTCCCAATCTTAGTTACTTTAGAAAAAATGTGAAAATGATGCTATTCCATGAAATTACACTTTGTATCCTTGCCAAGACATTAGTAATGCATGTGTGGTTAACTAACACACTAATTTGGGTCTAGAAAAGATGGAAAAGGGTGACTCGATGTTTGTCATATATCAATGGAGCGTGTGTGGCTAATCGGCACATTGATTAGGTGATTGTAACATTGAGGGCACCAAGTACATTTACATGGTTATTCACACATTCTTCGTGATCCTTGGTATCCCAGTCACAAACTTGAAGGGCATATCTTAAAAATGCGATTGAAAAGTCCAATGAATCTTAAAAGATCTAGGAGTTTTCAATACATCTAAAACTTATTTCCTTTTGTTTTCCATGGTGGAAATTAGTGAATTGTCATTCACTTACCTTCAAATTATTTGTTGTTTAGATTACGACATCCCTCTTCTAAATTGTAAATAATGTTTTTGGATCCTAGCCCTATTTTCTTATTTGGGTATTTAATTAGGGATTATTATCTGATCAAACTTTGTCTCTTCTCTTTTTCAGATGTCTACCTAGAACAACAACGCTTCCAGCTCGAACTCTTCCAACTTATTCTCACTCATGAATTTGTGTGGGAGGGTGATTTTTGATGGGACCAATTTCAACGATTGGATCCGCAACATTAGAATGGCTACTTGCTATGAGGACAAGGAGTATGTCCTCGACAAGTAGCTGAAAGAAGTGGATGTCAACACTGCTACTCCCTAGTAGGTTGCTGCCTTTAAGGCTCGTGAGCGTGATGCTATGAAAATGCATTACATCATGCTCGCGACTACGACTGGCGAACTCCAAAAGTCCTACGAGGACTTCTACCCCTATGAGATGCATCAAGATGTACTAGACAAGTATCACCAAAGTATCAAGAAGAAGAGGTACGAGATCATCACCTTAATGATCACTACCAAGATGAGGGACGCAGAGTCCATCACGGCCCACCTGCAGAAGATGCAGAGACATGTCGACCACCTATTGAAGTTAAATGTTAACTATGATGATGAGATGGCGATTGATATCATTCTTCACTCCTTACCTCCTTGTTACAACCAATTTTGCATGACCTACTACATGAACAAGGAGGAGGTCACTTTGAGCAAGCTTCAAGGCTTGTTGAGGACTGCTGAGAGAAACCTCAAGGATAAATCTGTTGCATCAACTCCCACTGCTACTGCCCCGTCTTGGCTATTAGGAAAGGGAAGGGTAAGAAGAGGAAGGATCCTTCCAAGAGCCACCATAATGGAAAGTACCATGATGATACCTCTTCTAGTGGAACCAAGGTTGGTCTTGCTGCACCTTACTCGAAACCAAAGGATGCACAGTGCTATCACTGCCATGACAAACGGCATTGGAAACGAAACTACCTGATGTATATGGAGGACATCAAGGATGGATAGATAAATCCATCCTTCATAGGTACTTACACTATTCAATCTAATAACTCATCACATGCTATTTCTTGGGTTCTTGATACAGGATGTGGTTTTCACATTTGTTCTGATTTGCATGGCCTAAGAAGAAGTATGGGCGTAGATAATGGGAAGATAAACTTGATCATGGGGAACAGAAGAGTGCCACCTATCACCAAGATTCGAGTTTACTCTTTAGTGCTTAGTAGTGGTTTAGGGCAAGATTTGAATAATTGTTTCTATTCGCCAGATATGACAAGAAACATCATTTCTTTTCATGGTTTATATAAACAAGGTTTTAGATTTTCATTTGATAATGAAAAGGGTTCTATTAATGTTTTCTTTAATGGTGTTTTCTATTTTGAAGCATTGCCTTGTAATGGAATATATGAAACTGTGATGGTTATAGACAACTTAGGAAATGATGTGTTGCAAATAGCTTCTTCCAATAGTTTGGATAAAGCATTCTTATGGCATTGTCGTCTTGGACATTTCAACAAGAAACACATATCCCAAGTCCAAAAGGATGGAATATTGGAGTCATTTGACCTTAGGGCGATGATGTGTGCAATTCTTGTTCACTTGGAAAGATGACCAAGTGACCCTTTACTAGTACTTGTGAAAGGGGTGAGGGTTTATTGGATCTCATATACACCGATGTGTGTGGGCACTTTAGATCCACCATAAGGCATGCAAGCTGCTTCTATGTTACTTTCACCGATGATTATAGCAGATATCGGTATATCTACTTAATCAAGCATAAGTCAAAAACCTTTGAAAAGTTCAAAGAGTTTAAGCAGGAAGTGGAGAATCAATTGGGGAGGAAAATTAAGATGCTCTGATCTGATCAAGGTGGTGAGTACATTAGTCTTGAATTCCACGACTATCTCAAGGAATGCTGAATCGTTTCGAAATTCACGCCACCTAGGACACTGCAGTTGAATGGTGTGGCTGTGAGGCATAATTGAACCTTGTTGGACATGGTTCATTCCATGATGAGTCGTGCTTTGTTACCTATCTCATTCTGGGGGGTATTCCTTAGAGACTAGCACCAATATCCTTGACGTAGTCCCTACCAAGAAGGTTGCCAAAACACATTACCAGATGTGGACATGGAAAGCTCCCTCGTTGGCACGTATCAAGGTTTCAACTTGTGAGGCCTTCGTAAGACGAGAGACTCATGACAAGCTCGAACCTCGTAGTGAGCAGTGTATTTTCATCGGCTACCGATAGAAGTTTTTGGATATCTCTTCTATAGGCCGAGTGACAATGTTGTCTTCATCGCGACGAGAGGGGTTTTCCGAGAACAAGAACTCATAAGCCAATAGGATAGTGGAAGGCAAATTGATCTTGAAGAGCTTTAAGAATCAAGTGATTAAGGAACCTCTAACACTAGCATTCAACTCGAGGAGGAAACTCCTGTCGAACCGATTGACGAGTCCTTACTTCTTAGACGTTCTAGTAGAGTTAGTGTTCCACCCATATTTTATGGATTTCATATTACTACAGAGGGTGATAAATTTATTAGTGATAGTACACTAGTAAATTTGGTAAACCTAATAGCTAAAAGAAAGCCATGGCAGGCCCAGAGTTTGTAAAATGGAAAGAAGCTATGGACAGTGAGATTTAGTCCATGTATGACAAGAAAGTTTGGAATTTGGTTAACAATGTGCCAGGTCGTAAGACAGTCGGTTGCAAATGGGTATTCAAGAAGAAGACCGGCATGGATGGGAATGTACACCCTTATAAGGCACGAGTGGTTGCGAAGAGCTTTACTCAAACCCCCGTAGTTGACTATGATGAGACCTTCTCACCAGTTGCAAAGATAAAGTCTATAAGGGTTATGCTAACCATAGTAGTGTAGTTCATGATTATGAAATATGGCAGATGGATGTCAAAACTGCATTCCTTAATGTGAAGTTGGCTGAGGATGTTTACATGAATCAGCCAGAGGGTTTTATCGATGCAAAGCAGCCTAATAGAGTGTGTAAGCTTGAGAAATCCATTTATGGATTGAGACAAGAATCAAGCAGATGGAATATTTGTTTAGATGAGAAAGTCAAAGAGTTTGGTTTCTTGCGAAGCGAGGATGAGTCCTGCGTATATGTCAAAGCTAGTGGGAGTATAGTAACTTCCTTGTTTTGTATGTTGAAGATATACTACTCATAGGAAACGACATCCCAACCCTGTAGGAAGTAAATCCTGGCTTGGGAAGTGCTTCGCTATGAAGGACCTCGGAGAAGCAACCTATATTCTGGTAATAAGGATAGTGAGAAACAGGAGTAAAAAGCTAATAGGACTTAGTCAGAACACTTACTTGGATAAGGTACTAAAATATTTTAGTATGGAGAATTCCAAGAAGGGGGAGTTACAATCAAATGCAATACCAAGTTGAGTAAGACTCAAATCCCGAGTACTAAAACCGAGATAGCAGAGATGAGTCGAGTACCTTACGTTACTTCAATTGGCTCGATCATGATTGCTATGACTTGTACTCGCCCTGATGTGGCCTTCGCCTTGAGCATGGTCAACATATATCAAGGGATCCCTGGTAGAGCACATTGGACCGCAGTCAAGAATATTCTTAAGTAGCTTCGGAGGACCAAGGAATGGTTTCTTATCCTCAATGGGAGTGATGACTTAAGGGTACAAGGGTATAGTGACACCAGTTTTCGTACCGACCAAGACAACATCCACTCTCAGTCGGCTGGGTCTTTACCCTAACTGGAGGAGCAGTGACTTGGAAGAATTCCATGCAAGAGACCGTAGCTGATTCAACGTGCGAATCAGAGTAATAGCATCGAGCGAACTGTCAAAGGAGGAAGTATGGTTGAAAAACTTCATTGGAGACCTTGGAGATGTACCAACATAAAGGAGCATATGGAAATTTTCTGTGATAACAAAGGTATGGTTGGCTTAACCAAGGAACAACCAAGGAACCGGGGGATCATGGCCGATCCAGGCATATCGAAAGTGAACATCACTTTACTACAGAGGGTGATACGTTTATTAGTGATAATACACTAGTAAATTTGGATGAACCTAACAACTAAAAGGAATCCATGGTAGGCCTAGAGTTTGCAAAATGGAAAGAGGATATGGACAACGAGATTTAGTCCATGTGTGACAACCAAGTTTGGAATTTTGTTGACAATGTGCCAAGTCATAAGATGGTCGGGTGCAGATGGATATTCAAGAAGAAGACCGACATGGATGGGAAAGTACAAACTTATAAGGCACGATTAGTTACAAAGGGATTTACTCAAACCCCCGGAGTTGACTATGATGAGACCTTCTCACCAGTTGCAAAGATAAAGTCTATAAGGGTTATGCTAGCCATAGTTGTGTTTCATGAATATGAAATATGGAAAATATATGTCAAAACTGCTTTCCTTAATGGCAAGTTGGCTAAGGATGTTTACATGAGTCACCCAGAGGGATTTGCTGATGCAAAGCACCCTAATAGAGTGTGTAAGCTTGAGAAATCCATTTATGGATTGAAACAAGAATCAAGCAGATGGAATATTTGTTTTGATGAGAAAGTCAAAGAGTTTGGTTTCTTGCGAAGTGAGGATGAGTCCTGCGTATATGTCAAAGCTAGTGGGAGTATAGTAACTTCCTTGTTTTGTATGTTGAAGACATACTACTCATAGGAAACAACATCCCAACCCTGTAGGAAGTAAATCCTGGCTTGGGAAGTGCTTCGCTATGAAGGACCTCGGAGAAGCTACCTATATTCTGGTAATTAGGATAGTGAGAAACAGGAGTAAAAAGCTAATAGGACTTAGTTAGAACACTTACTTGGATAAGGTACTAAAATATTTTAGTATGGAGAATTCCAAGAAGGGGGAGTTACCAATCAAATGGAATACCATGTTGACTATGAATCAAAGCCCGAGTACTGAAACCGAGATAGCAGTGATGAGTCAAGTACGTTACACTTCCGCAGTTGGCTGGATCATGTATGTTATGACTTGTACTCCCCCTGATGTGGCCTTCGCCTTGAGCATGGTCAGCAGATATCAAGAGAACCCTGGTAGAGCACATTGAACTGTAGTCAAGAATATTCTTAAGTACCTTCGAAGGAGTAAGGAATGGTTTTGTTATCCTCGATGGGAGTGATGACTTAATGGTAAGAGGGTATAGTGACTCAAGTTTTAAGACTGACTTAGTCAACTTCCATTCTCAATCAGCTGGGTCTTTACCCTAAATGGAGGAGCAGTAACTTGGAAGAATTCCAAGCAAGAGACTGTGCTGATTCAACGTGAGAATCAGAGTACATAGCAGTGAGCGAAGTGTCGAATGAGGAAATATGGTTGAAAATATTCATTGTAGACCTTAGAGTTGTACCAACATAAAGGAGCCTATGGAAAAAAAATTATAACAAAGGTGTGGTTGCCTTAACTAAGGAACCGGGGGATCATAGCCGATCTAGGCATATCGACAGTAAATATCACTTTATTAGACATCGGGTAGAAGAGGGACTCCTCGTAGTAAATCGGGTATTATCAGAAGAGAACCCGACAAATCCCCTTACGAAGGGACTGAGTAGGGTTAAGCGCTTGTGGCACGCTAGCCGCATTGGGCTGAAGGACAATATATTTTTTAGTGATTAGGGAGTTTTGAAATGTGTAATAGATAAATTGTAATTAAAATTTGATGATTAAATATAGGAGTATTATTTATAAGTAAAGTTCTTGTCTTGTGTTAATTATTTACCTATGTTTCACTTTGCATGTTTTGACTTCCTGAATAATAAGATTATTCGAACAATCCACAGTCGTTCATATGTTGGAAGTAGATATGAAGGAAGACTGTCATGAATTGGTTTGTAGACTGTCTAAAGTGTATTATACATAGCAAATGTTTGCTGCCACATTCATGAGTACTTATGAATATGTTTTGAGTATTGGATTAAACCCGCACTCACTTGAATCACTTCATGGAATTAATCACGAGTGATTGTGAGATGGTAATATGATATGGTCTTAAAACCTAGATATATGGTTTATTGTTTGAGAGTTGGTTGTGCATTGATAATGCGTAAACACATCAGTAACTTGATGTTATAAAACACATTGTTGTGTATGATTTGATGAGTGCATAATAAATGCATATAAGTCGAAGTTTATATGTTCCATTTATCCTAAGAGGGTAAAAGCGATATCTTGGGCCCCTCGATGATTTGGTTTGACTTATGTGTCGGACCCGGTCAGGATTGAATTGATGTGTTCAATAAACTTCTATGTCAACAGATAAGAGATTGAGAAACGAATGACTATACGATCCCTTATCTAAAGGACGTGTCAGAGTTCTATAGTGCTTTTGAGAGCTATGATTGCTAATTGGAGTTTAAAGTCGTACTTGCATCTATAGCTATTAGACTTATCCAAGTTGGAGACTGTTGGATTAGTGTCTAAGTCCATAACTATATTTGGTATGTACTTGACCTAGTTATAGCATGGTCCTTTTGGGTTGCCTTCACCAAAGCAACTAGACAAGATGATTCATGGAGAAAGAGGTTATTATGGCTTATTAATATATTAAAAGAGAAATCATATTAGTTAATTAATATTGGTAAAGAATTAATTAAGAAATTAATTTTGTGCTCAAAAGATACTAATTGAACTAAGGGGACTAGAACTGCAATTATAAGATAATTAGATTTTGGGTTGTGGATCTTATGGATCAAGGGGGTGGATGAAATTAGGGTGGAAGCCCACCAGGAAATCTTCCAAGGCCTTATTCCAAAAGGTTCCATTGGACTGCTTAAAGCCTAAGCTATCCAATTAGGGTTTTAACTGAAACCCTAGCAGCACATCTATATAAGGACCCCCTAGGGCATCGAAAATCGGCTACCACTTGAACCCTAGAGTCCTTAGAGCCGATTTTGAGCCTCCATCATCTCTCTCCAATATCATCCTTCTTGCCTTGGTGTTTATGATTGATTAGAGGTATTGCATTTGTGATACTAGGCTCTTAAAGCTTAAAGATTCTTGCAACAAGCAAATGGTAAACATTTGAGCTTCTTTAGTTATAGATTTCGATTTTTTTGATATGCTAGAATTAGGGTTTATAAGCATTGGATAATTCGCATGTACAATAGAGAAACCTAAATCCAAAGCTTTAGGGTTTGCATAAGCACCATAGGATTGTTGTTTTTCTCAAAACCCATTAAGAGCATCTAAATGATTACAAATGTGAAATTCACTATCATCTCGGTAAAGACAATGTTGTAGCAGATTCCCTTAGTCGAAAGGAGTACTCAGATCGTAGGCTAAATGCACTAACCATGACAATACATTCCTATCTGCCCACACAAATAAAAAAGGCTCAGCTAGAAGCCTTAAAACTGGAAAATGTGGCGGGTGAAGCTTTAAGTGGAATGGAGAAGAACTGTGAGATCAAGGGAGAGGAGTTTGTTATTTCATGAACCGGATCTGGACCCTAAAGTTCGACGGTTTCAGGGACGTAGACATGAATGAAGCACACAAGACTCGATACTCCGTTCACCCAGGTCCAGACAATATGTATCTGGATCTCAAAAAACTCTCTTAGTGGCCAAACATGAAAGCTGAAATTCCTACCTATATTGGCAAGTTCCTAACTTGTGCCAAATTCAAAGTGGAATGTCAAGAGTCCTCAGGTTTACTTCAACAGCCATAGATACTTGAGTGGATCTGGGAACAGATTAAAATGGATTTCATAACCAAACTGCCCAAGACCCCGGGTGGTCATGACACTATTTGGGTAATCGTCGACAGATTAACTAAGTCTGCCCACTTCCTGCCAATCAAAGAATCAGACAAGATAAAGAAGCAAACTAGAACTTACATCTGAGAGATGGTACCACTACACGGTCTGCCAATATCTAGTATCTCGGATAGAGATAGTAGATTCACCTCGCGATTTTAGTAGTCACTTTAGAAAGCTCTTGGAACTGGGTTGGGCATGAGTAAAACCTACCATCCACAACTCGACAGGGCAGAGTGAGAGAACCATACAAACACTACAAGACATGCTGAGAGCATGTGTCATCGACTTTGGTAAGGGATGGAACACCAATTTGCCACTTGTCAAGTTTTCGTATAACAACAACTACCACTCTAGCATCAAGGTTGCCCCATTCGAAGCCCTCTATGGCTGTAAGGGTAGATCACCTCTGTGCTAGGCTGAAGTAGGTGACACGTGGCTAGCTAAAGGGAAAGTTCTTGATAGCATTCTCACTGGCTCGGAGATCATTCGAGAAACCACAAAAAAGTTTATCCAAATTCGAGAACGACTAAAAGCCTCAAGAGATAGACAAAAGAGATACATAGACAAGAGACGAAAACCATTGGAATTCCAGGTTTTTGACCGCGTGCTGTTGAACGTCTCTGCTTGGAAGAGCATGATACACTTTTGGAAAGTGTGGGAAACTATATCCAAGATAAATTGAGCTATTCGATGTTCTCGCTAGAATCGGCTCGGTAGCTTACAAACTCCGTTTACCACAAGAACTTAACAATGTACACCTTGTCTTCCACATGTAAAACCTCAAGAAGTGTCTATCCGAATAGACCCTTGAGATTCCACTCGATGAAATCGAGATAAAAGAGAGTCTTAACAACGTACACCTTGTATCATTCCACTCCTCGGCTTAAAATTTAATTATAGAAAGTGTAAACGAGATAGGGGATTGATATGCCCTAAGTTAGGTAGAATCTTGTGCAACAAGTGACAGAAAGGAATTGCTATGCTAGATGGTTATGAAAATTGAAATAAAGTTAGATGGACTTGTAGAATGTTCCATTGTGTTCTTTTAGAGTGAGTAATGGACAATATAAATAAGTGGATCAAAACCTCCTATGTAGTGAAGTCAAGGTTGGTTACCTATGATGTGGGTATAATAGTATCGGGCGAATACCATTATCAACACATGATATATACATGAACTCAATAGAGCCATAAACGGGTTTTATGAAATATGGTAAGGATTTAAGTGAGGTAGGGACTTACTGAATGTGTACCTTGTGTCAAATAAAAGTCATGAATTAGTTTGAAGCATGTTAATAGATAGTGGAAATTTTTTGACTACTTTGACTTTTTTGTAAAAGTTAAACAACTAGTATGCAAATGAAAATTTCTTGGTGTACATTCGATATATGTTCAAAATTGAGTTTTTACTCTTTTAGTACTAATGATATTGAGTTAGAAACACCAAAGAATGAAGTATATTTAACTATTTAATTTGTTAAGATTTAATTAGCTAAAAAGGGACGTAGTTACCTTTTAGTAGAAGTCTAAAACAACACAAGAATTGGAATTCCAAAATTATGATTAAAAAACTAGTTGAAGTTAGTTATTTAGGACATGCCTATGTTAGTACCTAGGAATGATAACTTCTAATTACATGTAAGTTGTTTATGTAAATAATGAAATGGAATCATGAATTCCATAATTAGACGAAATTAAATACTCTGATGTACTTAATGACATCAGAAGGTAGACACAGTGACCTAATTGGAAAAATAGTGATATGATGATGAAATAGAGATAATATTAAAAGCATAACCGAGACAACTTGGGAAGGAATATGATGTTGTTGACTCAATGAGGTGTTTTGGGATCCTAAGGAGTTGGAAAATGAATGCCAACAATATCAGTTGACGAGTGTGATAGTAGCAGTGGAAGCAAAGTGTCATTGTGACACCAAGATAGTTGAAAAAAGATGATCAATGGTGCATTACCCACATGCGTTGGACCAGTGAATGAAGTTACTACAAGGATCAAAAACGAGTGTGAGATACCCGAAGGTATTCCTTGAGCCAAAAAGAAGAAGAAAAAAAATATGAAGACCATCTCGAATCCTTCATAATGGAAACTAAGGAGTGATAGTGATATTCCATGAGAGTACCTTGCACTAGGGTAATCTACTTTCGTGATGAACAATTTAACGGGAGGAAATTTGTAAGCCCTACCTAAAAGCTTTGTGATTTGTGATGAGGAGTTATGATTAAGTGATGATGATGATAGCGCGTCAGGAGGGATTCGACTTTAAGATGTGATAACTTGATGGTGAGGAAGTAGTACCTAGAAGATTCCCTATACTCGATCAAGGAAGAAGATGATTTCACATGATGGAATATCAAAGAATGAAAATTGAAAATAAAAAGATTTTATAGTACAAACAAGGTGTGGAAAAGGATCAACACTTAAAGTTTGTTGAAAATGACTTTCAACTAGAAGATGATAAGCAAAGGAAATTTTTAAAATTTTCATGAATAAGTTAGAGAAAGCAACTATTGCCGCAAGAGAATTATAGGGTAATTTGGACCTTAAAAGAAATGCTCTCATTTCATTGAAGGTGTAGATCGTTAGCATGATATGGTTGTAGGATGATGTGATGTTACAAGAGCTCACAACACTTTGGAGGTTGATTAAGAACAAAACACATTGATTAGAATTATAAGTGACAAGAACAAATCAAGCACGCTCAAGTACAATTGAGTATTGAGTTTAAGTATTGATGCTAATCTGGATTTGATAACCAGAAAAGAGCTGGTAGGCTTTTGATAAAGAGATATTGGCTAAAGAATGAGTATTGAAAATTGAATTTTGACTTAGAGTATTATGAGTCACTTCACTATGACTAAACGACCCAAAAATCAATTAATATAAAAGTTGGTTACGTATCCACAAGGAAGGGTCAAAAAGGGCAAGATGAAAAGATATATTGATAGCTAAATCTTGGTAATGATGTACTAAAGGAGTTAATAAAGATTGGAATGTTGGAGATGTGCTTGAGCACGAAGGGACATACTTTAGCAAATTAGAAACTAAGTAATGAAATAGCCAAATGTTAACATAAAGGTTGAAGGGGCCCGATAAGCCTTATTACATGCCTTAAACTTTCTTGGAATATGATGAGATTGTATGTGTTAAACTAATTTATATCATTATTAGACTAATTTGTTAAAAGTTTAAAAAGGAGACGAAAGGGTAAAAGTGTCGAGGAGGGTTAATAACCCCTGATTATGTATTACTAATTATTAGGAAGACTACAATAATGAAAATTTATGAAGGTGATGTAGCCACTGAAGAAATTGAATAAATGATGAGACAACAGTCTAATTAGATGGCCTGTGAATTAATTATGACGACATAATCCTTTTAAGGGGTCGATAAATGTAACATCAAAAAATTTAAGACTAGGTTCTTCAATTAATTAAGTAAATAAATAAAGGATGATTTATGTAAATAAATAATTATGGGATAGTCATATCATTAGTTGATATGAAGTTTAGAAAATTAAAAGTGGAAATGAAAACAATTTAAAGTCTAGGGGCCAAAAGTGTCGAGTTGGAAACGTGAGTTGACCAAAGGGTTGACACAATTAATATAGGGGACTACAAAAGTTACATAATGGATGGATAAGGACTTTTTATGTCAAAACTTGTGTTAGAATCATAAAATATGAATTTATGTTGGAAATTGGAAAAAGATATAAACTAGGGCACCCAATATAAAAAAATCTAAAAGTAAGCCTGCAATCTCTTTAGTTTAGCCAAGGGAAAACATAGAGAGAATAAAGGAGGCTATGAAATGGCCATTCATGCATACAAACAACCCTTGGGTTCGATCTTAATACTTCTTGGTTTAAGTAGTGCATGTTGTGAAGAAATCAAGTGTAGCAAGTTATAAATTCTCTTCTATTCAACCTAGAAATAAGTAGGTAGAACCCCAATGTCAATTTTGGTCTCATTAAATTATTAGGGTTTGGATTCCTAACCTCCCTTGAGTGGTTTCCCTATTTCTAATCTTAACCCAATCATTCGATTGATGGATTTCATGATTTGGGTAAAAAGCTCCATGAACCCTAGAAATCTTATTTGGGGATAACGCAATTAATGATGAATTGAATTGGATTCAATGGCCTAGATGATTTTTGAGGGAAAGAAATCCAATTAGAATGATAAAATTAAAAAATGATGGTAGAATCAAGTATAAACTTGGATCTGAGTTGGTTTAGGGAAATTTGTTTTGAGAACAATCAATTCCATTGTACTTGAAGCATTTGATGAGTAAAGGAAGTTATTAATAATGAATGGATACTATTGGAGTGATCTGAATGCAAACACATAAAAGCGTTAATGATCTATAGTTAAATTTATTGAATAATTGGCCACTAGGTCATTTTGGGAAATCTATGGATAACTACATGATGATTGACTTGTTAGAAGTGAATGACATTCAATAACATGAATTGACACCCAAGATATGATAGTGAAAATATACATGAAGGAATGTTCACAAGGCTTTAGCTCTAGTGATTTTTTTGGCCCAAAGGAAATTGTAGAATATGGATTGGAATTGAGGATTCCATAGTTAGATTGGGTATTTACGAGGAGATTAAATGTGATTTTATGTACATTACAACTTTCGTATAAGTATTCAATGAGTTAAGAAAAACTATATGAACTTTACAATGTTCTGTTGCAAGATTGAGTAGTTAGCATTTCTTTTACAACATGAAGATCATAATGGTCTTAAAGTTTCCAATGACCACTTAATAAGTTAAGTGGGATGTTTTAGGATGATACAATATCTCTTAATCACGTGTGTGAACCTATACAAATGATGCAAAATGATTTGGAAATAGGTCTTCAAGAACTATGCAAAGTAGAGTGTCATTTTGAGAAAAATCGAGTTGTGTGTATGTGCGCGCGCAAACATGAAAACCTGGATCCATGATATTTCATGTCTTAATATCCATGGTTGTGGAAGGCTCTGTTAGAGATTTACTTGTTTTCTTTATAACATTTGCATAAAAACTCATATTTACGCGTCATTTTCGCATATGTTCATAGTTTTTCATGAGGAATAGTTTGAAGCAACAAAATTTAATAATGGAAACTTTGAGGAGAATTTTGGTCATTTTAGTTACTTATGTCCATATTGTATAGGTAAGGTTTGAAGAGTGTTTCTCTATCAAAAGGAACTAGAATAGGACTAGCTAACCTGTTGTGATTAAGGTGAGTACGTGATGGCATTTTTCCCACTTTGGGGTACATGGAAAAATCATTTTATGATAATGAAATGCAATGCTTTGATATATGAAATGTTTTGAAATGAAAGTGTTAAATGTTTTTGAAAAAAATGTTTTGAAAGAATGCCTTGAAATTAAGAATGTTTTTAGAGCAGAGCATATTTTGGAAGAATGAATGTTTGATATGTGAAATGTGTATTTTCATAGTATATCGTCCTTATAACCTATTATATTTTGAATGATTATATGAGTATTGAAAATGCGAAAGTGATACTTAAAAAAGGAAGTAAGATGTAAAGAAAGTAAAGAAATAATGAAAATTATCAGGGTCATGATACCTCATAAGAGGTACTATAGGAATCCGCCTTAGTCTATATTTCGCAATGGTTCCTTTATTTTACATAGGCCCTAAGAGTGATACATCATTATTGTCTTACATATCTCTTTTTAATGCCATGTATCCCATATTATATTCAATAAGAAATATGATAGATGGAAGTTAGAAGCTAAAAGATAGAGAATTAAGTGAAACATGTTAAGTTCCTTATTAATTGTATTGATTTGATTCTTATTTGCTTGCTTTGGTTGTATTGATGCTTAATGGTAACACCCAAAGTTTTAATTGTAAATATTTTTGTGGGAACAAATTTGTTATTAAATGCGGGTTAATTCTTGTAATGATTCTATTAAAACCCTATCATTTTAATCTTTGAAAAAAGTTTGAAAAAACTAGGGTTTTATAATTACAATATCTTAAAATAAAATACATACATTCTTCTTTGATTCACACGTTTTCTTCAATTCATAAAGAGCGTTAATTTGTTACAAATTCAATGTTTTTAATTCATTTCTTATGAAACATCAAAATTACCCATCAAACAATTTACTTTCAGCACCACCCATTCACTTTCTCTAATGACCATAATAGGTAAAAAACATTTTTTTTTCTCTAAAATCGAGAGATCTCACATGGAGAATACCCTCCAACCAACCACAAGCACTAATAGATGCAGTGATGAAGCCACGACCTAACTTTAGAGGTAGCAAAAATTATCCAAGTAAAAATAAAAACTGCAATTTCATTAGACATAACAATACGATAAACAGCTCTATAGATTATATATTACATTTTAATGTTAGCATCTTCTCTCTTCCATATTCCGAAAACACGTAATTACATTTTTAGTCTTAACATTCTCAAGTTCTTCAATTTCTACCCTACAAATCAAATCAATATTCAAAAAATCATCACCTATTCTACAATACAAATTGGTCTTTAACAACTTCATTGCGGAAAAACACCGTTCAATGTTTGTTGTTGTGATGGGAAAACCAAAGCTAGTTTTAGTAATCTATAACCCAAAGGAAAAACTAATTCTTCCCTGTTTCCACCCAATAACGAGAAAGGTCCATAATTTCCTTCAAATTGATTTCTTCTTCATCATGGAGCAAAGAGTTATAACATATTAATATATATATATATATATATATATATATATATATATATATATATATATATATATATATATATATATATATATATATATATATCATGTTGAGTATTAAGATGCACCCTTTCTGAATCGTCAAAATCATTTTGGTATATCTCCGTTAACTTCAGCAACTTGGATTTATCAAACCTAGAAAATCTATCACAAGGGAATAAAAGTCCTCATGTTCTTTATCAATTTAGTGCCAACTTCTATAAATCAATCCCCAAATTCTGGAATCTACATATCCAAAACCATGTTATGAATCACAACTTGAAAATGATATTAATTAGTCATATTGGTCCTATGGTTTTGTGGGGTAAGATAATATTCCGACATCTCCACAATTCAAATACTATGCTTTTCATAAAAGGCACATACCTGGTAAAACATTTGTGGGGACCCATATTTTCTCAAAGCTAGCAATTCCTTCATTGTCTCTTTTACTAATGAAGTTGCTTCCAAAATATCTTGATCGTTTTTTAAGATGCTTTGACAAGCTATCTGTGAGGCCTAACATTTCCAACATCAAGTGTAAAAGGAACACAAAATCAAGTGTATTGAAATATGAGAAAAGACCTTTTGCTTAATTGCAGTTAGATAAAATAGACCTCACTTGTTTGACGTATTTAAGTACCTCAACAAGTTATGCAAACAAGTTCATCAAGATTACAGCTATTCTATAAAATGAACACCATCTAGTATCTTCAGCTCAAACAAGAGAAATCTATTGATTCAACCCTCTTCCTATTTTAGTTTCACGAAACAATATTGTATGTTTTAATAATAATCTACAACTAAGAATTATACCACGTAATCAAATTTCATAATTATTTTTCTTAATTTCCATTTACTTATGAAGGAATTCAATAATAGATTGGTTTTCTCAATAGCAAATCACACTTTTGCGGTGCGTGTTGGTGATAACTGTTAGGCTTAAAGTTTTTCAAGGAGGATGACCAAGAGAAGACTTAAAAGACCCATTTTGACATGTGGGTTTTATGCTTTGTGACTTGTGAGAGTGAGTGAGTGAGTGAGTGTGTGTGTGAGAGAGAGAGAGAGAGAGAGAGACTTGTACTTTCACCTCTATATAAAGTAAATGTCATATCATTTGTAGAGTGTGCTTGAGAGATGTAGTTTATTGAGAGTTGTGAGTTAAGTTATTTGTGTAGACCAGATCTAAGTCATTTTTTGTAACTCCTCATTGTGATCGAATATATCTTTTAGCAATCAAATCACCATGTTGATTGTGTTCTTACTATTGTGCATGTCAAATCAAGCGTTCATGTCCATACAAATGGTATCAGAGACAAATCATGAATATTCAAGCGACTATTTCATAGAACAGTTCTCGATTTGACAACTCTCTACACAATGCGATCGATTTTCGCTTAGTCTCTCAAAATCTCTCATAATCATGTTCTTATTACCGATTAATTGTTCATTTTTATTCTATTGGATCTATTTCATTTTTAGCCAATTAATGATCAAATAAGTTTTATTTCATTCATTTTGAGCCCAATCAATTTGATCCTTTTTATTTATGCACCCTAAGCCCAAATTTGCACCGATTTGTTTAAAAATCTAGTCCATATGTTCGAGCCCAATCATCTGATCATCACTATTCATAAACGAGTTTGAGCGCAAAAATTAAAACTATTATTTTCGTCAAATCCGAATCCTGATTTCACTTTCTACCGTGATGAATCGAGAAACTTATGTTCTTAGATTAGGTGATTCCATGTCTACTCTCCAAATCGTTTATCGACTTGTGATTTCATCAGATTGTTCTTTAATTTTTGATTTTCTATTTGTTCATATTAAACTCTCATCAAATTTTGACTGATTATGATTCACTTTCTGGTCACTTTGATAATCAAGAATTCAATATCTGGAAGACGTGTTCGATTATTATGGAAACAAGGCTTTAACATTTTTGTATTCTTGAAATTGATTGTTCAAAATCTGTTATTGAATCGATTACTAATTAACACCATACTACCCCAAAAGGAAAAAAGAAAAGAAAATCCTGATTAGAAAAGAAATGGCATCCCCTCAATAACAGACACCAAAAGAAAAGTAAGTGTTAACAGGGTCATAGGTAGGCATTTATTAGGTATTTATGAGGATCCCGATCATGGAAATATGCAAGAGAATGATTATATTTAGCTACACTATTACCGAGACGTTTCACACTAAAATGGGTTATTGCCAATACACTTAAAAAGACCAATGTTCGGCCAAGTTTCAAGATATGAACAAGACAATTTAAAGTTTAAGGGGACGTACAACAAATTGAAAAGTCTACGAAATACTAGAAAAGATATACATGATTTTTCGAGACAACACTAGATTAAGATCAACAATAAAAGGAAGTCGTTCAAATTTGTTGAAATATGGAAGTTCTTATCTAGTTTCCAGTAATGGTACGACGTTCCTGGAAGAGAACAAGAAGGTTGTTCGAAAAAAAATCGAGACTATCGGAATGCTTGTTTTGGTTTTGACTTGAACACAAATGACAAGCTAAAACTCGATAAAAAAATATAAAAAAATAAAAAAAATCTTACCCGATAAGTAGAGATAAGGGTCGGACAAAAAAGAAAGGGACTTCGTCAACTACATCGGAGCCGAAAAACTCAATGACATGGAAATTAGCATATAACTTCGAATTATAGAATTTGGATTTCGATGTTCGTTTGCGATTCAAAAAATATAAATTGGCCAATAATAAAACACAAGACGAGAAGCGAAAAACATGAGAAGATAAGCAAAAATCATACAATGAGAAATAAAATATTCGCAATCTGTAATTTCTATTATGAAGTTGTGGTTTTAAAGGCAATAGAGGAAATTATGAAAAAATATTTTAAATACATTTTTTTTGGAATTTTTTTATTTAATTGTTATTTTTATTTTGTAATATTTTATTATTGAGTTAATGACACATTTCTCCTTGAGTATATACAATATTTACAAAAAAGTTAAATTATAATTTTATATACGGATTTAATAAAAACTAACAAGTAAGGGCATCAACAATGATGGTTTAGTAAGAGTGGAATAAATGATGATTATACTTGAATATAAGTTGAATTAAGTGTGAGTGATGACATACATAAGAAATAAATGAAGAAAATCATATAATCATCGAGTGATTCAATGAAGTTAATCTTTTTGTTTTTCATTAAAATTTCAAACCAAATATATTTGTAATAGAAATTTTTATTTTTTTTATATTCGACTTTCATATTTTTTTAACTAAACCACAAATAAAATTAACCATACTTTTGAGTATTATATTATTTAATATATATTATTTTTTGATGTCGTATTTTTCCAAATCAATAAATACAATGAAAGATTAAAAAATAAAAGCCAACTAAAAAGGAAATATACAAGTTACAAATATGATAGAAGCTAATTTCGATAAATTATTACATTAATCGAAATATTACAAATTAATTTCGATTGTTATATAAATTAAAATCATTCTGAAATATCCTCCATTAAATATTGTCGAAAGTGTGTTGCGAATAGGTCAAGATAAAATATAGAAAAATTTCATGTGAATGGTCCTTAAGTTTTTCATTGTATCCCTAAAATAGTCTTTAGGAAACTTTTTTTTGTTGTTGATGGTACCAAAAGAGCAAACATTGTACACAAATGGTCCTCCTGATGGATATCCGTTAAATGGATCTGTTAAGTTGAAGAAATTTTGGATAATGATCGTTTCTATCGTTTTGTGAAACTTCACCTATGAACCATTTGTGAAATTCTGTCTAAGGACCATTTATTGAATTTTAAAAAAAGTCTATTAAATCATTTATTAACTAATATAAATCAAGTAAAAAGACAAACAGCTAAAACATAGAATGAAAAATCCCAAAAACCATGACAATTTTTTCATTTTTAATAAAAAAATTTTATAAAATCATCTGATAATTAACCATTTTTTTTCAAATCAAATCCATAGAAAATCATAATATCAACAATCTCTCAATATATAAAATAATCAGAGGATGTGTGTGTAACACCCTTAAAAATACAACCCGAAAATTTCATTTAAGTTGATAAATCATAAAATAAACCATATTGTTTTTTCCAAAACCAAGTAAACATAAAATAGTCTAGTTGTGCAATCCAACAATACTTATAAAGTCATCATCAGATTCATAATCCCAAAATCACTAATGCAGAAAATCATGGTGCGTTACGATGCGATCAAGCCGGCCCTTTCCCCTTCGAGCTGGAAGTACCTGAAACGAAAACTGAAAAACGTAAGCACGAAGCTTAGTGAGTTTCGCCCACCATACCACATACAAATCATAAACATACTGTCAGGCATATCTAGGTGCCCGACCTACCCTACTGAGCATGCATGGGTGCTCAACCTACCCATGTCAGACATACCAGGTGTCCGGCCTACCCATATCAGGCATAGCTGGGTGCCCAACCTACCCATTGGTTTTATTCCAACCAATTAGGGGTCTATTTCACCCCTACCACTACCACATAAATCATGTATATCACACATAAGCATCAAACAATACGTACCACCTTAATAATTATCACAAAGACAATTACTATGTCATATAATTACTAGTGGACCGACATTGGTGCCTTTAACCCACAGTTTCTACGAATGGAGACTTACCTCACTGCGTATGTCGAGATTGCATTCCTCGGCTAGCTCGTAACTGGTCTCTCTAAAGCATAATAAGTTACCAAGTCGGTCATTGGGTCCAAATAGAACTCCCTTATGGCCCAACTCCTAATTCATGTCCCAAGTCAAGGTTTCCTAATCCTTGGCCTACTGGGCCTCTTTCTCTCAAGGCCCAATTCCTAATTAAATTAAGGTCCAAGTCCATTCATTTAAGTTTCAATGCCCAATAAGGCCCAATACCATATATTTTAGGTCTAGCCCCCCAAAAGCCTTACGCCACAGTGGGTCATGAGGCCCAACTATTTTTAGGCCAACATCCTAAGTCCCAAATACCCGTTTATCTATACTGCATGCATACACGCGGTGTACATGGTACGTACGTTCAACATATGCTGGTCTTGACCACTTCTGGGAGGTTGACCCAGTACGTGCAGCGTACCAGGGGTATGACTAGTGTACAGGCTAGTTTCCTTAGAAATCCTTTTGTGACTTAATCCATTAAGTCCTCACATACAAAACATAGATCCAGGTCCTTTAAGACATCCTAAACCATAAAGTTACATACTTTATGTCTTTGCATGCATGGATGGTGGTTAAGACATCATTTAAGTCCTTAAACACACTTTGTGACCATCTAACACTTGCATGGTTGTGGGTTAACCATCAAGGCCCGATTTTTATGACTCTATATGTTTCTAAGAGCTCAAAAGGATATGTCTTATGGGCTGGAACTACCAAAACACAAGAAATCTCAACTATGGAGTCAAAATGTCTTATAAACACCCCAAAACTACAACTAAACATGCAATGGTCAAGTTTGAAGCTTGATACCTCAAATGAGTCATAAAGATGTTAAACTCTTGGATCCACAAGCTCCTCCCACATTCTTGCTCCTTCTTCTAAATTCTTCTTCTTCAAAACCACCAAAATCATCCAAAAGTGCACCAAACTAGCTCACAAAGCATGCAAGAGGTTTACGGTTCGATTTATACTCTTAAGGGACAGTGAAGGCTGAGGGAATGAGGTTTGGGATGGAGTTAATGTCTTTATATATTATGCAAACCCTAAAAATTAGGATTTTCATCTATACACGTTACACCCAACATACATAAGGCTCACCCCCCCCCCCCCCCCCCCGCCCTCACTTCACGCCTGCATCAAGTATACCGCACGTACACTATGTACGCCCAATGTACCGCCTTTCACAATGTTTGAATATGTAAGAACTTAAATAAATCAAGGGAAATACCTGGTGACTCAGATGTTACATATCTCCCCCGTTTTAATTAGACTACGTCCTCGAAGTCTACTGCTGCTGCTACTGGGAATAACTCGGGGCAATGCTCCCTCATCTCTTCCTCTAGCTTCCAATTCCATTCCGAGCCTTTATGGTGCTGACACAGCACCTCACCAGTTTTACATCCTTGTTTCTCAGAGCATTCCTCTTCCAATCGTGAAAGGCTACAAGCCTCTCAATGTAGTTCAGACGGTCATCCACATGTATCTCCTCCAAAGGAACCACCGCAAAATCATCGTATATGAACTTCCACAACTGCAAAAACATGAAAAGTGTTGTGGATCTGCAAAACATATGTTGGTCTTGACCACTTCCGGTAGGTTGACCCAGTACGTGCAGCGTACCAGGGGTACGACTAGTGTAATGGCCAGTTTCCTTAGAAATCCTTTTGTGACTTAATCCATTAAGTCCTAACATCCAAAACATAGATCCAGGTCCTTTAATACGTCCTAAACCATAAAGTTACATACTTTATGTCTTTGCATGCATGGATGCTGGTTAAGACATGATTTAAGTCCTTAAACACACTTTATGACCATCTAACACTTGCATGGTTGTGGGTTAACCATCAAGGCCCGATTTTTATGACTCTATATGTTTCTAAGAACTCAAAAGGATAGGTCTTATGGGCTGGAACTAACAAAACACAAGAAATCTCAACTATCGAGTCAAAATGTCTTATAAACACCCCAAAACTACAACTAAACATGCAATGGTCAAGTTTGAAGCTTGATACCTCAAATGAGTCATAAAGATGTTAAACTCTTGGATCTACAAGCTCCTCCCATGTTCTTGCTCCTTCTTTTAAATTCTTCTTCTTCAAAACCACCAAAATCACCCAAAGGTGCACCAAACTAGCTCACAAAGCATGCAAGAGGTTTAGGGTTCGATTTATACACTTAAGGGACAGTGAAGGTTGAGGGAATGAGGTTTGGGATGGAGTTAATGTCTTTATATATTATGCAAACCCTAAAATTTAGGGTTTGCAACTATACAGGTTACACCCAACAAACGTGAGGCTCCCCCCCCCCCTCGCTTGACGCCTGCATCAAGTATACCGCACGTACACTATGTACGCCCAATGTACTGCCTTTCACAATGTTTGCATATTTAAGCACTTAAATAAATCAAGGGAAATACCTGGTGACTCAGATGTTACATATCTCCCCTGTTTGAATTAGACTACGTCCTCGAAGTCTGCTACTGCTGCTATTGGGAATAACTCGGGGCAATGCTCCCTCATCTCTTCCTCTAGCTTCCACTTCCATTTCGAGCCTTTATGGTGCTGACACTGCACCTCACTAGTTTTACATCCTTGTTTCTCAGAGCCTTCATCTTCCTGTCTTGAAAGGCTACAAGCCTCTCAATGTAGTTCAGACGGTTATCCACATGTATCTCCTCCAAAGGAACCACCGCAGAATCATCGTCTATGCACTTCCACAACTACAAAACATGAAAAGTGTTGTGGATCTGCAAAACATATGCTGGTCTTGACGACTTTCGGGAGGTTGACCCAGTACGTGCGGCGTATCAGGGGTACGACTAATGTACTAGCCAGTTTCCTTAGAAATCCTTTTGTGACTTAATCAATTAATTCCTAACATCCAAAACATAGATCCAGGTCCTTTAAGACGTCCTAAACCATAAAGTTACATACTTTATGTCTTTGCATGCATGGATGGTGGTTAAGACATGATTTAAGTCCTTAAACACACTTTATGACCATCTAACACTTGCATGGTTGTGGGTTAACCATCAAGGCCCGATTTTTATGACTCTATATGTTTCTAAGAACTCAAAAGGATAGGTCTTATGGGATTGAACTACCAAAACACAAGAAATCTCAACTATCGAGTCAAAATGTCTTATAAACACATCAAAACTACAACTAAACATGCAATGGTCAAGTTTGAAGCTTGATGCCTCAAATGAGTCATAAAGATGTTAAACACTTGGATCCACAAGCTCCTCCCACGTTCTTGCTCCTTCTTCTAAATTCTTCTTCTTCAAAACAACCAAAATCACCCAAAAGTGCACCAAACTAGCTCACAAAGCATGCAAGAGGTTTACGATTCGATTTATACTCTTAAGGGACAGTGAAGGCTGAGGGAATGAGGTTCGGGATGGAGTTAATGTCTTTATATATTATGTAAACCGTAAAATTTAGGTTTTGTAACAATACAGGCTACACCCACATACGTGAGGCTCACCCCCCCCCCCCCCCCCCCCCCCCCGCTTCACGCCTGCATCAAGTATACCGCACGTACACTATGTATGCCCAATGTACCGCCTTTCACAATGTTTGAATATTTAAGCACTTAAATAAACCAAGGGAAATACTTGGTGACTCAGATGTTACATATCTCCCCTGTTTTAATTAGACTACATCCTCGAAGTCTGCTGCTGCTGCTATTGGGAATAACTCGGGGAAATGCTCCCTCATCTCTTCCTCTAGCTTCCACTTCCATTCCGAGCCTTTATGGTGTTGGCACTGCACCTCACCAGTTTTACATCCTTGTTTCTCAAAGCCTTCGTCTTCCTGTCGTGAAAGGCTACAAGCCTCTCAATGTAGTTCAGACGGTCATCCACATGTATCTCCTCCAAAGGAACCACCACAGAATCATCGTATATGCACTTCCACAACTGCAAAACATGAAAAGTGTTGTGGATCTGCCTAAGCTCTTCCGGAAAGTCCAACCAATATGCTACTTTACCCACTCGGGCTATCACCCTAAAAGGTCTGATATACATGGGGCCCAGCTTGCCCATTTTAAGCGGATGACTCCTTTCCATGGTGACACCTTTAGAAGGACCATATCCTCGACCTGAAACTCCAAGTCCAATCGACGTCTGTCGGTGTAGCTCTTCTTTCGATTCTAGGTCGTCTAGAGTCTACCCTGGACCTGCTGGATATTCTTCATCGTCTTGAGTACCACCTCGGTACTCCCGATGACCCTCTGACCAACCTCACCGCAACATATTGGGTTCCTGCACTTCCTCTCGTAAATCATCTCGAAGGGAGGCCGGTCGATACTGGCGTGGTAGCTATTATTATAGCAAAACTTTGCCAACGGAAGGTAGGTATCCTAGCTACGAACGAAGTCTAGAACGCATGCCTGTAGCATATCCTCCGAGGTATTGATGGTATGCTCAGTCTGACCATCCGTCTGTGGGAGGAATTCCACGCTGAAGTGCAGACGAATACCCAACTCGTCATGAAATTTCTTCCAGAATATGGAAGTGAACCGCATATTCCTATCATAAATCACAGAAACTAGCACCGCATGTCGGGCTACTACCTCTATGATGTAGATGTCTGCCAGCTTCTCGGCTGAAAGACTCTCCTGAATCGGTATGAAATGGGCGCTCTTGGTTAATCGGTCCACAAATCGGGTCAACTCTGAATGTTGTCTGAGGTAACTTCGTAATGAAGTTCATGGTAATATCCTCCAATTTTCCACACAGGGATATCCAAAGGTTGTGTCTTGTTGTGAGGTCTCTGATGTTCAGCCTTGATCTTCCTGCAGGTCAAGCACTTCTTGACGTACCAGGCTACATCCCGCTTTATGCAGGGCCACCAATAATCATGACGGAGATCTCTATACATCTTCATTGCCCCGAGATGGATGGAAAATTTGGATTTGTGTGCCTCCTCCATCAGGATTTGGTGCACACCACCCGTGTATGGAACCCACACTCTACGATGGAGCGTCAATAGCCCGCGACTATCATAGTCGAAGGAGGAAATATGACCCACGATATGCCCACTCTTCCAGTGTTCCTCCTTCATATCATCCTTTTGAGCCTCCCGAATCCGATCCAAAAGATGAGTCACTACTGACATCCTCAGGAAGATGTCTCTGACTATGGCCATGAATGCCTTACGGCTAAGTGCATCAAACACAACATTGGCATTCCTCGGGTGGTAGAGGATCTCATTATCGTAACCCTTCGCCACGTCCAACCAACATCGCTTTCTCATGTTTAGTTCTGGTTGGTCCATCAAATACTTGAAGTTCTTGTGATCCGTGTAAATGGTACAATGGACTCCATAGAGGTAGTATCGCCAAATATTGAGGGCAAAATAACTGCCCCCAACTCCAGGTCGCGTGTCAAGTAATTCTCCTTGTGAGGCTTCAACTGCCTCGAGGCGTAAGTGATGACATGCCCTCTTTGCATCAACACTGCACCCAAACCTGAGATAGACGCGTCAAAATACCCCATGAAATCATCAATTCCCTTTGGCAGGTATAATACCGATGCCTCGCACATCTTCTGCCTCAAAGTCTCGAACGTTGCATGCGGCTCAGGCTCACCGGCCAAAGACAATAGCCTTTTTTGTCAGTTGGTTCAGGGTACCGCTATCTTGGAGAAATCCTGGATGAATCTCTATTAATAGCTTGCTAAACTGAGGAAGCTGTGAATCTTAGATGGAGACCTCTGAGGCTCCCATCTCATCACGGCCTCCACCATGGCCGGATCGACCAGAATACCATTCTAGTTGACAAGGTTCCCTAGAAACTGCACCTTGCATAATGAGAACTCGCAGTTGGAGAACTTTGTGTATAAGATCTCCCTCCTTAGGGTATCTAACACCTCTTGCAAGTGCCTCTCATACTTCTCCTGGGTCTTGGAGTAGACCAGGATATCATCAATAAAAACTATCACCGACCGGTCTAACATCAGCCTGTACATGCGGTTCATGAGGTCCATGACCACAACTGGGGCATTGGTGAGCCTGAAATGAATCACCACAAACTCATAGTGTCCATATCGAGTCTAGAAGGCTATATCTGGTGGTATCCTGAGCATAGATGAATCTTGGAAAACCAAGATGCCCCCTAAACCTGGTCGAACAGATCATCGATCCTCAGTATTGGGTAAGGGTTCTTCACCATTAGTTTGTTCAAATCCTGGTAGTCAATGCACATCCGGTGTGAACCATACTTCTTTTTCACAAATAGGATCGGTGCACCCCACGACGAGCTACTCGACCTGATGAACCCCTTAACTAACAGATCTTGCAGCTGTGTAGGCAACTCTAGCATCTCTGTTAGGGCCAATCGATATGGTGCCTTGGCTATAGGATCTACACTGAGAACCAGATCAATCCAAAACTCCATTTGCCTCTCCGGAGGCACCCCCGAAAGGTCCTACGGAAATACATATGGGTACTCACGAATAACAGCTACCTCATCAATCATCGCTATATCCTATTCCTATGTATCCATTACATAAGCGACAAACCCCGAGCAATCCTGATGCAAATAATGTCTGACCCTAGCTGCCAAACTTAAAACGGGGTCGCTCTTAGCTCTCTTCCCCTGGACCACCAACTTTCCCCCACTTGGGGTCTGCACTCGTAGCTGCTGGTGCTCGCAATGAATCACTACCCAATTGGGGCTCAACCAATCCATCCTTACTATGTCTTTGTTCCCGCAAAGAGGGATTGGTACCAAGTCGATAGCATAGCAGTCATTATACATCCTCAAAACACACCCTCGATGAACACTTGATGCCTAAACGGAACACTCATCTGCAATCTCCAGCTCTAGTGGTAGTCTAACGTGCTCGAAGACTCAGGAAACTTCTTGCTGAGCGCAACAGATATGAAAGATCCGGTGTCCCCCGGGTCAAATAACACCCAAACAATAATATCGTTCATGAGGAACAATCCCGTCCTTGTGTGGCCCGCACCTCCTCAATGGTCAACTTAAAGGCTCAGCTCCTCACCATTGGAGCATCCGTCTTGCCCTGTATTCCATCTGTGGTCCGCAGGGTTGCTGGAGTCAGCGCCACCAGTGGCGCTCCTGATGCTAAGCTCGGACAATGGGCCTTCATGTGGCCCTTCTAATTGCAATGGAAGAAAATCAGATCGGATATCAGAATGGTAGGAATTGGACTGGTAGAATCCATGATAAAGTGTCCGGTCTTGTTGCACATGCAACATTTTGAGCTACCCAACCTACAAGCTCCCTCATGTGGCTTTCTGTATTTCCCACAGCAGCCTCGGACCTGATGTCTCTTCGACCTCGAATCAAATCACTTGGGTTTCTTTGTGGAAACCCCTCCTATCTGCCCAGACTCCACCTTCCTCTTCCCTATATGCTCCATATCAATCTCCCTCTTGTATGCCCTGGCTATCATGTTGTATAGTATCGGGCACGCCGAGTAAGTAACAAACTCCCTGATCTATAGTATCTCGTCTCAGCATATCGTGGTATCGAGGCTTCTTCATCTTCTCATCAGTTGCGTACTGGGGCACCAACAAATCCATCTCATTTAATTTGATGATGATCTCTGCCATAGTCTCAGTCGTCTATCTCATGTCCAACAACTCTCTGGCTAACTGTTGAATCTCCAGAGCAGGTGCAAACTTAGCTCAGAATCGGGACACGAAATCCAGCTTGAACATGGTCGTAATGGTTGGGCCTCCCAATGCATAACGGACCTCCTCCCACCAATCCCTAATTCGATCCCTCAAACACCCACATCAAGCCTGACCTTCGATCCACCATCTGGTTGCAACGAGGTCCTTCACCCCGTAGAAGTCTGGTGCTCTGCATCCCCTGAAATCCTTGAAGGAGAGAGTACGAGTCCCCGACTTTCTAGGTGCCATGTCACTCCTTAATGCTCTAAGGCGATCCTCCATCAGCTCAATGATACCCTGCTTTATCGACCAAAAAATCACCGGGGTCAACTCGATGATGCCTCTCATAGTCTCGGAAACAATGAACTTACGCAATCCCTCATCAATCGGCTTGGAACTCGTACCCGAAGTAGACCCAGATCCTGACCCTCTTTCCCCATGACGTGTCACCACCATTTTGAAACAAACCATACAATTGTCAGGATTATACATAGTCATCAAAGGATCTCACAGTCTGTGTCACACCCCAAAACCAAGAACGGCGGAAACGTTATGGGGCAGAGGACGTCATGTAAAGTATCACAACACAGTAAATGTAAATAAGAAAACAACATCATCCATTGCATTAAATATATAATTTTAATACAAGCGTGTTCTGTACAGTATAGACACCAAAAATAATGTATATCAAAATAATAAGATGAGTCTTGGATGCGCTCCATCTTCTCAAAAGCTGGCATCGGTACCTGTCTACTGATGACCTGAGAATACAAGTTATTTTGAAAGAGTTTATCATCATTAAGCTGGTGAGTTCATAAGTATTTTAGTGTCGGTATTTGTCATCCAAAAACGTTTGAACATGTATCAAGTGTAAGTTTGTAAAATGTATGTAAATGTTTGTAAGTGTTTGTAAAAGTTTGAATCTCTCAGAAAAATCTATATTTTCTATTAAAGTAGCTTTCTACCAAGGCTTAACTGTTTTGTATGCTCGTTTTTTGTAAAAGTGTGTAATTTACTCAAGTGTAACTATCATTTTCAAAATATAGTTTGTACATAATTGTTTAAGTGAAAAGATCACTAATTGTGTAAAGAGTAAATTAATATAGTACTGTAGTGTTGTATTATAGGAACTACTGCTGTACTAACTACCTTAAACCAGATTTATATTAAGGTATCATGTGATAAATTTCACCATACTATCGACTGGTAACAATGACATACGAATGGTCGTAATAACGGAATGACATTTGGCACCCGCAGACCTACATGTCCGGCTGTAGCTAGCAGCAAGGTGTAGGATAGTCAATCCAGTATAGATCTATACGCAAACTCACGCTCTCCTTCCAAGAGAATGCTGGCTACAACTCGGGCCATGACAATTAAGGCATGCTCCGATACAGTGGATCATAATTGTTAACATATTCTTGTATATGTAATGAAATGAATTGTTCTAGTATAGATGTATATGTTCTTCCTCTAGTATAGTTGTATATGTTCTCTATGTAGTATTGTTGTATATGTTCTCTTTCTAGTATAGTTGTATAAGTACTCGTAGTAATAAGTATTAACTCATGAATGAACTGACTCATTTATCTAGAAATTGTAGTAGTATGATCCTATGTTACCCCGATCGTAACTTACTGATGATGTACTGATACGTATGAATATGGAAGTACTTTTATGTCTATACATGTATATTTGATGTATAAATAATATTGAAACGACCTTTGGATGGTTACCCAAAATCCCACCAGACCACATCTTAATGCACGAAAAGGAAATAGGATGGATAGCCTTCCTAAGCCCTTTAAACATTTCTTATATATCTATACATATATGGGCATGCAATTTATAGGAAGTAAAACAAAGTTTAATAAAAGCATTTGATAAGTAAAAGAGTTTGTAAAACATTTTGAAGTGAAACAGTTTGATAAACAGTTTGAACAGTGATAAAATCATTGGTTTTCTAGTTATTAATCACATGTGATTACTGTAATCACATGTGATTGATGTAATAACTATAACTGTTTAACTTGTATCCCCCCCCCCCCCCCAATAAAGTATTTAAAACATTTAAAATCATTTCAAAGGTTAATTAAAGGGGTATGAACTCACATGTGGTGAGTGGATTGGATTGAAGTATCGGGTACCGTGCTAGGTGGCAAACGGAGACTTGTTCACACGCACGAGCCTAGTTATCATATAATGAGCATATATATAACTAATTATCCAATTAATAACTTAATGAAATAATTTGGGACACTTAGTAACATGTAAACACTTTGTATAAGTGTTATAGGTCCTAAGGGTTGCATCTAAGTCGATATGGGACATGGCAAAAGGATTGAAAAGCTTCCAAGGACCTTGTATAAGAGTTTACCACCCAATAAACTCCACACAAGGATTTTACGGTCGTAAACCCTTGAGTTTACGGCCGTGAACTCTTGTCTTGGTGGTTTTGGGTGTATAAATGTGCTAAATGAATTCTAGAATAAGCCTAGCATTGGTAGATTAATCCTTTAGGTAGTTTAGGGCCCTAGAATGCTCCTTTGAGGAGTTTACATCCTAAAGACCATAACTTATAGAGTTTACGGCCGTAAACTCCTATGGGGTGTTTGTTTTAATTCTTTTAAGCCTCTTGCACACAAAGGATAGCTTCTAGGTTTTTGTTTAAGGCTAAAGGGGACTTTAGGTACACTTTTGTGCCTTTACTTGGAGTTTACGGCCCAAGAGATATTCCTTGGCCGTAAACTCCCTTTAAGGGATGATTTTGATGATTTTAAGTCTCCAAATTAGCTACAAGTATTAGAGGGTAATTGTCTTAAAGCCTTAGGGGTGTTTAGGGCTCATTTAGCCCCTTGAAATTGGTGTTTACGGTCCAAGAAACTCTTGGGCCGTAAACTCCAAAAGATTTGTGTTCTTGATTGATTTCTAGCCTCAAATGATTCTACACAATGTCCTTAACTAGTTACCTAACAAGGAAACGGGACTAGATAGCCTTTAGGCTTCGTTTTGGAGTTTACTCCCCAAGAACGTTCTTGGGCGGTAAACTCCCGGATCTTACATTTCTGACATGTAAACAATGTTATTAAGCATATAACAAGCATTAAAACACATCTAGGAAAGTAGACTCACGATTTGGGATGAAAACCCAAAGATCCGTGAGAGAGAAAATGGCTTTTCTCTAGTTGGAAATGTTAATAATGAATGAATTTAGTTCAGAAATCTATTTATAGTCCTGAAATATTTTGACAGAAAATATTTTTATTCCGGAAATGATTTCTAATATATACGAGTGTTGGAATAACAGTGTTGCACAAAACCGTAGTGCATCCACTCTCCTGATGTTTACTAAAGTGTAAACCCTAAATTACTCCAACTTATACGAAAAGTCTGAAAATCGACTATGACTGTTATAACTTTTATTGAAGTGATACTGTTTGTATAGAATGGAAATTTTGGGTTGCCATAGTCTGCCACTCCTGGTTCCCTGTAGCTCTCCAAGAGTCAAGTACAGATCATTTGATTTCTGTAGTACATGCCCATACTACCTTCCACATCTATCCATACTTTCCCCTTGGTTTGCATTGGGTCACCAAAATCACTCCCTATCCACACATACAAGTCACAATCAGATCACTGATGTTACTAATCTCATCCTAGGCTTACCCTAGGGTAATCTTCTACCCACTATCTACCATAAGATGCCCCTGATACCTCTCCCTAACTAGCTCGTGAAAATCGTTACATATTACTGGAACCAGATAATTCTTCGAATGAGAGGTCTCTCCCTACAATAGTTGGACTCAAACAAGAGCTGCGCAATAGGGCTAAACCTAACCATCTAAAATTATTTAGTCCTCGAAATATGTAACTTAGCGTATTCAGTTAATAGTTAGTTAGAGATAACTAGAACTCATAATAGCATAAAACAAGCAACATTCAAGCATTGTGTAACCAAAACCAATCATATCCTAATCAGGCCATTGTATCACTGATTAATTTGTACTAGCATGCAGCTCAAGAGACACATACAATAGGAATACAAAGCATCCTTCCTAGATCCTTAGCCCTAATCTATCATGCAATTCTCATACACATGCAGTAGGCATACAAGGCATACTTCCTACATACTTAGCCCTAATCTAGCATGTAATTCTTATAATCATAACATATATCATAATGAACGAACATGTATAGTATCTTAGGGAAAACTTACTTAATTTCGGCCGAATGCATGCATCACACTCCTTCTTCTTTATCAAAAACCCTTATTTTAAATTTTAGAAAAATTCTTTGTCTTGTAAAAATCCCTCATAACCTTGATTTGAGTCCAGACACCCCGGACGGTGTGTCCGAATCCCTCAAACCAATGCTCTGATACCAACTTGTAACACCCTAAAAATACAACCTGAAAATTTCATTTTTAAGTTGATCAATCATAAAATAAACCATATTGTTTTTCTCAAAACCAGGTAAACATAAAATAGTTTAGTTGTGCAAGCCAACAACACATATAAAATCATCATTAGAGGTACGCCCAACGTACCAGGGGTTGACCCAATACGCGTACGCTGGTCTTGACCACTTTGGGGAGGTTGAACTAGTACGCGTAGCGTACCAGGGGTATGCCCAGCATACTGGCCAGTTTCCTTAGAAATCCTTTTCTGACTTAATCCATTCAGTCCTAACATCCAAAACATAGATCAAGGTCCTTTAAGACGTCCTAAACCATAAAGTTACAAAATGTATGTCTTTTCATGCATGGATGGGGTTAAGACATGATTTAAGTCCTTAAACATACTTTATGACCATCTAAAAATGGCATGGTGGTGGTTTAACCATCAATGCCTGATATTTATAACTCTAAATGCTTCCAAGAGCTCAAAAGGACAACTGTTATGGGCTGGAACTACCAGAACATAAGAAATCTCAACTATGGAGTCAAAATGTCTCATAAAACACCCTAAAACTACAAATAAGCATGTAATGGTCAAGTATGAAGCTTGATACTTCAAATGAGTCATAAATGATGCTAAACTCCTGGATCTAGAGGCTCCTCCCATGTTGTTGCTCCTTCTTCTAACCTCTTCTTCTTCTTCAAAACCACCAAAAGTGCACCAAATTAGCTCACAAGGCATCCAATAGGTTTAGGGTTTGATTTCTACTCTTTAAGGACAGTGGAGGTCGAGGGAATGAGGTTTGTGACGGAGTTAATGTCTTTATATATGGTGCAAACCCTTAAATTTAGGGTTTGCAACTGGATAGGTTACACCCAACGTACGCTTGGGTACGCCCACCATATGCGAGCCCCCCCCCCCCCCCCCCCCGGCTTCACGCCTCCAACATGTAGTCGTGCATACACTTTGTACGCCCAATGTACTGCCTTTCACAAAGTTTCAATAGTTAAGCACTTAGATAAATCAAGGGAATTACCTGGTGACTCGGATGTTACATTGTGGAATGAAAACATCACATGAGTCTCAAAATGGTATCATTTAAAAACATATAATAACCACCCCAAAGCTTCCCATCCTCACCAAGCCATCAAATATCACATCACCTATACCAATGCAACCATAAAAACAACCAAGAACAAGGGTTAGCATCAACATAGTTAGTAACCTTAAGCACATGGATAAGAAAGCAACATACATCATACATCATGTTCAATAACAAAAACAATCCATGTCATATAATCATGAAACATCAATTGAATTAATCTGGACATTATTTAATAGTAGTAATTATTTGTTTATGTTAATTGGTGTAATTATTTTTAATTCCCCTCAACTTGATCGCTTATAAATATTAATATACAATGTATATATTAACCCATACATCCTTTCATCGCAGTATGTATTTATTCTATTAATGTCCCTCACTAAATGGGTCTAATCATTGCTAACCTCCCCCGAAGTAAAACCCTGTTCTCTACTAATGTGACCTGGCAACTCAGTGCACCAAATGATGGGTGAATCCTACCCGTAATAATATCCCTAGTTATCTGTCTTCACTTCTCCGACTTTGGATGGACGTAACATAGTGTTTTTGCTCAAGGGTGGTAACAACACATTCCACGAGCATGTCTACACCCAAACATGGTGTTTGTACATTGTGTCCCAGATCACTGAGATCACTCCAGTCCCTTGCACCTTTGTGCACTCAAACCATGCCTCCAAATTATTATCTAAAAATCCATTTGACATCTTTTTGGCTTAATCTCTTTCTCCTCGATATTCTTCTGTTGCGATACCTTAAAAGGCACTCACCTAAAGTTAGGTTTCTACCCTTTTATCATCCGTACTTGTGTTCCCATTATTATGATTTAATTTATAATTAATTACTTCACACACATGGGTAACACACACCTTACCATTATCTTGTAATCATGCTTGTAGATTAAGGCATTTTCTCACATTTAGCATATATCATCAAAATAGAGAATTACACCTTTTAGAAATCAACTTTCTAGCACGTAATACTTAGTTTCATTAATATATGACATAACAGCAAGTAGCACACCAATATCCTTTTCAAACCAACATGCACATACTCACCACTAACATGAACCTACACTCACAAATTACCACCGTTCATATATTAATTTTTAGCATACCAAGAGTCCCATGATCATTATTACTACACATGAATCAAAAGATCATGTTTGCATACACCTCATACAAAGCCAGACATAGCATCAAACATGCATCACATCAAGCAAACAAGCATACAAACATGCTACCCCTTAAATACTTGATAATTAACCACAAGAAATGACTCACATTTTTCAAAAAAAATGTGTCCTCTCTACAACTCAAATCTTGTAGTTACTAAGGTGTCAAACCTTCCCTTTGTAAAACACAAGTAGATGTATTACTAGAAGTTTACATGAACAAAGAACGACAATTTACTACCCAAACAAGCAAATTAGTTATTAAGTCAAATTCTAAGATTTTAAACAGACACAACAGCGTGTTCAAGTTCACTTTACCACCGCATAGACCTGAATAAGTTGTAATATTTTTTCTATTCTAGTAGATTAGACTTTAAACTTTTTAGAAGGTGCTCACACAAGTCCATATGATTATCCTAGAATTTTCAATGAAGTTTACAAGACAATATGTCTATGTAGTTAATTTATGACTAGTTAGTGAAAAAGACAATTTTCACCTTGTTAGAGACAATACTAGGTATTGGGACAAACTAGACTCAAAATGAAGACATTGTGTTTACGGATCTCCTATCCAACTTTTGGTGAATTTTCTAGACTTTTTTCAAAACAAGGACAAGATGTTAATTTTTCAGAATTTCCCATTGTTACATTTTAAGGGTTAATTGAAAACTTAACCCATTAAGCCATAAAAAAAATCAACTATATAGATGGAAATTGAGTTCTTAACAGTATCAACATTTTAAGAAGTTAAAATAACAATTTCAAGCTCAAGCCACGATTCAAAGTACATTGGTTTTATGGGAAAAACAAAGTTCATTGCTTAAAGATAATATTGAACCCACTTTTATAACGAGCGGTGGATGCGGATGAAATAAATCTTGAGATTTAACATGTGAAAATATATATCCATGAAGAGCATTTGATGAGTAAATTTTAGATGAGAAAATATAAGAAAAGAAAGAGAGATAAAAGATATTATTTATGAAGATCATGGTGGGAGAGAGAAACTCTCCCTAGGTGGGGAGAACCCACCAAATATCTCTCTAGAATTAAATGATGAGAAAAGTGCACTTCTAAGAAATGACCACCTCTCCATTTATATAGGAGGAAGAGATAAAATACACCAACAATACAATAAAGGGAAAAATACAATCTAACTACCACTCATTATTTGTAGAGCATTTTCATGCTCCAACATTCTCTCCCTAAATGCTTACAAATGATGAAAGATACAATAAGTGATAGAAGACTATAATACAGTAATCCGACTAGCAAGTATGGTAATAAAATGAAAGATAATGAGAACCAAATGCTGAAATGTCTCTAAAACTCTGAAGTATTTGTAAAGTCTGAAATTGGCCATGAATCTCTAACAATTAAGGTCTCCAGCTTCAAAGCAACACCAATGAAGCAGAAAAGTAAGATCCAATTCTTCAAAGCGCCATGGGCAAGAAGAAGATCTCCATGAGCAAGTAAAAGATCCGATAAAAGAAACACTTCGGCTTCAAAAAGTCTGAAAAACATCTCGAGTTCTTGAATCATAATACACCAAGATTCTTCAAAGAATAACCTGCTAAAAATGTGAAGTATCCATAAAATGAAGTCTGGTTAAAACTAATGTGAGTCCAAAGACATGGTCCAGCAATGCCAAAAAATTTATTCAAGGATCAAACATAAGTGTCACATCACATCGCCAAAATAATCTTTGTCTTCAAAATATCACAAATCCAAACCCATGAAAACATAAGATCTAAACCAGACGCGAACACAAAATCATCATGTGGTAGAGTCCGAATAATAAATAATCTGAATTAGAAAACATCGAGTAATACCAAAAATTTGATCCATAGAGACCAAAAATAAGTACCACATCGCATCACCAAATAAATAATCATATTCAGAAGTCTTCAAAAATCCAAACTCAATCAATCACAAGAACCAAATATGGATGATATTCTCTCCCTATTTTTTGATAACCAATGATCGGATATCAAAAATCAACAAATCATCGAATGGAGAGTGTCGAATACCAAGAGCTAAGAGAGCTCTCCCTTAATGTATGAAGGGTCTCGATAAGACACGAGAAATCGAGTAAAATTGATACTCTGCGGTCATGAGAAGGCAGGTAATATAGTTGCCGAAGCTGCAAGAACAAATACCATAGAACGAAGAATCGCTGCATGCAAAATATGTCTGTTGCGCCGAAAATATGCCAAAATATCCAACCTACGGTGCTGGAACTCTCAAAGTGGTCTTTAATAGAGAATAAAGTCCACTTGCTCAAGATACATGATTCATCAACCAAAAAATCAAGAGCGACAAGTCATAAAATCCCACAAAGTGAAGAATGCATACCAACTTTGTTGATCAATCGTCGTTGCGGTGGAAGCATCACAATGAATGATATGAAGTGCGACTGTGGTAGGAGTATTCTTTCAAATAACCGGTATGAAATGAACCAATGTGACAATCCAAGGTTCGGTTGTAGCAAAAATTGGTGTACAAAAATAATTGGTTTTAATTAAAAAAAAATGGCGAAATAATTGGTGTTAAAAAAAATAATTGGCTGAATAAAAAAGTTGTCGTTAAAAAAATTGGTTGAAAAAAAATAATTAAAAATAATTAAATAAAAGGCTAAAAAAAGACTTAAAAAATTAAAGGGTTTAAAAAAATAAAGGGAATGAGAGGGGATGAAAAAAGGAGGGGAGGGGAGGGGCAGGAGGAATGAGAAGGAAAGGAAGGGAGGGAGGCTGAAGAGAAGGAAGAAGGTGGGCTGGAAGGAGGAGGGCCGAAGTTAAGAGGTGATGACTGCGGGTCTAGGAGGTGCTGATGGAGGGTGAATTCGGATAAAGTGGTTGTTGATTAGGGAATGGTGGGTGCGATCTAGTCAAGCTGTGGATGGAGATACCAAATTCATGTAGGCTGCGGTAGAGGCGAAGGACGTGATTACTGATGCAAGCTGCGGTTCAAGAGAAAGAAGCCATGGGTCCGAAGCTGCTGATCCGGGACTGCGGACAAAACGATGGATTGCAGTTCTGACTTTGGTAGCTCAACAAGAAGGTGGATGCATTCCATCAGTAGACATCCGATGCTACGGTCTGCTGACTCCTCAGCAGATTTTGGTTTTTTTTTTTTGAGAAAAAGGAAGGGAATATTGTCTTGGAAGGCAAAGATGAGGAGTATGCAGGTGGTTTTTAGGAACAAAAGTTGATGATATTTTTCATAGTCACATGGTTTTTACTTGGGAAGCCAAAAGTGACTAGAGTACTCTTTACCCAAAAGAGTAACAAGGACAATATGCTTTATGAAAACACAATATTATGTCCAAACCTTTCAAATTAAAGATTCACGGCAACTAAAGTGTGAAGAATAGGTGCTTCATACCTCAAGTTGATGAAAGTTGCTAAAATAAAATCTTCAATAAGGAAATGCTTTTCTCCACATTCTTCAAGAAAATAAGGCCATTATTTTGTGTCTTCTCATCCAAGAATAAAAGAACTCCCTGGAATACATCTTCAACAATTTGAGACCACAAAAATAATTTGTTTATTTCCATTTTTCTTCAGTTCTTCAACAGAAAAAATACTAAGAATACCAAGAATATAAACTTCCAGCAGCGAATTTGTGTGAGCAGCAACATAAGTATTTTACTAAGTAAGAATCACCCAAGAAAAATAGAAAACTCATAAAAAATTTCTGGTTTGAACCTGAAAATTCTTGCAAAAACACATAAAACTTCAGGATAATCATCGAACGGGAGTCGTTCCTTTAAACTAGTCGATTAAACCTTCAAAGTACGGCTCTGATACCAATTGTTGAACCCACTTTTATAACGAACGGTAGATGCACAAGAAATAAATATTGAGATATAACGTGTGAAATATATATCCATGAAGTACACTTGACGAGTAATTTTCAGATGAGAAAAGATAAGAAGAGAAAGAGAGATAAAAGATATTATTTATGAAGATCATGGTGGGAGAGAGAAACTCACCCTTGGTGGGGAGAACCCACCAAATCACTCTCTAGAATTACATTATGAGAAAAGTGCACTTCTAAGAAGTGACCATCTCTCCCTTTATATAGGAGGGAGAGATAAAATACACCAACAATACAATAAAGGAAAAAATATACAACCTAACTATCACTCATTATTTGTAGAGCATTTCCATGCTCCAACGTTCTCTCCCTAAATGCTTACAAATGATAAGAGATACAATATGTGATACAAGGCTATAATACAATAATCCGACTTGCAAATATGGTAATAAAATGAAACATAATGAGAACCAAATGTCGAAATGTCTCTAGAACTTTGAAGTGTTTGTGAAGTCTAAAACTGGTCATGAATCTCTAACAATGAAGGTCTTCGGCTTCAAAGCACCACCAATGAAGCAGAAAAGTAAGATCCAATTCTTCAAAGCGCCATGGGCAAGAAGAAGATCACCATAAGCAAGTAGAAGATCCAATAAAAGAAACACTTCGGCTTCAAAAAGTTTGAAAAACATCTCGAGTTCTCGAATCATAATACACCAAGATTCTTCAAAGAATAACCTGGTAAAAAGGTGAAGCATCCATAAAATAAAGTCAGGATAAAAATAATGTGAGTTCAAAGACATGGTCCAACAATGTCAAAAATTTGATCCAATGATCAAAAAAAAGTGTCACATTACATCGCCAAAATGGTATTAGTCTTCAAAATATCATAAATCCAAACTTGTGAAACCATAAGATCTGAACCAGATACGAACACAAATTCATCCTGTGGTAAAGTCCGAATAATAAATAATCTGAATCAGAAAACATCGAGTAATGCCAAAAATTTGATCCGTAGAGACCAAAAATAAGTGCCCCATTGCATCACCAAATAAATAATCGTCTTTAGATGTTTTCAAAAATCCAAATTCAATCTGTCATAAGAACCAAATAAGGATGATATTCTCTCCCTATTTTTTTATAACCAATGACCGGATATCAAAAATCAACAAATCATCAGATGGAGAGTGTCAGATACAAAGAGCTAAGAGAGCTCTCCCTAGATGTATGAATGGTCTCGATAAGACATGAGAAATATAGTAAATAGATACTCTGCGGTCATAAGACGGCGGGCGATATAGTTGCTGAATCTGCAAGAACAAATACCATTGAATGAAGAATCACTGCATGCAAAATATCTTTGTGGCGCTAAAAATATGCCAATTATCCAAACTGCGGTGCTGGAACTCTTGAAGCGGTCTTCAATAGAAAATAAAGTCCACATGCTCAAGATACGTGATTCGTCAACCAAAATAT
Organism: Lactuca saligna; assembly: GCF_052625555.1. Classification (NCBI taxonomy): domain Eukaryota; kingdom Viridiplantae; phylum Streptophyta; class Magnoliopsida; order Asterales; family Asteraceae; genus Lactuca; species Lactuca saligna. The sequence continues at coordinate 172,342,163 of NC_136421.1, forward strand.
CAAGATCGATAAGTTATAAAATCCCATAAAGTGCAGAATGCAAAATAACTTTGTTGATCAATCGTCGTTGCGGTGCAAGCATC